>NC_140947.1:54133895-54733895 GCF_014529385.1 Adiantum capillus-veneris | reverse complement strand
AGCTTTTGTGGATATTTTGTATGACTGACTAATGTTGTGCATATAAAAGAGCATTTGCAAGGGTTCTGTGAAGAAAACCTGCAATTCTGTAAACATAGACATCCTACGCGTAGGATGTCTCAAGGGGGTTCTGGAGACCAAATTTGAAAATTTTGACTGCACCAGTGGGTTCAGAGGGTAGGTTTTACCCTAGTAACATATTGACTTGGGTGTTTTTCTCTATTTTTGTTGACCAAAAGCCAAAAGGTGGAGTCAGAAAACGTAAAAATTTCAGCAAAGGCTTAATTGAGTGATTTTTGCATGTTTTTGCAATAGTGAAGCATACTTGCACTTGCTGAGAGCATAAGGAAGCATCAGGGACACTTCAGTCTCAAAAAATCAACATAGTAGACATCCTACGCGTAGGATGTCTACAGGGTGATCTGGGCATTTTTTTGAAAATCTGAGGTTACCTGTGTGTTCAGAAGGTAGGCTTTACCCTATTTTCACCTGGAAAGTGTAAATTTGACCAAATTTTGACAGATCAAAGCCAAAAGACCAGAATTGCCAGACATCCTACCCAAATTGTGCCCAAGGCATAATTTTGAGACCAAACCATAGGATGACTCCATAGGCATGTTCTAAATGTTGTATTGAGTGCATGTGATAAATTTCATCTCATTTGGGTCAGTGAAAGTGAAGATTGAACAGACTTTAGCATTTTTGACTGAAAAAGGCAACAACAGCTAGAATTTGGGACTTTTGAAATCCAAACCAAAATCTAAGCATACCACTGGGTTGCTGACATCAAGGGGAAGTTGTGGGACAAGTCTGGGGTCAAACAGGCCAAAAAGCCATCCTACGCGTAGAATGTCTTCTGTGTGATTTTGGACTCTAAACAAAATTCTGAGCATACCACAGTGATCAACACCTTAAGGAGAGTTTGTGGTTCAAATTTGGGGCAATTCTGAGCAGTTAGACATCCTACGCGTAGGATGTCTAAGGCATAATTCTGAAACCAAAATTCTACTTTGACCATACCATGCTTTCATATAGCCTTAGGCAAGCCTCCTAGTCAATTTTGGTCCAATTTGGAGTTGATTTGACTTAGGAATTCATCAGAACAGACATCAGGCTTCTAGAGCAGATTCTTGATCATTTGACCAACCTATAGGTGTCAGAATCAAAAAGTAAAAAGAGCTGTGAGATCAGTACATCAAGGGGAAGCTACAGTGCAAGTTTGAGCTGAAACAGAGCAAAAAGACATCCTACGCGTAGGATGTCTCTAGGGTCATAAAGTGGTCAAAATTCTACTTTGGCCATACAGGGAGGTTCTAAGTGTTTCAAGGATTCCAGAACTTTTTTTCAAAAGTGAATTTGGACCTTGTTTGACCTATTTACCAAGCAAAGACAAGAATTGTCAGACATCCTACTCTTGGAGTGCACTAGAAGCTCTTGCAGCCTAAATCTTGACATATTGGCATCCAAATTCAATTTTGAGCATACCATTGGGTTGCTGAGCACTAGGAGAATCTTGGGATCAAGTTTGGACAAAATTTGAGGAAAAAGACATCCTACACGTAGGATGTCTCCAGCTTGATTTAGGACTCCAAACCAACTTATGAGCACACCACTGTGATCAACACATCAAGGAGAAGCTGGGGTGAAAATCTCAAGTCATTCTGAGAAAAAAGACATCCTACGCGTAGGATGTCTCAAGGCCATTTTTAAATCCAAATAAAATTTTGAGCATACCATTGTGTTGCTGGACTTAAGGGGAGTCTCTGGACCAAATTTTGTTAAATTCTGAGCAGTTAGACATCCTACGCGTAGGATGTCTCTAGGCCAGTTTTAGGGTCCAACTGTACTTTTGACCATACAGAAGTGTTCACAGTCTCACAGAGATCCCAAATCTTTTTTCAAAATTGAATTTGGACTCATTTTGACCATTCTAAACTGCATTTCACTGTTTTGGCCATAACTTTCACAAACGGTATCGGATCGGAAAAGTTTTTATATCAAAACGTAGCCTGAGAGTGGCTCTACAGATTTTAGAGCAAAACTTGAACTAAATGTATGCCAATGGCAACCATTTAGGTCAACTTTGAAAGAAACGTCGTGTGAGGCCTCAAAATACATCCGCAAGTTAGGGGTGTCTGAAAGCGACAATTTGTGAGAATTGTGACGAAACGGTTGTGGTTTTGGACATAGTTTTCGACTTTTCCCTAACCAAAGCACTTGAACACAGTGGACTAAGTCTACTTGAACCAAGAAAAAACTCTTAAGCCCAGAAATCATGTCTACCCTAGATTCAAACGCAGATTACACAAGCTTGGAGATCCCGACGATAGAGGAATATCCTCCCACAATGGATCTTCCAAACTTGCAATTGATAAAGACCCATCTTGTTGAAAGAGGTGGATATTTGGTCAATGAAGGACCACAAATGCCTCCACCAAACACGAGAATTCCTATAGGAATTCCAAGAAGAGAGCCACCAGGATTCCCTTCAAGAGCGAGAACGAGAGAAGGATTGGGAGAGTCTCTGGTTAAACTTGTAGACAATCGACGAGTTAGACCATCCCAAGTCCAGAAATGGGTAAATAGAAAATACTCCGGAGATAAAGATCCGAGAGATCACGTAGCGGCTTTTAGAAGAGTGATTAGAGCAAAGGAAGTTTCAGATTTTGCGACACAGTTTGCGGGATTTGGATTGACCCTAGAAGATGATGCAACTACATGGTTCGACTCGGTGGAAAAATGGGATTTTGAGACCCTAGATGAGTTGTTTGAGGAGTTTATTGAAAAATTCTCGCCAAAAGGCATTGCTCACAACACGGTCTCGCAAATCCATAGATTCAAACAGAAAGAGAATGAATCAGTATGCAAAGCATCATTACGGCTCAAGAGATATGTTAAGCTTTGTCCGAGAGCGGAATTACCTACGCAAGCACGACTGATGCTGATCTTTATCCAGGGAATGAGACATGAGGGCCTTCAAAAGGATCTGCATATGATAAGGAGGATGACGCTAAAAGATTTGATCAAAGAAGGTCTTTATCAATGCAATCAAGCACTTTAGCAAATAATTCAGTGTTGAATAGCTCTAGATCAGAATCGGATCACTTACCTAAAGCTACTCCTACAAATCATATGGGGTTTTGCATCTATGAGTAGAAAAACGCTTCACGGCCACACACGGACTAGTAAACGCTTTTATCACCTCACAAATCACTCGACCACCAACAACTACTCTAATCCACAGATCCTAACTAAACCTATCTAGTCACAGACCCTCGGCAAGACACACGCTTCTTGGCTATCCACTTGATCACGGAATATCCTCTTCCGGATCCACTTAAGAAAAACGCTTTCTTTAGCCGAAACTAAATCAAGCAACCATCACACGAGTGTTAGTAGGAAAACTACTTAGGTCCTTGTGTCCCCGGCAGCGGCGCCAATGTTGGACGGGAGAGCGACTCACACACCCATGAAGTGCATGCAAACACTACCTAGATCAACATAATGTCAATCGAGGACACAAATGACACGATAGGCACACGGAGGAAATCTCTTTAGCTTGTCAGGATGAGACCATCCTACACATACAACACTCTGGAAGGCTAACTAAACCACAATCAAGAACCTCATTGCTCTCAACTACACCACCTAGCCACATACACACATACGGAAGGTAACTCACCTAATCATGCCAGATTCGTACGAAACTTAAGGAACACCATCCCCTCACTAGGATACACCTGTCCCTAAGCTTCTACACTCAAAACCCTCACTCTAAACCCATCTGTGGAAAACGCATAGGATGACAGAGCTGAAATTTGAAAGTTCTCAAAACTGAAATTTATGAGTACCTATGCGTAGCTTATGTCGCCACGATTCTATAGACTACTAGCACGCAGAAAACAAACATCGTTTGATACACGTACGGCCACAAATAGCTCGTAGATGCGTCGACGTGTGCGCTTCGTCTTGCGTGGAATGCTTGGCGTGGTCGCGTAGCTCTCCTCAAGCCTATAGCAATGGTGCAGTCGGATCTCCAATGTGTTGAGCGAGCCGGGCGTAGCGAGAGGATGAAGCTCACGCTCACTCTCTTTCTCTCTCACACACAATAGACGGCAGCGCTTATGTTTTGATTATGATAAAAAAAGTCTTTTTTACAAAATGACCTAGGTACCTTATATACTAAGGCTACCTTAGGTTTAGCCAAAAATGGGGTTGAAAGGGTCAAATGGCTTTGTATTTACAATCTGGAAGTGCCATTGCTGTAGACATGTAGTAGTGTTAGTGTGTATACGCGCTTCACCAGGGGCACTTTTCTCCCACTGGGTTTTTCCCCCTGGACATCTGGTGTGAAAGGACACCTTATCTCTTAGGGTTTCATATAAGCTTTGTAGCTCTGAGTTTGTATATACACAATTATTATTCCAATACAGAGAGAGAGAGACTACAGAGATCTCGTACACAAGCTCTGTGTCTTCTCCTTCTCCATCTTCTTCCTACTCTGAGTTGCTGTCTTCCTTCTGTTTCCTGTTTCATCATCTTCAACAATTGGTATCAGAGCAAGGTGATTTCCAGAGCCTGTACTTGCGTTTTCGCGTCCGCGCGCGCAATCGCAGTTTTCAGGCAGTTTTCAGAAAATTTGTTCGCGGGAGCATCCTCGACGTTCCGGGAGTATTCTGAACAGGCGACCTGGGGTTTTACCCCCCTTTCGAAGCCGTTCGAGCCCTCAGAATTTCGTTTTGAGCAGCGTAGCAGAAGTTACTTTTCCGAGGCGTTTAGATCAAGAGGGTGTGCTTTTTGACAGATTTTCTTCAGGTAAACAGTTCTTTTGGGAAGCAGCTTGTCTTAGCTTTGTGCTGAGATTTTGTGTAGAGTTTTGCTTGGATTGGAGAGGAGATTTGTGAATCTCTTGGAGGTTCTTTTGCTCTCTTGTGTGCATCTACAGTATGGCTCAATCTACGGAGAAAGAGATTTTTGGTGCGTTTACATCCGAAGACAAATTGGATGGTACCAACTATTCTCTTTGGTCTTTTATGGCCAAAAATGTTTTGGTTGGTAAAGGATTGTGGGATTATGTATCTGGAGATGAAGTTCGTCCAGGTAGCATTGCACCTGCCACGCCTGGTCGTGGTGCAGCTGTTGGTGCAGGACCCTCACAAGTCACTCCAGAGCAAAAGAGATGGGATACTAAAGATGCACAGGCTATGGCTGTGATTGCCTTAACCATAAAGAGGACAATCACACCACATATCAGATCTTGCAGAACTTCTGAGGATGCTTGGAACACTCTGCAAGCTATGTTTGGAGGAAGAAACGCTGCCAGAATAGAGTTTTTGAAGAAACAACTTGACAAAATACAGATGGACGAAGGTGACGATATTGTCGAGCATCTTACAAAAATCAGGGATCTTAAAGAGCAATTGCTTAGCATTGATGAAGTGATTCCAGAGAAGGACTTGGTTTCCAAAACACTCAATTCACTACCACCATCTTATTTGACTTTTCAGACTTCTTTGACTCTGTCTTTGCGAGCTAATCCTGACCCTCTTCATTTTGAAGAGTTAGTGGCTTTGCTATTGCAGGAGGATCAATCACGTAAGAACAAGTCTTTACAGGTGGATGGTATGGATCATGCTCTTGTTGTACAGAACAAAAACAGGGGTAAAGAGAGTGCTCATCACTCCAAGTCTAGTGCAGGACAATCTTCAGAGAAGTCTAAAGGTGATTCCGACAAGTCCAAGAAGAAAGGTAAATGTCACTACTGCAAGAAACCTGGTCACTACATTAGTGAGTGTAAAAAGCGAATTGCTAAAGAAAAGAAGAAAGAGTCAAGTTTGGTTGTTTCAGCTTCTGGTGATTCTTCTACAGCTAAAGAAGAGTCTGCAAACTTTGTGCAGGATTCTTATGCTTTTGTAGTATGTTCAAATTTTTCTGCTTACAGTGTTGACAAGACACAAATGATTTGGTACTTTGATAGTGGTGCATCCAGGCATATTACTTCAAGGAAGGATTTGTTTTGTTCATTGGATGCAACTCCAGCAGGAAAGAAGGTGACATGTGCAAATAATGCTTCTTATCCAATCAAAGGCGTTGGTAAGATTTTGATTACCATTTCAGATGGTTCAGATTTATGCTTGCCAGATGTCTTATATGTTCCAGGGATCAAGAAGAATTTGTTGTCTGTATCCTCTCTTGCAAAAAATGGTCTTCGGGTCATTTTTGAGGATGACAGATGTGTTGTACGAGATCGAGAGAATGGTTATTCTCTTATCACTACAGGTACGCTGGAAAATGGACTATTTGTGCTAGATCGTTATGAAAAGCAGATTCAGGTATGTATTGCAGAAACAAAGACTCAGGCCATGCAGGATGCTGAGTTGTGGCATGCTAGATTTGGGCATGTTAGTTATGGCAGTTTGATGACTTTACAACGTCATAATATGGTGCATGATTTGTCCTTATTGGAGATGCCACCAAGACATGTATGTGAAGGTTGCGTTCTTGGAAAGATGCACAGATTTGCATTTTCGCAGGATGGTTCAGTTAGAGCGACACGAAAGTTGCAGCTTGTACACAGTGATGTATGTGGTCCTATGAGGACGCCATCTATAGGAAACAGCCTTTATTTTGTGACCTTCATTGATGACTTTTCCAGGTTTTGTTGGGTGTATCCACTCAAAGCAAAGTCAGATGTGTTTGCAGTTTTTCAACATTATGTCGCCATGGTTGAAAATGAAACAGGTTGCAAAGTACAGACTCTTCGTACCGATCGAGGAGGTGAATACATGTCAGGTGCATTTAAGGATTTTTTGGGAAAGAAAGGCATTAAACACCAATGCACTATGCCATACACACCACAACAGAATGGTGTTGCAGAAAGGAAGAACAGGTCTTTAATGGAGACAGCTAGATGTATGCTCAAGGCTAAGAGTTTGCCTCATAAGCTATGGATGGAGGCAATTGCTTGTGCAGCACATGTTTTGAACAGGTGTCCTACTCGTGCCTTGAAGACCATTACTGCATATGAAGCTTGGTATGACAAAAAACCTTCAGTCAGTTATCTTCGTGTTTTTGGTTGTCTTGCTTATGCTCACATCCCTCAGCAGTTACGTGGGAAGCTTGATGATAAGGCAATCAAATGTATATTTGTGGGGTACAGTAGTGGAAGTAAAGGTTATAGACTTTACAATCCTGCTACAAACAAGATTTTTGAAAGTCGTGATGTAATTTTTGCAGAAACTACTGCTCAACCTATGGTTGCTTTTGATGTACCTCATATGCAGACACATGATGTATTTGAAGGTTTGCTTCCTTCTTTTGTGGAGAATCAAGAATCACAACAGGTTGATAATCTTGATCAATCTTTTGATCAGCATGTGACACCTCATGATGTAGAGGAAATTGTGCGTGAAGAGCAAGAAGTTCTCAGGGAAGAAAGAACCTTGCCTAAATGGGTTCAGAAAACTTTGCAGGATAGCAAGTTGGATGCACCGTTGCCACGGAAAACACGTGCTGGTACTACTTTTGGCAGAGAGCAAGTAGATTTGGCTTCCTTTAGCACTCTTTGTGATGCAGATGAGCCTGATTCATTTGAACAAGCTTTAGAGTGTGTTCAGTGGAAAGATGCTATGCAGCAAGAAATTGATTCTATTCATAAGAATCATACATGGGATCTAGTGGACTTGCCTACAGGTAAAAAGCCTATTGGTACAAAGTGGGTTTTTAAGGTAAAAAGGAAACAAGATGGTACTGTTGACAGGTACAAAGCAAGGCTTGTGGCAAAAGGCTATGCGCAACAGAAAGGCATAGATTATGATGAAACCTTTGCTCCTACTTCTCGTGCGTCCACAGTTAGATCACTAGTTGCAATTGCTGCTCATCATGGTTGGAAAGTGCATCAGTTGGATATCAAGACTGCTTTTTTGAATGGTGATTTGCAGGAAGAAGTTTATGTAAGTCAACCAAGTGGTTTTGTTGTAAAAGGTCAAGAGCAAAAGGTATGTAGATTGCGTAAAGCTTTGTATGGTCTCAAACAGGCTCCAAGAGCATGGTATGAGAAGATACATACTTATTTGATTGGCCAGGGATTTCAGAATAGTCCAACAGAAAGTACTTTGTATGTCAAAAAGAGAGATGGAGTTCTCATTATGCTAACACTTTATGTGGATGATATGCTTCTTACAGGCAATACTGCAGATGAAATTGAAGCGTTTAAAGATGCTTTGAGAAAAACCTTTGAGATGTCTGATCTTGGTTTGCTACATTATTACTTGGGTATTCAGTTTGTGCAATCAGAGGATGGCATATACATGTTGCAGGAAAAATATTTGCATAAAATTTTGGACAAGTTTGGTATGCAAAATTGTAAGCCAATCTCTACACCCGTAGAAACTGGATCAAAGTTGAGCATGCATGATGCTGGAGAAACTTTTGATGTACATACTTATGCAGCAGCGGTTGGTTGCTTGATATATTTGGCAGGCAACACTCGTCCAGACATTCAATTTGGGGTTTCACAAGCAAGCAGATTTATGCACAGCCCAGGTATGCATCATTGGCAGGCTGTGAAGCGCATACTTCGTTACCTTTCAGGTACCCCTAATCTTGCCATGTTCTTTCCAAGGGGGGATATGTATGGAAAGCACAGTTCTATGCAGCTTCTTGGTTACAGCGATTCAGATTGGGCTGGTGATTTTGACACACGACATTCCACAAGTGGCAATTGTTTTTTCTTGGGAAATGCATGTATATCTTGGCTAAGCAAGAAGCAACCCACAGTGGCTACATCAACTTGTGAAGCTGAGTACAGGGCAGCTTTCACGGCAACAGTTGATTGTGTATGGATACGCAGGTTATTGGCAGATCTTTGTGAGTGTCAACAGGCACCCACTACCATTTTCACTGACAGTCAGAGTGCTATTGCAGTTGCAAGGAATCCAGTATTTCATGCAAGAACAAAGCACATAGAGGTTCACTACCACTATGTCAGGGAAAGGCTACATGCAGGGGAGATCACACTAGCTTACTGTCCTACACAGGATAACATTGCAGATCTATTTACGAAGGCGTTATCACGAGAAAAGTTTGAAGCTTTCCGAAAAGCTTTGGGCTTACTCTCATACACATGATGATCTGCTACCTTGTACGGATTCACACTATCACTACAGGGGGGATTTGTAGACATGTAGTAGTGTTAGTGTGTATACGCGCTTCACCAGGGGCACTTTTCTCCCACTGGGTTTTTCCCCCTGGACATCTGGTGTGAAAGGACACCTTATCTCTTAGGGTTTCATATAAGCTTTGTAGCTCTGAGTTTGTATATACACAATTATTATTCCAATACAGAGAGAGAGAGACTACAGAGATCTCGTACACAAGCTCTGTGTCTTCTCCTTCTCCATCTTCTTCCTACTCTGAGTTGCTGTCTTCCTTCTGTTTCCTGTTTCATCATCTTCAACAATTGCACCCCGGCTTCTTAAACTAGAATAACTACTCATTACAAATGACGTTTATAGCCATAATCCGTAGCATTTCATAACTCGCAAAAGATAAGACTTTGGTACGAAACTTGAGTTAGGTTGTGTTGTTGACCCAGAGGTCAACAAAGCCTTACAAAGGAGAGCCACCTCAAGAACCAACTATTGAAGACCCACCGGAGATCGAGGACCAAGAGGAGGTGCTACAGCCTGAGTCCATTCTCCTACATGAAGACAAGGTACAGAGAGGCGGTAAGACTATCCGACGATATCTTATTAAGTTTAAGAATTATCCTTTTGAAGATGCTAGATGGATGCAAGGCATACAATTAAAGGATAACCTAAACCTTGTCAATGCTTACAATGCTTCCCAAGAGTAAGCAAATGTACAAAATGTTAAACATGAACAAAGTTTTTGTCTTATAAGACTCTCTTTTTCTTTATTGTGCACAAAAATGAAGTAGTATGCATGCTTAGATCAAGTTTGCGGAGAGGACGTCTCCCAAACACCGAGTAGAGCTTGTCACTCTACTATGGAAGATTGATAGGACTAATGTGCAAACATTATTGCGGCAGCCTCAGGCTCTCAAGCGCCAAATGGACTAGTCATCCATTGTGGAATGATGTCGTAGGGTAACATAGGGATCCTCTACCCGCTAAGAAAAGGACTCATGAATATGCTTTATCTTCTCTTCACCATAGTCGAGGACGACTATGATTTCAAGATAGAGGTAATGTCATAATAATCAATATCTAATTCTCCTAAATGATTTTCTCATGTTAAACTGATCATTTAATACGGGGAAGTGCCAGGGGAGAAAAAGCTAGAATACTGGTTAAGCTAGCAGACCGGCCACAGTAGGGATCCAAAGGAGGGAAAATAGGGATCCAAAGGGGGGGACATCTGCAAAAGAGCCATGTGAAACAATGGGCTAAAACGACCCTAAGGTTCAGCCCATTAAGACTTCCAAAATGCTAAGGTTCCAAAATTCAAAGGTTATGTCCAAAGGTCAACCTTAAGGAATTGGATGCTTTGTGTGTGACCAAAAAAGTCTTGCATATCCCTACATAGGAGGGGGCGAGCCTAGCAAGTAGGGGATGAGAGAGAAATCCACACACACACACACACACAAGCCCCCTTTACACAAAGGGAATGAAGGAACATGTCAGATGCCTAAGCTAGTTGCTCCCAAAGTGTGCTCAATTCCTATTGGATGACCCTTGAAGTGGACCAATGAGAATTAGGCTAGAGTAAATTTAGCCTAATTAATTTTAAAACACTTAATAAAAAGAACCAATGAAAATTAAGTCTCCTGGATGATTATTGGACAGCCCGTGAAGGGGTCCAATAGGAATTGAGCAGCCCAATGGGCTACTTAATTCCTATTGGTCCGAATGGGGAAAGGTCCAATGGGGATTTAATTCATTTAAATCAATTAAGTTTAATTGATTAAGCTCTCACAAAAGGGGAAAGGGGGACACATGTCAGAAGGCTATCACTTATGCTGCTTAATAGCCATTGGCTTGAGTTGGGGAGGTCCAATGGGGGAAAAGCAAGAGCAAATAGCAAGAGGGCTCGCCCAAGAGAGAGAGGGGGCTGATTTTTGCAAGGCATTATCACACACACACTCACACAATCTCATGTGTGAAGAAAGTGAAGACTATCTCTTCCCAAGCTTTAATGGAGAGCTCATCACCTACTCCAAGCTTGTGAGATAGAAGCCCACATCGACACACTCTTGGCATGTGGATGAAAATCCAACCAAGAGCCAAGCTTCAATGCATGCTCATCTCCTCTACCATGCTAATTACTAAGCTAAGCTATGCTAATATGAGTGATTATGTGAGGAGATGTACATCTTTCTCGTAAGATACTCCTTCTTCCTCTCAATCTACTCTCATATCACCATCTTCGAAGGTGTGCGAGGTCTTGGGTCTGAGAATGGGGATAATTAAATTTGTGTTTTCTAAGTTTTTTGCTTAGTGCATGAAGCTTTCATCATCATTGCACTAGCTAGTCTTGAAGGAACACAAAGAATTGTATTGTACAATGTCTCTCTTGATGGGAGAAACCATAATACAAAGCCTTTTGGAGGGGGGACCGGCTCCATGCAAATCCGGTCCTCAACTGTTGTCAATAGCTTAATTTCTCTCTCTTTTGAAAGTATTGTTGATGCTATCTAACTAGGTGTTATGCTTTTTGTTGCTCTCTCCACCCAAGCACTGCTACAGACGGAAACATGGCTGCCCTGCAAAATACCCAAGATAACACAATATCTAGCATAAACCGACAAATTTGCATACCTGGCAATCATCCTTGCACATAATCAAGCTGCACACGGGCATAGAGAGACAGAGAGGGAGATAGAGCGAGAGAGCATGTGCAGGCGCACCTCCTAGAGCGGAGTGCTACGCCAGCACGGCGAGAGAGAAGAGAGGAGAGAAGAGAAGAACAAGACGACGTTGGGTGCAATCTCCCCCCGTGCAAGAGTGACCATTTCCTTCTTGCACTTATTTAATTTATAGATTCTTGAATGGTCAAAGTGAGTACAAACTGGCCGATCGGACATAATTGGTCAAAGCTCACAAAGAGCACTTGAATAATCAAATATACATAAAATATAACATCCTTCTGCATAATCCATTATCTGTTGATGCTCTTGCCACCTGTCAGCTGCAATAGCTAATAAAATATCAATTCTATAACAAGAACTCTTGTAATTCTCATTAGGAACCTATTCTAATGAAATGCCCACTATGTTCATGCTAATTTCCACTACACATAAGTTTTTAGACCATTAAATGTTACAGTGCGAGTTGGCATGGGTGTTTGGCTGCACTCTGGAGGAAGCAGAAGAGGATACATTCTCGTATTGGACAAGGTCAGTTGCTAGGTGGTTCCGGCAGTTTTATGGGCGAGATGGTTAGAGTTGGGAATTGCAGGGAAGTTTGGATTATAGTGTGATGCATCGAGTTTCTATAGGAGAGGATTCTAATGATACGGTGGAAGATTTGGATGGCACAGAGGATTATTTGAGTGATAGGGTGGGAAGAAGAAGTAGAGAACAAAGAACCAGATATATTTCCATGGCTGTTGGCGGTTGTAGTTTTTTAGCATGCATTAGTGGCGAGAAGGAGATTGATTTTTGATCCGTTGGGAAGTACCAGTGCAAGAAATATTGTATAACTAGGTGGACTTACAAATATGGTGGCGGCTAGGCAGGATATGCGCGTCGAATTCCGGAACTTTTTGGGAAAGTCAAAGGAAGACCCCGATTTCCACATAGCTCAATACGAGACAAGATGGCAGGCCGGAGGATTTGTCAGAGTGTACAATGCCCAGGCTAAGATGTGCCAGTTTGAGGCTACATTGGATGAGAAGGCTATGCAATGGTTTAGTAATTTTCCAACATGTCATTTTGCTAATTATGATGGCTTGAAAGCAGCATTTTTGAATAGGTTCAGAAGGGAAAAGACTCCACATGATGTGTTGACCAAGCTTAGGGAAGTGAAACAAAGGAAAATGTTTGTTGAGGATTATGCACAAAAGTTTAACCAATATGTGAGAAGGCTGACTGCTCAAGAAAGGCCAACTGATGAAATGCTTGCTGGGTATTTTATGAACGGATTAAGGAAGGAATTGAAGAATGTTGTTTCTAGAGTTGATGTTGCGGGTGGATTACAAGCATTAGTGGAAATAGCTCAAAGAGCACAGAAAAGGTTTGGGGTCTCTCATGGGAAAGCAGCCAAGAGGTCATCTAAAGAAAAGAAGAAAAGCAAGCCGAAGAAAAAGAAGAGGTTAGATGATTCGAATTTGGCCACCGATTCGGATTCGGAAACTGATACTGATTCAGATACAGAAACGGATTCTGATAGTGAAGAGGATTCCAGTGTGATGATTCAGATTCAGAAGAAGATGAGGATAAGAAGAAGAAAATCAAGAAGAAGTTGAAGAAAAAGTCTAAGGATAAAGGGAAAGATGTTAGAGTGGAAAAATTGGTGGAGAAGAAATTGAAGAAGTTGGGAGTGAAGAAAGTTGTGGAATCAAAATCCCCTCATTGTGGAATTTGTGTTAAGGATGGACATTGGACAAAGAAATGTTGGTTTAATCCGAATTTCAGGGGTGTTGTACCAGAAAGGATTCAGCAGAAGATTTAGCAACAAGGACCTCAAACTCATGGGGTGTTTCCAAAGACATTAGGAAGGCAGAGGATGTTCAACAATCAAGGTTGGCAAAGGCAACAACTGTATTCTGGGTGGAGACCACAGTTTAATCAAGGGGGACCATCATTCAGAGGAAATTTCAATTCTGGAGGAGGACTTACCTTGGATCAGTTGTTGTCATTAGTTCCAATTTTCAGGGATAAATTGCATACAGTGATGCGGAGGTCAAAGACTACTCCGAGTATGAATGAGGTGCAGCAAACAGTTCAGAGTTGCTAGATTAGCCCGAAGGATGTGGATTTTTCAGTATCGACACTGTCATTGGAATTTAATAACAACAAATTTTCTGATGTTCTATTGGATGGTGGATCAGGTGTCAACATATTTTCGAAATTGGAATTTCTAAGGATGCAAGATGTCAGGTTGGAACCAGCTCCATTTCAAGTGCGCATGGCTGATGAGAGCAGAGTTCAACCAGTGGGGATGTTAAGGAGGCAGGGTATTATCATTCATGGATTGCATTTTATGGTAAACTTTGTAGTCATCAAGATGAAGAATTCAAAAAATACTTATTCTATGTTGTTGGGGAGGCCATGGTTTTGCGTGGCTAAGCTAAAATAGGACTGGGGAAAAAATGAAGTGACGGTTAAGAAAGGAAGGAGAGAAGTTACATTACCAATGGGGCCGAAGAAGGAATTGTCAGAATTGACGAAGTCGATGTTGGCATAAGCAATTAACATGTCTGAAGGATTGGAGGATGATGAAGAGGCATATTTCCTAGCAGAAAATCCAACAATTGTTCCGATATTCGAGGTTGATGTGGAGCGGATCATTGACAAATATGTAGTGATAGAGGACAGTTTGGGAATTGATCAGTTGGAGAGGAATACAGATGGTGTGGAAGAGGAAAATTCAGAACTAAAGAGGGAAGAGAGAAAAATCCAAAAAGAAACTGTGATGCAGGATTCTGAGTTGGAGCCAAAGGAGGCAATTTAGAGAGCGGAGGCTCTTTATGATAAGATGATAAAGAAAGTTTCTCGAGTTAAGGAAAATGATTTACAGGATCTGAATTTGGGGACGAAGGATCATCCAAAGATGGTAAGAGTTAGTGTTCATTTGGAGGACAGTTTCAAGAAGGACTTGAAGGAATTACTATTGGAGTATATTGATGTCTTTGCATGGGATTATTATGATTTGAAAGGCATGGATCCTCAAGTTTACAAGCATCATATAAATTTGAGAACGGATGTTGTTCCAGTGATTTAGCAAAGATATCGGATGAATCTAGATTACTCCAAGCAGGTGAAAGAGGAATTGGACAAATTGTTGAATGCAGGATTCATTGTGCCAGTGGATCAGGCGGAATGGTTGTCACCAATTGTGGTGGTACCTAAGAGGTGTGGGAAGCTAAGGGTTTGTGTGGATTACAGAAAATTGAATGGAGCAACAGTTTCAGATCCATTTCCATTACCTTTTATTGATTTTGTTCTGGATGACGTAGCGGGACATGAGATGTACACTTTGCTTGATGGATTTTTAGGGTACAATCAAATGCCAATGGCTGAGGAGGATATTGAAAAAAGTGCTTTTATCACAGAATGGGGAGATTTTTCATATAGAGTGAGTGATGAACTTTGGTTTGAAGAAGGACCACCATCGTTCTCGCAGGCAGCATTTAAAACCTTTGAGCATGAGGATTTTTATGGATGGTTTTTTGGTTTTTGGGGAAAAAGTCAGACATCTGGAATATTTGCGGAAGTGTTTTGAAAGATGTAAGATGTTTCGGATGTCACTTAATCCTCAAAAGTGTGCAATAGCAGTGCAGAAGGGAAAGTTGTTGGGACATATCATCTCTCAAGAAGGAATGTCGATTGATGGGGACAAGATTAGTGCAATTCAGAAAGCTGTAGCTCCAGACAATTTGAAGGCAATGATGCGGTTTGTTGGAGAGATCAAATGGCATGGTAGGTATTTGCGGTATTTGACGAATGTAAGCGCACCACTTAGTCATTTGACCAAGAAGGAAGTGGAATTTTTTTGGGGAGAAGCGCAAGAAAAGGCTTTTCAGATTATCAAAAAGATGTTGGTGGTTTAACCTATACTTCAACCACCAAATTGGGAATTTCCGTTTCATGTGTATGTAGATTCTTCTGACATGACAGTAGGAGTTGTTTTAATGCAGGAGAAGATCAAGGGATGGTTTTGACCACTTTATTATGCTAGTAGAATGTTGAGAGCACCGGAGAAGAATTACACAGTTATGGAAAGAGAGCTCTTGGAATGATTTTTGCTTTGGAAAAATTCCGACATTATCTGTTGGAATAAAGTGGTTTTCCATGTGGATCATCAGGCTTTATTGTTTCTGGTAAAGAAGCCAAAATTGGAAGGCAGATTAGCAAGGTGGATGCTCATGTTGCAAGAATTTGATCATATAGTTGTCCATATTCCAAGAACTCGGCATGCATTGGCTGATTACCTTAGTAGATTGGAACATAAGGAGGAATTACCAGCAGTATCGGATAAATTGCCTGATGTGGATTTGTTCCGTGTGGAAGGTCAGTTTTTTTATAATTGGTATGATCAGATGGTTCAGTTTCTTGTGGATGGAGTTTTGCCTTCGACAATGTCTCCGGATCAGAGGATGAAGTTTGCATTGAGGAGCATCCCATTTTTTATTATAGTTGGAGCATTATATAGAAGAGGAGTAGATCAGATTATACGCCGATGTGTTCCGAATGAAGAGCAAAAAGCAGTGTTGCAGGAGGCACATTGGGGATCAGCTGGAGGACATTTCCCAGAGGAAATTACAGGTCAAAAAATTTTACAAGATGGACTTTGGTGGCCTTTGTTATTGAAAGATGCACATAGTGTTGCCAAGGAATGTGTTCAATGTCAAAAGATGGGGCAGCCTACACAAGGGGATAGGATGCAGGATCATCCTGTCTTGCCATTGGAACCGTTTCAAAAGTGGGGATTGGATTTTGTAGGCCCAATAAACCCACGGGGTCCAAAGGAAGCAAAGCTCTCAGGCTCTTGCTTGCTCTCTCTCTCATCCTCGGTCAGGAAGCAAAGCTCTCAGGCTCTCGTTCCATCTCTCTCATCCTTGGTAAGGAAGCAAAGCATTGGTTCTCTCTCTCGCTCCCATCCTTGACTAACAAAGGAGGAATGGAGAAGAGGGAAGCAAAGGGAATCAACGAGTAGGGAAATAAGGCAAGAAAGGAAAGGGAAATGAGAGTGAAGGAGTGTGTGAAGACGGAAGACAAAGAGGACAGGTTCCAAATACATTCTTGTTGCAACCGATTATGCTACCAAATGGCTGGAAGTGCTGGCTTTGAGAGATAATAAAGCAGTAAGTGTGGCAGGGTTTCTATATAAAAACATTATGACAAGATTTGGATGTTCTATTGAGTTGGTGTTAGATCAGGGAGCACATTTTTTGAATTTTGTGATTCAGGAGTTGATATCCAGACATATGATTTTGCATAAGAAATCTACTCCATATCATCCACAAGCAAATGGGCATGCGGAAAGCTCCAATAAAGTGCTGGTGAGAATTTTGAAGAAGATTTTGTCGAAAAACAAATCAGATTGGGATGACAAACTGGATTCAGCACTATGGGCTTTTCGGACAGCTTTTAAGGTGGTGACCGGAATGACACCTTTCAGATTGGTGTTTGGAATTGACGCTGTGGTTACAGTCATTAGGAAAATTTTGAACTCATTTTTGGGCCTTTTAAGAGTGCCACATCATCAAAGTTGTACAAAAGAAAGAAACCCGGTAGACCCCTCTAAATATTGCTTAGAACCCCATGATATGACCTATCATTGGAAAGTTCTTGAAAAATGGATTCTAAAGAGCCAAGGTCCGAAAAGTTTGGATGACTTCTATGAAAGTTATGCAATTTTTTTTCAATCAGTCAGGTTTTGTTAGCGTTACAGTAATCTAAAATCACCTTTTTCTAGATCTACATGAAGGCAATGTCCGATACATGCATGCTATATATCAATAGATAGAATTTGAAGAGTAGATTCTAAATATCCAACCTCCGACAAGTTTGGATCTTATTTGCAAAAAATTTACTGATCCCCACTTTTTGAAAGCTATGCCACATCAATAATTCTTACAAGGCCCATTTTTTAGTCCAAACTTTTCCTAATGGGAATATGTAATTCCAAGCTTGAGGTTGTCAGTTCAGCATAAGTTGAGTCCAGAGGAATGAATTTCCCATAGACAGAAGGAGCTGCTTAAATTGGAAGAGGATAGAATTCAGAGTGCCTACTTGGTGGAAGTTGGGCAAAAGAGGAGACAAGCATGGATGTCCAAGCAGGTGAAATTCAAAAAAATTCAGGAGGGAGATTGGGTGATGTTATATATTTCTAAGTTGGGACCACATCCAGGTAAGTTGAAGCTGAGATATTTGGGACCTTATCAAATTGAATCAGAATAGGGCCAAGGAACATTTTTGTTGACAGATGTCTTCACAACCAAGATTTTGAAACCTGTGAATGGGTTCAGACTGAAGAAATTTTATGGAAAGGTTCTTGAGGTTCCCAAGTGGATGGTCAATAAGGATGAGGATATTGGCAGTAAATTGTTAACAGTTAGTGTTTTGCGGGTTACAGCGGAATTTTTGGAGGTAGCATTGGCAACTTGTTGTTGCAATTCAAAAACTGTAAAGGGATCTAGAATTCAGAATTTGAATGGCGGACTAGATGTTGGAATTCGTACTGTGGGACTGGAAGTCTAGAAAGAGGAAAGTCGGAGGAATGGAATTGGGCAAAAGGGTCAAGGGGTTCTCATTAGTGGGGGTACTCACTTTACGGCTAAAAACTCGCTTAGTGCTGATGTGACTCATTTAAGGACGAATATTTTTTGGGTGAATCTTGCATGGCGTGCCCGAATTGAGGAGAAAACTCATCATTATAATATTAAGGTGGTGAGAAGTGTTAAAGATCACATCCACGTGTGTGAACATTGTAGTTCACTGACTGTTAAGTCGGAGAAGAAGGGTGAAATGTTTTTTGAAAATATCAAGGGAAAGTTGATGGCGGGGATGCAGGACGATGCGTCAGAATCAATGCCAAACACCAGCTCGATGAAGATGGCGATGGAGGAGTTGTTTAAGTCGAGGCAGCAAGAAGATCACATCGAGGTGGCGAGTGATGAAGCTGAGTCTATGAGTGATCAGGGGAGTGTGGAGATGGCAGTGGCATCGTTTGACCCAAATGAGGTGGAAACCCAGGTATGGCTCAAGCGCATAGACCTTTATGAGCTTGCATGTCTACCTTGGGACGCATGGGTAGAGAACGACTTCATTGAGCAGTAGTGGAACATGATTAAGGAGAGTGATGGAGTGATTACAGGGGATGTGCGCTTGACACCAAGTTTGGTGTCCAAGGTTTTCAAATTTCTGTATTTGCCTGTACCGGCTAAAGGAAGGAAGGTGACTGACTCCCAGATGAAGGGGGAAGTTGGAAATCCGGTTGGGACGAAGGCATACTATATGGTGCGGAATGCGGGTGGAGTCAGAGCCTCAAATTTGTTTTGGTATCTGGAGAAGGCGTGCATTATACAGAAGACTGCTTACATGTCTAAGGAGGCTTTTGCACCATTGTTTCAGACTGAGAGAGGCATTAAGGTTGATTGGGCAAGAGTGTTGTATGATCGGATGCAGCTTACAGGCAAGAGAGATCGACGTCAAACACCGGCAGTGGGCTGAGTGGCGCCTTATTTGGCCGGAATCCTTGAGCATGTTCTGAAGGTTTCGTCAGTAGCAGCTGGTGTGAAGACACCGGTTGCAGATGTGTTGAAGGAAGAGGGAACATTATGTGGAATGAAGCGGAGGAAGTTGTTGTTTGGGTCTCCAACAGTTGAAAAAACAAAATCACCTTTTAAAGTTTCTTGGAAGGTTTTGGAGGAGTCTGAATCAAAGTTGAACATTTTCACCATGGAGTGAGATTCTAAGAAGTCGGAGTCTAAAGGTAAGAAGGTCACATTGTTTATGAAAGGAATGGGTGGAGCTACGGAGAAGAGTGTTCCGAAGAGTTTGAAGGTTAAGGCAGGTAGCAGTGCCAATTATGGGGCCAGAGGGATTTTCTCTGTGGAGGAGGCTGCTAACTATTTGGTTGATTTGAATGAGTTCCTACAGAATTAGGATGCGGCGCTTAGCGTGATGGAAAGTGGGAAGATGGAACATAAGTGTAGTGCTATTCCAGAATGGGAAATGTAGAAATTCAGGATGCAATTATTTCAAGAGAGGTCGAATAAGGAAAGATTGCAGGAAGAGGTTAAGAGGATTACAGCTGAGGCTATGGCAAGGAATGCTGATGTTTTGAGTGTAGCTGAGGATTTCACTCGGTGGGCAGATGGACTGAAGACTGCAGTGGATGATCAATTTAAAGAATTGGGGGACAAGGTGGCTGATTTGACCACTGAAAATGTTTTATATGATTAATAGATTAACTCCATTGGCGGATATGGAGAAGGCGGCATTGCAGAACCAGGGAATGACAGGAATCTTAGTAGTAGCTGATTTGTATGTGGATGCCTTGAAGCAGGAAATATACGCAGGAGATGTGGAATAAAGAAATTAGGCTTTGGAGGGAGCATATGGAAGTGTCGGACGGACGGCTTCAAGAATTGGTTTCAGCTAGCTGGAAAGGAGAGCATTAGGAGGGAGAATGAGGCATTGAAGATGGAGAATGAGAGGCTGGTTTCAGAGATGGAGGATTTGAAGAACAAAAGCAAGGGAATTGAAGTAAGTGCAGGGGGTCTGAGTAAGTGGACGGCGAAGCTGAGCAATGGTGTTTTGCAGCCAGATCGGAATTTGGCAAGTGCAGTGGAATCTAAAGTGGAAAGTTGAGGTGGAAAAGCAAGGAGATCCGGATTTTGTGGCAGAAAAGGCTTTGGAGATAGATGCAGAAGGTGTTGGTGGGGAGCAGAATACTTGATCAAGGGATTGTGGGTCCAGGTCAGCCTATGGCTCTAGCCACCGGTCTGTGCCAGGTGTTAAGCCGAGGGAATTTTGGATGTTTTACCTTAGTGGAATTCGGAATATCAACTTTTGTACTTTTGGGATTCCAAGGGGTGTTCTTGGAAAGGGCGTTGCCCATTAGTATTCTCGAGCTATGTAATTGTCGATCAGTGTCTCTTTGGGAATGTGAAGGCGGAAGTTATGGCGGAATTAGTCTGTTTCTGTGTTCTGTTCTAGTTCCATTGTGATTCCTGTGTTTGTCTATTTTGAATGTTTGTGCCTATAACACCTAGCTGCTCTCCCTTTTGTTCTCTAGTCCCTTTAGTGCAAAAGAAAGATGGTACATACCATGTATGTGTGGACTATTGATGCACTAAATCATATCACTATCAAAAACAAATTTCCTGTGCCTTGGGTAGAATATTTGTTTGATAAGTTACAAGGCTCTACATACTTCAGTAGGATTGACCTTAAAAGTGGCTATCATGAAATAAGGATAGCGGATAAAGATATCCTAAAGACCGCGTTTTGCACAATGCTTGGTCTTTATGAATATCTAGTGATGCATTTTGGCTTGACTAATGCACCAACCACGTTCAATCGTCTAATGGATAAAAATTTTAGACCCTATTGCGAACTCACTGGTGTGTTCTTTATCATCATCTACTCCAAGTCTTTCAAGGAACATAAGCAACATCTTTAAGTGATTTTCAAGCATTAAGGGAGAACAAGCTTTTCCTCAACCAAAGGAAAAGTGAATTTTTCCTTCAAGAGATTCAATACTTAGGTCATATTATCTCTCAAGATGGTATCCATATGGATCTATCAAAGCTAGAGGTAATAAAATCATGGCCTAATCCAAGGAATCTACATGAGCTAAGAAGCTTTATTGGTATGTGTGCATACTACAGACCCTTCATAGAAAAATTCTCTCAAATAGAAGGATCATTACATGACTTAACAAAGAAGAACGTTAAGTATTTATGGACTTCTAAGGAGAAAAATGTTTTTGACAAGCTCAAAGAGAAGCTTACCTCCCAACAAGTCCTCATACTTTCGGATCTCTCAAAGCCCTTTGAGGTCCAATGTGATGCCTGTGGTGATTGCCTTGGAGAAATTTTGCTTCAAGAAGGGCATGCCATAGCATATGAGAGCCAAAGGCTCAATACAGATGAACGAGTCTTGGGCATTTATGAGAAAGAGCTTTTAGTTGTTCTACATGCCCTAGACACATGGAAGCACTACTTATTGGGGACTCCATTCATTCTCCAAACAGACCACCAAAATCTGAAGTATTTCATGACGCAAACCAAGCTTTTTGACAAACAAATGAGGTGGGAAAATCTTCTTTCTCAATTTAATTTTCATATTTCTCACATTGCTGGTAAGCACAATCAAGTGGCTGATGCACTTTCACGAATGACCAAAAGTTAATGTGGTGTCTATAGCTACTCACAATGATCTATCTTCTATGATAGATAAATATGCTACTGACCCTAATTTTAGAGACATAATGTCAGCCCTTGCTTTTGCAAAGAAAGAGGAACCATTCACCTTGCAGGATGGTTATCTTCTCCATGAAAATGGGCTATGTGTTACCCATTCCCTTCATGATAAAGTTGTGTATAAATCCCATGCTCCTCCCTATGCGGGGCATAGAGGCATTCAACCTACTATTCGCAGAGTAGAAATATATTCTATTGGCCTACCATGAAAGTGGACATACAAGAGTATATTTCAAAATGTGTAGTATGCCAAAACACCAAGTATGATAGAGGGAAGCAACCTGGATTACTCCAGCCATTGCCTATCCCCAATTCACCATGGGAGAGTATATCCATGGATTTCATGTTTGGATTATCGAAGTCTATCCATGGGAATACGGGAATATGGACAATATTCGACAGGTTTAGCAAGCAAGCACACTTTATTCCTATCAAAAAGACTATTAAGGCACACCAAATGGAACTCTCTTCATATCACAGATTTTCAAACACCATGGATTACCAACATCCATCATGTTAGATAGAGATCCTAGAATGACCATTATTTTTTGGAAAGGTCTCTTTGAAAATCTAGGAACAATATTTAATTTCTCTTCGGCCTATCACCCACAAACAGATGGCCAAAGTGAGATAGCCAATCTTATGATACTCGATCTACTAAAGACTTATGTTACAAAAGTAGATCAATGCTCACAATGGGAAAAGTACTTACCTCTTGTAGAGTATGCCTACAATAATATTGAACATACTTCTATGGGAAAAGCACCTTTTGAGATCATTGAGGGAAGAGCTAAAAGTCCCTTGCTACTCAAAGTACATGGGAAGATCTTTGATGCCGATGAGTATAGCCGTGACCCACAAGAATCTTTTCAAAAAATTAAGGAGGCTATATCCATCTCTCAACAAAGGCAAAAGGTTGCTATTGACAAGCACAGAAGGGCCTTAACATTCAAATAAAATGATTGGGTCTTATTTAAGTTTCCTAAGGCTCGATTGAGGCAAACGACGGGCAAAAATCCTACGGGCCATCAAAAGTTATATGCTTAGCTAGTAAAAAGATATTATGGTCCTTTCCAAATCTTGAATCCTATCAATGAGACGGCTTATCAACTCAGGTTGCCCAACCATTGTCTCATACACAATGCTTTTCATGTGAGCCTACTAAATCCCTACAAAGGAGAGCCACTGAGTGAACCAATTATTGAAGACCCTCCCGAAGTTGAAGACCAATAAAAGGTGCTACAACCCGAATCTATCCTTTGGTATGAAGACAATGTCCTCTCCCTCAAAGGGAAAAGAGGGACACTTGTCCCAAGGCTACCCTTGTTGCTCTGTATGACTCTTGCTTGTGATTGGCTAGGCCTGGAGGGGTCCAATGATCTTCAAGCATGAGCTACAAGGGGGGGTCGACAAAAGCAAGTAGGGGGACTTTCTTGAAGGGTATACTCTCCCATACACACTCTCTCTCTCTCTCTCTCTCTCTCTCTCTCTCTCTCTCTCTCTCTCTCTCACACACACACACACACACACACACACACACACACACACACACACACACACACACACATTGTGTATTATGCAAAGTGCAAGAGCTCCCTCTCCTTATCCAAGCAAGTAGAGAGGTTGAGAGCCTACACCAACACTCATGGCTATGGAATGCAAATCCAACCAAGAGCCATGCTTCAATGCTTAAGCTTGTCATCTTCATTACTCGATCTTCTTCCTCTTCCCTACCCTCATTCCTTCCTAGCTCTCTCCACCTTCAAAGATGTTTGAGGTCTTGGGACTGAGGCTTGGGATAGCTAATTCTTTCCACAAAGTTTATGTTATGTTTGTGATGCATGAAGCTTTCCATCTTCATTGCATCACCTAGTTCACAAGGAACACAAAGATTGTATTGTAACAAGTTTCTCTTGATGGGAGAAACTATGATACAAATGCCTATTGGAGGGGGTACCGGCTCCACATAAATCCGGTCCTCAATTGTTGACATGTTCTCTAAACTCTTTCTCTCTCTCTTGCAAAAGTATTGTTCATGCTAAGTTAACTAAATGCTATGTTTATGTTTCTACCATCACTTATGTTCACCCACTATGCGTGCCAAGTAATTTCACAAAAGTACTCCCTCTAATTTCCGCTACTCTCAAGTAAACAGGCCAATTCCATTACACTTATAACTAGGCTTTTTCGAACAGTTTCCATAATATGGCATACAAGATGTTCTCAATGCTCTTGGGTGTTTGAAAATATGAGAATTTCATCAAAGAAGTCCACAAGAGAACCATCTAGCTCTTGTTTGAAAATTCACTCATGAGTCGGTTAAAGGTGGTAGGGACGTTACCCATTCCAAAAGGCATGACTGTGAACTCATAATGTCCAAACCTCGTACTGAATTTTTGGGGTAACTTCTTCGTTTATCCCAACTTGGTAGTTGCCTAATTTGAGATCAGTCTTGGAGAAATGGTTGGCATCCTCTTCTTCTAGTCGAGTAGACATATCATCACCCGTGCCTAAAAGTGAATGGGGCTGCACAGATCTAAGCAGGGCCTTCAAATCCGTGTCATATCCAAAAGCCTCTATGAGTGTTGTAGCAAGCGACAAAGGATTTGGTACAAGGGCAACTTGAGGTGTTGGTGGTGCTCTTTTATGTTGGAAGCACCGAATTTGAAGTGTTAACTATAGGCGAGTCCCAAGCAACTCTATTTCATGGGAGTTTACATGGCCTACATTTTTTATTGTGGAAAAAAAAACCACTTCTTCTCAACGATAGGTTCATAAATATCACCAATACACAAGGGTCTCTTAAAAAGTCAAACATTTCAAAAGATGGATTCTCTTTATCACGTCCAAAACTACATTTGGGAAGATAATTAATGAACCTTCTTTAGCATTTTGTGAATGCTAGGTTCTCCCATTTCAAGCTTTTGAGAGGAATGCCCCTAAAAACCCTAGGGCTAACAATAATGAAAAATACAATATTATAGACTTGAATAAAATTTATCAGGAGTTATTTTTTTCATTTCTTTTTGAGAATATATCTTAACATCCTTTTTGGATTCTAAGCTTGATGATTCGTTCTTGGGTTTATTTAAGCTGATGAAATACTTGAATAAATGTTTCTTAAGTCTCTTGACTGATTCATTAACTTTAACTTACTATTATGATTTGTACTTGTATCTTGTTCCCTTTAATTGTAGGAAAATGGTTCCATTACCTTGATTGCAATAGCTTGATTTTAGCTCAACCACACCATCCTTAGAATTTCTTTATATATATATAATGTTTTCATCTTGCATACACTAAATTGAATGAGAGCTAGAATGATCTTTTAAGCTATAATGAAGGTCTATGCCTTCCTTGTCTGTGAAAATAGTGGAGCTACTATCCCAATGATGCTCTCAACTCCTTATCCATGGCCCAAGCCTCAAGTCAGTGTAGTCTCTTAATGATGAAATTAGATTTGAAGTTATCTTGAACATTCTTAATTTTGAAAATGTTTGTTAAAAATGTCTCTTTGTTCCTTAAAAATCTTAATTTTCAAAATGGAAACTTTGATTTTTGTTACAATAATGCATTACCAAAGCTCATTGGTCTGAGTATTTTCAAGGGAGATTCTCTTGCTCTTCCTGGCACTAAAACTTGTTACTGTTTACTTTTTTGAAAAGAAAAAATCCCTTTTGAAGGAAAGATGAGGTGGATAAAATGTTCTAGCATGGTTTTCATTTTATTTGTAGAGAAGCTACTTCCATTTCCTCTTTTTACAATTCCAAGAAGTTCTCCTTCTTGAGAGTTCTTGGCCATTTTCTATTTTTGTTTGCTCTTACACGATGTTCCTGAGAACTTCTCACTCTTGTGAGTTACAACCCATTTACTATCCAACTCTTCCTGCAAAAGCTCTACAAAAATCTTTATCTGGCCAGGAACAAAAACTCCAACACCACTTGTGAGCGCCATGCCAGGGAGCATCGGTTGCACCATCTCCAAATGGATATACTACAATTCTTAACATCCCTCTTGCTTGAGACCAACACCAAGGCAAAACTCCTCTTTCTCTTCGATGCCAACTCAAGGGGGTGATACCATTCACTTTTCTCTATCAAAAAACTTGATATCACCAGTAGGAAGACTCTATAAGCCGTGTTGTGTGGCCTAGTTTACACAACGATGTGCACCATTGGTGTAAAATATGCAAGGAATGTCAAAAGGATGGGGATAGGAGACTCACATACGAGCCACAAACTCCTATTATTTCTTATGGACTATTTGAGAAATGGGGAGTTGATGCCATTGGGACTTTGCTAAGGACCCAATCAGGTAATTTGTATATCATCATGGGTGCAGATTACATGACCAGGTGGGCCGAAGCAGTTGCTACCACCCGGATTATAGCTAAGGAAGTAGCTAAGTTTGTGTTTGAAAACATGTTTTGTCATTTTGGCACTCCTCTTGAGATAATCTTTGACAAGGGACCAGGTTTTAGAGGAGACCTAATATCTATCACCTTTTTTTCTAATGTTTAATACCTAATGTTCTTTTTTTCTTTTTGTCTCTCTATTTTTATTTCTCTAATATAACATACACATCAATTTACTCTAAGTTAACACTAATTTAACATTAAACATACAACAAGTTTAATGTATAGGTATGATGTTCAATTTGACTTTTTCTCTCTCTACTTAAACATCTATTTAACATTAATCATCAAATCTACGTTAATCTCTACTTTAATATTAATTTAACATTAACCATTAAATTTATGCTAATCACTCTTTCTCCCTCTTTTTTCCTCTCTCCTTTTTCTCTCTCCCTAATACACACCAAGCAATCAAGCAAGTATCTACGAACTAATCACACACCTACAACAAAAAATCAACCAAGCAAGCAAGAAGCACCTATAGCAAACATGAAAGAGGTACAAAATCTTTGAATCAAAATTTTCTAATGTGTGTATTTGTGTGTGTGTGTGTTTAAGAAAATGGGGAGGGGGGATTTTGTAGAAGCTTACCTTTTGTGTTCCTCTACCATTCGAGTCTTCTTGCGGTCCTCTTGTGTAGAGCCCTCTACGGTCCGCCCTTTCCTCTCCAACAATCATTAAGTGATGGAGTGCTCCACCAAAGATTGATTGTGCATGTGTGTGTGTGTGTGTGTGTGTGTGTGTGTGTGTGTGTGTGTGTGTGTGTGTGTGTGTGTGTGTGTGTGTTAAGGAGAGAAAGTAGGTGAAAGAGAGAGAGAGAGAGAGAGAGAGAGAGAGAGAAAATACCAAACATATAGATGAATAGAGATAAATAAAGGAAAAGAGTATGCCAAAGACATGAACAATAGTTATTGATCAGGTGAAACTCTTGAAGAAGACAACCATAGACTAAATTTTGTTATTGATCACCACCCTACTTAACACCATACCACATAACAAGCAAGAATGTTTCCTGTCTTCAAATGTTTGCCAAGAACAAAAGATGACCCAAACATTTTGGGCAATTAGCTAAGCACACAAAGCTAGGCATAAAAATGACATGTTTTCGTGTGCTCTTTGGAGAGAAATACATTCTTAAAGGTTCATAAACAGCAATTCAAATTATATGCAAAATGGCATCCCTACACCTTGCTTTTGAGGAAAGAGAAAATATTCAGCTGTGGGCAAGAAAACCAAGAGGAATTGTGGAGGGATTCATATGGTTTTGCAACAATAGACACCCTTATGCTTGGAATATGGATGAGATGATTATAGGACCTCCTAGGCCTACTCGAGGATGTGGGTTGTTGAAAAGGTACTTGCTTTTTGCTACCATGGCAAGTTGAGATGTTGCAAAAAGTTGGATTTGTACTACAAGGAAAAAATGTGGCAACACATGGGGATGGTTGTGCCCTAATAGGCAATGTGGAACACAACCTAGTCCTTTTTGTGAAAATAGATATTTAAAGCATGCAGGTGTAGCATCACAATTAATCAAGGGCTTCAACGAGAGCATAGCATTGGGTGGAAGCATGCAAGGAAATCTAGTGAGAGAATTTATATTGGTGCCAAATGTGTCACATGTTCTCCATGTTAGCACTTCTGCTTGGTTAAAAAGGGGTGACTTATGCCGGATCATTGCAGACTTCCCTTGATGTACTTGTGAGGATTTTTAAAAAGAGACAAATAGCACCTCAAGTACATGCCATGCAAACACATGTACTATGTGTATTTTTGTGTCCTCGGGTTGGAATCTAAAGCTCATGCTTTGTGCATCAGGCTAATGCACTAACAAAAGTAGAGCTTCTCTAGGAACAAGGTGGGGCTAGAGTTTTAGTATAGCATCTGCTTCATGAGCTAAAGTTTTTAGCTCTCTGTGCATTGACCATTTGCTAGATTTCTTGCAATTGACATTACACTTGGGTTGTCTTTTATACTTACTTCATTTTGCTAGATTTTGTAACCTAATCAAGTATGCATTTAATTTCACAGTTCTCACAACCTTCACTCAAAAAATGTCACGCTCCATTTTATGAGCTGAAGTTTTTGGTCCTCTATGGATTGCATGTAATTTCCATTACTGGGGGAATATAGTTGGGTGAGCACTTTTTTGGAATCCGATGAACAGATTCCAAAAAGATTCTTTTTCTCTCTCAACCCTTCATAGTTGAGGATCTGCACCCTTTTTTTCTCTGTTGATCCTCCCTTGTCCTTGTTCTCTCTCTCTCTCTCTCTCTCTCTCTCTCTCTCTCTCTCTCTCTCTCTCTCTCTCTCTCTCTCTCTCTCTCTCTCTCTCTCTCTCTCTCTCTCTCTCTCTCTCTCTAAATTTTTCCCTTGGCAAACACATCTTGATCAAACATCCATCATTTACAAATCTCCTTTTTTTGCCTTGGTTCTATGTACACTCATACAAGCACATAAATAGAACTGATTCATTTCACACACACACACACAAACACTTCAAACATTATAATCTTTGTTGAGCAGCAAGTATAACTACCAACCGGACAATGCTGCACCCGAATCTTTTCTGCCTCACTCATGTACACTCATACACATGTACTCTCTCTCTCTCTCTCTCTCTCTCTCTCTCTCTCTCTCTCTCTCTCTCTCTCTCTCTCTCTCTCTCTCTCTGTGTGTGTGTGTGTGTGTGTGTGTGTGTGTGTGTGTGTGTGTGTGTGTGTGTGTGTGTGTGTGTGTAAGGTCTCTAACCCAACCCAAAAAGAGCACCATTGTACCATGAAATGAACATAATGAAAAAAGTTACTATTTTTAGCAGTTTTTCGAATTTTGTCAATGCCATGATGTTTAGAATGTTTTAAAGCTTCAAAATGTGAATTAAAATAATTTTTGTAAAAAAAATTCCAAAAATAGAAAGTTTCTGGTCACCCGACCCATCCAGTTTTGACCGTCTCGAAAAACTACACTCGTATCCCAAATTTGAAAAAAATGCATTTTCGGACCCCGGGGGCTGCTAAATATGGCAGGTACTCGGGCTAGTACGCTTTAGTTAGAGCTCAGTATAGAAGTTTACGGCATTAAAATCCGACTCGTATGACCCGTTTTAGCCTAAAATCAATTTTTCCAAAAATTGAGGGGGGAGGCACCGGAGCCCGAGGCTGTGTGGGAACAGGCTCCAGGCCACTTCGGGTCAGCTTTAGCAGCTAGGGGGCGCCTTTTATCCTTGTGGGAGTCTTGGGAGAGTTTCCAAGCTTGCAACTAAGTGTGAGAACCAGTTAACCAAGCCAATGGACACTTGGTGGGTAGGAGACTGGACTTGCTATGCTTAACTGGAGTAGCTCCCAGATGCAAATAGCAAGCAGGGTCGATTTTCAGCTTGAGGAGGCCTATTTAAAGGTGTTCTCACACACACACACACACACACCCAGTACACACACACACACACACCTACACACACCTTGGGGAGGTGCTATCGGTACACACACACTTTTTGAAGGAGAAGCAAGGAGGGAGGTGTTGCCGAAATTCTCATCTTGAGGATTCATTGGATCATAAAAATCAGAGGATTCTCAGCCCCTAATCACAGTAATTATGGTTTAATTCCGGCTCTTCTTAATTCTCATCATTATTCTCCCAAATTCTTCGTCTACTATGCCTACTTTTAGCTATAATTCCCAATAGCTGCTCTCTAAGTTTACATAGCTATACTCCATTACATAATCATCATTCAATTAGCTAATTTATGCAGCCATTCATCATTCTTAATCGATGATTAATACATGATTAGGAAAGATTTCTCTCTCTAAGCAGCATAGTTAATAAATTGTCAGCCCCCGGTAATAATGTAGATTTGATGAAATTCATTCTTTTACCATTCAATAGTATTGTAATTAAATTAGACTCAATATTCTCTCACATTATGATGTAATCAAGGCTAAAATTAAACTGTCATTAGGCCAATAAGAAGAGCATTTTCTATCATACATGCTTGCGGTAATTCTGCATCTTCAACTCGCACTAGGAAAGTGATTGAGCTTGCTTACTTCATCTCTCTTGTAAATCAATTAGTAAAATTCTGAATTTCTTAATCATCTAAGACAAGTGATTAACTTTAGAGCCAGGTCCCATAGGGAAAGTAAAGAATTACCCATAATATTGCTAGGTCTCGAAGGAAAAATCTAATCTCTTGCATAAGGAGGATTCTTTAATGATTCTAATCTGCCAATTGGTTTGTTATGATGCTCTCGAACTTTAGCTCTTTTCCTCAAGTTTATCATTTAAAGTAGTGAGTATAAAATGGTCCCGGTTAAGAGAACTCGCTTCGGTGGTGCCCACGACCGCCGCGAGGCGAGAACGAGCAATGTGAATGGAAAGGGAAAAGCTCCCATGGACGAACAAGCACCGGCCATCTCACGAGCCATTGACGAAGAAATGTAAGAGGTAGGTCACAATTTTATTCGGTTGTTTAATTAACATTGCACACATTTGGCTAGGAAATAACATATCCCCAAACATGTTGGAGAAATCCGACGGAAATCTTGGCATTTGAATTCATTGTACATTTAAGTCTAAGGTAGGAAAGAAATGATTGATGGATATACTGTTTGCAATAGGAAAGAATGTCTGCTAGGGAAAATTTAGCTCGACATGTTCATTCTATTTCCAATGTTTAATTAGTCCTGATCCCCCTACTGATCACAGGGGGCAGAGTTCCTCGTTAAGGGCTCTTGAATCCATGACTTGCTTTCTATGCGGTGGGAACCCACGTCTTGCTTTCTATGCGGTGGGAGTGTCCATGACGTGCTTTCTATGCGGTGGACATACCTAGTTGTATGGGCAGCTAGGCGACAACGGGAGGAGTAAACTCTTGCTGGAGGGGGGATGTTGTACCTCCAGAACATTGGAATTTTAATGAACAAGTTTGAGTAGAATTTTTACTAGAGTTACAGTCTTGGTGCCGCATTGCAATACTGGTTGAAGGGTTGTCTTACCGAACATTGTGATTCGAAATTTAATCAAGGAATGTTTATGTTGAACAATCATTGTGGTAGTAATTAGGACACACAAAGAAGTGTGAGTGTGGGGGTGGAAAGTGGGGTCTTGGCTCAGGTTGCCAACGCCTATGAGAAGGGTGGTCCCGATTGGTCGGGAACTCTCTATCCCCATAGTGTTTAAATCGATACTAGTAATACTCATTGCCCCTAAAGCGGCGAAGTCTCAAGTGTATGTGCCTCTGAAACATAGGGAAAAAGGCACTTGAGGTTTCTCTCCTCTTGGAAGGTGGGTCTTAGGATCGCTAGATAGGTTAAGTACGCTTTCCCTAAAAGGTGGAGCTAGATCTCATTGCTAGTAGGCTCGAACTCGACTCACTTTGTGATGAGAGATCGTCTGCTAGTTGAACCCTGAACCACTTTGTTTACTTCCGCTATAGATCTAGTGGCCACTAGGTTCACCATCAGATCCGCCGTTTGATACGGTGGGGTGGGGACCTCACACCTGGTATCAGAGCCTAGGTTAGGCTGAGAAATAAAGTCGTATTGTTTGAATATTTAAAAGGAACTGAAAGTATATAGGTAGCTGATCCGAATTCCTTGCATTGGTGTTGCAGGAAGACCCCGTGCTAGAATATCGAAAGTTCCAAGTGTTTGAGCTTATTTATGAGCAAGCTCGACGATCCCCAGTTTACCAATTCAGACGAGATGTCATGGAGATACTCATGAAGGCTCATACGCCACACTCCACTCACATCGATAGAGGATGGGGACTTGATTGGACACTTGCAGGTGGGGTTTACTACATCAACGCTCGGAAGCTAGGATGCCTGGCTACCGATTTGAAGAAGATACGTTGGGGAGAAGAGTTGAGGGTGGTAGAGTTATTCTACTTGCTACCTACCCGATTGGACCTGACTGTTCCAGGCGACTCCAATCAAACCATCAATGATTGGCTCTTGGAAAAGGTCACCGAGGTGATCCCAGCGAACAGAGTCAAAACTTTTGGAGTACCAAAAGAGGAATCTCGGCTTGATATCTTAGTTTATTATCCACTCAAGGATGAGTACAGGAACTACTTCATGAACAAAGTAGTGCATCATGTGAACACAATCTCCTAGGCGTATCTTATACGCAATCCAAAAAGCCATGTAATAAATTGATCATCAGTTATCATAAACCTTGAGGGGTTTCGATTGTAATAAAATTTCATCAATAAAGTACTTTTTGTCTCTGAATCTCTGTCTCTTGATGAAGTGGAATCTTGAATTTTATTTAAAGTCCCGTGTCTATTTTGAAATCCAAGTAATGGTATCAAGAATCTTGTATAACCCATGTAGGCACCGCCTGTTGCTCTATACTCGGCAGCGCAAGAGAAGAAGCTCCTCCTTAAGCAAGCCCAACCTTCGATCTTTAAGAGCGAGGGGGCAAATGTGGAGAGAGATGCGGAAGTGTGGATGGAAGCCATGGACGACTACTTTGAAGCTGCAGGAACCCAACCCGTAAATCAGACCATGCTTGCGATGTTCCGCTTGACTGGCGATGCCAAGATATGGTGGAAGCAACATTACAGGGACCTGGACATTGCAGGGACCTGGATATTAAGGGATCTTTCCAATCATGGGAAGACATCAAAACTGCGATAATGGGGCGTTATTTACCACCTGCCTATAGAACCTTGAGGATGAATGAATTCTTTTTCTTAGGCAGCTGACTTCATCTGTCGAAGAATATTATGCAAAGTTTGTCACTCTTCGGAGATATGCTCCTAAGATGGCCTTGGAACAACAGGTGGCGAGGTTCTGCCAAGGGCTAATCGATCCTTTGAATACTCGATTGGAAGCTCGCAGGCCAACGACACTACAGGATGCCTTGTTGAGGGCCAAACCTCTAGCTCTTGAAGTACAAAAGGTTAATCAGAACAGGAGGAATCATTGGGCAAAGAGGAGAAATAGGAGGAGGAATCTCTCTCTCTCTCTCTCTCTCTCTCTCTCTCACACACACACACACACACACACACACACACACACATACACACAAGGACAAGTATACACGAAAATCATTTTACACCAAGATTAATGCTAACAAGTGGAGAGACAGAATGATTTTTAAACAAAATTAATCCAAAATAGCTTCACTCTAAGCTTGGATATGTGCGTTCACGGCTAAGATCATTGTAGACATCTACCTTGCCTAGCAAGCTAATGTATGAACATGTTTTTATTTTGGCTCAATCCAAGCACTCTCAAGAAAATGAAGCACAAGTGCTTGCAATCCAAATAAGATTTTTTATTGGCCTCCCTGTCAATGAAATGGGGGCTTGTGTAGTAGGTCTCATCCTTGATGTGCATCTCATACACCCCACATGTTCGTCTCCTGCATGAGACTCCACCTTGAAGACTCCATGTACTTTATCTATGACGGTTTTCTCTTCAATCACCTTAGCCTTTAAACAAAGAGCCAAACCAATTTTCTCTGTTGCCTCCTCTAAAATGGAAGTAGAAAATTTGACTCTTGTGTCATTTCGTAGTATTAAATCACTACTATCTGCTTTTGTTGAAGCGGAAGAGGAATCACCTCCACCCCTAGGAGGAGTCTGCCTTAGTTGCACCCATTTTTTCTTTTCCAACTGTCTCTACTTGAAATCCTCCTTCAAGCAATGTCTCAACTTCTTCATCTATAAGATTTATTCCTAGATCAACCGGCCAAATTGTTGGAGGAGATGGCCTTGGATCTATGTTATGATCCACCACATAGCAATGAAATAACATGGTTGGACAAAAACCAAAACCATTGCCTGAGTAATCTGTTTAGATGTTTTCTATACCCCTCAAAAGATGTTGCAGGAGTCCCTTTACTACATGCCACTATATTTTGTCCACATCTTTTTCTAAGACCATATTAGGTAAAGTGGGAAAATCCCAATTCCCAGGTTGGACAACTTTCAATATATCATGTACAAAATATAGAGATTTTGTCAAAAATTTGAGTTTTCTTAAGGTCTCATTCCACTTTATGCACATACAATACACAATGAAAACAACTAAAATACCATGGTTTCAATCAATTGGATTATTAGGAGACGAGTATATTGCATCCATTATCGTTGTCTATGTTCTACTGTCCTACCTACAACTTATCTCAACATGGAGAGCTTGGTTTCTAGGTCCACCACTTGTCCAAGTTAATGTAAAAGTGACTCAAGGTTCACAACTTGTGAAAGCAAGGATCCATTGAGGAATACAATCCACTTGGCTATTTTTCCTTAATTTATTGCATGTGACATTCAAGCAAGGTCCACTTCTAATCTATAACTTCTTAATTTGAGGCATGGGGCATACATAAAATATGTAGCATATGCTCTATTGCCTCATAGTAAGGTTGGTTTCAAGGTGCACTTATCCATTCTAGCCTATCTTGGAGAAATGATGGATCTTGCTTCTCTCCTTGTTTCAATGGAGACTAGCTTGGACAAGTGGTGGACCTTTGCTTCTCTCTATGTTTCAATAGAGTTAGCTTGGACAAGTGGTGATCTTGGAACAAAACCCCCATGTAAAACATATCATGGGTATTCCAAGTGATTAGAAAGATTACCATTTAAGATATAACCTTATAGGTTGGACAAATGGAGCTTGGCTTGGAGAAATGGTGGACCTTTGATTCTCTCCATGTTTCAATGGAGCCTATCTTGGAGAAATGGTGGAGCTTTCTTCTGCCCATGTTTCAATGGAGCCTAGCTTGAACAGTTGGTGGACCTTTGCTTCTCTCTATGTTTCAATAGAGTAAGCTTAGACACGTGGTGGATCTTCAAACTAAGCCAACTACTATCAATGTTTCCTAGCTTGGACAAGTGGTGGAGTGTTTCTCTACTCCATGTTTCAATGGATCTTAGCTTGGACAAGTGTTGGACCTTAAAACAAAAACCCCATGTACAACATAGAATGGATTTTCTAGATTTCAATGGAGTCTAGATTTAACAAATGGTGGAGCTTGTCTTCATCCATGTTTCAATGAAACTAGCTTGGACAAGTGGTGGACCTTGTAACAAACCCCCCCATGTACAACATATCATTGGTTTTCTAAGTGATGGAAAGGAATACCATTCTAGATATAAACTTATAGCTTGGATAAGTAGTTGACTTTAAAACCAAATTCATCATAATACAATGAAATACAGGTTAGCCAATTCCTAAATCTTGAGACCAAACCTCCCATGCTATTAGAGATAATATATTGGATAAGTGGTGGACCTTCTATTATTTTCCCATGCCTAGTTTAGACTACCGGTACACTTTGCAGCTATAAAGGTTGGACGAGTTGTGGAGCCTTGTTTCTATCCATGTTTAAATGGATCCTAGCTTGGACAAGTGGTGGACCTTGGAAAAAATATTCCATGTACAACATATATGAGGTTTCCATGTTTTAATGGAACCTATCTTGGACAAATGGTGAAGCTTGCTTCTCTCCATGTTGATTTTGGAACTACCTTAGACAAGTGGTGGAGCTTTTCTTTTCTACTCTTCATAATACAATGAAGTATAGGTTGGTTACATGGTGAATCTTAAGGCCAAACCTCCCATTTTACTAGAGATGATAGGTTGGACAAGTGGATCAACCTTATATCATTTCACCATGACTATATTGGACAATTAGTAGACCTAACATCTCTCTATGTTGTCTAGAGATAAGCTTGGACAAGTGATGGACCCTGCTTCTCTCTTCCCTTGGTTTACTAGTTTGAAGACTCAGTATATATACTTTCTTAGATCTAGCTTGAACAAGTGGTGGACCTTGTATCCACAATCTTAATTCATTACAAAAAAGTATATGAAAAAATAACATAGGAATCTTGGTTTGAAGGTCAAGCAATTAGGTTCCAAATGCACATAATAATATATTTTCCACCCATAATAAAAGAAAGTTAAATATGTTATTACCAAATTGACAAAGGTAATGTCCAAGAATTCTAGCTTTGCATCTTGTCAGATCTAAATCTTCATCAAGGCGACATGCATGTATACATCAACTTTCAAGCCATTCAAGAATACATGCACTTAGATTCCATAGTTTTGTTTTCAAAGTCTTTTAGGTTCTAAAACTCTTTCACATAAAGTATGTAATGACAAAATTCTTGAAGCAAGCATTTGTGCCCAAGAAAAAGATCCCTCTCACATATTTAAAGTCCATGAATTCTCTGATCCATACTTACAAGTTTTATTTTGACATCAAACATCAATTCTCTCATAGTTACAAATAAATGCAACCTCGATATGAATTGACAAAAAATGAATTTCTTTTACTATATAACCCAACATAGGCCCCAATCAAATAAAAAATGAGTCCCCAAAAATTTGGTTGCACTCTAGCAATACATCAGAATCCCCTTACAATAGGATGCACTCCAATAGTACATTGAAGTCCCCTTAGAGTAGGGTGCACTCCATTCAAGTGTTCTTAAAATTGACACACCTTTGTTTTTTTATAAAAAAGACTATATCAAATTATACAAATGTTGAAAGATACACACTAGAATAAAAAAAGCATCTTATGGCCATATTTATTCAATGCTTTCGTGTTGACAAGTACACACCAAGGACATAATTTGTCTCAGAATCACTATACTGATTTACAATTGTGTTGTATGTATAGACTCTCTTATCTCTTGCGTACAACCATCCTACCAACCATGGAATTATGGTTCTTTGCAAGAAGTTTTGAAGTTGCTCGGAAGTTTGTCTCCACATCTTTGGAAATATAAGATATGTCCTTGGCATGTTCCACATCACCCTATATGGAGTGTCATCAAAAATTAAGGTATTGTTTGCATCCAAATCCTCAAATATCTTCCAAATATCACTCAAATTTTTGTGATAAACCCTTGTAAATCCTAACATGATATTTGGATTTTGGCAATTTTTGTTACTCATAAACACCTTGAACTTGGTATACTACTCAGGAAAACATTTTTGTGTGATGTGTTGCACCCTTGTTAAGTTATAGCAACTCCATATCCATAGCTCAAAGTATGCAGCACAAAATCCCAAAAAACTTTGTGCGTCTGGTCGCACCACATGATAAACTTCATCTTTATCCTCCACAAGTCGCATGTGTTGAGCCCAAGATGGCATAGAATCTCCATGTTTCATTTCAATTGTCTTGAGAAGTAACCCCTCTAGATCCAAGATAAGTACTCTTTTGATGTCCTTGAAAGCAAGTGGTAGGTGATAAGGAGGTGATTCTTTCCTTGGACAAGGTCTTGGAGGAGGTTGGATGGGTAATTCAATAGTTTTCTTCAATTTATGCCAGCATATAGCCAATCCATTTTTCTGTAATGGTTCTGAAATTAAAGAACAAGAACACTTAATGCAAACACAACAATAGACATGAGTTTTACATTGTCTACCCTAAGGTTTTATTAGATACCAAAATCCATCTATGATCTACTCATTAATAGAAAGAAAGTCAAATTAAAATCCTGACTCTTTTTTATGCTACACTCTCTCTTATTCTCAATACCATGCAGTTCAACTAGACTTAAGTCAACTAATAACTACTACTTGTTGTTAAAGGTATGCTTGAAGTGCATAAGGCTTAACCAATGCTCTAGTGTAGAATGGGTATTTAGGTCTCAAGGTCTACCACTTATCCAAGCAAAGATCCATTTAGATATGGAAACCCAATTTTTCTTAATATAATGATATAGAGTGGACAAGTGGTGAATCCTGAGACCAAACCACTCATGCTACTAGGGATAATAGGTTGGACAAGTGGTGGACCTTGAATGTAAACCCCCCATGTACAAAGTATCAGGGGTTTTGGGTATTTCAATCGACTCTAGCATCTTCAAGACATGGTGGAGCTTACTTCTCTCCATGTTTCAATGGAGTCTATCTTGGATGAATGGTGGAGCATCATTCTCTCCAATGGAGCCTAGCTTGGACAAGTGGTGGACGTTTGTTTCTCTCTATGTTTGAACAGATTTAGCTTGGACAAGTGGTGGACCTTGGAACAAAATCCCCATGTAAAACATATCATGGACATTACAAGTGGTGAGAAAAAATACCATTCACTATATAACCTTATAGGTTGGACAAGTGGTGGACCTTAACACTAGGTTGGTAATGAGACACTTTTATGTCCTGGGACACTTTTATGTCCTGTTAAGTGACCATTTTCCTTGAATTATGTCAAGAGTTTCAAAATGGATGTTGAGGTTTTATCTATCTAGAAAGTTGTCTCGTGAGCTGAAAAAAACTCGACATTTTTTTGGAATATCAATTCCATCTTTAACCTTGTCCTTGCACAACATTTCACAACCTAAACTGTGTGAAAAAACGGGTGCTGTTTTTGGCTTTTTTCAACTTTTTGCAACTATACCACACTAGAATTCATTTTTGTGAGGTGTATAATGCTAGAGAACTATCTTTAGTAGTCCTCAACATGTCCTGATGCTTCTAGGGAGAAATAAATATTAAAGTTGTGAGTTATGACCAAATTACAAAAATTGTCAAATCTTGTTTTTTAGCCAATTTTAGCTCTTCTATGATTTTTTTGGTGGATTTCATGATATCCAAATGCATTTTTTATTTTCTATGTCACATATTGTAACATAAAGCTAATATTCCTTGAGTTTTGGGGCACCTAATACCCTATTTTTCATAGTACACAACGATGGTTGATTTTTTCGATTATAGAAGAAAACGAAACATTCTAGTATATCAAGTATAGCCTTTTCAATATTGTTAGTTTCTTGTGACAACTACATGCATTTTGTTGGTAGTAACCATATCTAGCATAAGGATCAAATTTGGCTAGATATTGAATAGTTTCTATGGGATTATACAACTCATAATGTTGAACCCAGTTTTTTCATGTTTGCTGTATTTAACACTTCATCTTTGTCCCCAAGATTCCCCTTGGTAAGAGATGTATTATTCTTTTGACATGCTCCATGGATCCTTATGAACATAAACAACAATAGGAAACTAAGAAAACGTGCATATATTATTTGTATTGAGCGTGGCTATAGAACATTTGATGATAGGTCTGCAGAATGGTAAAAATTCAACTTTTTTGTACCTATTTATTTTGGAAAAACAAAAAATAGTGAGTGAGAAGCAATCATATGTTCTGATCACCAACCCATTGAAGTTAACTAGGGAATTTATCTCAAGTCCTACAAAAATCCCTAATCCTATTTTTATGCAACAAAACGTAAGAAATGACTGTTTTGATGAAAATGCACTGGTCCATCAACTTTGGAGGCTTGGTGTGATCAAAAGATGAGAAATTTTACAAGTTTCTTATTTTTTCCATGTGTAGTAGGCCTTGAACTATAAACTCATGAAAGGATTTTACAAAATGAGTGGATCTACTATGGTTTTGGAGGTTTTTTTCAAAACCTTGAAAGGACACTTTTATGTCCTGTTAGGTTACCAACCTAGTGTTAACACCCAATTATTATTAATATATTGACATAGAGTGGACAAGTGGTGAATCTTGCGACCAAACCTACTAGGAAAAGTAGGTTGGACAAGTGGTGGACCTTGAATGCAAACCCCCCATGTACAAAATATCACTCATGCTACTATGAATAATTTGGTATTAAGGTCCATGTTTCAATGGAGCCTAGCTTGGAAAAGTGGTGGACCTTTGTTTCTCTCTATGTTTCAATAGAATTATCTTGGACAAGTGGTGAACCTTGGAACAAAACCCCCATGTAAAGCATGTCATGGGCATTACAAGTGGTGAGAAAAAATACCATTCAAGGTATAACCTTATAGGCTGGACAAGTGGTGGACCTTAGCACCCAATTCCTCTTATTATAATGACATAGAGTGAAAAAGTGGTGAATTGTGAGACCAAACCTACTAGGGATAATAGGGTGAACAAATGGTTGACCTTGAATGTAAATCATCCATGTACAAAATATCATGGGTTTTGTGTATTTCAATGGAGCCTAGCATCTAGGAGACATGGTGGAACTTACTTATGTCCATGTTTTAATGGAGTCTATCTAGGAGAAATGGTGGAGGTTCCTTCTCTCCATGTTTCAATAGAGCCTAGCTTGGACAAGTCGTGGACCTTTGTTTCTCTCTATGTTTAAATATGGTTAGCTTGGACAAGAGGTGGATCTTGGAATGAAACTCCCATGTAAAACATATCATGGGCATTTCAAGTGGCGAGAAAGGATACCATTTAAGATATAACCTTATAGGTTGGACAAGTGGTGGACCTTAACACAATATAATGACATAGAGTGTACAAGTGGTAAATCTTGAAACCAAACCACTCATGCTACTAGGGATAATAGGTTAAACAAGTGGTGGGCCTTGAAATAAAACCCCCTAGAGTGTTTCAATGGAGCCTAGCTTGGAAACATGGTAAAGCTTGCTTCTCTTCATGTTTCAATGCAGCCTATCTTGGATAAATGGTGGAGCATCATTCTCTCCATGTTTCAATGGAGCCTAGCTTGGACAAGTGGTGGACCTTTGTTTCTCTCTATGTTTGAATAGAGTTATCTTGGAAAAGTGGTGGACCTTGGAACAAAACCCCCATGTAAAACATATCATGGGCATTACAAGTGGTGAGAAAAAATACCATTTAATATATAACCTTATAGGTTGGACAAGTTGTGGACCTTAACACCCAATTATTCTTAATATAATGACATAGAGTGGATAAGTGGTGAACTTGGGACCAAACCTACTAGGAAAATAGGTTCGACAAGTGGTGGACCTTGAATGTAAACCCCCCATGTACAACATATCACTCATGCTACTAGAAATAATTTGGTATTAAGGTCCATGTTTCAATGCAGCCTAGCTTGGAAAAGTGGTGGACCTTTGTTTCTCTCTATGTTTCAATAGATTTATCTTGGACAAGTGGTGGACCTTGGAACAAAACCCCCATGTAAATCATGTCATGGGCATTATAAGTGGTGAGAAAAAATACCATTCAAGCTATAACATTATAGGTTGGACAAGTGGTGGACCTTAACACCCAATTCCTCTTAATATAATGACATAGAGTGGACAAGTGGTGAATCATGAGACCAAACCTACTAGGGATAATAGGTTGGACAAGTGGTGAACCTTGAATGTAAACCCCCCATGTACAAAATATTATGGGTATTGGGTATTTCAATGGAGCCTAGCAACTTGGACATGGTGGAGCTTATTTCTCTCCATGTTTCAGTGGAGCCTATCTAGGAGAAACAGTGGAGGTTCCTTCTCTCCATGTTTCAATGAGCCTAGCTTGGACAAGTGGTGGACCTTTCTTTCTCTATATGTTTTAATAGAGTTAGCTTGGACAAGTGGTGGACCTTGGAATGAAACCCCCATGTAAAACATACCATTTAAAATATAACCTTATAGGTTGGACAAGTGGTGGACCTTAACACATAGTTCTTCTTAATATAATGACATAGAGTGTACAAGTGCTGAATCTTGAGACCAAACCACTCGTGCTACTAGGGATAATAGGTTGGACAAGTGGTGGACCTTGAATGTAAACCTCTCATGTACAAAATTATGGGTTTAGGGTATTTCAATGGAGCCTAGCTTGGAGACATGGTGGAGATTGCTTCTCTCAATGTTTCAATGGAACCTATCTTGGAGAAATGGTGGATCATCCTTCTCTCCATGTTTCAATGGAGCCTACCTTGGACAAGTGGTGGACCTTTGCTTCTCTCTATGTTTCAATAGAGTTAGCTTGGACAAGTGGTGGGTCTTGGAACAAAACCCCTTTGTAAAACATAGCATGGACATTACAAGTGATGAGGAAAAATATCATTCAAGATATAACCTTACAGGTTGGAAAAGTGGTGATGGACCTTGACAAGTGGTGAAGGATACCATTTAAGATATACCCTTATAGGTTGGACAAGTGGTGGACCTGAACACCCAGTTATTCTTCATATAATGACATAGAGTGGATAAGTGGTGAATCTTAAGACCAAACCACCCATGCTACTAGGTATAATACATTAGAGAAGTGGTAGACCTTAAATGTAAACACCCCATGTACAAAATATAATGGTTTTAGGGTGTTTCAATGGAGCCTAGAATCTTGGAGACATGGTAGATCTTGATTCTTTCCATGTTTGAATGGCACCTATCTTGGAAAAATGATGGAGATTACTTCTCTCCATGCTTCAATGGAGCCTAGCTTTGACAAGTGGTGAACCTTTGCTTCTCTCTATGTTTGAATAGAGTTATCTTGGACAAGTGGTGGACCTTTGCTTCTCTCTATGTTTGAATAGAGCTAGCTTGGACAAGTGGTGAACCTTGTAATGAAACCCCCATGTAAAACATATCATGGGCATTTCAAGTGGTGAGAAAGGATACCATTTAAGATATAACCTTATAGGTTGCACAAGTGGTGGATCTTAATACATAGTTCTTCCTAATATAATGACATAGAGTGTACAAGTGGTGTATCTTGAGACCAAACCACTCGTGCTACTAGGGATAATAGGTTAGACAAGTGGTGGGCCTTGAAATAAAACCCCCCATGTACAAAATAAATTGGGTTTAGGGCATTTAAATGGATCCTAGCTTGGAGACATGGTGGAGCTTTCTTCTCTCCATGTTTCAATGAAGCCTATCTTGGAGAAATGGTGGAGCATCCTTCTCTCCATGTTTTAATATAGCTTAGCTTGGACAAGTGGTGGATCTTTGGTTCTCTCTATGTTTCAATAGAGTTAGCTTGGACAAGTGGCGGACATTGAAACAAAACTCCCATGTAAAACATATCATGGGTAGTTCAAGTTGTGAGAAAAAAAACCATTTAAAATATAACCTTATAGGTTGGACAAGTGGTGGACCTTAACACCCAATCCTTTTTAATACAATGTCATAGAGTGGACAAGTGGTGAATCTTGAGACCAAAGCTATCAAGCTACTAGGGATACTAGGTTGGACAAGTGGTGGATCTTGAATGTACATCCCCTATGTACAAAATATCATGGGTTTAGGGTGTTTCAATGGAGTATAGCATATTGGAGACATGGTGGAGCTTGCTTCGCTCCATGTTTCAAGTGGTGGACCTTCAATTATTTTCCCATACCTAGTTTAGACAACCCATACACTTTGCAACTCTAAAGGTTGGACGAGTGGTGGAGCTTTGTTTATTTCCATGTTTTAATGGATCCTAGCTTGGACAAGTGATGGAACTTGGAAAAAAGTCCCCCCTGTACAACATAGCTGAGTTTTTTCATGTTTTAATGGAAGAGAGATTTGACAAATGGTGGAGCTTGCTTATCTCCATGTGGATTTTAGAACTAGCTTGGACAAGTGGTGGAGCTTTGCTTTTCTACTCTTCATAATACAATGATGTATAGGTTGGTTACATGGTGAATCTTAAGGCCAAACCTCCCATCTTACTAGAGATGATAGGTTGGACAAGTGGTCAACCTTCTATCATTTCTCCATGCCTATAATTAGACAATTAGTAGAACTAGCATCTTTCTATGTTGTCTAGAGCTGAGCTTGGACAAGTAGTGGACCTTGCTACTCTCTTCCCTTGGTTTATTAGTTTGAAGACTCATTATATATACTTGCTTAGATCTATATAATTACTCATTAGTTAGGCTACAAGGAGGTATGTAATTTGTTAGCCTCAAGGGACTTTGAATATTGAATAGTAAGAAAGTCAAGTGCTGGTTTGAAGATCTTTTGCTTATCTAAACTAGACTCTAACTCAATAATAAGTCTCTTAAGTTCCACGAATTGTCCTATCTAGGCTCCAAAAGAGTCTTAATTGGTTTGTGCTAGATTCTAACTTCCTTGATGGGGTAGAATCCTAGAAAAATGAGGCACTATAAGTTTTACCTTAGCTCAAATGGATTTTCACTTAAACTAGACTGCAATTTGGCACTCTAGTATCTTTGTCTTGATGGAGTCTAAACTAGATACATAGTAGTGATATTTAAGCTTCATGTCTCTTCACTTGATCGAGATATGAGACCATACTTTCAAGGTCACCACTTGTCTTACCTACAGACCAATGTGAGACATGGGAGCAAGAAAGCCATTCGATATTGTTTTAATGACTATTACATAGACAATCAATAACCTAAGTAAAGCAAAAAGACTTGGATCTTTCACAATTAATAACTTAAGTAAAGCCAAAAAGACTTGGATCTTTGACAGTTTTTTTCAAACTAAAAAAGCACAATCTCATGCTAACAAAACTATAAATCACAATTGAAAGTTTTGAACGAGAAAAAGATCAGCAATCTTATAAGAAGGATACTTTTCATTTCATTTGATGATTACAAACTAAAAGAAATTCTCTCAAGAAATTGATAAACAAAAAATGTAGGTGACTACTTCATTATTTTGAGCAAACATATCAAAATCTCTATTGATTGAGCTCCATCTAGTAGTATCCTTTGTAATATCCTGCAGGAAGGAATAAAAAGAAAGATTTGTTAGATGCCATGCACATGAGTGTTCAAGTATGTGTATCAAGAATATATGACATGTCACTAGTACCTTAGGGTTGCTTTCTATCCAGCCTTAGAAGATTGTTCTCAGCTTTCACCTTATTTATATAAGCCTTTGTTGTGGTTGCCTTCAAAACTCCTTTTGTGTTACAACCCAATTGCCTAGCTAAAGTGATCAATTGTGACGCCGTCATGCTTTCAATGGGTGTACGCTCCTTTGCTAAGATCTCTTGTATTTGGTCTCTTCTCATTTCATTGCGGTGGCTTGTGTCACTTGCATTTTCAATGATAGTTTCATCCCTGTCACCTTTTGCAGGTGGTATTCTTCTTGTAAAGAACACCTTAGCTAACCAAACATCATTTTTCTGCTTCCAATACTCCATGATTTGTTTGTATTCACTATCATTTGTCACTATAGGTTGTCCATAACGACTAGAAGCAATTAAATCACGCACATCCCTTCTCTCATCAAGCTGAATCAAGTATGGCAGTAGCTCCTCCAAGAGCATATTGTCAACCATCTTCTCAGCATCAAATTGTGGTGGAAAAATGCAATTGTTTGCTGGTGAAATACAGCCCTTGTAAGGAGAGTCATCAATAATCACTTTTCTTTGTGGATCACATTCAAACCCCATGGCAATTTTGGCTAGAGGCTTGAACATTGCCTCAACTTTTGGATTGTCGGGTCTAAACAATTTTTGAGTTTGAGCGGTGTAGCAAACATCTTGCGACCAAATTGCAAAGAAAGGCAATGTATCCTCAGCTAAGTTGTTTAATGCTGCAAGGATTTGATACACATTATTCCTAGTAGCTGTCGACCAAATTGCAACATTAAACCTCTGTAAAATAGTCTTCAAGAATTGGATGCAACCTGGCCTAAGTATAATATATCTTTTTGAATCCATTTGCACTGAGTTGTGGTGTGAGGATGGTTGAGGGGAACGTTTCAACAATAGACCATTTAAATCCAATATAATTGTAATCATGGATTTCTCAACATCTACGCTACATGACGTAGTACCAATTGGCAATAGCTCGTGAGTGGACTTTTCAGTCTCTTTTGATGTATGTTGCATTTTTGAAGCATCGATTTCTTGGTTCTCATTATTGGAAGCTTGCTCAAGTTGCACAACACTAGACTCTAGTATAGAAATATCATCCATCTTGGGCACTTTAGAAACCATAGAATCTATGGATTCTATAGTTGTTGACTGAACCATAGGAGCATTATCCATCCTAGTTTGTGAATCTAAGAAAACACACACACAAATGGTATCTCAAAACCACTAGAATTTTATTCACCATATTTATATGTAGAACTCCTAGTAAGAAATTTATTTAAGGTAAAGTCGTTGTTAGAATCCTTGCAACCATTTTCAACATTCGTACACCAAACACCACTTGTCTAGAATACAATCTACTAACTCAACATTTTCCATCCTACACTTTATTAAAGATGAGTACTTAAAGTGAAAACTAAAAGCCACCCTTGTTGAGGAAACATGGATACAAGGTCCACCAAATGTCCAGCCTAGACTACAAGCAAACAATTAGAGATTTGGCTTAGATTTGGATTCAAAGGCCACCACTTATTCAAGTAAGATAACTCCACTTGTTTAAGACAGTAATGTTTGAAGCCCCACCACTTGTCCAACCTAAACATTGATTAAATTTTGGTAAGATTTATCACAAATCTAGAGTAGAATCAAGATTCTATGGCCAAGGTAGTCAAATAAGTTAGACAACACACAAAGCATAAGAGCACTCTAGATTCTCGTTGAGCATAAACTAAACAATAATCAAATGTTATATTCACTTGAGATTTCATCCATGAAAAATGAAAATGATGCATGTACTTGAGATTTCCATCCATGTACAATACTTTACAATGTCAAGTAAAGTTATAGTCACCAAACAACTCTTCTCCTGCTTCAACTTGACAAATAGTCTCAATGCATACATGGCCATATTCTTCTGACTTGATGTGTGAAGAGGTGCATTTATGTCAAGGTGGAAAATTTGGATCAAATGTATAGAGTGTGTTGGGACAGACATTTCTACTGTGAGAACTATTTATATAGCCCGACACGTTTCCTTCTTCTACACAACCAATAATGTATGATTGATCTTCCTCTTCTTCTATGTTTGGATCCTCTAGAAGAGAATATTTATAAGCTCTTGGAAAAATTTTGCATATCTTTTTCTAGTCTTGAAATCTATACTTATGCCCTCCATAGTTTAGAATAGTCAAACCACTTTCCAGGGTAGTATGCACAAATAGCCCATAACCAGCTCCTTCAATACATGAAAGTCGCACTTCAAAATCCACACCGTTAATATGGAAATTTACATCTTTGGGAATAGGAAAAGTTGGTGTCCCAAAAGGATCTTCATGCCAATCATAGTGTGAAATACATCTAGTTTTTATATCACTTGACTCCTTTGTGTCTGCAAAAAGAAGAAAATATTATGCATAAAATAATGACAATATCAAAGAAAGATATCATTATTTTATAGTCCAATAGGTCCATTGTATGGAAGACTTAGAGTGCCTCTTACATGGTGCCTCCAAGGTTTCCAAAAAATAAAATCATTGGAAAAAAAAGGCCACTGTGTCTCCAATCTATTGCCCATTTGAAGCATAGAGAGAACCAAGGTCCACCACTTGTCCAAGCTAGACATGGAGCATTGACACAAGATCCAACACTTATCCAAGAACCCTATAGTATATGTGGTAACATGGGATGCATTGATGCAACAAAAGTAGTCTAGCCTCCTCATCCATCTCTTTTTTCTTGTAGCCTAGAGGGATTAGTTTCAAGGTCTATCACTAGTCAAAAACTACACATAGAACATTGATACAAGGTTCCACCACGTGTGAAACCTATCATCTCTAGTAGCATGGATGGTTTGATATCAAGGTTCACTGCGTGTCCTACCTATACTCTATTGTAGCATAGAGATTCTGGTTTGGTGGTACTACACTTGTCCAAACTTGGCTTGTTGTTGATATTTGGAGGTAATCAAGGGTCCTCCACTTGTCCAAGTTAGGCATATAAAACAATTGCAAGGTCCACCATGTGTACAACATATGATTGATTATAGCATCCATGGTCTTATTTCATGGGCAACCATCTTCTCTCCAACATGTGTCCAACCTCGGCTCCATTGAAGCATGGAGAGAAGCAAGGTCCACCACTTATCAAAGCTATTATTTTCTCCCAGTGCTTTCAAAACCCATAATACGTTGTACATGGGGGGGGGAGGGGGGGATTCTTGTTTCAAGGTCCACCACTTGGCTAAGATTGGATCCATTGAAACATAAAGAGAAGCAAGCTCTACCACTTGTCCAAGCTAGGTGCCATTGAAACATGAAAACCCCATAATATGTTGTATACGGGGGGTTTTTTCACGGTCTACCACTTGTCTAAGCTATGGTCCATTGGAACATGGAGAGAATCAAAGCTCTACCACTTTTCTAAGCTAGGATCCATTGAAACATGGAGAGAAGCAAGCTCCATTGTTTGTCTAAGCTAGGCTCCATTGGAACATGGAGAAAACAAGCTCCACCACTTGCCTATTATTGCATAGAGATTCTGGTTTGAAGGTCCACCACTTGTCCAACCTTGCCTTCATGTATGGAGATAATAAAGAGTGCAATGCTTCTCTAAGCTAGGGACATAAAAGAGTTTCAAGGTCAGCTACATATACGATCTATGATGGGTTGTAGCATGGGAGGTTTCATTTTAAGGTTGACCACTTCTCCAGCTCCGCTTGTCCAACCTCAGATCCATTGAAGAATGGAGAATAAAGGTGTACCAACTCTCCATAATAGGCAAGAAAATCTCTATAAAACCCATGAATTGTTGATATATGCTATGTTGTGGAGTTTTGTTTGAAGGTCCACTCCTTATCCAAGCTACAATCCATTGAAGCATGGAAAAAAGTAAGATATATCTATAGTCCAAGATAGGATCCATTGAAACATAGAGAGAATCAAGGTCCACCACTTGTCCAAGCTATGCATGGGTAATTGATATAAGGACCACTACGTTTTCACCTATACTATGCTCTATCATGAATGGTTTCATATACCACCAATTTTCCAACCTATTTAGTAGGTTGTATTATGGGGGTTTGGTTTCAAGGTACTTCACTTGTCTAAGGTGGGTTCCATTGAACCATGGAGAGAAACAATGTCTACCACTTATCCAAAATATGCTCCTTTAAAACATAAAAGCAAGGTCCACCACTTGTCCAAGCTAATGTTTCTCTCCATTGAAGCATGGAGAGAAACAAGGTCTACCACTTGTCCAAAATATGCTCCATTGAAACATAAAAGCAAGGTCCACCACTTCTCCAAGCTAATATAACAAATGGGTGCTGGTTACAAGGTGTACCACACTTGTCTAAACTAGTCTCCATGCAAGGTCCACCACATGTCCAAGCTATATGATCTTGGTTTGAAGGTCTACCACACCTCTTGAAATTAGGATCCATGTAAGGTCTACCTTTTGTCAAGCTATGCCTTTAGTGAGTACTAAAACTAAGTAAATTGCAGTACTTAAATACCTTTCCAAGCTCATTAAGATTTTGGTCTCTAAGGCCACCACCACATGTCTAATCTATGCTCTAATTGATTACTTATGCTAGTTCTCAAAGTCCTAACATAAGCTCCCTTCTAGTAAGGTTAGTTTAAATTTAGGCTCCAGCACCTGTCTAAGCTAGGTTCAATTTATGAAGCATCACCATTTAACCATGCTACGATCTAATGTATCATATCAAGGGGGTATTGATAAGAGGTCCAAAACTTATTGAGTTCAAGCTCTTAAGTAATTAAGTCTTTGTGAGTATTAAATGTTATAGTTTTAGTCTAAAGATCCACCATTCAAAAACTCAAATAATTTATTATTTACATTCAAACCCTGAATGCTTGAGATAAAAAATACAAACTCAATCAATACTATATAAAGCAAAATCTAACATTAAGAGTATCACATCAGTAACAAGAAACACTAACATGCACAAGAAACTCAAAACATATGTGTCTCCATTTCCAAAAAGTCCTCCATTGACAGAGGATGTTGTTGTTGTTGTTCTTCTTCTCTTTGTGAAGAGCACTCCTCTGTAACAGGCACAATGTCATCTGATTGCGAAGTGGATTGTTGAAGTCCAGCCCATTTTTCTATATCTTCATGAGACTTAGTAAAGTCTAGCAGCATGGTCTCCACATTTTTTTGCCTCCTCCACACTATCAATTAAGCATATAACTTCTTTTTTCTGTTGTATTCCTTCTTGTGCAACCAAGGAGCCATCACCAAAAACATCAACAAGCTTGCGGTCTTCAAAACAATATGTACGAATGTAGTGCTTGACCAAAGCTCTTTTTTTGGCCTCCAAATATTGCAAATCTGACATATCGTTATCTGCTACTTGAAGAAGAGAACAATCAATTGGCATGGGATGTTCCTCTGATCTTCTTCTCAGGTCTTCAAATGCATTGCCTTGTCCCAAGAAGGCAATAACTGTTAGGAATTGAATTTCTCCTTTGCAAGGAGCTGATGGAAAATGATGCAATGCACCACAACAATGGTATCTCAGATTATCTCCCATGGCGTGAAAGGCACATTGCAATTTTGTGAAGTTAGTGAAATCCACAAATGCAAGAAAGACAAATCCAGGATCTGTTGACCCTCCAGCAATAGCCAAGATCCCATCCAAAGCATTGTTAAATGTCTCCTCCAGCAATAGCCAAGATCTGTTGACCCTCCAGCAATAGCCAAGATCCCATCCAAAGCATTGTTAAATGTCTCCTCACTCCACTTCAAATTGCCTCCAACGTTTTTTGTCATATCTAAATCACATAAGCCAATAGGCACTTTATTATTGAAGTGGCGCATCGAGTAGAGATTGCCTTCCATTTGTAGGCTCACCACATAGATTGACCATGGCAAATCTCTAGGCTCAGTTTTCTCCTTTTGAAGGTGAATTGCCCATTGCATGTATTTTATTGCTCCATCTGGAAAAGCCATTTTCTTTGTTCCACGCGTCAAACTAGATTTGATCCATTCCTCGCATAGCATTAAAATTGTTTTATAAACAACATCATTGATGTTATACATTTTGACCACCTCCTCCCAGTCTTTACATGGTGAAGACTCAATCAAATTTTTGAAGCCTTCAAGAAGTGCATCTTGAATCAATTTTTCTTGCTTCAACTGCTTGATTCGATCATACATGTCAGTTGCATCACCATCCTTTGCACTCTTTGACAGTAAAATCTTCTCATCTCTAATCTCTTCTTGAATAGTCTTTACCTCTGATTCCTCAAGGCCACAAAGGTATCTAAATACAGTTGTTGGGGGTTTCTTATTCTCCTCTTCTAGCTTTTCAATGATTTCTATCCAGCAATCATAAACTAAATCAGAGTACGTGACCATGTGTGCCTGTTTAGCAATCCAACTTGATGTTGCACTCATTCTTGCCAATCGAAGAAAAGCCTAAAAAGAGATAGAGAAATAATTAAACTATTGAGAAAGATTTGTTAATTAAACACTATCAAAAAGACAAAGAAAATAACTTACATCCCATCCGGCACGAGATGCATGTCCCATTGCAATTCCACTTGCTGCCTTTGGTGGTCGTCCTGAGAAGATCCATTGAATCCGTAAATGTCTCAATATTTGGCTGTAAGGTTGCTTGACATACAATGCCTGAGCCTCTTCATTTGCAATGGCAGATATAGCAGTTGCAACAAATGGAGGAGCATTCACAACAATGCGAGCCTTTCTAAATTTATACACGCTAATCAGTCTTTCAAATATCTCTTTGTTGTTTTGTTCATTGTGAAGAAAAACTTTTGCAGCATAGATTGAATGCTGCCCATCAAGAATCCAATAATGATAATCTTTAATTTTTTGCTCCTCTACCTCTTCTACTGCCAAAGGAGTCCCCTTCTTTGATTTTGCATTTCGAACAGGCATCAAATATGCACATGCTGCAGGCTTGGTCGTACTCCGTGAAAATCCAAATAACACACTTTCAGCGTGTTTTTTATCCATAATACGTGCATTATAGTGATCAGGAGCAAGCCAACAATTTTGAATAGGGATATCAAATTCCCTATATTAGAAAGGAAAATAATTTATGTACTTATTCATTCCACCTGTATCTTTTTCTTGTCCTTTCATGGCTTCAGCTTCTAAAACATCTAGATCCACAATTCTCATCTTTGACATTGAACCCTCTGTTGATGAGGATGCCAAAGATGCCTTGTCTACATCCAAAATGGAACTAGTTCGCTTAGCTTCTACTTTCTGCACTTTTGCTTGCTTCTTTGTGGATGGTGGTCGTGAAGCTTTCACCTTTTTTCGTTGTAGTGTGGCAATGATGGATCTTTGAAGTTGATCTGCTATGATGTTTGGATTTGATTCTGCAAACTTCCATCCTCGAGAAAACATTGTCTCTTCTTTGTTTCTAGACATGCGCTCCAATGCATATGCTCCTGGAGATAGTTGAAATTCTAGATTCATTGGAACTAGAATGTCAATGCATTCCACCTCCGGATGACTATCAACTACAGAGACAGATGCTTCCACAACTTGTCCAACATCTTCAAACAAGCTGTCATTCTCCTTTTTGGCAATAAATAGATGAACCTTATGAAATTGTGCACCCTCTATACCATGTATGTCCAAATACCATTTCCTAAGATCATTGCAACTATAGTCAACTGAGACAGCAACCCTTGCAACCTGTTTTTTTGGAGCCATCTTTTCAGAAACAAAAAAAACCAAATGTTATTTTAGCATATACTTTTTTGTAATGAATTAAGTTTGTGTGAATACAAGGTCCACCACTTGTTCAAGTTAGATCTAAGCAAATATACATAGTAATCTTTTAAGCTAGTAAACTAAGGGAAGGGAGAAGTAAGGTCCACCACTTGTCCAAGCTCAGCTCTAGATAACATGGAGAGATTCGAGGTCTACTATTTGTCTAATATAGGCTAACTATATTGAAACATAGAGAGAAGCAAAGGTCCACCACTTGTCCAATCTAGGATCCATTGAAACATGGAGAGAAGGATGCTCCACCATTTGTCCAAAATAGGCTCCATTGAAACATGAAGAGAAGCAATATGCACCATGTCTTTGAGATGCTAGGCTCCATTGAAATATCTTAAACCCACGATATTTTGTATATGTGGGGTTTAAATTCAAGGTCCACCACTTGTCCAACCTATTCTCCCTAGTAGAATGAGTGGTTTGGTCTCAAGATTCACCACTTTTCCACTCTATGTCATTATATTAAGAAGATCTGGGTGTTAAGGTCCACCACTTGTCCAACCTATAAGGCTATATCTAAAATGGTATTATTTACCACCACTTGGAATGCACATGATAGGTTTTACATAGGGGTCTGGTTCCAAGGTCCACCACTTGTCCAAGCTAACTCTATTGAAACATAGAGAGAATCAAAGGTCCACCACTTGTCCAAGCTAGGCTCCAATGAGACATGGAGAGAAGGATGCTCCACCATTTGTCCAAGCCAGGTTCGATTGAAACATGAAGAGAAGCAAGCTGCACCATGTCTCCAAAATGCTAGCCTCCATTGAAATATCTTAAACCCATGATATTTTGTACATGGGGGGTTTACATTCAAGGTCCACCACTTGTCCAACCTATTATCACTAGTAGCATGAGTGGTTTGGTCTCAAGATTCACCACTTTTCCACTCTATGTCATTATATGAAGAAGATCTGGGTGTTAAGGTCCATCACTTGTCCAACCTATAAGGCTATATCTTAAAGGGTATTCTTTCTGACCACTTGGAATGACCATGATAGGTTTTACATGGGGGTTTGGTTCCAAGGTCCACCACTTGTCCAAGATAACTCTATTGAAACATAGAGAGAAGCAAAGGTCCACCACTTGTCCAAGCTAGGGTCCATCGAAACATGGAGAGAAGGATGCTCCACCATTTTTCCAAGATAGGCTCCATTGAAACATGAAGAGAAGCAAGTTGCACCATGTCTCCAAGATGCTAAGATCCATTGAAATACCTTAAACCCACGATATTTTGTACATGGGGAGTTTACATTCAAGGTCCACCACTTGTCCAACCTATTATCTCTAGTAGCATGAGTGGTTTGGTCTCAAGATTCACCACTTTTACACTCTATGTCATTACGTTAAGAAGATCTGGGTGTTAAGGTTGACCACTTGTCCAACCTATAAGGGTATATCTTAAAGGGTATTATTTCTCACCACTTGAAATTTCCATGATATGTTTTACATGGGGGTTTGGTTCCAAGGTCCACCACTTGTCCAAGCTAACTCTATTGAAACATAGAGAGAAACAAAGGTCCACCACTTGTCCAAGATAGGCTCCATTGAAACATGGAGAGAAGGATGCTCTACCATTTGTCGCAGCTAACTCTATTGAAACATGGGGGGTTTACATTCAAGGTCCACCACTTGTCCAACCTATTAACGCTAGTAGCATGAGTGGTTTGGTCTCAAGATTCACCACTTTTTCACTCTGTCATTATATTAAGAATATCTGGGTGTTAAGGTCCACCACTTGTCCAACCTATAAGGCTATATCTTAAGGGTTATTCTTTTTCACCACTTGGAGTGACCATGATAGGTTTTACATGGGGTTTTGGTTCCAAGGTCCACCACTTGTCCAAGATAACTCTATTGAAACATAGAGAGAAGCAAAGGTCCACCACTTGTCCAAGCTAGGGTCCATTGAAACATGGAGAGAAGGATGCTCCACCATTGATCCGAGCCTATCACAAATTTTTGTTTATCATATTTTGTTGGTTTTCCTTGCTTCTAGAGGTTTACAATAAAAGAAAGAGTGAGAACAACCTCTTGGAAAATTTTTAAAAAAATGATTTGATAGGAATTTTTTCTTGACTAGTTCACCGGAGGTGAAAGGTAGAGGGAGAACCTAGTGGTAAAGGGAAGGGAAAATATATAAATGTGAAAAGAAAAGATATGATGTGGTTGTGGAGCCATGCACCCATGATTCAAGGGTCATGAGTGGCTCATATCATCATGGCTTTGGAGCCATATGATGATTCAAACAAATGGGACCCAAGTGGAAGACTTGGTAAAGGAAGGAACCAGACACATGATTTTGCTGAATTTTTAATAAATACTTCCACTCTGATCCAAGAAAATATGTCTTCATCAAAGTTGTAGCTGATGAGCTGGAGATTCTGGCCATATTTTTTTTATAATTTTTGCATCTACGGTTTAGGAGATATGGCCAAAATGGCGGACGCCAGTTTTTTCAACTGTGGTGAAGACCACCCCCTCTACCTTTACACACACACACACCCTTCCTTTTCCACATTGAGACCTTCTCTAAAAATCAGCCATTAGTCTTCTCACCCTCCTCTCCTTCCTCCTCTCTCTCAAGCTCAAAAACCCATCAAAATTCCTCTTCTAATCACCTCTCAAGTCATGCTTAATCTTGTTGTAATTCATAAGTTCTCATTCAACCCCTTTCTATTATTACTAGATATGTATTGATTTTATGTAGATTCTTTACATTTTAAAATAAGGAAGCTCTTGGACTCAAGCTATGGAGGAATGAGTGAAGACAACACAAGTGATGATGGAGCTAATTGGTCAACAAATCACTTGGAAGGAGCTTCTTCATTGGTTGAATGTCCTAATCAAGCTTCATTTGTACAAATTACACTTGGATCTTAACCTCACTCCTAATCACTCTCTTTCCTATATAAAGAGGCCTTCCCCTTTGTAATTTCAAGCCTCCCTCAGCCCATTGAGTCTTTGTATCACTCACCATGAGCCCATAAGCTCATTCATTCACTCTATTCTTGCACATTCTAGAGTGCAAATTGTTTCATGATAGTAACCTCTCCTCCTCTTACTTATGTTAATTAAGAGAAATCTTTTATATGTGTGTGAGAGTGCTTGATGTGATCTTGGCTAATCCTTGAGTGGTTTGTTTGGTAATCTACATGACTATTTGTGTTGGGAGTGTTTGAAGTCATCCATTCCTTGTACACACACTAAGGTTAATGCTTCATTCATAGTGATCTCTCTCTCTCTCTCTCTCTCTCTCTCTCTCTCTCTCTCTCTCTCTCTCTCTCTCTCTCTCTCTCTCTCTCTCTCTGTGTAGCGGTCCTAGCCCACGCTTCCAAGACTAGGTGGTGCGCTTATCTCATTTCCCTTGTGGCGCAATGGAGTTTGTTTTGGTGTAGAGGCCGCCATTCCAAATTTCCTTCGTCACCATGATAGGTTTTACATGGGAGTTCGGTTACAAGGCCCACCACTTGTCCAAGCTAACTCTATTGAAACATAGAGAGAAGCAAAGGTCCACCACTTGTCCAAGCTAGGCTCCATTGAAACATCGAGAGAAGGATGCTCCACCATTTGTCAAAGATAGGCTCCATTAAAACATGAAGAGAAGCAAGCTGCACCGTGTCTTCAAGATGCTAGGCTCCATTGAAATACCTTAAACCCATGATATTTCGTACATGGGGGGTATACATTCAAGGTCCACCACTTGTCCAACCTATTATCCTTAGTAGCATGAGTGGTTTGGTCTCAAGATTCACCACTTTTACACTCTATGTCATTATATTAAGAAGATCTAGATTTTAAGGTCGACCACTTGTCCAACCTATAAGGCTAGATCTTAAAGGGTATTATTTCTCACCACTTGGAATGACCATGATATGTTTTACATGGGGGTTTTGTTCCAAGGTCCACCACTTGTCCAAGCTAACTCTATGGAAACATAGAGAGAAGAAAAGGTCCACCACTTGTCCAAGCTAGGATCCATTGAGAAATTTAGAGAAGGATGGTCCCCCATTGGTGGAAGATAGGCTCCATCGAAACATGAAGAGAAGCAAGCTGCACCATGTCTCCAAGATTCTAGGCATCATCTAAATACCTTAAACCCAGGATATTTTTTACATGGGGGGTTTACATTCAAGGGCCACCACTTGTCCAAGCTATTATCGCTAGTAGCATGAGTGGTTTTTTCTCAAGATTCACCACTTTTCCACTCTATGTCATTATATTAAGAATATGTGGGTGTTAAGGTCCACCAATTGTCCGACCTAAAAGTCTATATCTTAAAGGTTATTCTTTCTTACCACTTGGAGTGACCATGATAGGTTTTATATGGGGGTTTGGTTCCAAGCTCCACCACTTGTCCAAGCTAACTCTATTGAAACAGAGAGAGAAGCAAACGTCCACCACTTGTCCAAGTTAGGCTCCATTGAAACATGGAGAGAAGGATGCTCCACCATTTGTCCAAGATAGGCTCCATTGAAACATGACGAGAAGCAAGCTGCACCATGTCTCCAAGATGCTAGGCTCCATCGAAAAACATTAAACCCACGATATGTCGTAGATGAGGGTTTTACATTCAAGGTCCAACACTTGTCCAAGCTATTATTGTTAGTAGCCTGAGTGGTTTGGTCTCAAGATTCACCACTTTTCCACTCTATGTCATCATATTACAAATATGTGGGTGTTAAGGTCCACCACTTGTCCAACCTATAAGGCTACATCTTAAAGGTTATTCTTTCTTACCACTTGGAAAGACCATGATAGGTTTTACATGGGGGTTTGGTTCCAAGATCCACCACTTGTCCAAGCTAACTCTATTGAATTATAGAGAGAATCAAAGGTCCACCACTTGTCTAAGCTAGGCTCCATTGAAACATGGAGAGAAGGATGCTCCATCATTTATCGAAGCATACTCTATTGAAACATGGGGAGTTTACGTTCAAGGTCCACCACTTGTCCAAGCTATTACCGCTAGTAGCATGAGTGGTTTTGTCTCAAGATTCACCACTTTATCACTCTATGTCATTATATTAAGGATATCTGGGTGTTAAGGTCCACCACTTGTCCAACCTATGAGGATATATCTTAAAGGTTATTCTTTCTCACGACTTGGAGTGACCATGATAGGTTTTACATTGGGGTTTGGTTCCAAGGTCCACCACTTGTCTAAGCTAACTCTATTGAAACATAGAGAGAAGTAAAGGTCCACCACTTGTGCAAGCTAGGATCCATTGAAACATGGAGAGAAGGATGCTCCACCATTTGTGCAAGATAGGCTCCATTGAAACATGAAGAGAAGCAAGGTGCACCATGTCTCCAAGATGCTAGGCTCCATCTAAATACCTTAAACCCACAATATTTCGTAGATGGGGGGTTTACATTCAAGGTCCACCACTTGTCCAACCCATTATCGCTAGTAGCATGAGTGGTTTGGTCTCAAGATTCACCACTTTTCCACTCTATGCCATTATATTAAGAATATCTAGGTGTTAAGTTCCACCACTTGTCCAACCTATAAGGATATATCATTAAGGTTATTCTTTCTCACCACTTGGAGTGAACATGATAGGTTTTACATGGGGGTTTGGTTCCAAGGTCCACCACTTGTCCAAGCTAACACTATTGAAACATAGAGAGAAACAAAGGTCCACCACTTTTCCAAGCTAGGCTCCATTCAAACATGGAGAGAACGATGCTCCACCATTTGTTGAAGCTAAGTCTATTGAAACATGGGGGATTTACATTCAAGGTCCACTACTTGTCCAAGCTATTATCGCTAGTAGCATGAGTGGTTTTGTATCAAGATTAACCACTTTTTCACTCTATGTCATTATATTAAGAATATTTGGGTATTAAGGTCCACCACTTGTCCAACCTATAAGGCTATATCTTAAAGGTTATTCTTTCTCACCACTTGGAGTGACCATGATAGGTTTTACATGGGGGTTTGGTTCCAAGGTCCACCACTTGTCCAAGCTAACTCTACTGAATCATAGAGAGAAGCAAAGGTCCACCACTTGTCCAAGCTAGGGTCCATTGAAACATGGAGAGAAGGATGCTCCACCATTTGTCCAAGATAGGCTCCATCAAAAAATGAAGAGAAGCAAGTTGCACCATGTCTCCAAGATACTAGGATTCATCGAAATACCTTAAACCCAGGATATTTTGTACATGGGGGTTTGGTTTCAAGCTCCACCACTTGTCCAAGCTAACTCTATTGAAACATAGAGAGAAAAAAAGGTCCACCACTTGTCCAAGCTAGGCTCCATTGAAACATGGAGAGAAGGATGCTCCACCATTTTTCCAAGATAGGTTCCATTGAAACATGACGAGAAGCACCCTGCACCATGTCTCCAAGATGCTAGGCTCCATCGAAAAACATTAAACCCACGATATGTCGTAGATGAGGGGTTTACATTCAAGGTCCAACACTTTTCCAAGCTATTATTGGTAGTAGCCTGAGTGGTTTGGTCTCAAAATTCACCACTTTTCCACTCTATGTCATTATATTATGAATATGTGGGTGTTAAGGTCCACCACTTGTCCAACCTATAAGGCTACATATTAAAGGTTATTCTTTCTTACCACTTGGAGTGACCATGATAGGTTTTACATGGGGGTTTGGTTCCAAGGTCCACCACTTGTCCAAGCTAACTCTATTGAAACATAGAGAGAAACAAAGGTCCACCACTTGTTCAAGCTAGGCTCCATTGAAACATGGAGAGAAGGATGGTCCACCATTTGTCCAAGATAGGCTCCATTGAAACATGACAAGAAGCAAGCTGCACCATGTCTCCAACATGCTAGGCTCCATCGAAATACATTAAACCCACGATATTTCGTAGATGAGGGGTTTACATTCAAGGTCCACCACTTGTCCAAGCTATTATTGCTAGTAGCCTGAGTGGTTTGGTCTCAAGATTCACCACTTTTATTAAGAATATGTGGGTGTTAAGTTCCACCACTTGTCCAACCTATAAGGCTACATCTTAAAGGTTATTATTTCTTACCACTTAAAGTGACCATGATAGGTTTTACATGGGGGTTTGGTTCCAAGGTCCACCACTTGTCCAAGCTAACTCTGTTGAAACATAGAGAGAAACAAAGGTCCACCACTTGTCCAAGCTAGGGTCCATTAAAACATGGAGAGAAGGATGCTCCACCATTTATCCAAGATAGGCTCCATTGAAACATGACGAGAAGCAAGCTGCACCATGTCTCCAAGATGCTAGGCTCCATCGAAATACATTAAACCCACGATATTTTGTAGATGAGGGGTTTACATTCAAGGTCCACCACTTGTCTAAGCTATTATTGCTAGTAGCATGAGTGGTTTGGTCTCAAGATTCACCACTTTTATTAAGAATATGTGGGTGTTGAGGTCCACCACTTGTCCAACCTATAAGGCTACATCTTAAAGGCTATTCTTTCTTACCACTTAAAGTGACCATGATAGGTTTTACATGGGGGTTTGGTTCCAAGCTCCATCACTTGTCCAAGCTAACTCTATTGAAACATAGAGAGAAACAAAGTTCCACCACTTGTCCAAGCTAGGCTCCATTGAAACATGGAGAGAAGGATGCTCCACCATTTGTCCAAGATAGGTTCCATTGAAACATGACGAGAAGCAAGCTGCACCATGTCTCCAAGAGACTAGGTTCCATCGAAAAACATTAAACCCACGATATGTCGTAGATGAGGGGTTTACATTCAAGGTCCAACACTTGTCCCAGCTATTATTGGTAGTAGCCTGAATGGTTTGGTCTCAAGATTCACCACTTTTCCACTCTATGTCATCATATTACAAATATGTGGTTGTTAAGGTCCACCACTTGTCCAACCTATAAGGCTACATCTTAAAAGTTATTCTTTCGTACCACTTGGAGTGACCATCAGTGGTTTTACATGGGGGTTTGGTTCCAAGGTCCACCACTTGTCCAAGCTAACTCTATTAAATCATAGAGAGAATCAAAGGTCCACCACTTGTTCAAGCTAGGCTCCATTGAAACATGGAGAGAAGGATGCTCCACCATTTGTCGAAGCTAACTCTATTGAAACGTGGGGGGTTTACGTTCAAGATCGACCACTTTTCAAAGCTATTACCGCTAGTAGCATGAGTGGTTTTGTATCAAGATTCACCACTTTTTCACTCTATGTCATTATGTTAAGAATATTTGGGTGTTAAGCTCCACCACTTGTCCAACCTATAAGACTATATCTTAAAGGTTATTCTTTCTCACGACTTGGAGTCCCCATGATATGTTTTACATTGGGGTTTGGTTCCAAGGTCCACCACTTGTCCAAGCTAACTCTATTGAAACATAGAGAGAAGTAAAGGTCCACCACTTGTCCAAGCTAGGGTCCATTGAAACATGGAGAGAAGGATGCTCCACAATTTGTCCAAGATAGGCTCCATTGAAACATGAAGAGAAGCAAGGTGCACCATGTCTCCAAGATGCTAGGCTCCATCTAAATACCTAAAACCCACGATATTTCATAGATGGAGGGTTTACATTCAAGGTCCACCACTTGTCTAACCTATTATCGCTAGTAGCATGAGTGGTTTGGTCTCAAGATTCACCACTTTGCCACTCTATGCCATTATATTAAGAATATCTGGGTGTTAAGGTCCACCACTTGTCCAACCTATAAGGATATATCATTAAGGTTATTCTTTCTCACCACTTGGAGTGACCATGATAGGTTTTACATGGGGGTTTCGTTCCAAGGTCCACCACTTGTCCAAACTAACTCTATTGAAATATAGAGAGAAACAAAGGTCCACCACTTGTCCAAGCTAAGCTCCATTGAAACATGGAGAGAACGATGCTCCACCATTTGTCGAAGCTAAGTCTATTGAAACATGGGGGATTTACGTTCAAGGTACACCACTTGTCGAAGCTATTATTGCTAGTAGCATGAGTGGTTTTGTCTCAAGATTCACCACTTTTTCACTCTATGTCATTATATTAAGAATATTTGGGTATTAAGGTCCACCACTTTTCCAACCTATAAGGCTATATCTTAAAGGTTATTCTTTCTCACCACTTGGAGTGACCATGATAGGCTTTACATGGGGATTTGGTTCCAAGGTCCACCACTTGAATCATAGAGAGAAGTAAAGGTCCACCACTTGTCCACGCTAGGCTCCATTGAAACCATGAGAGAAAGATGCTCCACCATTTGTCCAAGATAGGCTCCATCGAAAAATGAAGAGAAGCAAGCTGCACCATGTCTCCAAGATGCTACGCTTCATCGAAATACCTTAAACCCAGGATATTTTGTACATGGGGGATTTACATTCAAGGGCCAATACTTGTCCAAGCTATTATCGCTAGTAGCATGAGTGGCTTTGTCTCAAGATTCACCACTTTTCCACTCTATGTCATTATATTAAGAATATGTGGGTGTTAAGGTCCACCACTTGTCCAACCTATAAGTCTATATCTTAAAGGTTATTATTTCTTACCACTTGGAGTGACCATGATAGGTTTTACATGGGGTTTTGGTTCCAAGCTCCACCACTTGTCCAAGCTAGGCTCCATTGAAACATGGAGAGAAGGATGCTCCACCATTTGTCCAAGATAGGCTCCATTGAAACATGACGAGAAGCAAGCTGCACCATGTCTCCAAGATGCTAGGCTCCATCGAAAAACACTAAACTCACCATATGTCGTAGATGAGGGGTTTACATTCAAGGTCCAACACTTTTCCAAGCTATTATTGGTAGTAGCTTGAGTGGTTTGGTCTCAAAATTCACCACTTTTCCACTCTATGTCATTATATTAAGAATATGTGGGTGTTAAGGTCCACCACCTTTCCAACCTATAAAGCTACATATTAAAGGTTATTCTTTCTTACCACTTGGAGTGAGCATGATAGGTTTTACATGGGGGTTTGGTTCCAAGGTCCACCACTTGTCCAAGCTAACTCTATTGAAACATAGAGAGAAACAAAGGTCCACCACTTGTTCAAGCTAGGCTCCATTGAAACATGGAGAGAAGGATGCTCCACCATTTTTCCAAGATAGGTGCCATTGAAACATGACGAGAAGCACCCTGCACCATGTCTCCAAGATGCTAGGCTCCATCGAAAAACATTAAACCCACGATATGTCGTAGATGAGGGGTTTACATTCAAGGTCCAACACTTTTCCAAGCTATTATTGGTAGTAGCTTGAGTGGTTTGGTCTCAAAATTCACCACTTTTCCACTCTATGTCATTATATTATGAATATGTGGGTGTTAAGGTCCACCACTTGTCCAACCTATAAGGCTACATACACAATTTGTGCAAGATAGGCTCTATTGAAACATGAAGAGAAGCAAGGTGCACCATGTCTCCAAGATGCTAGGCTCCATCTAAATACCTAAAACCCACGATATTTCGTAGATGGCGGGTTTACATTCAAGGTCCACCACTTGTCTAACCTATTATCGCTAGTAGCATGAGTGGTTTGCTCTCAAGATTCACCACTTTTCCACTCTATGCCATTATATTAAGAATATCTGGGTGTTAAGGTCCACCACTTGTCCAACCTATAAGGATATATCATTAAGGTTATTCTTTCTCACCACTTGGAGTGACCATGATAGGTTTTACATGGGGGTTTGGTTCCAAGGTCCACCACTTGTCCAAGCTAACTGTATTGAAACATAGAGAGAAACAAAGGTCCACCACTTGTCCAAGCTAGGCTCCATTGAAACATGGAGAGAACGATGCTCCACCATTTGTCGAAGCTAAGTCTATTGAAACATGGGGGATTTACGTTCAAGGTCCACCACTTGTCCAAGCTATTATCGCTAGTAGCATGAGTGGTTTTGTCTCAAGATTCACCACTTTTATTAAGAATATGTGGGTGTTAAGGTCCACCACTTGTCCAACCTATAAGGCTACATCTTAAAGGGGGTTTTACATGGGGATTTGGTTCCAAGGTCCACCACTTGTCCAAGCTAACTCTATTGAAACATAGAGAGAAACAAAGTTCCACCACTTGTCTAAGCTAGGCACCATTGAAACATGGAGAGAAGGATGCTCCACCATTTGTCCAAGATAGGTTCCATTCAAACATGACGAGAAGCAAGCTGCACCATGTCTCCAAGAGACTAGGCTCCATCGAAAAACATTAAACCCACGATATGTCGCAGATGAGGGGTTTACATTCAAGGTCCAATACTTGTCCAAGCTATTATTGGTAGTAGCCTGAGTGGTTTGGTCTCAAGATTCACCACTTTTCCACTCTATGTCATCATATTACAAATATGTGGGTGTTAAGGTCCACCACTTGTCCAACCTATAAGGCTACATCTTAAAGGTTATTCTTTCGTACCACTTGGAGTGACCATGATAGGTTTTACATGGGGGTTTGGTTCCAAGGTCTACCACTTGTCCAAGATAACTCTATAGAATTATAGAGAGAAGCAAAGGTCCACCACTTGTCTAAGCTAGGCTCCATTGAAACATGGAGAGAAGGATGCTCCATCATTTATCGAAGCATACTCTATTGAAACATGGGGAGTTTACGTTCAAGGTCCACCACTTGTCCAAGCTATTACCGCTAGTACCATGAGTGGTTTTGTATCAAGATTCACCACTTTATCACTCTATGTCATTATATTAAGGATATCTGGGTGTTAAGGTCCACCACTTGTCCAACCTATAAGGCTATATCTTAAAGGTTATTCTTTCTCACGACTTGGAGTGACCATGATAGGTTTTACATTGGGGTTTGGTTCCAAGGTCCACCACTTGTCTAAGCTAACTCTATTGAAACATAGAGAGAAGTAAAGGTCCACCACTTGTGCAAGCTAGGGTCCATTGACACATGGAGAGAAGGATGCTCCACCATTTGTCCAAGATAGGCTCCATTGAAACATGAAGAGAAGCAAGGTGCACCATGTCTCCAAGATGCTAGGCTCCATCTAAATACCTAAAACCCACGATATTTCGTAGATGGGGAGTTTACATTCAAGGTCCACCACTTGTCTAACCTATTATCGCTAGTAGCATGAGTGGTTTGCTCTCAAGATTCACCACTTTTCCACTCTATGCCATTATATTAAGAATATCTGGGTGTTAAGGTCCACCACTTGTCCAACCTATAAGGATATATCATTAAGGTTATTCTTTCTCACCACGTGGAGTGACCATGATAGGTTTTACATGGGGGTTTGGTTCCAAGGTCCACCACTTGTCCAAGCTAGCTCTATTGAAACATAGAGAGAAACAAAGGTCCACCACTTGTCCAAGCTAGGCTCCATTGAAACATGGAGAGAACGATGCACCACCATTTGTCAAAGCTAAGTCTATTGAAACATGGGGGATTTACGTTCAAGGTCCACCACTTGTCCAAGCTATTATCGCTAGTAGCATAAGTGGTTTTGTATCAAGATTCACCACTTTTTCACTCTATGTCATTATATTAAGAATATTTGAGTATTAAGGTCCACCACTTGTCCAACCTATAAGGCTATATCTTAAAGGTTATTCTTTCTCACCACTTGGAGTGACCATGATAGGTTTTACATGGGGGTTTGGTTCCAAGGTCCACCACTTGAATCATAGAGAGAAGCAAAGGTCCACCACTTGTCCAAGCTAGGCTCCATTGAAACCTTGAGAGAAGGATGCTCCACCATTTGTCCAAGATAGGCTCCATCGAAAAATGAAGAGAAGCAAGCTGCACCATGTCTCCAAGATACTAGGCTTCATCGAAATACCTTAAACCCAGGATATTTTGTACATGGGGGGTTTACATTCAAGGGCCAATACTTGTCCAAGCTATTATCGCTAGTAGCATGAGTGGCTTTGTCTCAAGATTCACCACTTTTCCACTCTATGTCATTATATAAGAATATGTGGGTGTTAAGGTCCACCAATTGTCCAACCTAAAAGTCTATATCTTAAAGGTTATTCTTTCTTACCACTTGGAGTGACCATGATAGGTTTTATATGGGGGTTTGGTTCCAAGCTCCACCACTTGTCCAAGCTAACTCTATTGAAACAGAGAGAGAAGCAAACGTCCACCACTTGTCCAAGTTAGGCTCCATTGAAACATGGAGAGAAGGATGCTCCACCATTTGTCCAAGATAGGCTCCATTGAAACATGACGAGAAGCAAGCTGCACCATGTCTCCAAGATGCTAGGCTCCATCGAAAAACATTAAACTCACGATATGTCGTAGATGAGGGGTTTACATTCAAGGTCCAACACTTTTCCAAGCTATTATTGGTAGTAGCCTGAGTGGTTTGGTCTCAAAATTCACCACTTTTCCACTCTATGTCATTATATTATGAATATGTGGGTGTTAAGGTCCACCACTTGTCCAACCTATAAGGCTACATATTAAAGGTTATTCTTTCTTACCACATGGAGTGACCATGATAGGTTTTACGTGGGGGTTTGGTTCCAAGGTCCACCACTTGTCCAAGATAACTCTATTGAAACATAGAGAGAAAGAAAGGTCCACCACTTGTTCAAGCTAGGCTCCATTGAAACATGGAGAGAAGGATGGTCCACCATTTGTCCAAGATAGGCTCCATTGAAACATGACGAGAAGCAAGCTGCACCATGTCTCCAAGATGCTAGGCTCCATCGAAATACATTAAACCCACGATATTTCGTAGATGAGGGGTTTACATTCAAGGTCCACCACTTGTCCAAGCTATTATTGCTAGTAGCCTGAGTGGTTTGGTCTCAAGATTCACCACTTTTATTAAGAATATGTGGGTGTTAAGGTCCACCACTTGTCCAACCTATAAGGCTACATCTTAAAGGTTATTCTTTCTTACCACTTAAAGTGACCATGATAGGTTTTACATGGGGGTTTGGTTCCAAGGTCCACCACTTGTCCAAGCTAACTCTGTTGAAACATAGACAGAAACAAAGGTCCACCACTTGTCCAAGCTTGGGTCCATTAAAACATGGAGAGAAGGATGCTCCACCATTTATCCAAGATAGGCTCCATTGAAACATGACGAGAAGCAAGCTGCACCATGTCTCCAAGATGCTAAGCTCCATCGAAATACATTAAACCCACGATATTTCGTAGATGAGGGGCTTACATTCAAGGTCCACCACTTGTCTAAGCTATTATTGCTAGTAGCCTGAGTGGTTTGGTCTCAAGAATTACCACTTTTATTAAGAATATGTGGGTGTTAAGGTCCACCACTTGTCCAACCTATAAGGCTACATCTTAAAGGTTATTCTTTCTTCCCACTTGGAGTGACCATGATAGGTTTTACATGGGGGTTTGGTTCCAAGCTCCACCACTTGTCTAAGTTAACTCTATTGAAACATAGAGAGAAACAAAGGTCCACCACTTGTCCAAGCTAGGCTCCACTGAAACATGGAGAGAAGGATGCTCCACCATTTGTCCAAGATAGGTTCCATTGAAACATGGGGGGTTTACGTTCAAGGTCCACCACTTGTCCAAGCTATTATCGCTAGTAGCATGAGTGGTTTTATCTCAAGATTTACCACTTTTTTACTCTATTTCATTATATTCAAAATATTTGGGTGTTAAGGTCCACCACTTGTCCAACCTATCAGGCTATATCTTAAAGGTTATTCTTTCTCACCACTTGGAGTGACCATGATAGGTTTTACATGGGGGTTTTGTTCCAAGGTCCACCACTTGTCCAAGCTAACTCTATTGAATCATAGAGATCAGCAAAGGTCCACCACTTGTCCAAGATAGGGTCCATTGAAACATGGAGAAAAGGATGCTCCACTATTTTTCCAAGATAGACTCCATTGAAACATGAAGAGAAGCAAGCTACACCATGTCTCCAAGATGCTAGGCTTCATCGAAATACCTTAAACCCACAATATTTTGTACATGGGGGGTTTACATTCAAGGGCCACCACTTGTTCAAGCTATTATCGCTAGTAGCAGGAGTGGTTTTGTCTCAAGATTCACCACTTTTCCACTCTATGTCATTATATTAAGAATATGTGGGTGTTAAGGTCCACCACTTGTCCAACCTATAAGTCTATATCCTAAAGGTTATTCGTTCTTACCACTTGGAGTGACCATGATAGGTTTTACATGGGGATTTGGTTCCAAGGTCCACCACTTGTCCAAGCTTACTCTATTGAAACAGAGAGAGAAGCAAAGGTCCACCACTTGTTTAAGCTAGGCTCCATTGAAACATGGAGATAAGGATGCTCCACCATTTGTTCAAGATAGGCTCCATTGAAACATGACGAGAAGAAAGCTGCACCATGTCTCCAAGAGGCTAGGCTGCATCGAAAAACATTAAACCCACGATATGTCGTAGATGAGCGGTTTACATTCAAGGTCCAACACTTGTCCAAGCTATTATTGGTAGTAGCCTGAGTGGTTTGGTCTCAAGATTCACCACTTTTCCACTCTATGCCATTATATTAAGAATATCTGGGTGTTAAGGTCCACCACTTGTCCAACCTATAAGGATATATCATTAAGGTTATTCTTTCTCACCACTTGGAGTGACCATGATAGGTTTTACATGGGGGTTTGGTTCCAAGGTCCACCACTTGTCCAAGATAACTCTATTGAAACATAGAGAGAAACAAAGGTCCACCACTTGTCCAAGCTAGGCTCCATTGAAGCATGGAGAGAACGATGCTCCACCATTTGTCGAAGCTAAGTCTATTGAAACATGGGGGGTTTACATTCAAGGTCCACCAGTTGTCCAAGCTATTATCGCTAGTAGCATGAGTGGTTTTGTCTCAAGATTCACCACTTTTTCACTCTATGTCATTATATTAAGAATATTTGGGTGTTAAGGTCCACCACTTGTCCAACCTATAAGGCTATATCTTAAAGGTTTTTATTTCTCACCACTTGGAGTGACCATTATAGGTTTTACATGGGGGTTTGGTTCCAAGGTCCACCACTTGAATCATAGAGAGAAGCAAAGGTCCACCACTTGTCCAGGCTAGGCTCCATTGAAACATGGAGAGAAGTATGCTCCACTATTTGTCCAAGATAGGCTCCATTGAAACATGAAGAGAAGCAAGCTGCACCATGTCTCCAAGATGCTAGGCTCCATCAAAATACCTTAAACCCACAATATTTCGTAGATGGGGGGATTACTTTTAAGGTCCACCACTTGTCCAAGCTATTATCGCTAGTAGCATGGTTTGTTCTCAAGATTCACCAATTTTCCACTCTATGTCATTACATTAAGAATATCTTGGTGTTAAGGTCCACCACTTATCCAACCTATAAGGCTATATCTTAAATGATATTTTTTCTCACCACTTGGAATGTGCATGATATGTTTTACATGGGGTTTTGTTCCAAGGTCCACCACTTGTCCAAGCTAGATCTATTACATATATATTATACATACAGTATTCAACTAGATTCCCTACCTATCATGTCCAGTAGCATGGATGCTCTAGATTTAAGGTCCACCACTTGTCCAACCTATACTCTCTTATGTAAGGGAGATCTCGCTATAAATTCAAAACCTTCCCGCCTAAATTTAAAATTCAAAATCTGATCGCCTAAATTTAAAATATCCCTCCCAAATTTTAAATATCCCGCCTAAATTTTAAAATTCAAACTTTTTTATAAAAAATTAAATTTTACCACTTAAATTTAAAATATTCCACGCGAAATTGATTTTAAATTCAAGTTTACCACAAAAAGATATCATTATATCACCTAAATTCAAATATGCAAACCTCAAATCATTATATTGTACATAAATTCAAACAAATTCAAATTAACAAGCCTAAACTGATATTAGTTTGCATAGATATGAATTTATCACACCTAAATTATGTCACCATGTTAGAGAGAGTGGTTAGAGAATTTGAACAAGGTCCACCACTTGTCCAACCTAGATACCAAGAAGGATTGAGTGTACAAGGTATTGTTTGGAGGTCCTTATAGTCCACTGGTCTCAAGGTCCACCACTTGTGGTAAGGTCACCAAAAAGTGTATATATTCATCCAAAGAAATACACGTATTTTTGGTCTACATGTCCTAGTTTCAACCATTTATGTCCATTAGGTGTATCACTAAACAACACTACTATTTTTGAGAAACAGAAGTTACAATCATATCTACAAATGGATTAGAGCATACATCCAGAACTCGCTACAAGAATCGACTTTAACAGATCACGCAAGTAAGTCTTCCATTCAAGTTTACTAGTATTACAATGTGTTAGTTATTTGTGATATTTATGTATGTATATATACTATGTGTGCATATCGTAATTAAGTGTAATTGTGTATCTGCATTATGTATGAGTATTACAATGAAATAACACAAATATACATACATACACATAGATAACACAGACGCACACATACATGAGCATGTATTTTCAAGAGAGAGATAGCAAGATACAGAGATAGATAGAGAGAGAGAGAGAGAGAGAGAGAGAGAGAAATACCTGTTTTCTAGAGAGAGGAGAGAGAGAAAGATAACAGATTTCACTGTGTTTATGTATGTGGAAGAGAGGAAGACGATGTATGGGAATATGTGCACGTATTTTCAAGAGAGAGACAACAAGATAACAGATTTCACTGTGGTTATGTATGTGGAAGTGAGGAAGACGATGTGTGGGAATATGTGCATGTATTTTCAAGAGAGAGACAACAAGATAATAGATTTCACTGTGGTTATGTATGTGGAAGAGAGGAAGACGATGTGTGGAAATATGTGTATGTGTGCGGGGATATTTTTAAACTACGTATCTCTATCTTTTGACGAGAGAGTGTGTGTGCAAGAACAGTTACAGAGAACCATCTTCTCTATATGGAGAAAGACAGAGAGTGAGAGAGAGAGAAATACCTGTTTTTCCTCTATTTGTGAGGTGTGCAATGTCTCTTGAGAAGAAGCTATGCCCGATCCTACCCTTCTGGAAAGCGTTGCGTACGCTGCTGTTTCTTTATCTTGTGCGCAAACTTTCAATCATGTGCGCTCCACCTGTGTGTTGTGTACGATGTCGGGCTTGCTCCTCTACGTGCGCGTATACTCCAACTGTGTGCGATCCGTGTGCGCTTTCTGTGTGTTTGCTGCTCGCCTACTTTCTCTGTGTGCGTTGCTCGTGCGCTCTCTCTGTGCCTAATATTGATAGGGTTTATTAGAATGCCACGTATGCTACAAGTCCATGTTTTATCATAGGATTAAAAAAAACAAAAGCAATATAAAACATTAACCAATTCACACGGCCAAAATTAAAGAAATCATGGTTGAAAATATGCAAAACATGCGTAACTCTATACTATGAATTCACTTTTTTTTTTAAATCTTTGGTCGCTGCCCCTCAACCTCGCCCGGGAGTCGCGCCGGGAGGCGACAAGGGGCTGCCGCCCCTTGACTCCGCCCGGAACAATATCCCAAAATCATCCTCCCAAGCCCCGCCATCGAGAGCGCTATATTCCACATCCCCATCAAGAGCGCTACCCCCAAACCTCACGTGGAAGCGCTGCCTTGTCACCCCATTGTGGCATTGCCCTAAGACCCCGCATCTGGAGTGCTAAATGGGAACATTCTTCATTAGTGAAATTTTGAACATAAATTATATTTAGCATATACTTAAATATAATACAAATATTAACATATTAACTATACTACTAATTTACTATAGCAGTTCTAGATTATGTCCCATACTATATTGAAGGTTCCAAAGGTTTGGCCTTATGGTCCTAGATTTAGCCAAGTGGTCAACACATATAGGACCAAGTGCACACTGTGCCACAAAACTTGGCCACCACTTCACTTGCCAAAGTTTAGGCCACATAGTCAAACCTAGGCTTGTTTTCACATACTCGGGCACTTCAAGCCATAATAAATTTTCATTACTCTTCGGCAACCCTTTTGTTCAAGTCTTTGAAAAAACGTTGTTTAAGGCCACCCTAAACCATTTTCATTTAGGGGTGTCTAAAACTAGCTTTTTGGCAATTCGAGAAGAAAATGGTCAAAGTTTTATACTTAGTTTTAACCACTTGACCAATTCAAATATTGGAAAGCAAGGTCTTGTAATACTTTTCTTTGGACATCACACATTAAAACTAGGTCCCTCACTTGTCCAAGCTATGCTCTAATACAATAAAGGGCTTTTGGTTTCAAGATGCACCACTTTCCCAACCTTGATTCCATTAAAGAAGCTAGCTCTACTTAGACATTTACTAGCAAGATCCTGTAGCAGTTCACATTGAACATTTTCCATGGCAGCTAGGTCCACCACTTATCTAAGCTATGCTCTAATACAGTAAGGGGGTTTTGGTTTCAAGATCCACCACTTGTCCAAACTTGATTTGGGAAGCAAGGTCCTATAATAGTTTGCTTTGGACATTCACCATTACAACTAAGTCCACCACTTCTCCAAGCTATGTTCTAATACACTAAGGAGGTTTTGGTTTGAAGGAGAACCACTTGTACGACTTTGTTTTTGTAAGTAAGGTCTTTACATAGTTCACCTTGGACCTTGGACATTGGATACTACAACTAATCCCACCACTTGTCCAAGCTATCCTCTATATATAGCCAAAGGGTTTGGGTTTCAAGATTCACCACTTTTCCAACCTTTCTTTCATTAAAGAAAGGAGGGGCATTGTAACTAGGTCCACCAATTGTCCAAGATATGCTCTGATATAGAAAGGGGATTTTGGTTTCAATAATCCACCATGTGTTCAACCTTGCAAGACTCAAGGGATACTTGGACATTGGAAAGCATAGTCCTATAGTAGTTGATAGGTGGCAGTGGGTATAACAACTAGGTCCAACCTATGCTCTCATATAGCAAAGAGGCTTTGGTTTCAAGGTCCACCACTTGTCCAACCTTGCTTCCATTAAAGAAATGAGGGGCTACGTAAACATTGGCAAGCAAGGTAGAAAGGTCCTAAGGTATTTCACCTTGGATATTGGGCATTATAACTAGGTCCACCACTTGTCCAAGCTATGCTCTGATATAGAAAGGGGATTTTCGTTTCAAGGTCCACCACGTGTTCAACCTTGCAAGACTCAAGGGATACTTGGACATTGGAAATCATAGTCCTATAGTAGTTGATAGGTGGCAGTGGGTATTACAACTAGGTCCAACATATGCTCTCATATAGCAAAGAGGCTTTGGTTTCAAGGTCCACCACTTGTCCAACCTTGCTTCCATTAAAGAAATGAGGGGCTACGTAAACATTGGCAAGCAAGGTAGCAAGGTCCTAAGGTGTTTCACCTTGGATATTGGGCATTATAACTAGGTCCACCACTTGTCCAAGCTATGCTCTGATATAGAAAGGGGATTTTCGTTTCAAGGTCCACCATGTGTTCAACCTTGAAAGCCTCAAGGGATACTTGGACATTGGAAAGCATAGTCCTATAGTAGTTGATAGGTGGCAGTGGGTATTACAACTAGGTCCACCACTTGTCCAACCTATGCTCTAATATAGCAAGGATGCTTTGGTTTCAAGATCCACCATAATTTCCAACCTTGCTTCCATTAATATAGCAAGGAGGATTTGGTCTCAAGGTTCACCACTTGTCCAACCTATGCAAACCTTTTCCATGTTGTAGCATGATTTTTTGTTTGAAGAGTATTTTTCTATAACTATGGATTTAACAATGTAATCTTTTTCACTTACAGGATGGACTTTGAATCTGGGGAGAAAGTACATATGATACTTGACAATGAAATTGTTGGTATTGGCTGTGTGTGTAAAACAGATCCAGATTCCACTTGTGGTGGTACAAAGATAGGGCAAGGAAATGTCTCCATACTAGTGGAAGAATGCTTGAAGAATGTGGTCCTACCTTTTCCTACAATGGATACTTCATCTCTCCAAGGCTCATTATGGAGTGTTGTTCGATGGTCAAATCTTCTTTTGCAATCTTTTGTATTAAATGGGAACTTAATTGATCCACAGGAAAGCTACAATGGTGATGAAGAACATGATCATTCTGATCCTCTAGTTACAGATGCAATACCTATGACAAGCCTAGAATTTAAAGCAATGATTCGAGAGTCTTGGAGAAATCAGAGGGTCCTTTTAAAAGATGACACAATGATGCAAACCATGAATGAAGGGACCATCTTATATGTATTTCCACATGATTATGTCAACTTTCAGGAACTTGGTCCTGATTGTGTGGGTGTGGGTATTGAAAGAGAAAATGCAAGCATTGATGATGTGGTTGAAGCGGGTAGCATCACTTTGCTAAAGTGGCCCATCAAGCAAACAACAATGTTGAATGGGAGCCCATTACAAAGATTTGTTCTTGTTGATGGCATGCATGCTACATATGAGGATGTATCCAACGATGACAATGTTGGAAAAAAACTTGATGGGAGTAATGTTGTCCAGTTGTCAAGGAAGAGACGATACACTTTCATGAACAGGACTCAAAACTCAAAAGCAGCACCAGCTTCGACTTTTTACCTTTCAAACAAATCAATTCAAAGGGTATCATGCATTGATTGTTGTGCACAAAAATGTTGCCAGTTTGCAGATCATGATATGGTGACAAGGTTACGACAACAGTTTTGGGGAGAGTCTCAAAAATCACGCACTAATTATGTTTATGATGTTCTTTCTATATGTTATCAGAAAGATGAGAAGTCACGATACCAATTCAGGCTAAATGGCTCTATTGTTTGTTGTAGAGCATGGTATGAGCTACATGGAATACCAAAGACATCATTTTATCGATACAAGGAGAACTTTGAAAATGGTGTGCACCAATATGTACATGGGAACACATGTACATTGAGAAGGGGCTTCAACATGCTAGTTTAGCAAGAACACTACTAAATGAGTTTGTGGAAAACAACTCTGAGAAGATGCCACATAGAAGTAGAACACTGCTAGATGGCTCAAGAGAGACTCAATTGGTGATTCCATCAACATACAAACAAGTGGATATTTTATGTGAAATCAACACGACACTTGACCAAATGGGCTATGAGAAGAAGCTATCCCAATCTTCTTTTGGTAGAATTTCGAACAAAGAGTACCCACATGTCACTTTAACAAAGACGAGTGAGTTCTCTAAGTGCAATATTTGTAGCTCAATCAAGGCAAGGTTAGAAGCTAAACCTTCTCTTGAAGAGAGAGCTCTTCTCTTGAGGGAGAGAGAAGTTCACATGGCACAACAAAAGAGTTGCAAAATCCTATATTATGCATGGTGCACGTATTCAGAAACTCAACCACAAAAATATGTATGCATAATCCATGATAAGATGGATCAAAAGAAGACTGCCATTCCTAGATTACGCATTGTTCCCAAGGGTGTGGATTCAGGATATAATCTGCAGGTGGCATTGATTGGCATGATCACTCATGGACATGGAGAAGGTCATTACGGACACTTTGTCTTGAATGGTTTGTGGCCAGCTGATCCAAATCTTACAATTGGCTCAATTGCTAATTGTTTACAAAACCTAGAGAGGATAGATAAGCATCCTCTTGGTGATCTAGTAACAAATGGGCTTCCAAGGAGCAATATTTCACTACTACATGCTTTGAACTCAAGGGATGCTTTGGACTACCATAACTTGAGTGATGGAAAAGAGCCCATTATGCAGTCGTCAGAAATTGCAGAAGAGGAATTGGGGTCAACATTTCGCAGATTGCCAAAGAACTTGTTGCTACAATTGGATAATTGTGCAGGGGAAAACAAAAATCGATACTTATTTGCCTATTTGTCAATGCTTGTTGCAAGGGGTGTTTTCAAAACCATCCAGCTGGGATTTTTAATGGTTGGGCATACACATGAGGACATAGACGCCATGTTTAGTAGGTTTTCAGAGAAGCTGAGAGTTACACAAACCTATACTTTGCCACATTTGATGGATACATTACGAAACAGCTCATCTTCATCTCCAGCTCCATTTTTTCTCACAAAGATCCCCGATTTCAAGCAATATTGTGATGGCTATCTTTGTGATGGACAAGACATACTTGTTGGACATTCCAAACCGCTTCAGTTCAGGTTCTTTATGCAGGATGAGACACCAATGATGCAATATAAGGCACATGTAGGTGTATCAAGTTGGAGTGGAAGTATTCGCCTTTGGAAAACAGACACAGAAGGCAAGCCAATGTTACCACATGGAGATCCACCTCTAGTACAAATGGCGGAGTATGTCAAGGCCCACGAAGAATTCATTTTGGGGCTAAAGAAATATATAAAATTTTGGAAAAAATTAGGGAATGGTTCAAGTATTCCACGATATTATAGACCCGTGATAGATTATTGGAGTAAGGTAATTGAAGAGATTGGAAAAGCAATCATATCAAAGGGAGTCTTGTATGAAATGTTTTGGCCAAAAACTCAAGAATATTCTCACCTACAAAGCACTACAATGAATTTGCAACAAGGAGCAGAAAGATTCCTATGCCTTGAAGAGTTGAACGATCATTTTTGTGGGCCTCAACGAGATAGGCCAAGGGAATAGTTTGACCCTATGTCTGATGTGCACCAAGGTGACTTTCTTATGCTTGTTCCGAGTGACACAGAAATCTATCCAGTGTGGCTTGAAATGGCTTTATCTGACATTGATAATGAGCCTACATCACCAAACTACAGAAAACTCTTGATTCAATATTGGGCACCTTGCGCGAGAAAAAGTGGGATGATAGATACTCAAGCTTACAGTAATTGTTGGAAGGGTTATTGGGCTGTCAACTATAAGGACCCACAAGTGTGGGAAACTGTAGATGCAATTGTTTGGTCCTGGAGACCCAACAAAAAAGGACCATTTTCTAGAATAAAGATTCCAGAAAGGCATGCTCTAAAAGCCAAAGAAGGCCTCACTCGTGCACATCAACCACACTTGGATCAAAGTTCAGATATGGTATCAAATGTGGAGTAGAATTATGTGGAGCTTCTATTGTGACTATACTAGTCAGTTTGTAAACAAAATCTTTTTTGTATCTTCCTTTGTTTTATGTAATTTATAGTTATTATTCAAATCCATGTGTTGTACATCCTCTTGACTTTTGGTGTTTATCAACACCACAATCCTATGAGATTTTCACTTTATTTACTAACCACACACCTCAATTTTTTCCACTTTAAGTGGAAAATTCCCAAATTACATGAATTTAGTCGATTTGGAGATTCCCATAATGTGATATTTTTACCAAAATACCTAATATGGTCTTTTCTACAAGAGTAACAAGTTATCATCCTTACCAATTGTCCTCCTTTAGTAAGGGACCCATTGCTTCAACAATGGGTCCTCCACTAAGGGGTTGAAGCAATGGGCCCTCCTCCACAAAGGGGCCTATTTCTTCAACAACATTCTCTACCAAGTACATGGCTAGAGCCCCCTTCCTACATCAAGATTGTTGTCACAATTTTATTTTCCACACACATTTGTACCTTTCATGCACCTGCATGTATGTCTACACTTAGCAATCGTGAAACCATTTCTTTGGTTTTATTAGTTAGTCTTTTGGACGTACCATCCCTCATGTCATGTTGGTGATTTCCTCAATGTACCATCAATCGGATCATACTTTCCTCCCTTGGCATGAAATAATATAAAGGTTTGAGTGAGGGATGGAGAGGATCAGTGGGTGTGTGTATGTGGAAGTGTGTAAGGAGTGAAAGAAATTAGGATGACTCCTTGTGTGAGAGTAGGGGCAGACTCGGGTGCACCAAAAAAATCATATCCCAAAATAAAAAACTACATAAATCATGAAACAATTTGAGGATATTGCTGAGATTGTGGGATATATTTTTTACGTTGACCACTTCTTCAAATTTGGATTGGAAGTGGATGCCAAAAATACCACCAAAATACTTGTTTTTTTTACTACAAAAGCCTTTTAGGGGGGCCCCTTTTGTTGAATTTTCATAAGGCTCCAAAGAGTGAGACCCTCTTTGCATGAGAGCGTGGAGACATAACCATTCAGAGTGCCTTATGCAGCAAAAATGTGCGGAGGCTAATGAAGGCTATTTTTCAGTATATGGCTTTGACACTATTTTCCATGAAACCTTTCTTGATGATCTTGGTTCATAATTTCTAGTCGGGTCTATTTGAAAGCTCACTAATTGCCCTGGGAGGCAATGACCTAGGAGAACATTTCGGATGACATGAAAATTTTAAGCTGAAAAATGCGAAAAGAAGATGAAGGACATTCTTGTGGCTAAAGGGTGCTAGTTGATGTAGAGCTCCTACTAGAACACATTTACAGAAGGAGTGCAAAATTATAATCATCTGCTTTTTTGTATCACTATCCATGACGTGCATTAGCTTCAAGAGCTTAGTTAGGCTATTGAATGATTATGCGGCAAAAAACTTGGAGAATTATTTGATGGCACATGTCAATTTGTTCAAGACCACAATGTTCTAGAACATAATCAAACCTATGAAGATGCACCCACTTGGATCACCTCATGTAGCAAAAATGTCAGAGGTTACTGAAGTCTTTCTATGATGGTGTGGAAACAAGATAATGGGTATTTCTATGATAGAATAGTCGATGCAAAACTTATACTAGAACACATTTCTAGGAGGAGAGAAAAAGTTAACCATCTACTTTTTGTTTATCACTATTCATGACAATCACTAACATCAAGATCCTACTTAGGCTATTGAATGATTAAGCAAGCAAGGCACCTCAAAAATTACAAGTGTTTTTTTTGTGAGCTTTTGATTTTGAGCTTTTTCAATGAAAACCATTTTTGCAAGCCTTTTCCATTTAAATTTGGAGCCTTTTATAACGATGCAAAAAGTTTGCCAAAAGAATAGAAACTACTCATAGGATACACACCCAAAAATATGTATATGTTTCCAAAGGTCCTAACTTTGAGCTTGAACATCTAGCAAGATATGAACTGCAAAGCATGCATTTGTAATGAGAGGGGATTCAAAAAATATCTCAAAGAGTAGAGAGAATTAATTTTGCAACTCATACATAATTAAGAGATGAAACTTCTGATACATGACTCTAGACCACTTTGTTTTTCCATAGGTTCACTACACTATAGGGTGTATCTTGCGTGTTTACCCCAATACAAAGGCAAGGTCCATGGGAGCTAGTGCACGTTGACAAATGACCATGTGCTCTTTTGTGAAGTGCAAGTATGTGCACATATACATAATACACGTGCTTACATGCTAGAAATGTAGGCTATGCATAGATTCTCTTTTAATAATCGATGCAGGTATAACTAGGTTATGTCTTTATGTGTACATCATAAAAACTCTCTATCAATACTCAAAAAACCATGTGCTATTAACTTTCAACTTTCTCTTCCAAGAACCTTGCTCTAGTGGTATGCTTTCTTCTCCTTCATTGTTGCTGATATAAATCTCTTCATTATCCTCTCTATCAAACTGTATACTCCATGGTCTACCCCTAGTTTTATGTTGCCTTACCTCCAATACGTATCTAGATTCTGTGAGCTTGTATGTTTGTACTTCCCTTATTTTTCCTTTGCACAATCCGTATTGCTAACCAATTAGCTCCATGTTCATCACAAACATGAATCAAACAAAGTTTGGTGGCTCATGGCTGCATCTCTCTATCACTATATTTAAATTTCTCCAAAAAACAATTTGTGACTCTTTGTCTTCTTCTTTAATTTCACATATTGTAATCACCTGCAATGCTCTCATGTTGTATGCAACACTTTTGCAACATTAGTATATTGTCATATTCATCACCATACTTGACCATGTTTAGCTTTCTCATGTGACACAATTTCTTTGAGTCCCCTGTTCTAAACAAGTGGCATCATTTCTTCAAGAAAATGATTAAGCTCAACATCAGTGGCTTTCAAATCATCTTCTTTAGTCAAATATTGGAATAACATTTGTCGAGAAACTAGCATCTATACGTTTCTAGGACCACCATTATCATAGTTCAAAACCATGCTAGCAAACTATGCACCTTTTCAAGGGTTGACCTCCTTGTACTTGGTTGAACATTATATTGGCCATGCTCCCTAAGATGGATCACCAAAATACGCACCTTTTCAAGGGCTTCCCTCCTAATACCTGGCTGAGCACTATGGCCATGCTCCTAGTACCTTCACTAGCAGGATAGCCATTCTAACTTGTATGTCCAAATGATCATGAAAAATGCACTATTGTATTTTCTTTCACTCATATAAAAAGGGCATGTGACCCTGTAACATTGAAGACTCCCAAGACAATATCTTATATATGACATGAAAGCATAGATACCCATCATATTAAATTCCATCTCATGATGTTCACCCAAATTTTATATAAATTTGGCCTCCTTCGTGCAGTCAACTTCAGCTTCATGAACATTTACCTCTCCCAAAAGTTGAAGCTTTTGTTAAAAAGTACTTCAACGACACAACGAATGACACTGTCAATGTTTCTACAACCACTCTACAATTTCTATTCTAAGGATGAAAACATTATATATATATTAAGAAATTCTAAGGATGGTCTAGTTGAGAAAAAATCAAGTTATTGCAATCAAGGGAATGGAACCATTTTCCTACAATCAAGATACAAGTACAAAGCATAATAGTAAGTTAAAGTTAATCAATCGGTTAAGAGACTTAAGGAACATTTATTCAAGTATTTCATCAGCTTAAATAAACCCAAGAAGGAATCACCAAGCTTAGAATCCAAAAAGGATGTCGAGACAGTACATCTAAGCCACCAACTTAAAAACATAAAAAAGAAAAAGAAAACAATATAAGAAAAAATATTTGTTCGAGTAAAATTCGGGTTCAATTCAAGCACCAATGTATACTCACAAGCCATTTCCGGCTTACGCCATGGGAATAGGGACATAACCACTGCATAGGAAATTAGCTTTTCATTTGAGAAAAAATTAGCATAAAGGAAAAGATAAGACAAGGTAAAAAGAAAATAAAAAGATAAGAAAGAAAAAGGAAAGGAAAATGAAAGAGAAGATAAAGATAAGGATAAGGTGAGTAAGTAGCTTGTTGAGAAATTTTTGTTAAGTAAGATAAGTTATTAAAGGACGATAAGTTATCAAGATAAGGAAGATAAGCTATCTAGATACGTGAAAGCACTTATCCAAAATGTGCATAAAAAGAGGGCTTCTCTTCTCATTTTACACTTCCCTTCTCATATTTAGTGGTGCAAGGTTAAGAGTAAGCTTGGGAAAGCCATAGCCAAATCTCTTTCACACACACACACACACACACATCTCTCCAAGAGAAGCCATTGCCAAAACCCTAATCAAGTTGGTCAAAACTTGATCTTCTTCTTCACACTACACTCTCTCTCTTCTCTCTCCTAATTCTCAAGCTTTCCATAGCATGAATTATCTTTTACCTCTTACCATTCTCTCATTCCAAGTGGCCTAATGGGTGGTCTTTAAAAGAAGTAAAGAGGGAAAGAGCCGACTACATCTACACACTCTTGCATAGTCTCCCAAATCGAGGATAAGACTCTACCATACACATAAGGTAATGTTTTTCTTGTCCTCCTTATGCTATTGCACTTTCTTGAAAGTCATTTACTTTCATGATTACTTAAGTTCATGCTTAAGCTCTCACATGTTTATAGGCAAGCCTTTTTTGGGGGAAAGAAGAAATAACTTCGTAATTTTGTTGTTTCCCTCTAATCATGGTTCATTACTTATCATAGCTAACCATGTTGCTAACAACTAACCACAATGTTATTTCAAGTTCCATTATTTCAAGTTTCTTAGACTAACAAACTAATATGGCATAGAGAGAGTAGAAAGCACTCTCTTTAACCATAGGTGACTGGAGGTCATAATTATTTAAATATTTCAAGTTTCAGTATTTCAAGTTCTTTAGAGTACCATGCTAATATGGCCTAAAGAGAGTAGAAAGCACTCTGTTTATCCATAGGTATCTAGAGATAATACTTAACTAAATAGTATGCATGATGAATGGTGACTAATATGTATAACTACCCCTAATTTCCCTCAAACATTTTGTTGATCGACTTGTAAGGTTACTCTCTTACTCTTGTTCTTTCAAGTTACTCTTATTTAAATGACTTAATCAAGATAAAATGCCATCAATCACATGAAATTAAATATTGGTATTTCTTTTTGAGCTAACTTTAGTTTCCCAAAAGAGGCAATATAATTTCTCTAAAAGAAATGCTCTCATAAAAAGGCTCACAATCTTCTTCTTCATGCATTCAAGTTAAATAAAGAAAGAATCATTTTCTTCTCTCAATAAAGTATGTGTGCAAGATTATTTGTGACATAATTAAGCTAAAATCTAACTCTCTCAAGAAGAAGTTAAGCTTTGAAGGATAATTCTATCATAAACAAGGGAGTATTTTTTTGTAAAAGGATTCTCATTCCAAGTAAGGTTATCCCCCTCTTGCCAATTGGAAAACCCCCAAACCCTTAATCCTCTCCAAGAGCTACATAATTAATCATGTCCATGGTAGGAAATCTATGCCTATATATGTTCTTAAAAAGGATTTGTTAATCATTCATACACTATTGCATGAGAATTTTTCACTACACTAGCATGCCCACTCTTAGGAACTTGGCATTTTTTTTACACTTACACTACCATACATGGGAGGGTTTCACTCTTGCATAAGCACCCAAAGGAATTTTCATGATTATTTGTCTCAAGGTTGCAAGTTGGTGCATTCCAAAGTTTTGTGTTTACCAAGCATAGATCACACCAAAATTAAATTTAATGTAGAAATCATATGCCTTGTGCATTTCAAGTTTGTCTACTTTCAAGTTTGTTTTGTAATTTCAAGGGGGGAGTAAGAGAATAGCTTTACGGAAGTGATTTTTGTGTTGCTTGAACATAAAACTCCCATCGCTTCCATGGAGATGCCGATGGATGAAAAATGATGCAAAGGAACCAAAATGCATGTGGACAGATAGGCTCCACCATTTTGGCCCTATCTCCCAAATCGTAGCTCTAAAAATTATAAAACAAATAGAAGTAGAAAGGTCATCTCAACGCCTACAACTTTGCTATTGAAAACTTTTTAAAATTTGGAATGAAAAAGTAGAGAAAATTCCCACAAAAATATGTGTTTGGCTTTTCCTCCTCGAAAGTCTTCCACGTGGTCCCCTCTTGACTCCATGTGCAAGCCGCGTGTCTAGAAGTGAATTATGCTTGCATTTGATAATATTTTTTTGACTTCAACTCCATAATGCATAAGATTCTCCTCCCTTTCACTATTGACTCTTATTCTTCACCTATAGTGATCATTAGGTAGTGACCAGCAGGTAGAATCAGCATCCGCTGAATTTTTTATTTTCATAGGGTTTGTTACTACGTCTCCTTATTCTTGAGATCCAAATGTCTCAAAACCATAAATATGTAGAAGAAAAATACATAGATTTTTTGTGATTTTCATGCATCACGTCCCTCCTCCTCCGCAAAGCCTTGAAGCCTTGCATACCAAGAGTTAGTTGGTCCAAATTTTGAAAAGCCGCCCACACTTCTAATGAGAATAACAACATACTATCAAGTGTACATCCCTCATTGCAATAGAATGTAGCAAGCTTTTCAAAGGATCTACATTGCCCTTGTGTTGAGAAAAAACTTCCATAGATTTGTGGCTACTTTGTAAATTTGTTGGAAGATATTCATCATGAGAATATGGATTTCCATTTAGCTCACAACCACATCCATAACCAATATTGGATCCATACTAATTGAGGTGGTTGTACTACCATTTTGGCTACAAGCATCACAATATTGTTCCATTCCAACCCACTAGTTTATTGCTTTGGAAAGCAAGCATGATATCCAGTGGGTGACAAATCCATTCATATCTATTTACCCCATACAAAATACAATGGATTGAGCCAATTGGTAAATTGAACCTCTCAAGTGACATTGCAGCAAGCCTTGGTCTACATGGCATGGACAAGGTACAGCTTTGTATGATTGCTGATGGAATACTGAGAAGGATCACCCATTTTTTGTAATATTTAAATCTAATAGATCTGAGAGATTATGGTTGATGGGAGTGTGCCTCTCAAGACAAATTTATATAAGCCAATATTTTGTAACCCCTAAGAGACTTTTTTGAATTAATCAATTTTTGCCTTTACTATGTGCCGTGTCTATGTGACTCAGAGACTGAGAGAGAGAGAGAGAGAGAGAGAGAGAGAGAGAGAGAGAGAGAGAGAGAGAGAGAGAGAGAGAGAGAGAGAGAGAGAGAGATAGAGAGAGAGAGAGAGAGGTCTTATCTCTTAGCTATGAATGCCACGGAGCAACCATTGCAAAGGCGACACCACCAATGAGTTAGCAACGGTGAGCTCTATGCACCAATGCCAAGCTTGCAAAGTTTTGGTTCTGTCACGAGGCGAGCTCCCATGAACTTCTAAGTGAGTTATCCTGCAGACTGTGTGTCTGTTTTGCAAGTTCTCCATAACAGTAGGTTCACAGAGAGAAGAGCTACACATTAGGATCATGCGTGTTGAGAATCAATGACTTGTAATAGATTTCCTATTTTCATACGTGTTTACTGCACCAAGTCATTATGGGTAGGATATAAGGTTAGAGTCCATAGGGTAGTGACCTCTGGGTAAGTAGAGGGTAAGTAGAGGATTCCTTGTGAGTTTTAAGGCAATTTGAGGACTTTTGCTCTTGACTTTGGTAGCATGAGCATCGTAGGTTTTTTTGTAGTCACAAGCACATAGGATGTTTGGTTTTGCTTTCCTTGAGTAAGGATTGTCTTAGAAGGTTGATTAGGTGATTGACAACCATCTATTTTCTTCCATGCACCTGTGGGTTGAGCTACATCCTTGGCCAACATTTTGGTATGTTGTTTTAGTTCTTGCTATGCTACCATTTTCTAACCGCATATCCACCAACATTGGCATCATTGGCGAGGACGAGAGCCCTAGGTAGGTGACCTTAGACTAGTCCTATGAGGTAGAAGTCCCTTTGGTTCGCCAGAATCTTGTTAATTCATTTTAGGTAGGATCGGAGTTGGACTCTTGAGATCTAGGAGAAGTGTTAGGGAGCGTATGACTCGCCTAGATTTTTGCCATAGGTACTATTAATCATGTTTTAGTGTAGATGGTGTGTGATTCATTTTTGAGGTGAAAAAAAAGATATCCAGTCTGTGTGAGGTAGTGACGCATTTTTCTATTCATACATGCAACATCCCATATAATGTGTAGGAGTAGTTTTAGGAAGGACATCTAGATTTTGATCTAGAGATATTCATCACATATTTATTTTCTTGTGTGCTTGATCTTTAGAGTAAAAAGGAAGCAAACAAGATTTTGGGGATATTTGTGCATGAATGAATTATTCTAAGCATATTAGAAAGCATATGCAAGAGATCTGTTAAGAAAATTTGTAATTATACAACTCTGGAAACCATACGTGTATGATGTACTAAGGGCTAGCAAAAGGCCAAATTAGACAAAACAGACTACACCAGAGAGTTCAAAAAGAGTGTTTTACCCTAATTAATCCTTGAGACTAAAGTTTTGACCAACACTTAGTACCCAAAAGACTAAAGACGGAGTGCAAAAAAAAAGAGAAACTTGTGATTCTAAACATATCTTTGCATGAAAATTGGTAAAAGTGCTTGAAAGCCAGTGCTTGAGACTTTTGGATGTGTGTGGATAAGTTTTGAGCAAAAATTTACCAACAAACATCATATGTGTATGATGTCTAAGCAGCGATTCTAGCTTCCAAATTGACTTTTTGACTTTACACCCATATTTTGCATGTTTTGTTGAGCACATACACCAAGTTTCATTTCATCTAGAGATATAGATTGATTATTGAGAGGGTTTTAATATTTTTGGAAAATTCTTTGTCAAAAAGTGGCGCTTTTGTGCAAGTTTGACTTCAAAAATTTGATGTGAGCATATGTGCATCAAGGAGCACCTAGGGTAGAAATAAAATTTCAATCTGACCACATAGACATCATACACATATAACATTCTAAAGGCTAGATCTGGGGTCAAAGGACACCTTTGAGTACGCCCTTGTGATCTAGAGGAGTTAAAAAGAAAATAGGCAAGATTCCATTGAATTTGAAGCATTTTTGGGCTTGTAAAGACCAAGAGATGGATCTAGGCCAATGAATGCTTGAATTGATCATATTTAGCACTAGAAGTATTGAGATTGAGTTTTGAAAGTTGATGTGAGCAAATTTTGTGGTGGTAGACCTCTTGAGTGAGTTTCATCTCATTTGACCAGCTAGACATCATACACTTATGATGTCTGAAAGGTATTTTTAGAGACCACAACTCACATCAGAGCTGACTAGGGTGTTTAGATAAAACAAGCTTAGAAACCAAGTTTCATCTAATTTGGATCATCTTTGACTTAGTTGACCTCCTAAGGAAGCTGATAGCAACTAAGACAGAATTAGGGGTGATAGACTTACTAAGGGGTGTCTAACTCATAAAGTAGAACTTGGGGTGAATAGAACACATCAAGGAGAGTTTAAATTTCAAGCTTGGGCTAATTTTGAGCACGTAGACATCATACGTGTATGAAGTCTAAAGGCTCATCTAGGGCTCAGATAGTGATTTTTACTGTCTAAGACCTTTCCTTGTGACCCTAGGATCTCATCTGTCTTCTTAGATGAGTGCTTAGGACTCACATAGGGAATGAAATCCTTACATAAGTTGTTTGGTTGGAATTAACCCTCTAATTATACCAATCAACACCGTAGAGTACTTAAGTGAGAATCACTATTTTGACAAAGAATTGCAGAGCCAAAAGTTTTGTACTAATAGCCAGAACCAACGATCCTGCAAGTGGGTGATCATTTTGGAGTGCAAAAGTATGTTACAAGTTGAAAGAGTGGTTTGAAATAAAATCAGCAAAAAGAGCAATTGCAAGCCGACTTCTAAGGTAAGAGGTTTGGGTTAATAGTTGTTTGTGTGAAAGATTTGATGAATTTGAGATCTCATAGGTGTCTTCAGAGATCAGGTTAGCTTAGTGTCATCAAAACAGAGCGTAAACCAAGCAAGAATAGATCCGCTAGCTCCAACCATAGAGGAAGGCAATGATACATACATCTCTTTCAAAACAAATCATATCAGAGTATGGCTAACCAACAACTTGGAGGTTTCCAACAAAAAGGGAATATGGGGGTAGCACCTCCCAAAAACCCTTAAACATATCAAAATACATTGCAATCTTCCTAAAGGGAACAAACGCCCATGGAATCCTAGTGTATGTGGATGCTCAAGGATGTCAATGCATTTGTATTGAACAACGACTAGCTGGAGGATTGGCAGTAATCATGGTAAATGATAATGGTGATAGGTTCCGCGATGAGGAGGGAAACCACTATCTCATTGTCAAAGACCCAAAAAATTACAATTGGTATGGAGACCCAAGAATTTCCTCCTAAACTCACTCTTCCTGGAGCCTTCAACATTCATGACAAGAGAGTAGTGAGAGTGGCTACAATTCAAAAAAATATTGGCATTTACAAGCACACGGAGGGGAGACTCATCTCTTACTACCACTGCATGGAACCCCATGTGAATGAATTAAGCAAATACAAAGTCCTATACTTGTTTTTGTATGATTTAGCAACTAAAACCCATATCATTTTTGTAGATAAGTACGAAAAAGAATATGAGAAAATTCATCCAGAAGATGTGGGGAGAGTGATAACACCAGAACTCAACAAGGGAAAGGAGACCCCTGGGGCAGAGCTTGATAAGAATGAGGAGCCAAAAAGTGCAGTTTTGGGAGGATCTGTACTAGTTGAAAAATTGATTGAACCTCTAGATGCAAATTTGAAAGCTTATGAGACACAACTCAAAAATAACCAGACCCAGGACAAAGATGGATGATCTACCCATACGTTGAGTTGGAAAAGAAAAGGCTAGAAATGTGTCAGAAGATCATCCAAACCGCCCAAGCTTTGTTAGAGTCATCGGCAAGAGAACTAGAGGGTTGGATAGAGGTTCCAACTTCAACACCAGTGGTACCACCAAGACACTAGCCTGTAAGGATAGTTGAGATTCCCACAGTTGAGTTAGAACCCATGAAGTTGATCAAAAAGCCAAGAGTAGTGATGAATATTACAAATCAGTCATCTGATGGTTTCCATCCTATCATACGTGAGATATACAAAGAAGACGATGACCTAAAAGAAATTTGGAAAAAAAATACAAGAAGCAAACAAAACAAATGAACTAAGTCAAAAAGTGAACCATACCAATAATGGGAGGGATGTATTTGTTCCTCCTATCTAGGAATTTGAGGCAGGATCTCAAGCAGATCTAGATATTTGTTCATATTGTGGGAGGATAGAGGATTTGTAAGATCTTTGGATAGCCAACCTCAATCCTTGAGAACCTTACCCTCTTACATGAAGGAACATGAAGTGAAATCTGATGTGAAGGCACTACCATCACAAATACTCTCCTCAAAAAAGATGGTGCTCTAAATGATTGATAGAGATATTGTCTACACATGTGACTTGCACCATTACGCTAGCAGAGCTTCTTTGAATATGAACAAATGGGGGACAGTCAAAGTTTTTCATAAAGAAGTTTGTTATAAAGGATCTGACTTCACAGATATAAGAAGGGATTAGAGAGCTAGAGAAGCCTCAATTAAACATTCAACTAGTACCCTTAAACAAGGTAGGGGAGTATTGTGAAGGCAAGGATGGAAATACTACACTTCCCGTTGAGTTTCAAGGTGTTACAACCATGGCAATTCTTGACAATGGAGTGAGTGTGGCCATTGCAACCAAAGAGATATGGAAGAAATGGGGAAGACCTGCCTTGAGAGCCACAAGGATGAAATTGCAATTAGTAGATGGTTATATGGAAAAACCCCTAGGGCTTCTAGAGAAGATTGTTGTTACTTCTTGCAACATTGAGTATGAGCATATCTTTGCTATAGTGGATTTTGTCAAGGAAAACAACTACAACATAATGATTGGATGACCATTCATGCGATAATTGAAGATGGTCCAAGACTAGGGATATGATCATATATACCTCAGGCACATGGAAACTAGAATGCACATAAAACTTAAATACCATTGCTCAAAGATGTGAATAGAACCCCAGTTGAGGAGTTTGATTTAGCTACATTAGCAGGATCTAAGCTTCTAGCTTGGTTAGGTAAGCAAAAGGAGCTAAGGATGTGTGGAGCATTGCACTGTGAAAGCTTAAAACGAGAAGAGTGTATTTTAGAAAGAAAGATTGAAGATAGGAATACATTCATAAACCCTTTTCTGAAGAAAATCTAGAACCTTTAGAGTGGACACATATTCTAGCAATTCTAGATGAGTGTGCTATTTTGGATGGTCTCCCGACAAAGTTTTGCGATAAAGATGGTTATGACGTGGTTTCGTACTATATGGTTAGTGTGGTAAAAGGGGAAGATGAAGAACCAGTTTTTGAACAACCCAAAAAAGATGAACCGATGGAAGTAGACAAAGAGGAGTTGTTTTACGACTCTCCATACCATCTTAAACTAGATGAGGATGCAGATAATGAATTCTTTGACAATCCAAGTGAACTAGAGGAAACAATAGCAAATGTGAGGTTCTACAAATTATCAAAACCTAGACGTCCCCAACACTTCTATAAGGAAAAGGGAATTGAGCGCAGGGTTAGAGAGAATTTGATGCCTAGAATAAGGGGCAAAACACAATTTTTTATGTTTGCAAAAGCTAAAGACTGTGTTGAAGACCAAGTTTTAGGGAGATTCTTTAGAGCTCACGATCAAAAGACACAAGGCATCATAAGAAACCTGAGAAAACAAACTTGAAAGTCTAAAACTGAAACAAAACCCAAAGACACCAAAGAACCAAGAAAAGACGAGTTTGGAGAAAGTAAATGGACCAAGGTTGAGAGAAAGAAGAAATACCCATGTTTTATTTGAAAGGAGTGGTGTTTCAAATTTTAATACATTTGTACTTTCAAATTACTACTCTCTCATAAATAAATTAATTAATACATTCCCTCCTATAGTACTTGAATTTAGAGGACAAAAACCTCCACAACAACCTGGAAATATATAGAAGTACCAACTAGGTAGGAACAAAAAAGGTCCTTTATTTGTACCACCAATGCATGCTTTCAGCCAAAGGATAACAATTGTACTCTTTTGGGATTATGCCAAATTGTAAAATGATGTTTGAATCTAAATGATACAAACATCCACCAATTTATTGAAAGTTCCTGGATTGTCAAACCGTCTATTGTTTAAATTCTTGCTGAGTCCCATCAAACTCTCCTCCATAGGACAATAAACTGACTATCTCTTGAGACTACCTAGGTACCATTTCAACATTGAAAAGATATGCATTAGGGATATTATCATTTATGTATTCTAGAGCTTCTCCATTTGGCAATCTAGAAAGATGATCTACTCGAAGATGTGTCTTCTCTTTTTTAACCACTACTGCAAAATCAAACTCCAGCAATATGATAAACCATCATACAATGTGTTTGATATTGCATGGTTTGTTTACAAGGTATACAAGGGCTTGATGATTGGTGAAAAACACAAACTGGTTGCAAGGAGATAATGCCATAATTTCTCAACAACATATATCATCCCTAGCCCTTCTCTCCCAGTGGTTGTGTAGTTCTTTTCAACACTATTAAGCTCTCTATTGGCATAACATACTACGAAGTCCATATTTCTTTCTACTCGCTTAGCCAAGATGCATCCTATAGCAAACATTGAAGCATCAATATGAACATGAAAGATCTTTTCCCAATCTGGTGCTTTCAATACGGGAGCGGATATAAGTGCTTAGTTCAGCTTTTGAAATGACTTCTCACACTCCTTTGTCCATTCAAAGACTACTATAAGTCTATATAGGGGTTGAGCAATGGTTGCATGCATGTGAATAAACCTCCTGTAATAACCACAATGTCCCATAAAGTATTGTACCTGCTTTGCATTGTTTAGTCTAGACATCTCTACAATCACTTTTATCTAATCCATATCCATAGATATGCCATTTTTTGAGACAATAGAGTCCCAAGATTCTACCTCGTCTAACCATGAATACACACTTTCTGGGTTAAGGTAGATCCTATACATCTTGCACTTCTCGAATAATTTTTTGAGGTGTTCTATATGTTCATCTCTCAAGAGAGAGTATAGACATAGATCATCCATCAAGAATTCTTTAAAATCATGTGCCATTAATCTTTGAATGTGGCCAAGGAATTATCCAAATTAAAGGGCATGACTCTGTATGCATATATACCCCATTTTGTGGCAAATACAGTCTTATATTGATCTTTACAAGCGATTGCAAGCTAGTTGTAGCTAGAGAATCCATCTAAGAAGGAAATGCCCACTTGCCTGTCACTCATTTGAGAACATGTTTAATGATAGGTAAGGGATAATTGTTCCTTATTGTGGCTGTATTAACCTTCTTTAGATTGACACACACTCGGAGTTTACTATTCTTCTTAGGTAATACCACAAATGGAGATACCTAGTCGATGTGTTCTATCTTGTAAATGAGCTTAGCTTCCTTCAGTTTATCAATCTCTTCCTTGATAAGCTTAGAAAATATATCATTATATGTGTACGATCTTTGTTTGCTAGGATTTGTATCAAGTTTTAATGGGATCATGTGCTAGCATATTGCAAGATCTACTCCCTTTAGGTGTTTATATGAACAAGCAAACACGTCCATGTAATCCGTGAGAAGACTTACGAGCTTCTCTTCTTATTCTAAACTTAGATCAATTGCTATATAGAGCGGTGTTAGCTCTTCTCTTGGTTCCCAAGTCTATCTTCTTTGCGTCCTCTTGCCCGTCATATGACTCCTTGTCCTCTTGTTCTTCTATGGGTTGTGCCATTGGGGTGTCATTATTACCTTTTTGTCTTCGATAGTTAAATTTTTTGTAGTGGGAAGGTACGCTCATTTTGTTGCATTTTCCTCACCCTCTTCTTCACCATTCTCTATTTCTATTGTCCAACTTCCTTTAGAGATTTCTTGAGATGGAAGTTGCACATTTGCACTCATGTGATGTTGCAAAGTGTGTTGACCATAGAAAGTGGTACAAGCATGTGTATGCAAGCTAGCAGGTACATGGCAAAAGGCTAGAGTTGCTACAAAGAGCCTGGGCAGACAAGGAGCAACTGATATCGATACATAATGTGGTTTTTTTTTACCATATGGACTCCAAGATGGGCTAGTTATGGTGATAGATGAAGGGTGATCAAAGTGCTTGTTTTTTGTCCAGATATACAAATCTTGAGTTGCTAAAGAAACAAGTCTATATGGCTCGTCAAGCCAAGCCACGGTGCCCAAGTTATAGCAGTTTGAAGTTGGGAATGCTTGCAAATCCTAGCCGGATAGGGTAGGTGGAGCCATGTTCTCTGAGCGAGTTTCGATCTACACCTATATAGTGCTTGATTTATGGAGCCTGCAGGTCTTTTCAGATTGGCAATATGAGTCTTGGATGCCAAGATACGATCGGTCAAAATTTTGTCGGGGGCCAGGTTTATGTGGGGCTGGTTGCGTCAGTAGATGTGCCATCTAAGTTTTTTGGAGCTTTGCCAGGTTTTGTATGCATTTTATATGGCAAGTAACGGCCATGAGAGTTTACGGCTCTTCCATCGAGTTCACATTTGCAGAGTTACGAGCCGGGAAGTACTGTGAAATTGACGATGAAGCGGTACCAAATGATTCTTTCAAATTTTTGGTGGTTCGGTTGGAGTACCTGGTGGGGTCAGATTGTGGCCAAGACGATGGTATTTAAAGCTCGTAAGGTGGGTTTTTAGGAGGTTTTGTCGGCTCAAGAATCCAATAGTCTGACATCAGAGACTGCAGGCAGTGGAAGGGGAGGCCAAAAAAAAAAAGCAAAGAGCTTTTTAAAGTGACACATTTTTTTGGTGAAATTGGGGGGTTTTGAGGACCAACTCCTAAGAAGTTGTTACGTGGCAGGTGCAAACATCCCACATGAGGGTGCAAAGGCAAGAAATGGGGGGTATCTATATGTGAACGTAGGCTCACTAAGGTCATCCACGGAGCTCTTGGGAGCTTGTGACGAAGTGGCTATGGAGTCTAGCTGTTGTTGTAGGTGCTTCCTGTCGTTGGTTGTTGTCTCTACTCGGGCGTTGAATGGGCGTATTTTGTTGTAGTTGAGGCAGTCGAAGGCAGTAGTAAATGCCTCCAGATGGTGGTGGCTTGAGCTACCTAATGTTGTGGTGCCCTATAGGGCCTTGTACACACGCCCTCTAAGGGCTCATATCTTTTGAGGTTTAAGTGGGTGAGCATCGACGGCGCCGTCGGTGCCCCCCCTAAGGGCATTGTTCATGTGTTGAGCTCGAAAGAGTGGGGTGACGATGTCAAGTCAAGCGGTAGCTCCCATGTAGAGGAAGAGGGAGATGAACTCAAAAAGCCAGCCAAGTGTCCAGGGCATGCATGTATGCTAAAAATGGAGTAATGATACATGTTGAGAAATGCAAAATATACTATCATGGGGATCGAGTTGGATAGAACGAGCCAGAAAACACAAAACCTTTTTTGTTTTTTTTGCTTGGTAAAGGCCCTATAAAAGGAAATTCACACGAATTTTGAAGAAGGGTTCTTTTTTGAGATCAATGAGCCAGGAGAACTAAGGATTTCTTGAGCCGAGCTGCGGCTATGGAGATGCTGTGGAGTTGGAGGGCTGCCAGGTTTTTGAGTTGAGCTCACCGATGCTTGTGTCGGCTAGGGGCTAGAGCTATATATGGTCGTACTTAAAGGGAAGCCATCATTATTGTGCATTTGTTGTCAATTCCCCCTACCCCTTCTCTTGTTTGTTGTGTGTGTTTGTTTTTCAAGCGTGTGTAGGCAGCGGTGCCCCCCAATGATCTGTTGTGCACAGAGTGGTTGTGAATCGAGCTGTATAGGGTGACTGGGCTTTGTTGGTGGTATCATATTGAGTGTGTGCATACAGTGATGTGCAAACAGTGGTTTTTCGATGAATTGTGTGAGTTTTGAAGGTGAAGTCTAGTGGTTAGGGGTGTTGTGATTATCTTGGGCTATAGAGAGGCATGTTGTGTATGTTTCGGGTGTGTAACCCCTTCCCATATTCTAGTGCCCCCACTAAGGAGCTGGTCGATGCTCCTAGTTGACAATATAATATTTGAAGAGCAAGTGTTGCTAGCATAGCATAGTCGAGATTTCTAATCTTTAGAAGTGTTGAAGACGCAGAGGTATGGTTGTAGGACTATGGATTGTTTCTGCTAGAAAAGTGATGTGTCAAGAGAAGATGGTGTGGTGTGAGTTTTCCCACTCTTGGTACGTGGAAAAGCAAAGTGGTGCTTTGATGAATGGCCTGACAAAGTAAAGACCGATCATGAAGCACTAGAAGAGGCTTTTTGAGATGAGTTTGTAGCGAATGTGCGGTTGGATGAGGTAAACAGAAGATTGGATGGATTGAAGCAGAGTCTAGAAGCAGATCTCCAAGCGTTCACATGGCAGTTTGAAGTCCTTTGGGCAAAATTGATCAAGGTAGCTGCTGCTAAATATGTGGATTTTCTAATGATGAGCAAATTTTTGGACTGCTTGCATGAAGAAATGCGAGAAAAGGTGGAGTTGGATGGCCCGGTTTCATATGACAAAGCGATGGCTCTAGCAAAATGGCGGACCAAGAAGATATTGAAGAAATGGCAAGCAAGGCAAGGTTTACAAGATGTGGTGATATCAAAGTAGATTGAAGTTGTCAGAGTTGAGTTAAAAGCGATGCAAAGGGAGGATGCCAGAGAGGGTGGCTCCAATTGTGCAAGAGATGAAGACGGTTCTAGATCAAACAAGAGAAGTGTTGTCAAGCCAAGGTATGGATGGTTAGTCTCCTTTGAGGAATGCTAGAGAGTAGAGATTATGGTTTGCAAATGAAGCCAAAGCTATGAAGATGGAGGAAATTCATGAGGTTGAGACTGAGGACGAGGATATGGAAAGTGATTGTAGCTCTACAGATGCAGATACGAGTTGGGAGACAAAATCATGTTATGGAGCTAGACGGCTGCCAATTTTTGGAGTTGAGCTCACCATTGCTTGTTCTGGCTAGGGGCTAGAGCTCTATATGGTCATGTTTGAAGGGAAGCGATCATTATTGTGCATTTTTTGTTGGTTTCCCCTACCCCTTCTCTTCTTTGTTGTGTGTGTGTGTGTGTTTTTTGAGCGTGTGTAGGAAGCGGTGCCCCTTGATGGTCTATTGTGCACAGAGTGGTTGAGAGAGGTTGTGTGTGTGGTGAAGGGCTTGAATCAAGTTGTACAGGGTAACTCGGCTTTGTTGGTGGTATCATATTAAGTGTGTGGATACAGTGATGTGCAAACGGTGGTTTGCCGATGAACTGTGTGATTTCGGTGAACTTTAGTGGTTAGGGGTGTTGTGATTATCTTGGGCTATAGAGAAGCATGTTGTGTATGTTCCAGGTGTGTACCCCCTTCCCAACATGATGACTGTCACTCTCTGTCCCACTTTAGTCACTACGCTCTGCACCTTGCAGCAACTTTGCACCTCTCTCACAGACCACCTTTGTCAAGCCTTTTTTGGCAAAGGCTTTGCACCTCTCTCATGGGAAGCATGTTCTTCATTTGGATGTGTAGCTAGCGAGGTCTCCGGTTGTGCACCATCATGACTATGAGGACGCCTACAAGGAAATCTACTGCCAAGGGCTTCACCAGACAATGGGAAGAAGCCTAGGACTGTGGATGCAAGGTCCCTCCTCCCAATCTCCTTGGAGCATCTACAAAGTCCAAGGTTGGTGTTCATCCTTTGCATGCGTACATGGTTGTTTTGTGTCATTGGATTATTTTTTCTTTCATGAAAGGTAGCAATTGTCATTTGAAGATTTTGAGGTTTTGAGACCAATCTTTTTTCTTGTTAAACTGCATGCATGCAAGTGTGTGTATGGTATATTGAGTGCTCTGCATTTTTTTTTTTTCATTGCATGCATGCAAGCATATGCGCTATGAACTGAACACAAATTTAAAGCTGAGTAGGGCAGTGAAGGTTAACATATAAACCGAGGTACTTTACAGCTTTACAGTACCAAATTTTGTACTTTACAATTTTGGTACTGCATAGTTTTAACTTTTGCATTGGCAAGGTCATCCATGTGCTAAAGAGCAGTTCAAAATCTCTGTGTTGAGTTTTGCATTACTGAAACGTGTTTCCACATTGTAGGCAAAAACAAAATGGAGGAATACCCTCTTGTAACCAAGTTTTGCTATACAGCCGGAGAGCTCCATAAGGAGTATGGTCTGAGCATGGAGGGTGTGCTTACAAAGGATCTTACAAAAGAAGACCTCCCTGAAGACCAATGGATGACTGCTTTCAAGAAATGCTACCAGAAGAATGCAAAGGTTTACTTGAATCATGTGCACTCAAGACTGGTTGTGCAGGTTCTTATTCCGTAAGGTATACCAAGCCCCTCCATCTTGTGGGGAGATCACTGCAAAGTCTGCATGCTACTTTGCTTTCAAGAATTTCCATGCAAAAACAAAGGACCCTACAAGCCATAAGGTTGCATGGGTGATGTTTGGAGAGAATATACTCAGTATGTGTGCCAACTGCCCTGGAGCGTTGGAGTAAAAGGTCAAAACTTGGCGAAGGGCCAATGGTGCCTCCCACGGAGGCCACCCATCATCTATTAAGAAGCCTCATCTTACGCAAAGTGGTAGTAATATTTGTACAAAGGTATACCCACCGACGTCACATAGAGACACCTTACTATGTTACAGATCTAGAAAGTATTGTTAAGAAAGTGCCTCAGACATGTGCAGTTACATCTGCTAAGTTGAAAGAGTTGAAATCATCTCTACAACAAAACAAGGAAACTTTTTTAAAAGTGGAGGGTTCCAATGCCATTGCGAAGAAAATATAAGATGACATAGAGTATTATGAACTGAAGCTTGCAATTAAAGCAGGAAACCTTTTCAATGATGAGGGGATCAAAGAGGTGGAGGCTGATTTGGGAACCACTTGATGCATGCTTCACCAAATTGGGAAACAATGAGGACATGAAGAAGCTTGAGAAGGAAGTTGATCTCCAACAAGAAATTCTTGACACCAATGCCTTGAGAAAGTGGTTTTAGTATTTTTGGTCGCTTTCTAATAACTTATATTTGTTGCTACCTTGGTAGTTCTAATACAAATTTTGGTGATTTATGGCAGTTTCTGGTACTTCATTTAATTTTTTAGTATTGATAGATTCTGGCAAGTCTGGCAGTTTTGAAATCCTTGGGTAGTTTGTCATATTCATGAAGCTCTTGGTATTCTTTTGGTATCTGTAAATCTTGCTTTGGTAGTTTTGTCAGTGTTTGGTCCTCTTGCTTCTATATGGTAGTTGCATATTTTAGGTAGATTGGTAGCTTCAGGTAGAATTTTTGAATTTTGTCTATGCTATTTTGGTAGTTTTTGTTCATACTGGTACCTTTTCGGTCTTTCTAGCTCTACTTTCTTGTTTTGGTATCTTCTATCATGTTGTTATTAGACGTTTGGTAGTCTGGTAATTTTGTTGTTTTTAGAGTTTTGGTAGTTTTAAATGTGTTGCTAGTAGTACCACTAAACCCTTACTGCATGCTTTTGGTAGTTCTAGGTTACGCTTTGGTAGTTTATGTCATGGATCTAACAAGGTTGTTTTGGTAGTTTTGGTTGTGTTTGAATAGTTTATTTTTGTCTTGGGTGTATTCATAATGCTTTTGGTACTAATTGGTAGCTCATGGTTCTGAATCGGTTCAAATCTTAGTACATGGTTGTCTTCTCTCATTGATGACCTGGTAGTTTTGGTAGTTTTTTGGTACTATCTGGTAGATTCCATGACGACTTCCTGTTAGCTATTGGTACTAATTGAAAGCTTTTGGTATAATTATGTTTCCCCCTTTGGTGGTCTATGGTTGCTTTCTATCAATGGTGTTTTGGTGGTATTGGTAGTTTTAGGTAGTTATGGTAGCTTTGGACAATGTAGTTTGGTGTCTGTTAGGGTTGTTTTTTCCTTGCTTATGTTTCAACTACCAATTGGTAGCTCATGGTTCTGATTTGATTCTATATTTGGTAGTGTCTTTTGTCATTGATGACTTGGTAGTTTTTGGTACTACTTGTTAGTATGATGCCTTGAGGACTACTTTTGGTACTAATTGGTATCTTTTGGTACTAATCTGGTATCTTTTGGTACTAATCTAGTTCCCCCTTTGGTGTTGTTTGGCAACAGGCTGAGTATGATATTCTAGAGGCAACATGGAAGGAAGCACAAGGCCACATCCTCTTTGTGAAGCAAATGATTGTTGATGTTGGGCTTGGGAAGAGATTCATGTTATATCCTAGGCCTCAAGTTGTTGATTCGGTGAATATGATCCACCTGTTTGGCATGTGTGCTGCATGTGGTGAGTTGTTGGATTCCGCAGGGTTTGTTAGAACCTTTATGCTTGAGTGTCGACATCCGTATCACCCCCTTTTCTTCATTGCTTTGCTACAAATCAAGGATCATTTTGCCAAACATGGTTGTACTATGTTGATCCCCAAGGTGGCAAAGTCTTGGGTCAATGGGTATCATCTTGTGAAGAGTAAGTATGTGCGTGTTTTGCAAACCATATGCTTACTTTCATTGAATGTAAGGTTGTTTGTAAGTACATGTTGTCTTTTGCTATTTTTATAGAGGAGGAGGATGCTGCAATGGTTGGCCCTAGTGGAAGAAATGGAGAGGCGGTCAAGGATGGACAAGGTGCCGCAAAGTCTGCTGCAAGTCGTATACAGGAGGAGGATGAGGTTACTAAAGAGATAAGGGATTTTCTCCATGATTTAAAGTATGGTAGTGTGGAAGGGAAAGAGACTGAGAAGGGCCAACACTGTGATACCATGGGAGACAATGAAGGAAGCAATGACTACTACAAGGACAATGATGTTAAGGACAACAAAGACAGTGTGGGAGGTAAAGTCCCTTAAGAAGTTGATTTGGATGCTTCCAGACCAGATGCTGCTGACATTATGTCTAAAGATCATATCACTAGCAAGGCTGAGAATATGAAAAGCAAAGGTGCAGCAGAGAAGAAGGGAGTGGAAGAACCTAAAGGGGCAGGGGAAGAGACCAAGCTTAGGGTGGAGGCCAAGGAGGATGAGGGAGAGGCTAAGAAGGGGTTGGAAGCCAAGAAGGGGGATCACAAGGGGAGGACAAGATGGGGCTAGATGCCAAGGAGGGGAAAGGGGTGGATGATGCCAAGAAAGGGAAAAGGGCACAGGCCAAAAAAGGGAAACAGGTAGAAAGGGGAAAGGTAGGCAAAGGAAAGAACAGGGATGGGGCTGAGAATGCCAAGGAGGAAGTGGCAATAGAGGATGAAAAAGTGGACACCATCGACGGGGGTGTGGATCTAGCGGGCGGCTGGTGATGCTGTACAAAATTTGACAGGTGATTCTTTTGATTTGCCGACCTTGTTGAAGCATTTTTGTGTGCAAAGAAAGAAGCACAATCGTGCTTGTGACAAGTTGACGCGTGCATGCAAACTGTAACCCTTCTAACATGCAAAAGTATTTTACACAATGTGATTTTCATTTCACCAAATCAATTCAACTTTTGGCCTCTGTCCTTCATCTCTTGTTCTCTCTATAATACCGTGGTGTGTTCAGCTTGTAAGTGTGTTTGAATGTTACTATTCATTTCCAAACTAAGTATTTCACAATACAATACCAAATTGGTACTATTGAGTACCATTTCCAAACTAAGTATTGCATAATATAGTACCAAATTTGGTAGTTTTTGGTGTCATACCAATTTTCTGTTTATGATATGATGATTGCAGTGTCTATTTTCATCCACTCATATGGATTGTTGGTATTATAGTAAACTCTTGGTGGCTAGATGAGCCACTGACACTGACACAACGCTTGCGCCTGCTCTGGTTGCTAAGCTCGGGTGGCTGATTGTGCTTGATCTTAATGGGGTGTTATTAACAATCTACCGCAAACTTCCAGAAAGCCTTTGGGTTTTGGACAAGAAGCTTCAACCATGGATCGTCATACTCAATAGCTCGCTAGTTTGTCTTGTAAGGCAAGATGCTGAGGAGTTCATACTAGCTCTTAAAAAGAAAGCCAAGATAATCATGTGGTTGTGCTGTAAAAGGAAAAAGGTGTTAGATATGTTGAACGCTTTCTTCCCCCAGCATGTGAGGTAGAAGTACTTTGCAGGTAACTCATGTAAGCCTTGAGTGTTTCAAAGGTTAAGTTACGCATACTTCTAACCTCCTCTTTGGCATGGCAGATATACTCTACCAAGAAGATTGTGAGACCTGGTGGTAGAGTATGGTAGAGGTGCCTCATGTTCTCAAAGTAGTGGGCGACAAGCCTATTTTCTTGAAGAACCTATGGACAATGTGGGCAAGGCACCAAGATTTTGATGCTAGCAACACCATTCTGGTGGATAATTGTCGATACAAGTCACTAAAAGATAACTATGAGAACTGTCTTGCAATCAGATCATACTACCCTGTTGTGGGAGGAAAAGAACACCCTTTTTACTTGGTAGACCTCATTTTTCCGTGGTTTCTCTAATCGCGTACACTTGGAAGAACCCTATCTTTGACATAGAAGATGATATTTTTGGGTATGTTGTTGATTACTTCATGGAGAGTCACTCTTACAAACTTGATCCCCCTAACCTAGGAGTGTCTTGAATTGTTTTACTTGGTGAAATTTTGTATCATGTTGCATATTATATAATGAAAACCCACTTTTTTGGTACATTGTCTTCGGATCTTGATCTCTATTGTCTTTTCTTGTGTTGTCTAGTAGTTTGTAGTCTAAAAGCGTATTTTGAAATCCTCGACATTGGTGCTATTACAATGGTGAAAATGTACAAAGTTTGATGTAATGTTCAATGTCAGATTTGGTATCGTTCGTCTACTTTTGACTCATAGTAGAACTCCATGCAGAAGAGTACCCATATGGGTACTTTGCAAATGCTTTGGGGATAAACAAGTATGCTTTGGTCCTATACATGGAGTAGGTTTGGTACTGCACAAAGACTTTGGTACTACACAATTAGGCTTTTTTGAAAAAATAGAGTGAGGCTTTGATACTCTATAGATATATTATTTCCATATCTGGTACTACCATTATCTTTCAAGAATCACATATACTTCTCTTCGCATATCCAGATCCTCATAGGCATCGCCTTTACATAATTTCCAATTCTTATTTTTCTTTATCTTGTTTTAGAAAGGCTTACAATTAATCTACATTTAGTTCCTTTTAGATAAATATTTTGAGAAGCAGAGCAAAGGTCCGACTGATGAGGACAATTGCGGGTTAGCCTATTTAGGTTCCTATAGACCAACAGTTATCAGTCCTAGACAGAAAGGACCATCCATCATTGCATCCCATAAGTAAACACCTACGACGGCTTTATCAAACAAATAAAACAAATTTCACACTTAAAACTTCTATGTTATGCTAGAGCTATCCATGTCACATCTTCTCAGTAAATTTTTTAATCCTAGTTCAATTTTAGATTAAGTTCATTGAGTTATAATCCCTTAGTTTCTGTTTTCTCTTTAATGTCCATTCAAACAAGACCTCAAGAAAACAACGAGTCTCTTGGGAGTTTAAGTTTTGTCTCGACATATAGTTTCAAGTTAAACCATTTTTTGTAATGTCTATTCAAAAAAGACCTTACGAAAACAACGAGTCTCTTGGGAGTTTTTTTGTCTCGACATATGTTTCAAGTTAACCTCGACTTTGATGAATCCCTTTTTTCTTGTCCCTTTGCATTATTTTCCATCCATGGGGCATCTCCATGGAAACGGTGGGAGTTTTATGTTCAAGCAACATGACCATCACTTTCGTGAATCTATCCTCTTACTCCCCCCTTCGAAATTGCAAAACTAACTTGAAAGTAGACAAACTTGAAATGAACAATGCATATGCTTTCTACAATGAGTTTTTCTTTGGTGCATAGGGAGATATGATTAAGCGGCTTTCTTTTGGGGTTACCGTTTGTTGTGTGAGTACCATATGGTCAAAGTGATGTGATAGAGTGATAGTCTAAAAGCCTAAAGTGGATCTACACCCAAACTGATCTTAATATGCGGCAATGAAGATGGATGGATTTGTTATGCGAATATGATTTTGTAATTGAATATAAACCAGAAAAGGAAAATCTACTAGCCGATGCATTAAGCAAGAAAAGTGATGTAGCGGCTATCACAACCTCTACTACTTCTTAAGACGTTCCTTATTCAAGAAGGTATGACTAATGACCCGTATTACTTAAGAATCCAATACTTGATGAACGTAAAGAGAAGCAGGAAAGGCAAATTAAAGGCTTTCATATTGAAGGTGATGACCTTCACTTCGACCTTTACTTCGGTAATCGTCTTTGTATTCCAAATCAAGGTGGAATTGAACTTCAGATATTAGAGGAAGCTCGTGATATACCTATAGCAGGACATCTAGGATACATGAAGACTTACTCTACTGTAAGAAAGAGTTTCTTTTGGCCAGGACTAAAGTGTGTTGTGTTGAACTATGTTACAAGATGTTTAACATGTCAACGTATTAAAGCTAAACAAATTTAATACCCTGGTAAGATTCAACCTATTGATGCTCCACAAATGAAGTGGGAATGCATATCCATGGATTTTATTATAGGACTTCCTACATCTCTGGGATATGACTCTATTTTTGTGGTTGTTGATATGCTTACAAAAATGACCCATATGTTTCCAGTCAAGACAACGTTTATGGCTAAGGATATAGCTCAAGTCTTTATGCAAGGTGTTTTCATGTATCACGGTTTACCTCGAGGAATAATTTTTTATCGTGATGCGAAGTTCACCTCTAATTTTTGGAAAGCCTTATTCTCAGCTACAGGAACCCAATTAGCCTTATCATCCTCAAACTGTTGGCAGGCAGAAATAACAAATCAGATCATTGAAGACATGTTAAGAGCTTATTGTATGCATGAACAGAGTAATTGAACCAGATATTTATATTTGGTTGAATTTGCGTATAATTTCTCATTTCAACGTTCAATTGGAATGTCTCCTTTTCAAGCATTGTATGGACGAGAGTGTCTTACTCCACCCAAATAGACAGACCCTCTCATACGAGTTCATGTATCCAAGGAAATGTTGGATGAAATGCAAACACAAACCGATCTTATATGGCAGGATATTAAGACTGCTCAAGATAGACAAAATGTTATGTTGATCCAAAACGATATGCTAGACTTTTTGAAGAGGTCGATATGGTATTTTTTAGGGTGAAACTCAAACGTAGTTCTTTATCAATGGGTAAGTGTAAGAAGCTAATTGCCAGATATTGTGGACCTTTTGAAATCACATAGCATATTAATGATCAAGCTTACAGACTCTTGTTACCACCACACATAAAGGTACATGATGTTTTTCACGTCAGCTTACTCAAGAAGTATGTACCTGATCCACAACATATTCTTGATGATTCCTATTATCGACATCTATTGATGGGACCTTTGAAGTATACCTCGAAGCAATACTTCAAAGCAGAACCAAGCCTCTACGTAATCGAACCATTATTGAACACCTTGTTAAATGGGCAACGTATCCTCAAGAGATGATACTTGCGAACGTGATGATGTAATGAGACTAAATTATTTAGACTTCATGTCGAGGTGAGGACACCTTAAAATTTTCAAGTGTGGGAGGATGTAAGATCTCCAATTTTTTGGGTCTCTTCTAAAAATAAGAAAATAGCTTTCAATATCTATTTTGCCAAATTTTGACTTAAGATGCTTGATTGACAATGTTGGAAGGTTCTAGAGTAAAAAGCAAAGTCGTTTCCATATTCCAATCGGTTAGACAAAGGTTTGGTTCAGTTTTGGAAAAATCCGTTACTTTTAGCTTTTTCATGCTTTTTAAGCTTTTAAGTGTTTTTTTGCAAAAAGCAAGGTCGGATCTTTAATTCTACGTGTTCTAGGGAAGCTATGGTTCAGTTTTGCAAAAATCTGCTTTTTGAGTGCTTTTCACGCTATTTATAGCTTTTCCTACTGCTTTTTAGTGAAAAGCGAGCACGCTTTCTTATTTCAGTGGATGAGGGGAACCCGTAGTTCAATTTTAGAAAATTTGCTTTTTACGCTAGTTTTTTCTTTTCGTGCTTCTCGGCGTTTTTGAGAAGCGATGTGCTTTTTATAATGAGCTAAATGAAAAAATATTAATTTTAGTCTCCGTCGGATTTAAAAATGGTCACCTAGAGCTAAAACGGGACCAGACGGGATTTTTACGAGAATTATTTTTATAAAAAGCGGTACCGTAAATACATCGGGATAATACAGAAAATTCATAATTATGTCGGGATATTACTGTGCGGCATAGTCTAGCTACAGTTTCCATTAGTTGGCCAAATACTGCTTGGATGGTCAAATTTGCTGTAAAAATTGAACGGTAAGTGGGAGAGTTGACCACCAAAAGCAAAGGCTTGTTTTTAGGAAAGACTGGAGCTTTTTCCCAAAAGCTAGGGGCTATTCCAGGCAAGAAACTAGCACCATCTCACAGCTTGGGGCACACTCTAGCCTGCTGCACTTGACTATAACTTGCCGATTAGTGCTCAGTTTTCAGTGCCGTTTGTTGGAAGTACTACCGCAAGGCTATACATATCTATCATACACAGTGGTGTAAACTCTTCATCACCATCTCCATAAACTCTTCTTTCTTGGAAGAAGAAGAAGAAGAAGAAGATGAAGAAGGATACTCTCTCTCTACTTGCTTATTATCTTCTCGCTCGTTGCACGGTGTACGCGCTCTCTCGAAGCTTTCACGGCGGAAACCTCTACATAGCTCTCATCACCGCTCTCTTGTGGCAAAGCAAGAATCTTTTGACAGCCCCTAACCGATTCTAAAGCATGGTGAGAAGCTCTAAACTCCATAGCCATCATCTCTCTCTTTGTCTTTTCTCTGAGTAGTCACCCTCTCAGTGATTGTTTTTTTCATACACGAGTGCATGTATGGATTAGCCGAGTACATACGAAGTTTCCCCATGATTAATTTATCATGTTTAACACGCTGATTTATGCACATTATGCGTTTATGATCACGTGCGCGCATAAAAAGCGCTTTTTTGTTTCACGTCACAGAGACTTTAGGGACACTGTTTTGATCATAAATCACAAACCGTTATGAATCAGCCCGAATCCTTTATATCAGAGATAAAACACATCATTTAGAACATTTTCTCTCTTCGGTGTCATGTGAAAAACATGCTCGAGCTAAGAGATATGGTAAAAAAACAGTTTATTGCCCACTAAATCAAAATTTTTTACTCCAGGCTCCTTAGAGAACCACTATATAGATTCGCCGGATGAGCAAACCCACTTAAGCAATTGAAAAGATTGATGAAACTTGATGGTAATTGAATCTAGTCTCCATTATACTTCGGAAATGCGAGTTATTAATCACTCTATAGCCGGTTTTACCTACACGCATAGGGGTGCTACCAAGGGGGGGTACCATATGACATCGTGAGTTGACCGAGCTATTTTTATATGTTTTATGGTTTTTTTTTATGATTTGATTCAATTATTAGACAGCCATAAAATTATGGTTTGTTTTGATGAGTTGATTTCAATTATTAGACAGTCATAAAATTATGTGGGAGTTTATGGTTAAACATCCCGAACCTCATAGGTAGATATGATTAAAGCGGCTTTCTCTTGGGGTTACTGTTTGTTGTGTGAGTACCATATGGTCAAAGTGATGCGATAGAGTGATAGTCTAAAAGCATAAAATGGATCTACACCCAAGCTGATCTTAATATGCGGTAAGGAAGATGGATGGAGTTGTTATGCGAATATGATTTTGTAATTCAATATAAACCCGAAAAGGAAAATCTTCAGGCCGATTCCTTAAGCAAGAAAAGTGTTGTAGCGGTTGTCACAACCTCTACTACTTCTTTAATTGACCTTACTCAAGAAGGTATGACTAATGACCCGTATTACTTAAGAATCCAATACTTGATGAACCTAAATAATCACACAGAGAAGCAGGAAAGGCAAATTAAAGGCTTTTTTATTGAAGGTGATGACCTTTACTTCGGTGATCGTCTTTGTATTCCAAATCAAGGTGGAATCGAACTTCACATATTAGAGGAAGCTCATGATATACCTATAGCAGGACATCTACGATACATTAAGACTTACTCTACTGTAAGAAAGAGTTTCTTTTGGCCAAGACTAAAGTGTGTTGTGTTGAACTATATTACAAGATGTTTAACATGTCAACGTATTAAAGCTAAAGGAATTCGATACCCTAGTAAGCTTCAACCTAGTGATGCTCCACAAATGAAGTGGGAATGCATATCCGTGGATTTTATTACAGGACTTTCTACATCTTTGGGATATGACTCTATTTTTGTGGTTGTTGATATGCTTACAAAAATGACCCATTTGTTTCCAGTCAAGACAACGTTTATGGCTAAGGATATAGCTCAAGTCTTCACGAAAGGTGTTTTCATGTATCACGGTTTATGTCGAAGAATAATTTCTGCTCGTGATGCGAAGTTCACCTCTAATGTTTGGAAATCCTTATTCTCAGCTATAGGAACCCAGTTAGCCTTATCATCAACAAATTGATGGACAGATAGAAATAACAAATCAAATCATTGAAGACATGTTAAGAGCTTATTGTATGCATGAACAAAGTAAATGGATCAGATATTTGTATTTGGTTGAATTTGCGTATAATTCCTCATTCCAACGTTCAATTGGAATGTCTCCTTTTCAAGCATTGTATGGACAAAAGTGTCTTACTCCACTCAAATGGACAAACCCTCTTATACGAGTTCAAGCATCCAAGGAAATGTTGAATGAAATGCAAACACAAACCGATCTCATACGATAGGATATTAAGACTGCTCAAGATAGCCAGAAAAGTTATGCTGATCCAAAACAATCTGCCATACTTTTTGAAGAGGGCGATATGGTATTATTTAGGGTGAAACCCAAACGTAGTTCTTTATCAATGGGTAAAAGTAAGAAGCTAAGTGCCAGATATTGTGGACCTTTTGTAATCACACAGCGTATTAATGATCAAGCTTACAGACTCTTGTTACCACCACACATAAAGGCGCATGACATTCTTCACGTCAACTTACTGAAGAAGTATGTACTTGATCCACAACATATTCTTGATGATTCTCTATTATCTACATCTACTGATGGGACTTTTGAAGTGTACCCGAAAGCAATACTTTAGAGCAAAACCAAGCCCCTACGTAATCGAACAATTATTAAACACCTTGTTAAATGGTCAACGTATCCTCAGGAAGATGCCACTTGGGAACATGATGATGTAGTGAGACTAAATTATCCAGACTTCATGTCGAGGTGAGGACACCTCGAAATTTTTCAAGTGTGGAAGGATGTAAGATCCCCAATTTTTGGGTCTCTTCTAAAAATAAGAAAAATAGCTTTCAATATCTATATTGTCAAATTTTGACGTAAGATACTTGATTGACAATGTTGAAAGGTTCTAAAGTGAAAAGCAAGGTCGTTTCCATATTCTAGTAGGTTAGACGAACGTTTGATTCAATTTTGAAAAAATCCGCTATTTTTAGCTTTTTCATGCTTTTTAAGCTTTTAGGTGCTTTTTTGCAAAAAGTAAGGTCGGATCCTTAATCTACATGTTCCAGGGAAGCTATGGTTCAGTTTTGTAAACATCTGCTTTTTGAGTGCTTTTCACACTATTTATAGCTTTTCATGATTTCTAGTGCTTTTTAGTGAAAAGCGAGTCTGCTTTCTTATTTCAGTGGACGAGAAGAACCCGTGGTTCAATTTTAGAAAATTTTGCTTTTTTTGGTTTACGCGATTTTTATCTTTTCGTGCTTTTCGGTGCTTTTGAAAACCAATGTGCTTTTTATGATGACCTAAATGTTAAAAAATTAATTTTAGTCTCCGTCGGATTTAAAAATGATCACCCGGAGCAAAAACGAGACCAAACGGGATTTTTACGGGAATTTTTTTTATAAAAAGCGATACCGTAAATACGCCAGGAAAATACGGAAAAGTCATAATTATGTCGTGATATTATGGTGCGGCATAGTCTAGCTACGGTTTCCATTAGTTGGCCAGATATTGCTCGGATGGTCAATTTTGCTGTAAAATTGAAGGGTAAGTGGGAGAGTTGACCACCAAAAGCAAAGGCTTGTTTTTAGGAAAGACTGGAGCTTTTTCCCAAAATCTAGGGGCTATTCCATGCAAGAAACTAGCGCCATCTCTCAGCTTGGAACACACTCTAGCCTACTGCACTTGCCTATAACTTGCCGGTTAGTGCTCAGTTTTTAGTGTTGTCTGTTGCATCTACTACCACAAGGTTATACGTATCTATTATACAGAGTGGTGTAAGCTCTTCATCACCATCTCCATAAGCTCTTCTCTCTTGGGAAGAATAAGAAGAGGAAGAACAAGAAGGATAATTTCTCTACTTGCGTATTATCTTCTCTTTCATTTAACGGTGTACGCGCTCTTCGGAAGCTTTCGTAGCGGACACCTCTACGTAGCTCTCATCACGGCTCTCTTGCGGCAAATCAAGAAGCCTTTCAACAACCCCTAATCGATTGTAAAGTACGGTGAGAAGCTCTAAATTGCATAGCCATCATCTCTCTCTCTCTCTCTCTCTCTCTCTCTCTCTCTCTCTCTCTCTCTCTCTCTCTCTCTCTCTCTCTCTCTCTCTCTCTCTCGTTTTTATGAGTAGTCACCCTCTTGGTGATTGTTTTTTTCCGCATACGAGTGCATGTATGGATCAACCGAGTACATACAAAGTTGTCCCATGATTAATTCATCATGTTTAACACGCTGATTTATGCACATGATGCGTTCATAATCACGTGCATGCATAAAAAGTGTTTTTTCTTTCACGTCAATCGTAGAGACGGTAGGGACAGTGTTTTGGTCATAAATCACAAACCATTATGAATCAGCCCGAACCCTTTGATCAGAGATAAAACACATCATTTAGAACATTTTCTCTCTTCAGTGTCATGTGAAAAAAACTAGCTCTATGTTCTAGAGATGTGAAGTGCAGATGTGATGCATCAACTTTGCATGGTTGGATGTTTTCAAAATTGGATTTTTATATCATGATTAGTTGCTGGTCGGACTCTTTTTATGCATGAAAGAATCACGTCTTAAGGGTCACATGTGTGTGGACTCCGATTGATCGCAAGGGATGTGTCAAACTCCAAGTGTGGGAGTTGGTTCAGTGTGATTATGATTTATGGTTAAGAACTCCAATTGATTGCAAGGGATGTGTCAAACTCCAAGTGTGGGAGTTGGTTCATTGTGATTATGATTTATGGTTAAGGACTCAGATTCCCTCATGGATTATGGTTGAAATTTTATGGTGGAAGCCGGTGTGGCTTATGGTTTTTTTTCTGGATGTGGTTATGCTGCCGAAATTTTTGCAGCCATGTTATGTTCTAAAGTGGTTATGCAGGATTTGTCGTGCCTCACCCAAGTAGGGTGGAGTACTCACCTGTGTGATGTAATTGGATTATGGTTTATGGTTTTTTTGGATTGGATCATGAAGTGATCAAGATGGTTTATGGTAGACGTGTAAGGGTAGAGACCCTCTAAAGTCTAACTGCTTGGAAAGGATTGTTTGTGCATATGGAAAGTGCTATTGTGATTGGACTCATGTGTTATGTTTCTCATGGCAACGTTGCTACAAGACTAGGTATCGCTTAACCTTAAACTAAAGGGTCGTTGACCTGGAGCTTCGCTGGATCGGGGGTGTTGCTTAGATCTTCTTATTTTTTGTTAGTCTCACCTACACGGTTAGTGCGTCGGGGGTTGAATGACCTACATGGATAATACATTGGGGATCTTGCCTTGGCTTTGCCTAAACACCCGTTTTTGGGCATCAAAGAGACGTGGCGCCTAAACTAGTATGGTTGGTGTTGATACCCTACCACCTGCTAGTATTTGGGATCCTTTCAGAGCTACCAGACATCATATGCGTATGATGTCTGGATGAAAAATTTAGGTTTCAATACATTGGAAAGATCTATGATAGTGCCCTAAGACTTTTTAGCTCTGGTTCATCTTTAAAATTCATTGTAGGAGCTTAGAAACTCCCTGTTTGGTACTTTGGCCTCTGAAGTCGATTTATGGCCTTGGAGATGACTTTCCACGATGATTTTACTTGAGCCTGAGCACCTTTCCATGTTGTCAATGTAGCCTTCGGCCTTATGGATGTCCTTTTTGACGATTTGTCGCTCTGAAAGCATCTTTTAGCTAGGTGATGGTCCATCGGTGGCTTTCCTTGATGTTTGACCACATGTCTTGATTGTCGAAGGTATGTTGATGCCGCTCATGAAGTTTGGTGGCAAACAGATGCCCCACTTTTGGTCGACAATTTGATCCGCTTTTGGTGGATTTCTTATGGAGGAAGTTACATGGGATTATAGACAACCTTGGGAGGCACCTACCCATGAAGCTTCGTGCCATTTTGGTGACGTATCTCAGATTGTCTTTTGTAGGGTAGGAGAATATTAAGGTGTTTATTTCTATCCTAAATTTGTACGGAAGGGCATAGGCATGCTCATTTAGTCTAGGGTCAACCCCTATCAAGTCTTGTAGTTATCGGGTTAATGGTCATTGAGTTATGGTCCCGTTTCACTCTCTACTCTTCGATGCCACATTGCCAATTTTGTTAGTTTTTCGCGTTGAAGTTAGCATTGAACATGAAGAGCACATGATAATGAGACCACCTCTCATATCTAGTGCCAACCGGTGTGCTGTGGGCGTCGTACAAAGCCATAGAAGATCCGCACACTCTAGGTCTCTCAAGCTCTCTCTAAAAGTCAATAGAGAAAATGAGCTAGTAAGTGGGGTCAAAATTTCTTATCCCGGGGGTCTCGGAACCACTTGTCTCAAAATTTGACATGTGCTTCCATCTCATTGCAAAATGCACTTCAGGCTCAAAAAATTCTCAGTTTGCCCAACTTTTGGAAAATTTGTCATTTTCCCCAAAAATTGGTCAGATTGGACTCTCCGTAATGTTCTCATAATTACAGCTTGACTTCACCATATATTTCCATTGACTTGCTGATTATTCTTGTATTTTTATTTTATCGTTACATCACCATCTCACCTGCTTTTTTGTTTTTCTTCAAAAAAAAAATAGCAAATCCATTTTGAAAAATATCAATAGATCAAAGTAGTTCAAAAACAATACAATAAGCTGCTGTGTATTTTTATTTGTAATGTTTTTGGTCGAATTGCTCTGTTTTATCATAATTTAGCTCAAAAAACTACTATTTTTACATCTTTACACACACCTAGAGGCTCATTTTTGGCGTCCTCATATCTGAAGAATCAAGTTAAATAAGGGCATGAGTACTTGGGTCCACCAAAAATTTCCGCAATCAAACAAAAACAAAAACATAGAAAACAATGCTCTTTTTTATGCCCCCTCCTAGTTGGAGTCCTCCTAGACGACGATGTATCACCCTATGGTATGTCTTGTACATGGGTATCAACATTGTGCTAATGCAGGCCATGTAGTGTAGCCCTATATTCATACTCAATCAATGCATGGAAAAAAATAATGTTGTGTGAGAGGAGGGTATAAGCAATTATATGCTTATTGGCATTTGACGTTGAGGTTTCTTGGTTTGGCATTATCTGTATTAGAGCGGTAAAATAATAAGCATTCCAATTGCGTTGATTGTTGTTTAATCAAATTTGGCAGCTCTTGTATTGCTAGTCCATCTTGCGTTGTGGGGTTGCACACTTGTTTGAATACAATTACCGAATATATTGTAGGCTTGAGCTATAAGAATCCAAATCTGAGGCTGACACTTTTGAGCCTGCCATAAGCTCTTGGATACCCAAATCTTCTTTTCATTTTGTTGTGGTTTTATGGGCTTTGGTCTTGGTTGAATCTTAGGTTTTTGTATTGAAGGGAGTTCCCTACCCTGTCTCTTTGGAATCTAGAGTTGTTCTCGATTGCCTTGAGCTACAATCAATCACTTTGGCACCCATACTTTTGTGATATACTGTGGGTTTGGTTTTTTGGGTGTATCATAGGTCAGTTTAGAGGTGGCTTTGAGCATGGTCTGTCGAAAACTTTTGACTTCATCCTTCTTGATACAGACCTACCTATGTGATGTTGCGAGCTGTGACAAATGCCTTTCCTTTTTTGGTTTCCTTGACATATTCACTGGCAGTTTTCCTTCGTTTACCATAACTTCCTTGGGTGGAAAAAATGCAGAAGTAATCTTTTTTGAAGTTCTTTTTGGTATCCATTGCTGAACTGTTGGTGGAAGGAAGGGTTGTGATGTTGTGATGGCTTATCTTCTAGACATATTGGTTAATTTGCACAAGTATGATTGTCCATCCTATAGCCTTTATTGAATGCTCCAAATAGCTTTTGAATGTCCTGTTGTGTGGGCTGCAGTTTTTCCTCAAGTGCAAGCTGCTTGTATAAGCTGTAGGAAATAAGATTTCCTTGAGCTCCTGAATCTAGAAACACAATTGCTTCCACTTGGTTACTGCCAACCTTGACTTTGATTGTGGGATCCATTGTATCCTTTTGATCAAAACATTACTTTGAGTGCATTGATCCGTAGTGGTGGTCCTTGCTGTTGTCTCTGGCATGGACGCTTTCTCCTTGCCATTCGTTCCTTTGCTTTTCCTTGAGCTTCTTTAAATATTTGCTATTCTCTTGACTTGGTTTCTTTTCCTCATGGATTTTTTGAAGCATGTCCTCGGTTTGTTGAAAATGATACTTTTTCATCCTGCATCCACTAATCCAATTGGGATTTTCTTCACCATCTAATGTAGCAAGCTTGACAGACCCACTTGGTGATAGATTCTTTATCACAAAGGGTCCCATCCCTTGCTTTTTAAGTTTCTTAGCATGTTGTTCCAAAGTATAAACTAGGACATAATTTCTTGTTTTAAATTCTTTCAAACGTACATGCTTATCAAAAAACTTATTTTGCCTTCTTTTCTTAGCGTAGATAGAAGCTACGACTTTCAAACGGAGTTGATCTAGCTTTTCAAGGTTTTCTATTCTCAAAGATAATTCATGGCCTGACCATTCTAGGTGATTAGCTACCCTTAGTGTTGGGATTAGAAACTCCATGGGCAAGATAATGTTAAGACAAAACACCATGTCATACGGTGTCATTCCAATAGTTGTCTTTTAAGCTACCCTGTAAGCCCACAATGTCGAGTGCGACTTTTAATCCTAATTAGTCCTTGAATCAGATACTATTTTAGTAAGTACAGTGCACAAGGTTTTATTTGTAGATTCAACATGTCCATTTGCCTATGGATGGTATGTAGCATACTTCTTTTGAATTACCATGAATTCATCTAGAAGATTTTCAATAACTTTATTAATGAAATGTGTGCCACGATCACTAACGATTTTTGTTGGTAGACCATATCTGACAAAGACATGTTCATAGAGAAATTGTGCAGTGGTCCTAGCATTCGCTTTTTGTGTGGATTTATCTTCAACCCATTTAGTGAGATAGTCCGTGGCCACAATGATATATTGGGTGTGAGTCATGTAAGTGGGAGGTGAAATTGGACCTACAAAGTCTATACCCCACTTAGCAAAATCCCTAGCTCCCATCATTGACCTTAAGGCATATCATCCCTCTTTATTGGCACTTTGGTACACTGACAAGCATCACATCTTTTAACATGTTCGTTAGCATCCATATATAATGTAAGCCACCATATTCCAACAATTAAGAAAATTTTTGATGTCTTATCCCCTAAGAAATGGGCTTCGCTTATTCCTCCATGTGCCTACTCTAAAATTGGCAAATACATGCTTTCCGTTGCACATAATCTAAGTTGATTATCCTTTCCTCTTATAGAGATGATTTTTAATCAATGTGAAGTATCTAGCCTCTACTTCTATAGCTCTTTGATGTGCTCTAGAGTTATTTTCAAAAAAAAATTCTCGTTGTTAGGTAGTCAATTAATGTTGACTCCATTCTAGGAAATGTTCTCGTTGTTAGGTAGTCAATTAATGTTGACTCCATTCTAGGAAATTGTCATCTGATACAATGTTGCATGTTCTACTAGTGGTGTAGATATGCTTGTAGCACAGTTAGTAACATATGCATGAACATCAACGCACATATTTGGCCAATAAACTTCTAATTGCTTCAAGCGCTGATATGTTTTTGTTTGCAAACAATGAAATTCTAAGTCTTGAACATGTGCTTCTAAAAGGTTGAAAGCATGGTTTGGTGGTACAAAAAGGATTGTCCTTGACACAACATAGCCTTGGTGGTTCATGTGTGTAAAAAGTGAGAACCTTTTAATTGGAATTGGGGAGGGGCCATATATTTCTTTTTATTTGTTTTTAAAGGCATTTTTATCTTTTGAAACTAGCCACTCCCGAGAAGAGGTGAGAGTTGAGGGCGGGACCGGGGGGGTTATGGTTCAGTGCTTTGATCCCTCTCTCTCACACACACACACTTACACACACATAGAGTTGGCATCCTCTCTCTCTCTCTCTCTCTCTCTCTCTCTCTCTCTCTCTCTCTCTCTCTCTCTCTCTCTCTCTCTCTCTCTCTCTCTCTCGCTCTCTCGCTCTCTCTCTCTCTCTCTCTCTCTCACACACACACACACACACACAAAGAGAGTTTGGCATCTTGCACCTTGCCTGCTCCCATAGCCACCAAAGTCATTGTGCTCTCTCTCTCTCTCTCTCTCTCTCTCTCTCTCTCTCTCTCTCTCTCTCTCTCTCTCTCTCTCTCTCTCTCTGCCATGTAGCCACACAATGAGGCCCAGTTTCATAGATTGTTCCCTCTCTCTCTCCCTCTCTCTCTCCCCCTCTCGCACTTGCTCCTTGCCAATGGACAATGTTGCAGGAGATTACTACTCGGGTGATCCACAGCTTCTCTCTTTTGACAAGTTAGAAGTGGTTCAAACACGGATCAACATACACAAAGCCATTCATGATTCCATTAGCAATTTCATTCTAACTAATCATGATTTTCTTGGGTGGCAAAGAAACGCGAGCAGAGAAGTAAAGAAAGACATCCTTCTTCTACTCTTGGAATACCAAAATCCAGGACAAGGAAGAACATTTGCATAGTGATGGCACGATGTTGGCACAAGCAAAAACTAGGTCTATCAAGGAATGAACAAATGAAATATTCAAGCAACTCTTGGACCACCATACATTTTTGAGTTGCAAAAAAAAAAACAGCAATGTCAAAGACATTGTTTTATTGGGTGTGCGCAACACTTTGACTCATTTTAAGGTCCCGCACTCAGCAAATGCAATTTTTGTGAAGAGAACCTCTTTGACAATGATTTTGAACAATAGTACATGTAAGACCTCAATAAACCAATCTAAAATTGCTAGTGTCCTAGGTATCCATCAAAGGAATATAGCTACTACAAGTTCAAAGCTGGAGAATAAAAGATGAGGATGAAGTGTTTCCATTGAGTTCTTGTGAGATAAATTGCCTTGAGGAACCACTATCACCAATGAAACAAGAGATTTGGTCCATGCCTTTTGGACATCAAAGACCAGAGTTTCACCTGATAATAAGGACATATGCAATAAGAGAATTGGAAGGAAAAGTGTCATCAAACATCCTGTGCATCTACTTGATGACTCCCAGGTACCAACAACTCTTTGCAATTATAATTTGTTTGAAAATCCTTAAGATTGATTTGGTCAAGACAGTACCAAATTTGGTAGTTTGCTATATGGCAGTGGGTGTGTACAACAGCTTACAAAGGTTATATATAGTACCAATGCATTTCTATGTAGTTCCAAAGCTGTCCTACATAGAACCAAAGCCCCTGTGCATGAGAGACAAATCTTCACGGGGGTCTGTGCACAAAATATACAATTTACACCTTTATACAATTTTCAATAAATCTCATTTCTCAAATTCAAGTGCCCCAAACACCATTCATGGCTTGGGGCACATGAGCACTTGTCCAAATTCAAATCTGAACACATCAGAGTGGTGCACACATCATGAGCAAGCTATACATCAAGTCTGAGCCAAAAAAGCGAACCTAGACATCATTTGTGTATGATGTCTAGACCCCTCAATTTGACATGTTGCAATATTTTTGAGATCTCCAGTGCCTTTATCACATCTTTATTAGCTTTTCAGCAAATTTTCATCATATTTGGATATGATTTGACCTATCACCCATATGACAAAAATCTAAGCGTATAAATTTCATTTTTCGTTTTTGACATCCATTTTCAAGCTCAATTTCAATTTTGATGCTACAGGCACCATATACATGTTGTGGACATCCTGTAAAGTTTCTAGTTTTTGAGACCTTAAAGATTGTATAAAGCTTAATCAAACTAATATGATTATTGAAAAAGAAATGTAAAATTGTCCAACCGTGGAAAATATTGGTATTTTTGGAATCATAATCATGACTTTACTATGGTTAGAAATTTTCAGAACTGAATTTCGATGAAAACTGACATAGTTATGGCCCTTGGAAGTTTATTGTTGATTAAATTAATTAAATAAATTGTAAGGTTTTAATAATCATTACAGTAAAATATTTTTATCATAAAAGCCCTAGATATTTACAGATAATTGCATATATTTTCAAATTTAATCATGAAAAGGGTCAGATAATAGCAAAAATTGATTTGGTGCATTTGGGAACTGTGTGGAGCAGTCATGAGCATGCCCAAGTCAGCTTTAGCAGCAGATGGTGCTAGGGGAAGACTGGGGTCTGCCTTGATGTGCAAGTAACTGCCAGAAGCAACCTGGGAACCCTAGAAAACTATAAATAGGCCCTCCCTCTTTACAAAAAACACAGACTCGCTGTTCTGGCCATTTCTCTCTTACCTAGAGAGAACTCCACTCAAAAATCACTAGAGAGAAAAACTCTAGTTGATTATCCATGGTAATTAGCTTAATCCTTTTTTAATTAGCAAAATTATGTTAAATTATCTATATTTTATTAATTAATCTAATTAATTAAGAAAAATAAACTTATTTACACTCTACATTAATCTCATAATTCTTAATATTCTAGTGATTACTTAGATAAAGATCAGAGATATTAATCTAATTAATTATGAAGCCATATTAGGGCTAAATGTAATCTTTTTGGTCATAAATTAAGGGTAATTATACTAATTAAACTTAGATTAGTATAAGATAATTATCAAAGCGATATTAGACTCTCAAGATGCTAGATAAATTATCTTTCAACTTTTTGTTTAGTTTCTATAATTATTAGGCAAAAATTAGCTATTTATAATCAAAAACCCAATGGGAAACCTATTTAGTTAGCTCAAAAATTCTTAAGTTAATTATCACATTTAGAAAATACTGCTAAAAAAGGGGTTAAATTACTCATTAATAGAAAATTAATCTAAGTATTTAATCAAGCTAAAATTAATTAGTTTTACCTATGTATTAAAGGGAGAAATTAAAAAAACATATTAGAGAATTATGTGCTATTTATCAGAGTTAGTTTACATGACAAAGAAGCCGTGATAATTATCTTGAGGTTAGAAAAATAATATAGCTATTTATTTAAGTCATATTAGACTAATTCTAACTATAAATTAAGGGGGAAATTACAAAAACATGGTAAATAATTATGTGCTATTTATGAGAGCTATTTTACATGTTTAAAAACCCGGGATAATTAGAGCATACACAGGAAATTAGTTTATCTAATTAAATAGGCCAACATTGTCTGCTTTTTAGCATAAATTAAAGGGGGAAATTATACACAGTAATTATTAGAGATAGGAATTATGTCTAGAAAGCCACTATAATTAGGGCATACATAGAAAATTAGTTTATCTAATTAAAAAAGCCAACATTCTCAGTTTTTTTATGTAAATTAAAGGGGGAAATTAGTGAAGTTACTAGATAATTACACAATAATTATTAGAGATAAGAATCCTGGTCACAAACCCATAATAATTAGTTCATATACTGATAAATAGTTTAGCTAATATTATCTAATTTTGAATAAAAATTAAAGGGAAAAATTAGTAAATCATGTTAGATAATTACATGTTATTTATCAAAGTTAGATTACATGATAAATAATTTGTGACAATTATTTTAAGGTCAGAAAATCAATCTAGAGATTTATCTAAGTCAAATTATACTAGCTCTAGCGAAAAATTAAAAGGGGGAAATTAGTAAATCGTGTAAAATGACTATATGCTATTTATCAAAGTTATATTACATGATAGAAAAGTCGTGATAATTATCTTAAGGTTAGAAAATTAGTATAGATATTTATCTAAGTCAAATTATACTAATTCTAGCTGAAATTTAAAGGAGAAAATTAGTAAATCATGTTAGATGATTACATGCTATTTATCAAGGTTAGATTACATGATCAAGATGTCGTGATAATTATGTTAAGGTTAGAAGATTAGTATACATATTTATCTAAGTCAAATTATACTAATTCTAGCTAAAACTTAAACGGCAAAATTAGATAATTAAGTTAGAAAATTAAAAGATAATTACGAGAGGATAAGAGTATCATTATCTACTTGTGATAATTATACCATAGTTAATAAGTCAATTTAAGAAATTATAATTGACCAAAAGTCCTATTTAAATAGACCTTGGGATTAAAAGTTTCTAGGAAAATTACAGTAAGTGTAAACCAGTGGTATTAAGTGGAGGAAATAAAATCTTTAAGAGAAAGTAAATAGAATAAATATTAAGCTCAAAATAAACAGATTCCAAGCTTAAAATTCGATGGGGAAATTAGGAAAAAGATATAGAAAGTTATAAGAAAATTAGGAGAGCTTAGAAAATCCTTATGAAAGCTTTGGAAAAAGTTATTATATCTATAAAAAATTATCAGGTCAAGAATTTACCAATTGAGACTACAAATTTAACCTTGGATGGGTTACAAAGGTTAAGTCTAGTTTCGGATAATTTACCTAATGATTAAACGTTCTTTTTTATAAGGATAAGAAGTTATGGCTTCAAAAAGGACCCGAGAAACTCCTACATTTGATGATGAGCGTAGAGCTCCTAAAAGAACTAGAGCGTCGCCGCATGACGACGAGGCCGGGCCTAGTAGTAGGCCTACTAACGAGACCGTTCAGGCCCCGCCGCTACAACAAATGCCTGATCAGTCCCATGTGGGTCTTTGTTATAACTAGTTTAAATAATTCAAGTTTTCTTAAGTATTAACATTGCATACAAAAAAGAGGAGTAAGGAATTAGGAAAGGTGAAACTCGCTTAAAAATGGAAGACATCTTCCAAGAAACCAACGTGCATTTGTTCATAAAGTAGGAAAGAATTATTTGGATTAAGGCTGGTTGAATTAGGAAAGATATAATTGATCATCCTTAAGACAGCTTGTCTCAAGACACCTCCAACACCTTGGTATATTTTGATGAATAATGATGGCTTTCCAACCACACGGATAAGACGGTTACCCCCATGAACAATGAGTTTCTACTCTGTGTCATGTCTTGATGTTTCTACATAAGTTAGGATACCATTTTTATCCTAGGGGAGCTGCCCAATTGTATGGGCAACTGGTTTGGTGTATGGGCACCCCGCACCTTGGATTGTTAACAAGGAATGGATGCCGTTTTGCACCCTTAGGTGGTCTTGAGACAGAGACAAGAAGAGTACTGGTCATGGTTATTATGGACAATGTTTTTATTGACATTATCCTGTCTTAGTTTAAAGATGTCTGTTTGTTAAAAGAATGCTTTTCAATACTGTCTTTAATACTTGATTGAAGGAATTATTGTGACAAAAAGTTAAAAGAAACCATTATTTTAAATGTTAAAACAATGTGATAGTAATTAGAAAATAAAAGAATCATGTGTGAGTGTGGGGTGGTAAGTGGGGATTGACTAAGGTTGTCAATCATGGAAGGGTGGACTTGATTAGTCATGTAATTATCCATCCCTGTGCACTAAAAACATTTAGAAAACTTCTTCACTTGGAAGAGGAGTCCACCAACGGCTGCGCCCTCACATATGTTAGGGAGGAAAAAGCATTGGTTAAGGATACCTTAGCGCAACTTGTGGAAGGTATAGGGCCAAAATAGTTTTGGACTTTAATATGTTGTCCCGTTTCTACTGCGAGACACGACTAGGTCTTCTTCTAGGGCTATAGACCCAAGCCATTGTCAATGGTAAAGGTCTATTCCCTGGATTTTTCTTGTTTATAGACTCTTATTTTTATTAGGCCTAGAGACCTATCAAGGATCCCATCCCGATCTTGGTATTGGCGGGTTGGGGACCTCACAAGTGGTATCAGAGCGTGTGTTAATTAAATTCTTGGACCTAGAGAAAAGTTTAAGGTGTTAGGTTGAAATAAGTGATTTTTGACAAATTCAATTAAAGAAGTATTTAATTGAAAAGGGAGGGAGAAAGAAAGAGAGAATTATCCCCATCTTTGCAGGAATATTTCCATCAGGCCTACCGCAAATTCATGGATTTCAACATTAGATTTATGATGGCTTGCGTATCCTGACACTATGTAGTCCGAAAAAGCGTGATGAAATGGCTAGACATGAGATTTTCTCCTCCCACTTGGAGGATCAAGTGGTCAGGATCTGTTGGAATTTTCTTCATTGATGCAGGAGAGTTAGAAGGTTTAGAACTAAATATGAAGAGACTCAAATGGGTTGAAGACCTTCAAGTGATTGAAGTATACTTTCTCATTGGATGGAGAATCCAGAGGAAACCCTTGTAATAGATGATTTCCAAGTATCACAAAATCAGTGGGTGTTCGATCAGGTATCTAAAGTAATCTACCCAAGTAGAATTAGTCCCATAGGTGTAGGTCCTAGTTTTAGTGGACCAAAAGATGTATATTTTGATCATATATCTGATCCACCCAAAGTCCACAAGATTTTAGTATAGGATTGTCGTCACCTTTGTACATAGTAGGATCTTCATGGATTATATTAACTCTTGTACATACTATGGTTCTCATAGGTATGCTATAAGAAGTTTTGTTTACGGTTTGGCAATTGTCTTCATCCTGTGTGCAAAAATAAATTAGTAAGAGATAAGTTAAACGCATAAGTAAGAGAGATTTTCATCTAATACTAAAATTCCACTAATTCAATCTCAGAGAAAAAAAAAATAGCCTTTACACTGTTACTCAAGAGAAAAAACTACTACTAAAACAAGTCCAACTCCCTACCTTCAAGGGAGAGGGACCCAATTTAGAGGGCGATGCCGAAGCGTGGTTAGATGCTATGGATGACTATTTTAAAGCTACAGGAACTGCTCAGGAAAACCAAACAATGTCGGGTATATTCCGTCTCAGTGGAGGTGCCAAACTTTGGTGGAAGCAGCACTGCTGAGATAATCCCATGAGTAGTCCATCTTGGGAGAAAATGAAGCAAGCAATCAAAGAACGCTATCTCCCTCCTATACATCATGCTATCAAGATGAATGAAATACTTGGTATATGCCAGCTAGGACTTTCACTAGAGGAGTACTACACTAAGTTTGTGTCTTTACGATGCTATGCTCCCTAGATGACCATGGAGCAACAAATTGCCCGTTTCTGTCAAGGCCTCAACAAAAACACAGACTCGGAGTCCTGGCCATTTTTCTCTCACCTAAATAGATCTCTACTCAAAAATCACTAGAGAGAAAAAATTCTAGTTGATTATCCACAGTAATTAGCTTAATTCTTTTTTTAATTAGCAAAATTATGCTAAATTATCTATATTTTCTTAATTAATCCAATTAATTAAGAAGATTAAACTTGATTACACTCTAAATTATTCTCTTGATTCTTAATATTTTGTTGATTACTTAGATTAAGATCAGAAATATTAATCTAATTAATTATTAAGCCATATTAGGGCTTAAATTAATCTAATTGGTCATAAATTAAGGATAATTATACTTATTAAACTTAAATTAGTATCAAATAGTTATTAGAGCTGTATTAGACTATCAAGATGCTAGAAAAATTATGTCTTAATTTTTTGATTAGTTTCTATAATTAATTAGGCAGAAATTAGCTATTTTTAATCAGAAAAACTGATGGGAAACCTATTTAATTAGCTCCAAAATTTTGAAGTAAATTATCACAATTAGAAAATACTATTGAAACACAAGGTAAATTAATCATTAACATATAATGAATCTAAGTATTCAATCAAGCTGAAATTAACTCGTTTTAGCCATAAATTACAGGGGAAATTAGGAAAATATGTTAGATAATTATGTGTTGTTTATCAGAGTTAGTTTACATGTTAAAAAAGGTGTGATAATTATCTTGAAGTTAGAAAAATAATATAGCTATTTATTTAAGTCATATTAGACTAATTCTAGTTATAAATAAAATTGGGAAATTAAAAAAATATGTTATATAATTATGTGCTATTTATTAGAGTTAGTTTACGTGTTAAAAAATCCAAGATAATTAGGACATACACAAGAAATTAGTTTATCTAATCAAATAGGTCAAATTTGTTTTTTTAAAGCATAAATTCAAGGGGAAAATGAGTTAAAATTACTAAAATAACTACACAATAATTATCAGACATAGAAATCATGGTTAAAAAGATGGAATAATTAGGGCATACACAAAAAAATTAATTTATCTAATTAAAAATACCAAAATTGTCTATTTTTTAGTATAAACTAAAGTGGGAAACTAATTAAATTACTTAGATAATTACATAGTAATTATCAAAGATAGAAATCATGGTTTAAAAGCCGGGATAATCAAGGCATACACAAAAATTAGTGTATCTAATTAAATAGGCTAAAAATGTCTTTTTTTTAGCATAAATTAAAGGGGAAAATTAGTTATGCTACTTAGATAATTACACAGTAATTTTGAAAGATAGAAATCATGATTAGGAAGCTAGGATAATTAGGATATGCATATGTAATTAGTTTAGCTAATTATCTTAGCTAATATTGTCTTATTTTTACTAAAAATTAAAGGGAAAAACTAGTAAATCATGATATTTATTAGAGTTATATTACATGATATTTATTAGAGTTATATTACATGATAGAGAATCCATGATAATTATTTTAAGGTTAGAAAATCAATCTAGGTATTTATGTAAGTCAAATCATACTAATTCTATTGGAAAATTAAAAGGGAAAAATTAGTAAATCATGTTAGATGATTACATGTTATTTATCAGAGGCAGATTACATGATAAAAAAGGTGTGATAATTATCTTAAGTCTAGAAAATTAGTATAGATATTCATCTAAGTCAAATTATACTAATTATATCTAAATATTAAAAGGGGAAATTAGTAAATCATGTTAGATAATTACATGCTATTTATTCGAGTTAAATTACATGATCAAGAAGTCGTGAGTAATTATTGTAAGGTTATAAAATTAGTATAGATATTTATCTATGTCAAATTATACTAATTCTAGCTGCAAATTAAAGGGGGAAATTGAATAATTAAGTTAGAAAATTAAAAGATAATTACCAGAGGGTAAAAATATCATTACCTACTTGTGATAATTATACCATAGCTCATTAGTCAATTTAGAAAATTATAATTGACCAAAAATCCTAATTTTAGCTAAAGACTAAATAAAGTAAATAGACCTTGCGGTCACAGGTTTCTAGGAAAATTAGAGCAAGTGTAAACCAGTGATAGTAAGTTGAGGAAATAAAATCTTTAAGAGAAAGTAAATAGAATAAATATTAAGCTCCAAATGAGCAGATTCCAACCTTAAAATTCGATGGGAAATTAGGAAAAAGATATAGAAAGTTATAAGAAAATTAGGAGAGATTAGAAAATCCTTAAGAAAGATTTGGAAAAAGATATTATATCTATAAAAACTTATCAGGTCAAGAATTTACCAATTGAGACTACAAATTTAACCTTGGATGGGTTACAAAGATTAAGTCTAGGTTCGGATAATTTACCTAATGATAAGACACCCTTTTTTATAAGGATAAGAAGTTATGGCACCAAAAAGGACCCGAGCAACTCCTACATTTGATGATGAGGGTGGAGCTCCAAAAAGAATTAGAGCGTCGCACAACGACGAGACCGGGTCTAGTAGTAGGCCTATTGATGAGAGCGTTCAGTGAAGGGGATCAGGGAGCACCACAGACGGAGAGTGAGAGAGAGAAGGAGACACACACACGATGTGGGTGGGGAGACTGTGAAGTGGCAGCTCCCCCTATACGGTATACTCACTATAAGTATAGGGTAACAGTGGGCGGGCGCCCATGACCTGGGCGACCGGTCAAGGCACATGGACCTTAACCCCAACAACCTCCCACTTAAAGGCCAATGTGCCTTTAAGCAAGATCTACTAGTGTACAACTAATAGAAGATGAGATATTCTCTCAACCTATGCCCAGTGACTCTCGATGAGCTAGTGCATCCGGCTCTACTGATAGACAAACATCCCGCTGCGGAAGCCACACAGAGCTAGCTCCAAGCTCTGCAAAGAGTTTACAAGAGCTCATGCACTCCTGCAAGTATCGGTCCAATACGTGCAAACCTCCCCTATGCTCTATGCCGAGATCAGTCATCGAACAACTAATCAACCCTGCTACAAATGCTCCCACTGTAGCTACAATGTCAGGTCTCGAGACCAAGAGGTCATACATGAGAGACCCAAACGCTGATGAAACTTGTGCTATCTCGGCTAACCTGACCATGTTAGCCATCTCAGCACCATATGCATGATCTACATCACCAAGACTAGTCATATATGGATGTGTCGACTCAAAGATACTCACCTCCCCTGCATCCAAAGGGACTATATCCTGTCCTGGCATAACCCTGTCAGCATCTGGCATAAGCATATCAAGAAATGACTGCATGATCACTGACTCCTCAACATCGCAATCAGCCATCTCTACTGCCATCATACTCGATGACTCGCCCTGTTGTGTCTCACTAGAGCAATGCAACTTTATCTGTCTACTCATAGACATAACCTGCACAACTGGCTCAACGTGCTCAACTAATGTCTGAGCATCATGCTCGACCAATGTCTGAGCATCCTGCAACTCATCTGCAAAAGAGACATGTCTCATCTCTCGAGATATACATGGCTGCATCATCACAGAGACTATCCCATTTCTCACGTGATCTACATGCAAGGGACAAAGCATGCCATACCTGGCACCTCTCGCAATCACTAGCGATCCCCAATGCATACGAAATGATTGTTCTCCAAGCAATACATGGCATCCAAAATCTCGTAACTGTCTGATTGAGATCAAATCCCATCTCAGATCTGGCACATAACGCACATGACGCAGGGTAAATATCATACCATTGGGCAAGGACAAACATACGTCTCCTGCACCCTCAATGTCATACACAACACCATCAGCCATGTGCACACAACCAAGTCTCCCACTAGAAAACGTGCTAAACCACTCACGATGCGATGTGACATGGAAAGTAGCAGTTGAATCTAGTAACCAATGTGAAGACAATGTGCAATCCGATATGCAATCCATAGACTTAAGATCGTCTAAAGACAAGCTAGATGTAAATGTGACATCGCCGTCACAAGCATACTCAGTAACCACCGTACTGATCTCACTAGCATCTGTCATGCCCAAATCTGCATCACGCATCTGTCTCCTCCATTGTCTCAAACGCCTGAAACATCGATGCCTAATGTGCCCTCTATGTCCACAATGCCAACATGTCAAGTCTCTACGCCATCGAGACTTGCATGTGGGACCAATCTCTCCCATGGACATAGAAGTGGGACTAGACTCCCCTGTAGACATGGATGTCGCGTACATAGCATGTAAACTCTGCCATAAAGCATGAGTTGTAGTCTCCCTCGAGACCTGCCAGTAAACAGACTCAACCAGATGCAAACTAATCGTAGACATTGCTAACTCATCAAGATCCTGCCAATCATCATCACGCATAGACTTGGGCTTCACCGATAAACCACGCAAGAGTTTATCCTGCCCCAAATCCGCTAATGCAACAAGCATATGCTCCTTACAAGCAACAAAATCTGCACCATCAAACTGTGTCAGACCATAATGCTGGAAGTCAAATGAAAAATCAGCCATAATGCTCACAAAAGAGCAACCAACAATGAGTAGCAAATGTCAACCAAATCAGCCCTAAACTGGCTCGAATCGCATCAACAAAAGTCTGCAAATATGGCTCAAAACCTGATGCAGAATTGCACCAATAACCGTGCAAAACCTTGCACAAAATCACAAGTCAATATGACTCAATCGCGCATAAATATCTAACAAAATTTTGGCAAAGTCTCCTTTGTAACTGGAGCAAAATCTCAACAGTAAACCTCAAAGAGACAATAATATATGCCACAATGGCCAATCCGGGAATAAACTTGACTAGAATCACCTCACAAAGTTATACATATAAGCATACCCGGTCTTGCCGGAGTACCACTCAGCGGCACCTCAAATGACATACATGTGAGTGATAATTGCTGCCAAAATACCTTTCAATCGATGACCAAATGTCTACTTGAGAACTATAGCAACATTTTGCAAAACCTTGCAAGATCTGTCGCTATGCGCAATGCGAAATACGGCACACAAGGGCATACACAAGTGACTCCAAACTCGAACCCAACGATGGCTGAAAATTACCTGTCAAAGTGGGAGTAAACTCAACCACTAAACTGTCAAAGAGTAACCTGCGGATACGTAGAAGCTATGGCGAGAACCTGGGAAAAATTTTCCAGAGTTTCCCGGCGAAGTGATCAAAATCACACACAAAACTTAGCCATAACTGACAATCCACATCCTGCATACATCACTTGCCAAACATATGGTACTTGAGCTCACTCCTAACTAAGTGGCTTGCTGGACAAACTGTCCACCTGTACGCATGTGAATCTGTCACCTACGAGCTTGACAGGCTCAACATGTATCTAGAATTGCCATACTTAGCAATCAATCCGCACAAGACATGTGCATCATCCCTCTGATCGGTGTACTTGTATGCATATAACACTCTAGGCCAAAGCACGGCACTATGAGCAACCACTCTCACTCCTAAGAGCAAACATGTGCAGAATCCTCAATGCACATACATGGCTCCCTCTCCAGCAAACTAGCTCAAACACCTATGAGCTCATGGCATCCATGTGATTGCAAAGCAGCAATGCGCAAGGCATACACCATCAAGCTAAGCATCTGCAATCACAATTTGTGTCCTGACACAAGGGCTTACTACCCACCTGCAAGAGCTCACTGCTTGGCTCTCAACGTATCAGACCTCAATGCCCATACACGGTTTTGAGCACATGCCAACCCACACAAGCAAATTGAATCCGCTCTGAAAGGCCCTCAAAGCTCAAGATTTGCTACTGTTTCTCACTAGTTGTGCTGCTGCCTCCTACTTTGAAATGTAAATTTGACATCCAAAATGAGCGCAGACCCGGGTACAAAGTACCTTCTTTATTTTGGGCGGCCGATTTGGGTAACATCACGTCTTTAATCACCTAATTTTGACACTGTCACAAAAGCCTGCTGTTTTGCAATAAATCTACAGCAGATGTGGCACTTGTAGTAGGCAATGAAGCTAGATTTGCAAGCTTGAGGCAAAATAGCCCACGACCTCTCTAGAATGTTCGGATCTACACCGACCCCTGCACTTCAAGATCTCCAAAGCTCCAAGCTCTTTGAGCTCTCCAATCCAAGCTCCTTGCTTCATGCCTGTGTAAGCTCTCTCTCCGAGCTCCCTCTGCCATAGCCGAGCTCCGAGCTCCAGGCACCTGCTCCGCCGCCAAACCAGCTCTGATACCAATTGAAGGGGATCGGGGAGCACCACAGACGGAGAGTGAGAGAGAGAAGGAGACACACACACGATGTGGGTGGGGAGACTGTGAAGTGGCAGCTCCCCCTATACGGTATACTCACTATAAGTATAGGGTACCTGGGCGACCGGTCAAGGCACATAGGCCTTAACCCCAACATTCAGGCCCAGGTGCTACAATAAATCCTTGATCGGTCCCAAGTGGGTCTTTGTTATAATTAAGTTTAAATAATTCAAGTTTTCTTAAGTATTAACATTGCATACGAAAAAGAGGAGTAAGGAATTATGAAAGGTGAAACTCGCTTAAAAATGGAAGGCATCTTCCAAGAAACCAATGTGCATTTGTTTATAAAGTAGGAAAGAACTGTTTGGATTAAGGTTGGTTGAATTAGGAAAGATATAATTGATCATCCTTAAGATAGCTTGTCTCAAGACACCTCCGACTCCTTGGTATATTTTGATGAATAAGATGGCTTTCCAGCCACACGGATAAGTCGGTTACCCCCATGAACAATGAATTTCTACTCCATGTCATGTCTTGATGTTTCTACATAAGTTAGGATACCATTTTTATCCTAGGGGAGCCGCCCACTTGTATGGGCAACTGGTTTGGTGTATGGGCACCCCGCACCCCGGATTGTTAACAAGGAATGGGTGTCGTTTTTCACCCTTAGGTGGTCTTGAGACGAGAAGAGTATTGGTCATGGTTATTATGGACAATGTTTTGATTAACATTACCCTATCTTAAGTTCAAAGATGTTTGTTTGTTAAAACAATGCTTTTCAATATTGTCTTTAATACTTGATTGAAGGAATTACTGTGACGGAAAGTTAAAAGAAACCATTATTTTCAATGTTAAAACAATGTGATAGTAATTAGAAAATAAAAGAATCATGTGTGAGTGCGGGGTGGTAAGTGGGGATTGACTAAGGTTGTCAATCATGGACGGGTGGACTTCATTAGTCAGGTAACTATCCATCCTGGCACACTAAAAACATTTAGAAAACTTCTTCACTTGGAAGAGGAGTCCACCAGCGGCTATGCCCTCAACATATGTTAGGGGGAGAAAAGCGTGGTTAAGGATACCTTAGCCCAACTTGTGAAAGTTATAGGGCCGAAATCGTTTTGGACTTTAATATGTTGCCGCGTCTCCGCTGCGAGACAGGACTAGGTCTTCTTCTAGGGCTATAGACCCAATCCATTGTCAATGGTAAAGGTCTATTCCCTAGATTTTTCTTGTTTAGAGACTCTGATTTTTATGAGGCCTAGAGACCTTTCGGGGATCCCATCCCGATCTTGGTATTGGCACGTTGGGGACCTCACACATCCTATCATATGAGTTTCAAGTCATTTGGGCACAAAAGACGTCATACGTGTATGATGTACCAAAGTGTCAAATTGGCAATCTGAGGTGGTTTTGACCTTCCAATGCTCTTACCATATGCTCTTGAGTCCATGCCACAAGCTTCAAACCATTTAAACCTCACATACCCAAAATATAGCCATTTTACCATTTTAGAGTCTGAAAAGAGTTTCTAAGACAAAAGCTTACTCATTACATGTTCAAATCTCATTCCATGCATATATGTGTGATGTACATGCTATGAGCTATGCATATGTCAAATCTCATCTCATTCAGAGCACATAGACATCATACGCGTATGATGTCTCACAGCATAAAATGAGCACCCAAATGCACTTTTGTCAACTTGCATAGCATCCTTAGGCCCTAATTAGCTTGTGATTCAATTTTGAAATCATTTGAATAGCTAGAAGCTGATCAATTGCCATAATTCGTAAAAGGCACTAACTTTTGGACTTGGAATGCACCAAAGATCAATGGAAGCCGGTAAATAACCAATAAATAAGAAAAGGATTGCCTTCAAAGACATCATTGCAGTAGTCGAGCCTGTTACCATATACATGTGGTAGTGATGTGTGTGAACACACTAGGACCGTCGGGGCATTTTTTCCCTCTTTAGGAGGTTTTTTCCCCCGTATATACGCCCATCACTCTAGGGCTATCCATCTTTCCATTGCACAGTAAGTAACACACTCTCTATTGTGTGCCTTGAGCTTCCTTCGTCTTCTCCAAGCTATGTGTGTTTCTCTGCAACCCTAATTCCAACAATTGGTATCAGAGCAGGTCACGTCCTCCCGGGCTTAGTCGTTAGAGCTGCTCCAGCACACGCCTACTCACTCTCTCCGATTTCAGTGAGCTTTGGTGAGCGTTCGTAGGTCGACAAAAATTTTGGGAGAGCTCGAAGAGCATGGTCTGCTCAGAATTTTGATTTGGGCTCATTTCGGCCTCCGTTTCCACTACAGGTAGTACTGCACAGGCTATTTCATCATTTTGTGTAGAATTTCTGTCAGTGTCGTTTTCTGCATAACAGGTGCCTTATAGTCTTCTATGGTTTGTGCTATATAGCACAGTTTGTTCCCTCTCCCATTCTCCTATTTTCGGGCAGTTCTCACATCGGGTGCAGCGTTTACCATGGCTGACAACAACAACACAGATGTGTTCAAGATGTTTGCTGCTGAGGACAGGTTGGATGGGGACAACTACCCTATGTGGGATTATATGATGCAACATGTTCTTGTGTCAAAGGGTGTCTAGAACATTGTGCAGGGCATTGATGTACGTCCTGGTTCTGAGGATGTAGGCGATGTTGAGGATGTTGCAGGTCTTGCTGCAAAGATTGCAGCTGTTAGAGTTGTTTTGCCTACGGCAGAACAAGCTCGTTGGGATGTTAAGGATGCGCAGGCTCATGCATTGATTGCGTTGTATGTGAAGCGCACCATTGTTCCTCACATCCGTTCAGCAAAATCTGCAAAACAAGCTTGGGATATTTTAGCAGGTCTTTATGCAAAAGGTCTTTATGCAAGCCGCAATGAGGCTAAAATTGCTTTGCTGCGTAAAGAGCTGGAGTCGAAGATTATGCATGAGGAAGATGATATGGACACTTTCCTTGCTAGTGTCAAGGATATCAATGAGCAGCTTATTTCTGCAGGTGAAGTCATTTCAGACAGTTCCCTTGTGTAGATTGTTCTTGATGCCTTACCAGATTCCTACCAGACTTTTGCTAGTACTTGGAGACTGATGACCCAAGGAAATCCAGAAGTTGTCAAGTTTGATGCATTATGCACATTGCTGTTGCAAGAGTCACTTTCCAGAAAAAATAGGACTAGGCAGCATGCAGTTGAACAGGCTTTTATTGCTTCTCAAAGAAAGGGTGGTAACAGTAATGCAGCCACTTCTTATGGTTCTGCTGCGAGTGGCAAAAACTCTGTTCCTAATGCTTCTGCTGGCAGCACTTCGTCTGGCAATTCTGGCGATAAGGGCAAAAAGAAGATGCGTTGCCATTATTGTAAAGCCAATGATCACTTGATCAAGTCGTGTCCTAAGTTGAAGGCCAAAGAGGCTAAGAAGAAAGAGGGTTGTTCCAGTGCAAATGCTGGTTCCACTACAAATGCAGCCATTGTTGAGTCTTCTGTGAAAGGAGACTGTGTTGCTGATGTTGATGCAGAACGGGCTTTTAGCGCAGAGTGCACTTACAATCCTGTTGTCCATGATGCATGCTTGTCAGTCGCTGCAAATTCACATGTGTGGTATTTCGACAGTGGTGCTACAAGGCACATTACCTCACATCGTGAATTGTTTACCTCTCTTGAGTCTGTCCCTCATGGGAATTCAGACACTTGTGCCAACAACGCCTCTTATCCAGTTCAGGGAGTTGGAAAGATTGTGCTCACTGCTGCTAATGGCAGTTCCTTCACACTTGTTGATGCACTTTATGTACCTGGGATCAAGAAGAATCTCTTGTCTGTATCCGCACTTGCTAGACTTGGACTTGTAGTCAAATTTGTGGATGACAGATGTACAATTCATGATCTCAGTTTTGGTGATGAAATTGTTGCATTTGGCCTTTTGTTCCGTGGGCTATATAAGCTCACTTTGTATGACAAGTGTGGACAAAATTTTGCAAATGCTGTTGCAGATTCAAGGGCTATTTCAGATGAAAAACTTTGGCATGCACGTTTTGGTCATCTGAATTTTGCCAGTCTGCTGCGTTTGCAGAAATCTAATATGGTTGCTTCTTTGCCGCCTCTTGAAGCACCTGTCAGACATGTTTGTGAAGGCTGTATTTTGGGTAATATGCAGCGTTCTAAATTTCCAAAGGATGGTTCAGTTCGGGCCACATGCAGGTTGCAGCTTGTGCATAGTGATGTTTGTGGGTCCATGCAAACTCCATCCTTGGACAATTACCTGTACTTCGTGACTTTCATTGATGATTACTCCAGGCATGCATGTGTATTTTCGCTTAAAGCGAAGTCTGAAGTTTTTATGTGCTTCAAAAAATTTCTGGCTATGGCTGAAAATGTCTCGAAATGTACTATGGGCACCCTCCGTTCCGATCGAGGGGGGGAGTATATGTCTCATGAATTTAATGCATTTCTGGCTAGTCGTGGGATAAAACACCAATGTACAGTGCCTTATAAACCTCAGCAAAATGGTGTTGCTGAGAGGAAAAACAGGTCACTAACGGAAATGGCACGATGTACGGTCAAAAGTCAAGCTTTGCCGCATTCCTTTTGGCTTGAGGCCATTATGTGTGCCACTTATGTACTTAACAGGTGTCCTACGAAAGCTTTGCAGTCTATTACTCCATATGAAGCATGGCATGATAGAAAGCCTTCTATTGAGCACATGCGTGTTTTTGGCTATTTGGCATATGCTTTGGTGCCACAAGTGCAGCGCAGAAAATTGGATGATAAGGCTATCAAATGTATTTTTGTTGGTTATAGTGCTAATAGCAAAGGTTACAGGTTGTATCATCCGCAAACAAAACGTATTCTGGTTTCTCGGGATGTAGTGTTTGTGGAAGATTCTGTTCAGCCCTTGCTGTCATGTACTAGAGACAGTAATGTAAGCTCACAGGACATTCATGACACTTTGTTGCCTCTTTTCAGTGGTGGAAATACGAATGTAAGTTCCAATGAGGCAAATGTACAGCCTATGGGGGTTTCTGAAAATGTTTTAGATCAGCCTATTACTGATGCAGATGTACATGATTTACTTGATGAGGAAAGGGTTGAAAATGAGCAGGCTAGAGGTATGCCAAAATGGTTGGTGCACACTTTGCGTGACAGTAAATTGGATGCACCTTTGTCTAGTCGTACTCGTTCAGGCTCTCGCCATGCATCTTATGCATCAGATTGTTATGATTTGGCTGTGTCTAGTTTACATGATGTTAGGGAGCCTCTATCTTTTGATGAAGCACAGAATTCAAAAAATTGGATGGCTGCCATGCAATCAGAATATGATGCACTTATAGAAAATGACACATGGACTTTATGTGATTTGCCTCCTGGCAAAAAGGCCATTTGTACGAAGTGGGTTTACAAGTTGAAACGCAAGCCAGATGGTGAGATCGATCGCCATAAGGCTCGACTTGTTGCAAAAGGTTATGCACAGCAAAAAGGCATAGACTATGAAGAGACTTTTGCTCCCACTTGTCGTATGACTACTGTGCATTTTCTATGTGCATTGGCAGCTCATTTTGGTTGGGATGTACATCAATCAGACATTGTTACTGCTTTCTTGAATGGTGACATATTTGAGGAAGTTTAAATAACGCAGCCTCGCGGTTTTGTCATAAAAGGACAAGAGGACAAAGTGTGCATATGTAAGAAGGCTTTGTATGGGTTGAAGCAATCTCCTCGTGCTTGGTATGAGAAAGCTGACACTCATTTGGTTAAACGAGTCTTTCGTAACAGTCCAACAGAAAGCACATTGTATGTAAAGCGTGAGGGTGATGTAATTCTCATTGTGGTTCTTTATGTTGATGATTTGCTGATCACTGGACCAAATGAGAGACATATTGATGAATTTAAGGCTGATTTGAATGCTATTTTCAAGATGAAAGATTTGGGGTTGTTGCATCATTATTTGGGTATACAGTTTAAGCAGTGTGATGGTGGTATTGCCTTGTGTCAGAAAAGTTACATAGAGACATTGCTATGTAAGTTTGGACTTGAGGATTGCAAACCTATTGCCACTCCCATGGAAACAGGTTTGAAGTTAAGTCTACATGATGCTGGTGATCCTACTGATGTCACTCTTTACCAAACTGTTGTTGGCTGCCTCATTTATGTATGCAACACGAGGCCGGATATTCAGTTTACAGTCTCACAGGTCAGCAAATTTATGCATAGCCTAGGGTCTAAGCATTGGCAGGCTGTCAAGAGGATTTTTCGCTACCTTAGTGGCACTTTACATCTTGGCTTGTTTTATCCCAAGGGGGGATCATTGCCGCCAGACTTACATGCTTTTTCGGACTCAGATTAGGCTTGTTGTTTTGACACGCGAGTGTCCACAAGTGGTTTTTGTTTCATGCTTGGCAGTTCATGTATATCATGGTTGAGCAAGAAGCAACCTACTGTGGCCACTTCGAGTTGTGAGGCTGAGTACAGGGCAGTCTTCACAGCTACGGTTGAGTGTGTATGGCTCAGACGCCTTATGGCTGATTTGGGTGTTGGACAGGACACTACCAACACTATCTACACTGACAGTCAGATCGCATTGGCAGTTGCGAGGAACCCAGTTTTTCATGCTCACACAAAGCACATTGAGGTGCATTGCCACTATGTCAAGGAGAGGCTCTCAGCAGGAGAGATCATCTTGGCTTATGTGCCAACACAGGAAAACCTTGCCGATTCTTTCACAAAGGCATTGTCTCGTGAGAAGCTTGAAGCTTTCCGCAAAGCTTTGGGCTTACTCCCCTTTGTGGACTGATCCTGTCCTCAGGGCCTGGCACTTCCCTTTACTCATGTGCCAGCTCTCGTTCACCGCATCACTCCAGGGGGGATTTGTTACCATATACATGTGGTAGTGATGTGTGTGAACACACTAGGACCGCCGGGGCATTTTTTCCCTCTTTAGGAGGTTTTTTCCCCCATGCATTGTATATACGCCCATCACTCTAGGGCTATCCATCTTTCCATTGCACACTAAGTAACACACTCTCTATTGTGTGCCTTGAGCTTCCTTCGTCTTCTCCAAGCTGTGTGTGTTTCTCTGCAACCCTAAGTCCAACAGAACCCTTCACAATTCCCAATGATACATGGAAGCCGATCAAAGCATGGATGGAGAAAGCAACCGTAGACTGGGAGGGCATAAAGCTATATCAAGGGACATTCCGAGATCCACAAGGCAATATAGTGGATATGCCGATGATTCCAAGGGAACTCATTGAATACGCAAGCAAAGAAGGCATCATCAATCACCTAGAAAGGGTGGATCTACATGGATTCTTTACATCTGTGGTGATAGGAATTGATTTTCAGAGAATCTATGAGCTGACTACCACAATCAAGAAAGATGGCAAAGCATTTCTCACCACACTTGAAGGAGAAAGTAAAGAAGTGACCATTACATTGCAGATTATTGCAGATGCCTTGGGATTACATAATGATGGCAGCCCATTCAAAGAAAGATGAGACGTAGTGGATGTGTATTCTTAGAAGAAAACCACCCCAATTTTTGAAGACATGGTGGACCCAAAAGCTATCAGAATTTGCAAATTGTACAACCATTTTTTCCACATTTGCAACAGGCGGCCACAAAAGTACACTACACCACCTCATGCTATTGCCACCACCTTCACTTGGGCACTAAGAAGCAGTGTGCCAAAAGATGTGAATTATGCTCAATATATACATGAGCAGGTAGTGGGCTTGGGAACTGATAAGCCCAAATACATTGGTGGAGCGGAAATATTAACCAAAATTGCATATGAAGCTATTGGAGCAAGAGGACAGTGGTCACACCCACCAACTCAAAATGAATGGCTAAGGTTGAAAGAGGATGCAAAAGATGAACCACCAGTGGCACCGCCTGTCTCAACAAGGCTCCAAAGAAAGCTAGAGACAATGCTAGAAGAAAAATTTCAAGAGACACAAAAAACTAAAGGAAATATGGTAATGAGAGGCCACAAGCCAAAAGGCACATTGCATCAAGAGACTGATCTAGAAATTCAAGGCTGAGTGGGCACTAAAGGGAGATTTTTGAGGAGTACTGGATGCCAGACCCAAAGAAAATGGGTGATAGTTCCTCTCGACCCTTAGAGGATCAATTTGATCACTATATTAGGGAATATGAAGAGTCAAAGAGGGTGATAGAATTGTTAGGAAATAGGGTGTAACTAAATAGATACTTGAGTAGCTTACTTAATGGAAAGGGACAAATTATCACACACAACAGATTATAGATGAGAGAGAGAGAGAACAAAAAATATATGTGGTTCACCTAATGTGGGCTATATCCACGGAAAAGCAGCCACTCAATGGCTTTAGTACTTCAAAACAAGAAGTAGATTACAAAGGGATTATACCCTTTTGGAGCTCCCGCCTAGCTTCACTCTCACCACCTCACCTCAACTTCACAATGCACCACAATGCTTCACAATCCGTTTTTGTGTGTAGAAGAGGCCTCCTTTTATAGGCTAAAAGGGCTACCCTCTCTCATGAGAGGCAGCAATGTGTAGCCGCCCTTGTGTAGACAAGTCCAAATCAGACTCTCCAATCCATCTATGTGTGGCCGCCCTTGAGAAGACAAGTTTGCCGAAATCAGTCACCAGCCATTGACTACCGGCCATCGGCCAAACGATCGGTCGTTTTTTGACCACTTTTTGGCCGTCGTCCAGCCATAATATTCCAACGAAAAGGGAATATTTTGGTGGCCGTGAAAATTTTGGTTTTTGTCAAGTGATTTTTCTTCACGCACGATGGCTTCTCCTCATAATGGTTTACGAATGTGCGTTTTTAATACAAAAATTTACAAGGGGTAGATCAAGCTCCATATGTAACAAGAATAGAAAATCTAGAGCCTTTCACTGTTGAGGAAGTTCACTATATTAAGAGGAAGCTACAAGAGTAGCCTGCAGCACAGGAAGACGAGGAAAAAAGGTCCAAGGAGGAGGGAGGTAGTACAACACCACTAGCATCTCCCTCAGAATACATGCAACAACCTCCAAGCCCAAAATCCCCAACATCCCAAGAAAAGGACTTGCCAAAGACGAAATCAGAGGCTAAGCCAACGCTAGAGGAAAGGGAAAAGCACAAAATATGCACCTATGACAATCTCCTCAAAGCTGGATATACAACATCGGGTGCTTTAGAGGCTGTGTATGGCACCTCAATTTTGCCATGGGCTGCAAAGCAAGAAGAAGAAGCCGAGGAGAACCCACAAGACTAAGGTACTCAAAGAAGGGCACCAGATGGGAGCACAGGATGTTGCACTCTATGGGAGTGCTACGACTAGATACAAATGTAGTGAGAGAAGAGTGGATGCAGCTATCCCTCCCTTAAATTTATCTCAAGTATGAAGTGCTTAATATAAAGAAAAGAATTCAAGCAAAGGAGATGGCGCAGGGAGACATCAAAGATCAAGCAGTCTCCAAGAGAATAGTAGACTCGCAGCCAAAGTGGAGAAAAGGATGGCTCATAAAGTACCTGGCATACCCAGTATGTTTGGTCAATACTCCAAAGTCTGTCAGAGATGATGTCTCTTTCTGCCCAGTACCAAGAATGAGAACCTGGAAGGACCACTCAAGGCTTTTAGAGAAGCATCCAACCTGACGAGCTCCCACGAGCTTCTGAGTGAGTTATCTTGCAAATTGTGTGTCTGTTTTTTGAGTTCTCTATAACGTTAGGTTCACGACGAGAAGACATACACATTAGGATCCAAGGTTGAAATGTTAGAGCACAATGGGTTTTTTCTTAAAGACATTGATGCAAGCATAAAGTGCAGTCGCAATGTCAAAGTCGATGGATTTGTATAGAGTGTGATTTGCCCCAAGTTCAGGGACGGTAAGCTTGTTAGATGGACATCAAAGCTAGCAAGAGATTTTCAAGGTAGAATTGCATAGGAAAGAAGCATGCATGCCACATTGGTGAAGGAGGTAATATTGGTCTCCATCACATCACATGTGTTCCATGTGAGTACAACTGGGTCATTGGAGAAAGGAGTTACTTATGTTGTCACCCTTGCAAAATTCCCTCGTTACGTGTGAGAATTTCCAAAGGTGGTACAACAAACATGCTACATTTGTTTCTTATAAACACACCTTCTTTGTATTCTTTTGCATCCTTGGTTTGAACTTTGTTGCCCATGAGTTTGGGCATCATGTTACACTCACAAAGGTGGAGTTGTTTCAAGCCTTGGTAGGTACCCGAGTGGCCTCATAGACTTGTTGGTGGAAGTTTGTTAGCTCTAACCTTTTTTGGTGTTTTGGATGCATCCACAATTAAGCGCTTTATATTGTGACTTGTTACGGCCTCAACATGTAAGAAGGCTTGAGATTTTGAAGCCTCTACTGCTTTGTGGTAATTTTAGTTGTATGAACATTTTGTGTTGAGATTATGGGTGGTTGAATCTTGCATGACATGATTATTTCTTTAGTATACCTTGCGCTTGCATCATTTTGTCAAGGGTGTTGCTAATATTTGCTCAGAAATTGGCTTTGTTCGGTTTTTTTTGCTCGTGAATTGGAAACCCTCCATTTTTCGGAGCTCTCATTGTAAAAACATTTATTATTTTGATGAATCGGGAATATTGTAACTCCTATTTTCCAGATAAATATTGTAATTGATGAGCCGGCGCTACAAGCTTCGAGATCGTATCAACCTGTCTTTAGTTAGAGCTCCCATATTATTAGTTTTGACCACCAAAAACCTTGACTAAGGTATAAAAGCCAATTTTTGTAAGTTTTTTCACAAGTTTTTGGATAATGAAATACACAGCGTGAGCTAACGGCGCCCACTTCTCTCCTTCTCGCGCTTCCTACTCCCTCCCCAGTTGTCACATTGCAGTTGTGTATGTTGCATTGCAACCGCAAGTAAGAGCTCTACGCATTGACGTAAGCATTTCACGATATTTCGTAGCTTGTGGCGTCGGCGACCCGCAACCTAATTTCATTCATAAGTAGGAATTTACACTTCAAAATCAACAACTAAGCATAGGTCTTGGGGGGTTCACCGTTCAATACCCCCCTATATAACGTGCGTTCGTGGGTTATTAAAAAAACCCCTCTTTTTAACATGTCTGAATGAATAAAATGACCCCTTATTTTATGAAATTTTTCTAAAATTGAATATAAAAACCCCTAATTTTAATGTATCTCTATTAAATTGCCTAAAATTTTTACATTTTAAAACCCCTCCTTTTGAACTCACGTTATACATTAAGATGATTACATAGTGCACCCCCCGAGGCATAGACGGGGTATTGGGGCATCATTGCTAAGCATTTAGAAGCATTCTGCGTCGAAATTGACTAGGAAAAAATACACTGCTATTAATAATCGTGGTTTTTGCACTTGACCTAAAGTGGGATTTGAGACCATAAGCATATGTGCTTAGGTATTATAAACATGTCCTACAAGTTTCGTTACGTTTGGATGTCGTTTGATGCTATAACGGATATGATTTCTTTGTCAATGAGCGATTAGCTTTTGGTGATTTCAGTCATTTAAGTGTAGCTTGAATTAGATGCGAGGTGTTTGTTGTTTTCCGAGAGATTGACAACCTCTTGTAGTCTCTATGCACTAGTCGAGTCAGCTTCCTACCATGGATTGACAATTATATTCGTGGTTCTTGCTATGTCTGCAATAACATAGGAGTGAGGTTAGATACCCGTCCCACATTGATGCTCGTGCTATTAGGCAATCATTTGCCTCACCTTGGTGAGTCCATTTTCTTTATGATCATGGATAAGACTACAGCAAAGGAATAATGTCTTCATATGAAAAAGCTCATGTGTGTGAATATGAAAGAGGGTAGCAGTGTCAGTTCACACTTAAATGAGTTCAACAACTTGTTTATGCAACATAAATCTAAGGTACTCAATTTCGATGATGAAATAAAAGCTATTTTCTTGTTATGTTCTTTGCCTTCATCATGGGACATGTTTAACACTGGCATTAGCAACTCTGTCCCTAGGGGTAAGCTTGTTTTCAGTTATGTTACTAATGCTTTTCTCACAAAAGAGATTAGATGTTAGTCTTGCCACTAGTGGGCATGGCAATGCATATGTGGCTAGTGATAATTATCACAGGTAAATAGGTCATGGTCGTACTCACGATCAATCACAGGATCACAAGAATTCTCGTAGCAAGAGTTATGGATGTGACCTATGCAATGTAGAATGTTATTATTTCCACAAGAAAGGTCATTTGAAGAAAGATTTTCGCATTTTTACAATGTGAAAAGGGTAAAGCCATTGTCAAGTTTGACCCTCCTAAGAGAAATGTGAAAATCAAGGATCTCAATGCAGTTGAGTCTCCACTAGCTGAGGTTGATCATGATGTATTGCAGCCGTTGTTTTGATATTCACTGCTGCTGATTTGAATCCAAATGCACTATTGGCTCTTGATGAGTGTTATGTGCAAATCTCTATCATTGACTCAGGTGCTAGTTTCCAAGTTACTCCTTATAGGGAATGGTTCTCCATTCATGCTCATATGCATGTTTCAATCAAGCTTGGTGACTCGTTTCAGTCTTTTGACATTTGTGGCACTGGATATGTGAAGTTATGTATGTGTAATGACACTAAGTTTATGCTTTGAGGTGTCAGACATGTGCCAAAGTTGATTGTTAGCTTAGTGTCAGCCGGTCAGCTTGGTGATTTGGGCTATACTACATTTTTTGGCAATGGTTCCTGGATGATTTGCAAGGCAAACTTGGTCATTTTGAAGGGCCAAAAGTCTGACTCATTGTACTCTTTATATGTCTCTTTTGTGAAAGATAATTCCATCTATGTTGCCAACATGCCTTCTACTGGGCTATGGTATAGCCAGCTTGGTCATATGAGTCACAAAGGAATGAAACAACTTCAACATTTTGGCTACTTGTCTTAAAATTTTGTGATTTTATCTTGAGTGAGTATTGCATTTATGAATACAAAGTTAGGAAATGCTCTAAACTCGGTACATAGTGATCTATGTGGGCCTATGCAACATAAATCTTTAGAGGGGGCATCATACTTCCTAACATTCATGGATGACTCTACTCGAAAGGTGTGGTTCTACCTCTTAAAGAGGAAAGATGAAGTCTTTGCTTTGTTTCAGAAATTCCTTGCAATGGTAGAGAACCAATTAGGCTAGAAACTAACGGCTTTGCACACTGACAACGGGGAAGAATACGTCTCCATTGAGTTCAAGAATTTTTGTAAAAAAAGAGACATTAGATTTTAGTTTACTATGTCGTACACACCAACTGTGAATGGCATTGTTGAGTGTATGAATGGCAATCCAAGAGAGAGTCACAACCATGTTGTCTATATCCATAACTTACCTTTAGAGTTTTGGGGAGGAACTATTATGATAGTAGTTTACATCATTAATCGATCGCCTAGTATGCCATTGAACTATAAGATCGTTCAGGAGATTATGTGTAATTGGGTGTGAGGCATTCTTACATGTCCCTAAAGATCTACACAAGAAGCTAGACCCCAAATCACACAAATGCATCTTCATTAGATATGGTGCAAATGGAGAGATGGGCTATCGTCTCTAGCACCAAGAATCTAGAAAATACGTTTGCAATTCACAGGTCCAAGAGCTTGAGTATTGCAAGGTCAGATTAAAGGACATGGACTCAAGGGAGATCGAACAAACAGATCTACTAGTGATGTTTCTACCACTAGTAGTGTTTCAGAGAGAGCGGAGTCCAACAGTCAAGCACTAAGGAGATCTACACAAGTCTCTCATGCCCTTGAGTATTTTCAGCCAGGGTTAGTCTATTTATTGGTCATTGACTGCGAAGAGCCTACCTGCTACCAAGAGGTTATTCCATTGGAAGATAGCCTGAAGTGGGAACATGCAATGCACACACAAGATGATTAGCATGCAAATCTTATACTTCGTTCAATTGAAACACTTAGGCACATCAGGATTCATAGCTGGCAACAACCGAAGAGGCAAAAACTTGATTTCATTATAAAGCTAGACCTCCGTGCATGAAATGAGCATGGGAGAGATAGTTGCATAGAACATAATAGAGAGATACAAAGTTTATGAGAGAGAAATGATGCTTCTTGTGCTCACAAGGCTAAAGCTCCTATGCAATGGATATGCACAATTGCTCAAAAGCATTGGAACCCCAAGATGGTAAATCACGGCCTTTTTTTAACGGTGAGCTTATAATTTTTAGAATTTAGACGTGACCAACCAAAACAAGTTGAAATTGGTCCCATCTCTAGGAACTTGGCTATGAGGGCCAAGGAAATTATACAAGGATTGTCCAACGATTCAATGATCTTCAATTACTTGCCTATTAGGTTCTTGGGTAATTCCAATCCCTAATTAGCAAGTAATTGCGGTTTTGAATTAAAAATGGTGGCACTCCATGGACCTTCATATCCTCATGCACCCTTCTGCCTTTACTTCATTTCTACACAGCTTTCTTGTATGCTTGTGGGGGCACATGAATTTACTTAAAAAGTTTTGAATCATTAGTAGATCTAGCCAAACTTAGTTAAATCATTCCTTTAAAAATGTTTGATTGTTTTTTGTGGCAGCTTTAAAAAGAAAAAGACTTTTTTCGAAGATGCTTTAGAATCTACCACTCACTCAAACTTTGCCCCATCTTCCCCTTGCTCTACTCCTCCCTCCCCAAAGCTTTCTGTTGCTCCAATTGTCCATGCTTTCTTAAAGCAGTTACCCTGGCAATGATATCCCCGACCACAAAGAACCTAAACATCAAGGGCTATGAGACAAAGACCATGACAAAGAAGGGCGACGGTCCGCAACAACAGTAGAGCAACAAGGTTTGAGAGAGAGAGAGAGAGACGATGGGGGGGAGAAAAGAGATTGCGCCTCCTCCTCCTTGCACATCGAGGACCCTGACCTCAATCTCATCCGGAATTCTCTGAACACACAGTCTGCATCGATGCTCACCTCATGCATGGAGACATCTGCATATGAGAGAGAGAGAGAGAGAGAGAGAGACAGAGAGAGAGAGAGAGAGAGACATCTGCATATGAGAAAGAGAGAAAGAGAGACCTGCATGGAACACGTTGACCTCATGCATAGAGCCATCTGCATGATCGAGAGAGAGAGAGAGAGAGAGAGAGAGAGATTTGCATGAGAGTGCTCGTTGCCAAGCATCGGAGTGTATTCGTTGCAAAGCATCTCCGCATTAATTAACATTTTTTCAAATCGTAGGCACATTAATTAACATTTTTTTCACTTCCACCTTCAGACCTACTCGCTCTCTGTATATTATATTCAATTAGCCTCATAGATTCTCCAAGATTTCGTTTCTCTCGTTTGAAGGATTCACAACCTTTACAAAAGGATTGAAGAATCGAACCCCTCACCTACAAGAGATCACCTCTGAAAGGAGCTCCCGTAACCACTGTGGCGGGCACACAATGTTGATATCCCTCCTCTTTTATTAAGGGAGAGATATAATATGTTCGCCTTAGCGCCTCGTAGCCCTGGCTCTGCATTCAACTGCTGTCTGCGCATTGCTATGCGTCGCCTTTCCCATGCATGTCTACTGCACTACGCACCTGCCTGGTTCGCTGCCTGGTTTCTTGCACCCGACACCGTTTCCCCTCTGCAAGCATCTTGCTTTATTCTCTCGTTATTTCCGATTTTATGTGATTGGGTACCTCATACTAGTCTAATATTCAAAACAAGAGAAGGTAAATGAGAGTACAAATAATCAAAAGAGACATCACTTTGTGAAAGAAAAGAAAAAATATTGGTGATCTTGTAGATTTATGGTGTGGATATGGTTGGCACCCTATAACAACTTTGTTTAAGAATTGCAAGATTACTTGGGACCATCACCTTGATTGTTAAGACTCCATGGCCTACGAAGTCAATTTAGTGAGACCATTACCTTAACTGTAAAAGACCCAATTGCCTACATTAAAATGTAGGCAATGGGGGAGAGAGAGAGAGAGAGAGAGGGAGAGAGGGAGGTTGTATGCTTTTGTGTGTGTGTGGTGGGAATTGCGGTGTTGAATTCCATCTCAGCTATGTATGACAAACATGTTTCCGGTTGGCTCTCTACCTCCCCATGTTCCTTCCCTATCCCTTACCCTTCATATTAGTTGTATTATTTATGGTTAATCCCAACAAGTGTGTGTCTTACTCAAAAGTGATCCATGTGCATCGATCATATGAGGCTCAATGCCAAAATCCTGGACATACAAGATTGTTGCTTTTCAACATCTCACCAGAGCATTTTAAAACAAAATGTAAAGAGCATTTTAAAACAAAATGTAAAGTAAGTCAATGTGGCCATTTAATGAAAGGACCCTAAACAAAGCACAAAACAAAGTTGCAAGCCTTTCTCCCTTCTCCTCTTAAAATACCAAAAATTTGACTTCGGTATCCACTTGAAAATTGGAGACTCGATTGGCTCAAGATTCACTCTTGTCTTGAATCTAATAGCCGCAAGTAGCCCGAGATGGCTGCTAGGTAGCCTCAATCCTGATTTCCAAGGACAGTGAGGGCCATAGTACTACTTCTTGTTGTCACTGCTTGTATGCTTGGCTCCTTTAATTGTCTGACAAAATATTCTCAGTGTTTGCCACATCTACATCCTCAGAATTGCGAACTTCGTCACCTTGCAAAGGACATGCTTTTGCTTGCAATGCCTTCAACTCTTGTAACAACTCCTCCATGGCGCGATCACAATTCTCTCGAAATTTAATCAGAACCTCACTAACATCTGCTGGTGTAATGTGTACAAAGTCCAATACATGCTCAATATCAGAGTACAATCGGTGGTCCTCAAGTCCAAGATAATTAGACGCCAATATCTTGAAGGCAGGAAAGGTGCAGTAGGACATGTGAATATGCATGTCCATTCGTCCCGACCTTAAAAGAGCAGAATCCAACTGCTCAATGTGATTGGTTGTAAACACGAAAATGCGCTCGCTGCCGCAACAAGACCACAGACCATCTGTAAAATTGAGAAGCCCGGACAATGTCATGCAGTTACTCTGGTCCTCTGCATTAGTGGGTGCCCCAACAAAATCGCCTTCTGTGCCCTTCGGTTCCGGTCTCCTCTTTCTCAACGACCGATCAGTGAAATTTAGACAGCAATCTATGTCCTCAATCACGATAATGGATTTGTTTGTAGTCCTGATAAGAAGCTTTCGAAGCTGCGCATTTGTCTGCACTTCCATGAGCTCAAGGTCGTACACATCATAACCAAGAAAATTCGCCATAGCTGCAATCATGCTTGACTTCCCTGTCCCCGGAGGCCCATAGAGAAGGTACCCTCGCTTCCATGCACGTCCAGCCCTGCGATAAAACTCCTCGCCTGTGGAGAAAGCAAGCAAATCTGCCATGATTTGCTCTTTGCGATGCAGATCAAGAGCCAGTGTCTCAAATGTGGAAGGATGCTTGAATGGAACAGAGTCCCAAGGCTGAGAGTGGTATTCCCAGGACAATCCTTTGGTGTTTGTATATAACAGACGGCCACGATTAAGCCTGCGAAGCTCCTTCGCATGCTCCATTACATGTTCAAGATATGGTACAAGGACTGCATCCTTGTCTGTCTTATGCAGTTTGAGAATAAAACATCTCTTTTCGTAGGCAGAAGACGACCTCCATGCATATCGATGGCCCTCTTTCTGTAAAACTTGATGCTCCCACCACATCCTTGCCTTGCCATATGAAACAGAGATGTACTCATTGTTGGCAGGGCTATATGTGAAGCCATTGGCATTGGATGTGCAGCAAAGATTCAGGCGGCGTGCTTTGAAAGGGGATGTGCTGCTCAGATGGAGTTTGATGGCACCATAAAGCTCATTGTTTGTGACACCGTCGTACTCAGGAACATCAACAAAGGTGTAACGGGAGGCATAATCCATGATACGGGATGCCATGCGACACATCATTGTGCGCATTTCCGTCGGTACCAGTGAGTTGAGGACTGTCTGTCCGAATGTTACAAGACCCAGCAACGACACCACCATTGTCCATAGCTCTGTGGCTAACAGCATCGCAACACATGCTTACACCGCAGAGTTGATCTCTTCCTATTCTGCAAAGAAAGGGTGGAAAGCTTCGATTATTGCTGGTAATGCATGCCTCGGAAGGGAATCGCCATTTTTGCCCACGAAGAGCGTCTGTTGACATTTTGGTCATAGGCGCCGCATTCCTTTCTAAACTAGGAGTGTATCCCTCGAGCGTGTCTCATAATTGGCTCATTTACCTTTGTCTCTAGTTCATGACTTCGGATGGGATTGCTCCTATGACAATAAAACTTCGGATAGATCTTTGAGACCCCTAGAGATTTTAAAACTTCTCTTTTCATTTTATAGAGAATGTGTGTTTTAGTGTGACAAAACTCACAAGGAAAAGGTTGTTAGTGTGCAGGTTTTGTAGCACTTAATATGTGTGAACAACCTTTTATATGCGGATGTTTAGTCAACTTGTGACATGTGATAGACAATGCCATTACCTTACTTGGCAATCCTTATGACATCATCACTTATGTGTGCAAAATATACCTACCTCAAGGCTATAAAAGAGAATTTTTGTTTCTTTTAATGGGATGCCATCTGTAAGTGCTTTTTTAGGCTTCGTCTTCCTTTTAGCTTTTTTTTCTTTTTGAAGAGGCAGAATTATATTAAAAGAAATAACAATATAAAAGCCTTTTCTAATGGCTCTAAAAAAAATAAAAGGCCTTCCTAATGGCTCTAATGACTTGAAAACGCTAGAGGAAAGAAAATCAAGAAGAAAAACGCATGTATAAGGTGCATTCGACCATCTCTATTTATATGCACACAAAAAGTCTTTTGACTTTCCACTATGGTCTTTTCATTTCCTAAACTCACCCTTCACCTATGCACTCAAGATGTTTGTAAAGGATACTTTAATATCCGAGATTAGGGAGACCTAATTAAAACAAATAAAAACGTAAAATAACAAAGAACCCTCATGAGTGTTAGCTGCCCATAATCTATGGAAATGTATAAGGCATGCCCCTCTTGATTCTCACTCAGTCACTGCTCTCCAAAGTCCATTGTAACGTTTCTTTCAATTGGTTGTATCTTGATTTCAGTAGTAAGATAAACATCTCTCTCTCTCTCTCTCTCTCTCTCTCTCTCTCTCTCTCTCTCTCTCTCTCTCTCTCTCTCTCTCGCGCGTGCGCGCGCGCTTTGTGTGTGTGTGTGTGTGTCATTTAGTACAACATATTCAAATTTTGATGTCTTACGTTGCCTTCAATCATTCTACAATTCCTCCCTCTCGCTCTCGCTCTCTCTCTCTCTCTCTCTCTCTCTCTCTCTCTCTCTCTCTCTCTCACATACACACACACACACACATCACACATCATTGGCACCACATTGACAGATACAAAGAATCATATTAATGTACATGGTTAGCATTTCAAAGAGTATTTGTAAGTACAAATTTTGAAGCATTCAATGGATTGTAATACGAATTCTACAAATAGGGGATCAAAATCTCATATAGATAGAAGTCATGATCTTGCCCTTCAAATGAGGGCGGGGAGAGAGTTGTGTCCAGTGGATTAAGTAAACCCTTATGTGGTGTGTCGTCTATCAACAAAGTGTTTTCAACATCAAATAGGACATGGATTTGAGAAAAAGGTTTGTAATAAAGGTATACATCTGGTTTTGTAGGGTGGTAGTGGCCATCGATAACAACACACTACATTTGACAATAGATAAAATAAATTGCCAACGCTCGATTTTGGCTACATTGCAAACTACGGCTATGAGGGGGTTGAGGTTTTTTTGTTGCACACAAGACAATATCGAAACGCGGAACCTTGAAAGAAGAAATTGCAAAAATTTCTCGGTGCCTAGCTGTATAATGACTCTACAACTGCCTATCCAAAAGTTGTGTAGGTTGAGAGTTCATGCATTTAAACCACGGCTCTCGAAATAGCAACAATCCGTTGATGTCCAAAATAATTAGTCTCTGCAAAAATTTTATAAAACAAATGTCATAAAAACTAATATCTAACCAACCCAAATGATTTTCTCATATTAAACTGATCACTTGATGTGGGAGAGTAAACGGGAACAAGGGTTAAGATATTGAGATGTGCTTATAGATCTATCTCAACACGGGGCCAATAGAAAAGGGGCCCAAATGAGAGATGGTCTATCAAAGAGCAAGGCTAACCAATGGAGCATAAGACCTTAGGGTTAGCTTCATTGAAGACCTCCAATAATGTGTGTAAAAGTCCTTTGATCTTAGGTAAGCTAGGGCTGAGCTTGAGGCGGGAACCCGACCCCGCTCGAGGTGCTTGTCATGCTTGATGACTGAGGTGCTTGAGGTGCTTGAGATGCTTGAGGTGCTTGATGATTGAGATGCTTGAGGTGTTTGACATGCTTGAGATGCTAGGGTTGCACTTGAGGTGAGAACCCAACCCAAGCTTAAAGTGCTTAAGGGCCAAGCTTGTGGTGGGAACTAGGCCTATGCATGAGGGGCTTGAGGTGTCAAAAGTTCAAAATTCAATCCCTACAAGGAAGGGGTGATCCCTACAAGAGGGGATGAGAGAGAACACCCACACACTCACACAGGGCATGCATGGTACAAAGAAAGCAAAAGGGACACTTGTCAAGTTCCTCCTCATGTTGCCCTCATGGTGTGCCTAAAGCCTATTGTTTGGCCACCCAAGGGGATGATAGTTTAGGAGATTTAATTAATTGATTTTGCATTTATCAAGTCCTCTCTCTCAAAGGGGAAAGGGGGACACTTCTCCCAAGGCTGTCCTTGCTGCTTGCAATGCCTCCTGCTTGTGATTGGCTAGGCTTGGAGGGGTCCAATGAGCTTCAAGCATGAGCTACAAGGGGGGTCAACCCAAGCAAGCTAGGGGGTTGCTTAGGGGGTATACTCACCCACACACACTCAAAACCACTCTCATTGTGTGCTATGCAAAGTGCAAGAGCTCCCTCTCCTTCTCCAAGCAAGTAGATGTTGAGAGTCTACACCAACACTCTTGGCTATGGAGTGCAAATCCAACCAAGAGCCATGCTTCAATGCTTAAGCTTGCCATATCCTTCTTCTTCATTACTATGCTATTATGTATGCTAGCGAGAAGAGTTATGATAAGTGAGGAACTAATTCTTTCTCCTATGAAATGTTTCTTCTTCATCTTCCCTACCCTCATTCCCTGCTAGCTCTCTCCACCTTCGAAGGTGTTTGAGGTCTTAGGACTGAAGCTTGGGATAGTTAAAGCTTTCTTCAAGTTTATGTTATGCTTGTGATGCATGAAGCTTTCCATCTTCATTGCATCACCTAGGTCACAAGGAACACAAAGATTGTATTGTAACAAGTCTCTCTTAATCGGAGAAATCATAATACAAATGTCAATTGGAGGGGGGATTGGCTCCACATAAATCCGGTCCTCAACTGTTGTCATTTTCTCTAAATTCTCTCTCTTGCAAACGTATTGTTCATGCCAAGTTAACTAATTGCTATGATTATGTTGCTTTCTTCAATTATGTTCACCCGCTATGCTCACAAAGTCATTTCTCAAAAGTACTCTCATTGATTTCCGCTCTCTCAAGTTAAATAGGCAAATTCCATTACATTGGTATCAGAGCATTTGGTTTCTCTTTTCTTGCTTAAGAAGAGAGGTCCTTAAGTAGCCTATAAATGGTTGATGTTGTTAATTATGTTAGGGTAAGTGGAACTGGGATCTATTATCGGTTTTGTTGAGCCCACTATGTGGGATATGGTGCACACCTCGGGAGCTTTGGACTTAATAATGGAGTCTTTTTAGACTTGCCTACGGCTTTACCATTATTGAGCCATAAGAAGTCCGAAAGGAGCTAGCCCTCGGCAACTCTACTATGTTAGAACTACTCCTCTACTCTCTATAATTAACCACTTCGAGCCGTGGGTGTAGATACTTCAGAGCCAATTTTCAAAGGCTAAGAGGAGTGGCAACTAAGGTTTTGAATTGCCAAAGCATACACTAAGTACATACATAAATTTTGTTAACATGGCTGACAATAATCAATAGAGTAGAATGAACATTGATAGCTTTGATTTTGCACATGAAGGTGCTAATGATGATGCTCCCATGTTTGTGAATTATCTCGTCACTAGGTTGCAGCAAGCTATGGGCAACCCTGCTTTGCAAGCCGAATTTACTCAACAACTTCATGCTTATGGAATTTCTCTTCCTCTCCAAGAGGAGAGAGAGCTTAGGAGGCCTCTTGAAGAGACCCCCAAAAGAAGACTCTCTCCCATTCAAGAGGAGGAATCCAAAGAGCAAGAAAGCAATGAAAGTTTAAGTTCCTCTGAAGATGTGGCTCCATGAAGACGGTGGTCTAGACGATCGCCCACTCCTCCCAAGAGGAAAAGATCAACACATAGTCCTTCTCCTCGTCACTCCGAAAGGGAAGAGAGGGCACAAAGGAAGAAAAGGGCTAGGAAGAGGTCATCCTCTTCTCCTTTTTCTTCACCTTCCTCCTCTTTCGACAAAAGCTATGGCTATTCTCCTAGAGAATACAAGAGGGGAGGACATCGCAAATCATTTCCTGCATGGCGAAGGTGACGAAATCTAAAGAAGTTCAAGGAGGGAGGAAAGAGTATCTCTTTTCTCGCCTATGATGGCACCTTTGGTGCTATCGACAAAGTGTTGGCCTTCATCCAGCAATTTAATGTGGCATTTGGAGACGAGGGCTTCACAGAGTCCTCCAAACTACGCCATGTAGCTATGCACTTCCAAAAATCAGCTCGTCAATGGTGGGCTAGCCTTCGTGGCAATGGTGAAGCCCCAAAAGACATGGAAAACTCTACGAGTTTCCATCATGAAGCCATTTCTTACAAGCGATGCAAAGGACAAAGTGCTTACCGAATGGCATAGCTTGAAGCTTCTCTCTCATGAGTCTATCCACAAGTATGTAGACAAGTTTTGGGATTTACATCTCAAGGCCACTGTCTTTCAAAAGATAGACTTTCTCGAGCAAAGGCAGCAATTATGTGCGGGATTACCTGAAGAGATGGCCGAATACATCAACTCTCAACGACCTGGTACTATTAGCGAAGTAATCCATCACACCATGGTTGCTTCACGCATCAATTTCCATCAAGGGGCTAGACGTAATGTCAAGCCCATGAAAACAAAGACAAAAATGATGCAAAGGGGAAAACCAATGTTCAAAATTCTTCCCAAGGTACTTCCAACAACAACAACAATAATCGGTCCAAGGAGAAGGGAGTTTACAAAGGTAAAAATAAACTCTCTCTTGAAGAGCTTGAAGCTTTTCGCAAGGACCATAAGTGTTTCACGTGTGGGGAGCAAAGACATGGCTATCGTTCTTGCCCCAAGAAGAATACTCGCAATGAGACTCCTAGGGCTTCCACCATCGAAGGTCCAAAAGAGGATGCTCATTGCAAAGGATCATCACTTTCCTATGCTTGGGGAAAGGTAAGAGAGCATGATGCCTTCATCTTGTTTGACCCTGGCTCTACTCACAACTTCATATCAACAGAGTTAGCCACCAAGTTGGGCATTCAAGCTTTTGAGATGGGAGATATGGTAATGGCTGACACAGCTTTCAAGGGACAACAAGCCTCCGTTACTCCCTTGATTGGGAAGTTGATGCTTCATGTCCAAAGCTATGTCGACAAAGAATACTTCTTCATCTCTCCTCTCCAACATGAGGATGCTATCCTAGGGGCGCCATGGTCGCATGGCTGCCAACATGAAGTTCCCTAAAAGGAGAATCTACTTCACCTACAGGGGAAAGAACATGTATATAGATGCTAGTGAGCGTGGTCGAACTATTCCACTTGTAAATCCTCTTGCTTTTGATAAGTCGATGAAGAGCTCACTTTCTACGTACATGATTTTTTTCAAAGAGTCTCTAAAAGATCCTAATGTTTCATCAAATGTAAATGGTAGGAATCAAGAAGAGTTAGACTTGTCTAATTTTCTAAGAGGATTCCAAGATGTGTTCGTCGATGGTATCCCTATGGACTTACCTCCAAAACGAGGGGATGATGACCATCGCATTGAGCTCCTTCCAGGAAGCTCACCGCCTAATAAGCCTCCTTATCGAGTCTCACAAGCTCAACAAGATCATGAGGCAAGTACATGAATTGGTAGACAAAGAGATGGTGAGGCCTAGTTCCTCTCCTTTTGTTCTCCGGTCCTTTTAGTGCAAAAGAAACATGGGACATATCGTATGTGCGTGGACTATCGAGCACTAAACCATATCACTATCAAAAACAAATTTCTCGTGCCTCGGGTAGAAGATATGTTTGATAAGCTACAATACTCTACCTACTTTAGTAGGATTGACCTTAAGAGTGGCTATCATCAAATAAGGATAGTGGATGAAGATATCCTAAAGACCGCGTTTTGCACAACGTTTGGTCTTTATGAATATCTAGTCATGCCTTTTGGCTTGACTAATGCACCATCTACGTTCAATCGTCTAATGGAGAAAAATTTTAGACCTTATCGTAAATTCACTGGAGTGTTCTTTGATGATATCATCATCTAATCCAAGTCTTTGGAGGAACATAAGCAACATTTCCAAATGATTTTTCAAGCATTGAGGAATAAGCTTTTTCTCAACCAAAAGAAAAGGGAATTTTTCCTTCAAGAGATTCAATACTTAGGTCATATTCCCTCAAGATGGTATCCGTATGGATCCATCAAAGTTGGAGGTAATAAAAGCATGGCCTAACCCAAGGAATCTACATGAGCTAAGAATCTTATTAGTATGTGTGCATACTATAGACGCTTCATAGCAAAATTCTCTCAAGTGGCAGGACCACTACACGACTTAACTAAGAACAACGTTAAGTATGTATGGACTGCTAAGGAGCAAAATTATTTTGATAAGCTCAAAAATAAGCTTACTTCCCAACCAATCGTCACACTTCCGGATCTCTCAAAGCCATTTGAGGTCCAATGTGATGCTTGTGGTGATTGCCTTGGAGCACTTTTGCTTCAAGAAGGGCATGCCATAGCATATGAGAGCCGAAGGCTCAATACTTATGAACGAGCCTTGGGAATTTATGAGAAAGAGCTTTTAGGTGTTCGACATGTCCTAGACACATGGAAGCACTACTTATTGGGGACTCCATTCATTCTATGAACCGATCATCAAAGTCTCAAGTATTTCATGACACAAACCAAGCTTTCCGACAAACAAATGAGGTGGGAAAATTTTCTTTCGCAATTTAATTTTCATATTGCTTACATTCCAGGTAAGCACAATCAAGTGGTCGATGCACTTTCACGACGACCAAACGTTAATGCAGTGTCTATAGCTACTCACAATGATCTATCTTCTATGATAGATGAGTATGCTACTAACCCTGACTTTAGAGACATAATGTCAGCCCTTGCTTTGAGGAAGAAAGAGGAACCATTCACCTTGCAGGATGGTTATCTTCTCCACGGAAATAGGCTATGTGTTACACATTCCCTTCGTGAGAAAGTTATGTATGAACCCCATGCTCCTCCATATGCGGGGCATAGAGGTTTTCAACCTACTCTCTGAGGAGTAGAGACATACTTCTACTGGCCTACCATGAAAGTGGACATACAAGAGTATGTTTCAAAAGGTGTAGTATGCCAAAAGACCAAGTATGATAGAGGGAAGCAAGCTGGATTACTCCAACCATTGCCTATCCCAAATTCACCATGGGAGAGTATATCTATGGATTTCATCTTTGGATTACCCAAGTCTATCCATGAGAATACAAGAATATGGACAATAGTCGACAGGGTTAGCAAGCAAGCACATTTTATTCCTGTCAAAAAGACTATAAGGCACATCAAATGGCACCTCTCTTCATATCTCAGATTTTCAAGCACCATGGATTACTCACATCCATCGTGTCAGATACAGATCCTAGAATGACCAGTAATTTCTGGAAAGGTCTCTTTGAAAATCTAGGAACAAGATTGAATTTCTCTTCGGCCTATCACCCACAAACGGATGGCCAAAGTGAGATAGCCAATCTTCCAATACTCGATCTACTCAAGACTTATGTTACCGAAGTAGATCAACGCTCACAATGGGAAAAGTACTTACCTCTTGTAGAGTATGCCTACAATAATACTATACATACTTCTAGGGGAAAAGCACCTTTTGAGATCATTGAGGGAAGACCTAAAAGTCCCTTGCTACTCAAAGTACATGGGAAGATCTCTGCCGTCGATGAGTATAGCCGTGACCTACAAGAATCTTTTCAAAAGATTAAGGAGGCTATATCCATCTCTCAACAAAGGCAAAAAGCTACTGCTAATAAGCACAAAAGGGCCGTAACATTCAAAGAAAATTATTGGGTCTTACTTAAGTTTCCTAAGGTTCGATTAAGCAAACGACGGGCAAAAATCCTACGGGCCATCAAAAGTATTATTCTAAACTAGCAAAAAGATGCTATGGTCCTTTCCAAATCTTGAAGCCCATCAATGAGATGGCTTATCAACTCAAGTTGCCCAACCATTGGTTCATACAAAATGTCTTTCATGTAAGCCTACTTAAGCCCTACAAAGGAGAGCCACCAAGTGAACCAATTATTGAAGACCCTCCTGAAGTTGAAGACCAAGAAGAGGTGCTACAACCGGAAGCTATCCTTTGGCATGAAGACAAGGTACTAAAACATGGGAAGATTATCCGACGGTATCTTATTAAGTTCAAAAATTATCCTTTTGAAGATGCTAGATAGATGCAAGGAATACAGCTTAAGGATAGTATGAACCTTGTCAATGCGTACAATGCTACATTAGAGTAAGAAAATGTACAAATTTCTTTTAAATGACTCATGTTTTTGTCTTATAAGACTAGTCCTCTTTTTAATTGTGCAAAAATTTAACTAGTATGCATGCTTAGAATCATGTTTGTGATGACGAAGTCTCTCAAACACCAAGTAGAATTTTTCATTCTACTTTGGGAGAATGAAATGGACTAAAGAGCAGACATGCTTGCGGCATCTATGTCTCCCAAGCACCAAATGGATTAGTCATCCATCTTGGAAAGATGTCGTAGAGTAAAAAGGGATCCTCTATCCGCTAAGTAAAATTGACTAATGACTATGGCTTTATCTCTTCTACCTCATAGTCGAGGACGACTATGATATCAAGAGAGAGGTAATGTCATAAAAACTAATATCTAACCAACCCAAATGATTTTCTCATATTAAACTGATCACTTAATGTGGGAGAATAAATGGGAACAAGGGTTAAGATATTGAGATGTGCTTATAGATCTGTTTCAACACGGGGCCAATAGACAAGGGGCCCAAATGAGATATGGTCTATCAAAGAGCAAGGCTAACCAATGGAGCATAAGACCTTAGGGTTAGCTTCATTGAAGACCTCCAATAATGTGTGTAAAAGTCCTTTGACCTTAGGTAAGCTAGGGCTAAGCTTGAGGCGGGAACCGGACCCAGCTCGAGGTGCTAGTCCTACTTGTCATGCTTGATGATTGAGGTGCTTGAGGTGCTTGATGATTGAGGTGCTTGAGGTGCTTGATGATTGAGATGCTTGAGTTGTTTGACATGCTTGAAATGCTAGGGTTGCACTTGAGGTGAGAACCTAGCCCAAGCTTGAAGTGCTTAAGGGCCAAGCTTGTGGTGGGAACTAGGCCTATGCATGAGGGGCTTGAGGTGTCAAAAGGTCAAGATTCAATCCCTACAAGGAAGGGGCGATCCCTACAAGAGGGGGGATGAGACAGAATACCCACACGCTCACACAAGGCATGCATGGTACAAAGAAAGGAAAAGGGACACTTGTCAAGTTCCTCCTGATGTTTCCCTCGTGGTGTGCCTGAAGCCTATTGGTTGGCCACCCAAGGGGTCCAATGATAATTTAGGAGATTTAATTAATTGATTTTGCATTGATCAAGTCCTCTCTCTCAAAGGGCAAAGGGGAACACTTGTCCCAAGGCTACCCTTGTAGAGGTTGAGAGCCTACACCAACACTCTTGGCTATGGAGTGCAAATCCAACCAAGAGCCATGCTTCAATGCTTAAGCTTGCCATCTCCTTCTTCTTCATTACTATTCTATTATGTATGCTAGCAAGAAGATTTATGATAAGTGAGGAACTAATTCTTTCTCCTATGAAATGTTTCTTCTTCATCTTCCCTACCCTCATTCCCTGCTAGCTCTCTCCACCTTCGAAGGTGTTTGAGGTCATAGGATTGAGGCTTGGAATAGTTAAAGCTTTCTTCAATTTTATGTTATGCTTGTGATGCATGAAGCTTTCCATCTTCATTGCATCACCTAGGTCACAAGGAACACAAAGATTGTATTGTAACAAGTCTCTCTTAATGGGAGAAATCAAAATACAAATTCCTATTGGAGGGGGGACCGAGGGGGGACCGGCTCCACATAAATCCGGTCCTCAATTGTTGTCATGTTCTCTAAATTCTCTCCCTTTTGCAAAAGTATTGTTCATGTTAAGTTAACTAATTGCTATGATTATGTTGCTATCTTCAATTATGTTCACCCCCTATGCTCACAAAGTCATTTCTCAAAAGTACTCTCATTGATTTCCGTTACTCTGAAGTTAAATAGGCCAATTCCATTACAACAAACAAGTAATTAGACAGTAGGATGACTTTCATATTTTTTTACATTGGTTATTACCTGAACAATCATGTCAATGTCTAGCAAAGTTCCATACTAGGTTTAATTTGTGTGGAGGTTGCCCATTCCAGTGTCGACATCCTCGACCGTTTGCTCCTCACTCCCTTGTGCTCTTGTTGACCGAGACTCTTATGTCTCCATTGTAGAGTGGTCCATAGCATATGAATTAGTTTCTATGGTGGTATGATCTATTTGAGGCTAAGGCATTGTCAACTCTTGATGATGTTCAGGCTCTACCAATGGAGTGGTGAAGGGCACTGCTTGAGGGTTGGGAGTTTCTTCCTCATGCCCTCCCTCTGCATTATCTTCTTCCTTTCGAACTGCTCCATTTGCAGATAGAGTTTCAATATGAATTTCTCCCTCGGCCCTTCCATGTGCATGATCTGGCTCCTCAGTGCTCGCATTGCCCTTCTCCTCATCGTGCATCTCTTACTCATATCTTCCCTCTCAATCGCTCCCTCTGCATGATTACTCTTCTCATCAGTCCTTCCATGTGACTAATCTATCACGTCCTCCTCCTACTGTCCCTTTTCATCTGATCTTACAAATTTTGAGGACTCATGGAGATCCGTTTTCTTGTGTTCCTCACTAATCATTGTTATCTCTACAATATGGTCATCCAACAGGGTGTCTTCTGCATCCATACTTACATTATGTGAAATAGAAAGTAGATGCTTGACAAGAATGGCATGGTATCAATGAAAATACTATATTATGTACTTCTCAAATGCCCTTTGCAAAAGAAAAATGAAAACAAAAAAGAACTGAGAGAGATTTTTATTGCAACAATGCCTTGTTATATAAAAAATTTGCAAAATGCCTACCTTTGACATGAATTGCTCTAGTGCAAAGAAGCTCTATAGTATGTACTCAGCATGTACCAGGCGTCTCCATCCACACACGTTGGAATCTGTATGTTTCAAAACTGTGATGTCTTTTATGGTTGCCTGTACATTTTGTAACTTCCACACAGCTTGCCATATCTATGCAACAATCTCTTATGCAACTACAAGCAGACAAATTTGGAAGTAAATGAAAACAATCACTGCATGTAGAGCATATCCAACATCAATCCAAATTCAAATTGTGGATAATCACAGTCTTGATTCTGGATGGGTTCCTTGAATTGATTTGAGAGTCCAGACGACTGGCTTGTCAAGCTCAATGCAAACTAGGCTCCAGTGGTGGTTGCTCTCATATGGAAAAATCATTGTTGTGACTTGCAACATCGAACAATGGGCAAACCACTTCTCTAATGTGCCCTGAGGGGTGTTTTTCATTCTAAGAAGGACAGACGATTGAGGATCCATGATATAAATTTTTGGTTGACTTTGTTCAAGAAGCTCTTGATCAAACTACAAAATATTTAATGGAATCTATTCTCTAATCTAAAGCCTGAAGCTAAGTATGTTGAAGCTAGTGAGTCTTACTTTAGGCATATATAGACATGTGTTATATGAGCATCTGGATCCTTCAATATATTGTTATCAGCAGAATCAATTACAAGTCTCCTTGAACCATCCGCAACTGATACATCTGCTATCAGTCTATCTTTCATTGATGATAAAATTTCATTGTTCCTCACATCAATTTCATGCGTTACTGAGTCGTAGCTTTTAATCTCTCACTCAAAAGCAACTGTTACTTTTTCTTTCTCTTTTAGTTTCTTCCTCTCCTCTACACATTGGTTTTCCTGCTCAGCTCTATCCCTGGTATTAATATGTATTCGTTTGCGATTTCTAAAAATGTTTTTGCTATTATTTCCAGGCATTAGAGCTCGTAGAAGGAAGAGACCAAAAGTAGATCCGGAGTGTTCCCCTTCACTGCAGTTGTTAACCAGTTCAAAAAAGAGAAATTTTGACTTTACTGAGTCTTTAGAGATTCTTGGTATGGCAACAGAGGAGCTTGTGTTGAACTTAGATGTGGATGTTGCAGATCCACTACTTTGGGTCCATCACCTTTACAGACTCCATGTAGAACAAGCATGGAGATTTTTTCATTGCACCCATTCCACAATTATACATACACTTCAGTGTTTTGAGGTAACCTGAAAGATGCCAGTGGACCTAAAAGTCCCCCCTCCCATCCACAGACAACATCTTTCCTCGATTCATTTGTCCGCCAATTATGTTCAGAATGGGGGTTTGATTGAAGACCCAAAACAAAATGCCATGGTCCTCTTTCTTTTCCTGCAAGATTTATCCTAGTGTGTTGTGAAATGAAATGTATTATTTTAGTAAAAGGGCTGGAAGAAAATGAATTACCTTAAAAGCACCCAGTCACCATATGTTGGCTTTTGACTAAATTATAAAGTATTGTTGGTAGGACATTTCAAAAGGGCCCTATTCATCAATGTGATTTTCACTTGATCTAGCTTCTTCTCTTTAAGAATCTCATACTCATCTAGCTTCAAGGAAAAATGTAGGACACCGCCGGTCTCTTCAAATGTGACATTGTAGAACTCTACCATTCTGGTATGCAACAAAGTAAGGTCCATGAAGATATTGTTGTGCTCATCATAAGTTGTAGATGTTCCTTGGCCTTTTTAAGTACTTTGAATATGAAAGGGACGACCAAGGAAGTTGTTTTGTGCGTTGTTGAGCTGAAGTCTCTCTTTTGAGACACTTGATGTTGTTGGTAGCAACTTGGATTTTATTCCCTTCTTCACAAATAAGGAGGAGACAGACTGTTGAATAGCTAAATACCCTCATTTGCTCACGCCAAGTGAGTCAAGTGTGCCTTGTATCTCTGTTGTTGCAGGCATTGCATTCTGATATATAAATTGGTCCACGGCATCCCTTTGCAAAACTTAAACTTCTTGTCATGGATTATATTTTTGCAAGACTATTGCTTATCAAGGGCTTCAAGTGCTTCCATACATTGGTTGTGGGATCAATGTTTTTCTTGTCTGGATAGATAGCATGTCTACAAAGAAAGCAATTCATAAGTTAAAGCAATACATAGATAGCATGCCTACTACAAAGAAAGTATAAATTAGTCAAACTAGTACATTGATTAGCATGTCTAACAAAGAAAGCAATACAAAAGTCCATTGCTCATTAGTAAAGTGTGCATGCCTTGATTGTGAATGTCTACATGGGCACAAACATACTCCCATTGGTGAAATGCAAATGAATGTCACCCACACCATGAACACCATCCTGTCTTAGAGCAAAAAATGTGATAAACCACTCCTTGTGAGCAGTAACATGGCATAAAGCACTACTGTCCATCTGTCAATTGTGAGACAAATTCCACATATGTCTAGATGAACGTGCAAAAGTAGGAGTACCACACTTGTACTCTCAGCAATAGCCACTGGAATCCTTCGTTGTCTCCAATGCCTAAAACAATGTCTCCTCATGTGCCCTGGTCTCTTGCAATGCCAGCAAACCACATGTTTGCGCCTTTGAGGTCTGTATGATGCACCAACCTCTGTATCCAATTACAAACTACCACTGCAAGTTTCCATACTGAGCGCAAAGCGAGTCTATAGATCAACCCACACGTGTAAATGCATTGTCGAGAAGAGCATAACTGCTCAATACAATGCAAAAGAAAACCAGCTGATCAAACACATGCCACCAAAACTATGGCAAACATCACATAAACCACATAACCCTCTGCCAAAACCAAGGAACAATCATGCATAAAAAGTGACCATATGCAATGAGAGCACAATAGAAATGGCCGACCGCATAGGCACTAGCCAAAACTTGGCTAAAACAACTCTCTAGCACCTGTCACAAAACACATAAAACTTGGTGAAAAATGGGCAGAGACTCTTATGTAATTGGAGTAAAATCTCAATGCAAATCTCAACCATAAAACAGCATCCAAGATGCCCAAGTGGTAGAAGCTCTCGACCACTACAAACTGACCAAAATATCGACAAAAGTTATGGCAAAGTGGGAGTAAACCCCAAGCCACTATAGTCTCTAAAAGAGAACTCTAAACCATGAACCATAACACTACTCAATGCCAATTAATAGAGATGCAAAAATGGCTCCACAATCTCACATACACTGGCAATCCGCACTCAACGTACATCCATAGAGTGACTACACATAAACAAGCGCCAGAAGAGTTACTTGATCAATGCAAAAACAATGCTCTCAAGGGAGTTCACCGGCACTCAAAAGTGCTCTCCAAAATGCATGTATAATGGGCATCAACCATGCGCCACAACCATACAAAAATCCATTTGCAAATATCATTAACCGAAGCACAAAATCACTGCCAAAGTATCTTGTGAAAAATTGTGAGAGAAGCTCCATCTTTGTGCTCAAAAAACCGCGTCTCTCAAGAGACCGCTTCGATGGTGTGTAAATGCCTCCATGCTTCGTTGCCCAAATCTACCAAAAAAACCCTCAAACCACAAGCTCGAATTGCATCTTTAGCTCAAAATTTATGTACCCAACCTTGAGCACTTGTCGTGCTTCCAAAAAGTGCATCAAACTTGCACACTATGCGAAAATTTTAAAAAAATTAAATTTTTTGTATATAGTCAATCTGAGTTGAATATCAGCAAATCTTCTAAAAAGTTGTAGAACACGTCAAAATGGAGGGGGCATAGCACTAGAATATTCAGATCTACATTCTACAGGCAAAAATAAAAACGAATTTGAACAGTGTTGCTGTGCACATAGTTTTTAGGGAAACACCTTCACTTACACACAATCTTCCACGCTCTTTTTTAAGCTTCCACAAGAGTATACATCACTTTCACTTGATCTCGCAAGCTCCCATTGCATTCTCACAAAGCCTCTAAGCTTTTTGATCTCTCCACAATCGAGAGAGAGAGAGAGAGAGAGAGAGAGAGAGAGAGAGAGAGAGAGAGAGAGAGAGAGAGAGAGAGAGAGAGAGAGTTATCGTCCACGGAGGTCAGATATTACATATGGACAAAAAAACAAAACATTATCGAGGACATGTTCCTTCTAAGTGGAGGAATTGCTCGATACATCTCAACTAAGAATTGAGGCTCCAATAAAGGGTAAAAAAAGAACAAAATCTAAGGAGGGACAGGTGGGGAGGCAGCTGATTTTGGAGTTCAAAATTCTTGGACAATGGCTTTACCTCCTTGATAAACTGCCCATTTTCTGGTTATGTGTGCTTCACGCACCTTTCGGAGTTATATGCTCTTCTGTTTGAGTTGGGTGGGTGTAAGATCTTCTACAAACCAAAGTTTGGTGTCTTTGAGAAACCTTGATTGCTCGAGGAATTTGATTCGATCCGTCTTGGTTTTGAACGTGAGGATCGCATGGTTGGTGCGGTGTTCATGTGCGAGCATGGTGATTGTGGCTTGTTCATAGAGAAGACATGTTATCACATAAACTAGTTTCTTGAGAGCCACACCATGCCTATGCAACAAGGACAAGAAAATATACTAGCATGAATTGCTATTGATTAGAAGGTTAAAGCTATATCATTCTCATATCATGCAACATCTTCAATAAGAGAATCATCAATAAAAATCACTAGAAACAAACAAGATCTTACTTATGCTGAAGTAATCATGCAACTCCATTGCATGTGAGACCACCTTAATTTGAATCCATCTTGGCAATTATTAGGAAAATAACCAACCATTAGGTGGTAACAATGTCCTTGGCCGAGTATCCAGCATTGTAGCGAAAGCATCAAAATTGCTTGGGTAAAGTTAAGTCCATTGTACTAGCACAACTTTGCATGCAACTCAAAAAGAATAAATTGATAAGCCCTTGGCCACAATGAAGTATATGTCTCTATGTTTTAATTCAATACGCTTAAGTGCCTTACATTATCGAGAACTAGTGTTTGATAGATTTCAGTAGCTTATCATATAAAAAAAATACAAACTTGTATCACAAGAATGTCAATTCCCCAACCCCTAGTAATCGTAGATCCTAAATCAACAAGCAGGGCTTTGGCATGGGGTAGAATCCATGTTTCTAGTTGTTCAAGTATTTTAGTTTTGTATTTGACTTGTAACCGTAGTTTCGTGTAAGCCCCTTGGTTTGGCACATGTCAACATCCATTGGATAACTTGTGAGATACACATGTAAAGCCCTCCCCAAGTGTGTGCTAATAGCATATCACAAACTTTGGTAGGTATTATACCATAATCATAAAGTAAAAAGCCTTGCTTTAGAGAATGGCATCTTAAGAATAAAATGTGGTCGAGTGTCTTCGCTCAAAGGCTTTTGATTCTTCAATCAGATATTCACATGCCATGCATGATAAAACTCTCAAGGACCAAGATGTAAGAGCCATACTGTAAACAAACTTCTCTTGCTTGTTGTTCCTTTTAATGATGTATTGGTTCCTGCAAAACTCAGAATTCCAAAGAAAATGCAAAAATTGAAACATACCTTGTATCCAAGGTAACAATAACCTTTGTCTTTTGTTTATGTCATGTCATTGAGACTTGCTCGCTAGCAAAATATCACCTTGGAGTCTAATTGAGCCTCACTCGATTAGTAGAATATTACCTTGGAGTCTCATTGAGATTTGATCCATCAAAACAACTATCAGCACCATCGAGAAGTTGTTGTCCTTTCCAAGAAGGCACTAAGCCTATAGCTATGAGAGTTTGTGAGGAAATTACAAGGGACTTTAACTTGATGAAGCTTAGTAATTGATGACGAACACTTCGAGTGCATCCATGGAAGTTTCACTCACACACACACACACACACATGTATAGTCAAAACCCTCAAAACAAGACAAAGATGAAAACGTCAAGGCTTTTATCATATTTGATCATGGGTAAGATAAAAGGGTTTATTAATGCATTGATAGCAGCAAACCTTTATTGTCCACAGTAACTATGTGCTCACATTGATGTATATATTCTGCCTAGCAATTGGAGCAAGTTGCAGATATAAGTCTTCTTGGTTCATAATAAAATCAAAAATAAATTCAGCCCCTACAAAAGAATAAATGTATGTACGTCAAAAGAGTTAAAGTAATCTAAGAGCTGTAGAATAATGTTAACACATGCCAAGGCACACCAAGTTTGAAATTCGCCACATTTCGTGTGGTCAAACCTCCCATGAAGCCTCGTCAAAAAGATTTCTTGCCCTCGGCTTCCAGGTCGATGGATGAGGGCTAGCAACAAGTCTCTGTGATCAAGTGCAAGAGAGTAAAAACCTTGGCACGGAGCAACTTCCACCACAAGGAAAACCCTCCAGTTAATCAAGAATCCCCCATCAATCTAGATAACGTCTTTGAGGTGCTTCAGGATAGGAAGCCGAAGGGATTTCTTACCTCAGAGTTGTCCTCTTCTCAGCTAACTACTTCTTAGGAGGACAATGAAAGAGAGGCAGCGAGGTATGCTACTCAAGATATGGAGAAGTTTGTCCCACTCTCCCCATAATGAACAACTTACATATTTAGTCCTGGAATGTGAAAGGCATAAAATTTGCAAAGAAAAACACTCTCTTTTGGGAGGAGGTCAAAAAAGCAACTACAAGTTGTTGGCTAATTCAAGAGCACCATCTTGATGCTTCTTGTTGTAGGAAGTAGGCAATATGGAATAAGTTGGTGTACTACGATGATGGTGCTCTGGGGTTCAGTGGGGTGCTCTCCATTTTCTACAGAGAGTTGTGTTTAACCACATCTCAGGGAGAGTCCTTGGGGTAAGGATCAAGTGGGCAGGCCAGTCCTTCACCATTATCAACATCCATGCTCCATGTGATGCTAAGGGGAGAGCCAAACTCTTGATGGATCTCAGAGGGTAGCCTCCCAAAGGAGACTGGTGCATCATGGGAGATTTCAACATGGTGGAAGCTCAAAAGGACATGATAGGGTCGACTAGTCTGTTGGCTGGTTTTGAAAAATCAAAATGGCAAGCACTCTACGAGAAATGGATGCTGCTTGGTTTGTGGAATGCAGGTCCATGTAGTAGCTCTCCTGGATGACATTGGAATGAGCTAGACAGGTTCAGGCATCTATGCCAGAGTGGTTGTTAGAGTTAGTTGATATCAGACTTAAGGACTTCATATTAGACTATGTAGTACTGGAGAGAAAACTATAACTCGAAATGAAATGACACTAGAATTATATTCTTTAGAAACTAAAGAGCAAGGAGAAGGACTTGTAGGCAGACTTGTAGCAAGGCAAGGATCAAAGAAATCTATTGTAGAGCGACCATGAGGGAAAGAATAGAGTGGCGGTTGCAAAGAGTTGATGAGCAAAGCTGAGCAAAACAGCGCGAGCAGCTTGGTGAAGGGCAACAAGGAGAAGGCCTTCGAGTAGAGCACCACACAGAGTTGTTGGGAGGAAGTGAGCAAAGGTAGCGCGAGCAAATTTTAAGGGTCATACTCAATAATAATTGAAGTTTTTCTTTATCTTTAAAATATTTAAGAGTGTGTCACGTGAATAGAGGTTGGTCACCTGTAAGGACGGTTAAGGGAAATTTTGTGTGCTTAAAGTAATAAAGGAAATCATTTGTGTGGAAGTAGCAGATTCTATAAAAGGCAAGATAGGGGAAAGACTTAGAGGAGCGGCTAATGCTTGCGTAAAGGAGAGAGCAAGGTGAGATAAAGCCGTTCTCACGCTCTCTTGGCAAAAGGGCACAACTTCTCTTACTTTCAACTAAGCAAATGACGACATAAGAGCACTTTCACTCATCACAATTAAGGAGAAGTTAACTGCATCTTATCAATATTGGTTGTAATTAAATGTTGCAATCTAATTTCAAGTTAAATCATAGCAACTTTCAAAGCATCGTTTGTGTCTTTTGCTATTGATCCGGCTGGTCGCTCTGCAACAGACTTCTTCAATCCTCGCCTTGCTACAAGTCCACCTGCAGGTCCCTCACTGTCATCCTCTGCAGGTCTCTCTTGCATCACCAGTGATCTTGTTCCTGCCTGCAAGAGGCTATCCTCTACAATCAGCTTGTCTCGACGGTCTCCTTTTCTTCCCCAGGTTTGCCAGTACAGTCCTTGACTTGCTGATGACTTCCCGACTTCAATAGTTGTGTTCTATCTCCAAAATCATGTGCTCCTTACTCTCCCCTTGGCTTGCTGATGACTTCTCGACTTCAATAGTTGTGTTCTATCTCCAAAAGCATATGCTCCTTACTCTCCCCTTGATTGCACCATCTCCGTCAGGCTCCTCCTCTCCTATTTGCAGTGCTCTACTCGGCTTGGATTCCTCTGTCCAAAATTGTTCTCAGCCTCCGCAGGGCCCTTGCATTGCCTTTTTCTTGAGCTCCTACACAAAGTTGTTAACCACGCAATTATCAAAGCCCTCCTCTACAAACGTTTCTGTGATGCAACACTTCTTCACTGGTTGCCACCCGTCGATGAACTCTAATCTGCTAGCTATTCTCCTACAAGCCGGTGGCCTTTTTCTGACTCGCCACACTTTTTCAGTGGAAAAATTACCAAAATACCCCTTTAATTTGTGGAAATCCCCAAAATACCCCTCAAAATTCAAAAATTCCCAAAGTACCCCCATAAGTTGTCATAAATTCCCGAAATGCACTTCAAAATTCCCAAAATACCCCTGGTTGTGAGAGTAAATTTCTCCAAAAACAAAAACAATTTGTAGCTTTTCATAAGAAGCATGATTGTCTACCATACAGGATGCTAAAACTAAAATTTGAGTTGGTTATCTAGGCTTTGGAGATGAATTGCTTCATTATTTTTAGACACAATTGCCTTTTCTTTGCAAGGTAATTTGTGACAAATTACATGATGCTAAGCACTCAAAAACCGATCTCAACTGTCAAACAAGAATAAAGATTAGAAAATCTTGAAGAATCCAACGAAAATAGATACAATGGTATTTTGGGAATTTTTGAAATTTGAGGGGTATATTGGGAATATGTTCTCATCCCTTTCAAATGCTCTTGTCACTTTTTTTTAGCTGCTCGTCACCTCTTAAAGATAGCTTAAGCTTTACTTTTTAATTGGTAACCGTTCACATGCATTGGATGGCACTTGGATGTCGGCCACCATTTGAGTACTCCAATTTTGGCATACATGTCAGCCAAAGCATTGCCGAGATCATCCTTCAAGGTGCAAGCATAGGCACACAATCAATGCATTCCAATGGACAATACTCCAAACAAGAATCTTTGCACTCACTTGAAGTAGTGGGGACCCTCCTGACTCTTGCCTTGTTAGGCATAATTTACAATCTGTGTGCTCGATGAAACAACATCCCAGACAATAGCTCCTCAAGTACTTATTGTCATCTTCAAAGTGAACCGAGGCGAAGGATTAAAGACTGCACCATATAGGAGTACATTTGGTATACCTATTCAACTAGAGCATTGCCAATCACAACATTCAGCATACATATCTACCAAAGCAACTCCAAGTGTATTTTGATTGAAGCATCCTTGCCACCGCCATGTTGGCCATCGCTTGCTATCAATATACGCCAAGTGACACCATCCTGGGTAATAAATTCCTCAAACACTAAAGTTCATCGCGTTTGGCTAATTTATCTACAACCAAAGTGTTGCGAAACACCACATTAAAACATGACACGCTTTTGCCAAAAAAACCTATTAAAAAACTATTATTTTTTGTATTTCTCTCCTAGTGGACGTGGAGCATCTATAGAATCCTTCTGATTCAAACACCAAGAAGGTCCTCTACCATAGAGCATAACTTGTATAATATCCTCTGAGATTGTACAGCATGTAGATTAACTACCACAGACTGTGCACATAACCTTGTCCTCCTGGGCCAAATGGTATAGGAATATATTGCCCAAGCACTCAAGATTCATAGAATTCACATGAATATGCATTATCTATCTCTACCAACATCAAATAACCTTATTTTAAGCTTGTCATTTCTGGATCAAGCATCAACCAACGACATTGTGCATCCAAAAGAACCCATCTATATTGAACTTGCTTCTTAAAATTCCTAGATTCTCTTATATCGAATGTCATTGAGAACAAATAACATCCAAACGCCCCACAATAAAGTAAAGCTTTCCTTGAATCAGAGTGCCACACCCATATCCTGTGAAAATTTGAAATCTTTTGCTCAACAAGCATATATGAACATTGCGTCCCTTTTATCGAAAATCAGAACGACATTCACATAAGCATTAGTAGAAAGAGTATCCAAACCCAACCATAGCCAATACAACACCCAATAAAGTGAAGAAGCATGTGCATCCTTGCATTACCTATGGTGATTTAGCATCATCACCCCCTCTGACTTCATAGCCATCACAAACCTTTGAACATTTTGAAACTATATCAGAGACTTCTTTATGTGGAACTCGAGCTTGACCATGAAAAATAGCTATAACCTTTAGATCTTCATCAACATTTGGATTGGTAGAGCCCTGAAAACCCTCATCATCTTCCAAAGAAGCATAGGTTGCTTAAGCACCTCTTGTGGCTCATGAGAATAACACAAGGAGAATCTCCTGGGATATCCCGTGCTTCAAACATTTCAAAAATGTAAGGCAAACAAATAACTTATCCAAGCAATCTGCATAGATCTCCTTATCCTCTTCTATTTCACATGCTTCTATGGCACCCAAAGATCCATTAATATCTTGTAAGGATTCTTCATGTACCCCCTCTGAATAGGTACTTACATCAAAACTACTTATAATGCTATGTTCATACATATCACAACCTGCCAAGAAAACATCAACAATGGCATCTTCTTCTCTCAACCTAGCAAAGAAGCATCACTATTAGCATCTTCGTCTTGTTGTGTGGCGTGAGCACATGTAAACATATCATCAGTAGCAACCATAGATTCATTTATACCCTCATGCACACCCTGTGTCAGCTCCATGATTTCTTGCATTTCATTTGTTACCATATAAATGGTTTTATCTATGCATTCATCTTTAACAAACCTAATCTTTTGTTTGGACTCATAAGCTTCCATAGTGATGAAAGAACCATTTTGAGAACAATCCATGCAAGGGTCACTAGCCTAAGGAACACTGGCAGCACAATTTCCGCCTTCATCTAAATCTTCACAAGATTTAATGATAGAGGTAGCTACCATGCAAGCAAGCTTCAAAAAAATTTCACCAATGGTTTTAGCACGAAGTTTGTTATTTACTTGTGTTAGATTGCTTGGAACATGATACTCTGGGGCTAAATCTGCTACTTCCAAAGCTTCATCATCATCTGCTTTAGCTTTACTTCTTGTATGACTTTGCTCCCAAAAATTAATCAAATCTAATTATCTACAACCGATATCCACATATCCATCAACTTTACTGGAAGTAGCCTACTTCTTCTGAGTCATCTACTCTATTTCTAAGCCCATGTGTTGGTCACCCACCTATACAAATGCTGCTTTGAATTCCTTGATCATGCACTTAATTGAAACACCCATAAGGTCCATCTCTGACCTATAGCATCCAAGGTATATGTTACCATTGTAGCCATCACACTTACTTCTTTCAGCATAAACTTTATCTAAAGCTTCTTCCACCACTTTGTCCACTTTTGCCTACTTCATCTAAGCTTCATTTGGTTGAGCAAATCATTGCAATAAATGTGCTTGTGCATCTCCATCTAAACCAAATTGCTCATAAGTGACATGTTCTTGTTATTGCGTGAAAGCATCAAATAGTTGAATCATCTATTGTACCATCTATACTTGTGGTGTCATCATAGTTCTCTGCACAATTTTCCCACCCCAGCTCGCTTCATGTCAGGTTCACCAAAGATGTCGAGAATTAAGTGTTTGCAAAGTGAGCCGGGTCAGCACCGAGTTGCTCGCTTGGAAAAAAATTTAACAAAAGACACAAACAATGCTTGAAAGTTGCTATGATAACTCAAAATTAGAATGCAATTTTTAATTACAACCAATGGTAAGAAGCAGTTAACTTCTACCCAATTGTAATGAGTGAAAGCGCTCTTATGTTGCCATCCGCTTAGTTGAGGGTGAAAGCAAGAGGATTGGTCTTTTGCCAAGAGAGCATGAGAACGGCTTTATCTCGCCTTCCTCTATTCTTTACGCAAGCACTACCCGATCCTCCAAAACTCCCCTTGCTCTAATGTGCACGAAGCCCGTTGATTCTATAAAAATTTCTTCTTTACTGCTTTATGTACGTGAATCACCCTTAATTGCCCCTCATACACAAACTATTCTTGCCTTTTATAGTTTGCCAAACTCCATTTGCATGACAAAGCCCTTAAATATTTTATTAATTACAAGGACAAAACCTTCAATTTAGTGTTGGTTGTCGGGTCCTATCAGAGAAAGTGAGAGAACGATATACTTGCAGAGGCTCTGCTTGTCCAGTAGTGCTCTTTCTTGTCGACCTCTTCAAAAGCTTTTATGTTGTGCTGCTTTTCTCCATCAAATGTTTGTCAAAGTGTTGTTAATTTGCATGCAAATTGTTAGGTTTTGCTACTTTCAGCATGTACAAAAGGCTAGAATCCATCGGGTGCTCGAGAATGACCTATCAATAGCCAGCTTTATAGAGATTATCCAAGAAATCAAGGAAACAATTCTTGCCCTTGGAAAAAGAAGGAATGGACGAATGGAATCGGGGCCACCTCCTCTGCTACAAAGAGTACATAATCATGGATGTTGGTTAGTTTTGGGCTGACCCTTTGTAATATTTGGAGTGATTGAGAGACACCTCAAGACTTGTTTATGAGCAGGCTACTTTGTACAGCTTTTAATACATTTAACCACTCACCATTGTGAGTTTGGCCAGAAAAAAACATTGGCTTAAACAAATGTGCTCACTCTTGCCATTATCAAAAATGAAAACATAAATATCTCAAACAATATGCAAAAGTAAGGGTGGAATTATACAATGGTGGTAGAAAAGGAGGGATGGAAAGGGGATTTCTGGGTGGAAGCATCTCAAAAAGGGAACTTTTGTTGCCCTTTTGTTCACACAAGCCCAATGAAAGCAAGCTTGATTAAACTTTTGGCACCCCCTATTCACATGGAGGCGATGAAAGAGATCTACCTTTGGGAGCGTTCATGTGGTAGCTCCGAGTGTAACCAAAGACACTACCAATCATAAAAAAACACTTGATTTAAATTATACTTGAATACTAGTATGTAATAAAGTCAAATCCATAAATTGATTCAAGATTGCAAACATCAAAACATAAAATCCATTGTGTAAAGCGCAACCCATATTAAAATAGCTCAAGTGGAAGTTGATGACGATGACTTTACACTTTGTCACCAAAGACTTATTGTACTTTGTTCTTAGCATATTATTGGTAAAATTATCTTACTAGATTGTCGCGATGATTGCACCTAACCCAAGGTCATTTGCCACTCCTCCTTGAACACCTCCTTCATCACCACTTTGAGGTCGCTCAATTGCATGCTCTACCCTTGTGGAATGAAGATCTTGAATTTCTACCATAGAATTTGTTGCAGTTCTTTGGTTTTCTTCAAGAAAATTACCAACCATTAGGCTGGCTTCGACATCACACACCCATTCCATGTCAAAAGAATCACCGTGGCATATACAAATATTGTATAGCAAGAGACATGATGTCACCAGATCATGCACATGATGTAGATTCATATCACAACTCTTCAATAAGATGTGAAACCTTGCCCTTAGCATGCCAAATGCTCATTCCACTAGCATTCTTGTGTTGGACTGTATGAAATTCCATTCAAACTTCTTGCAGGACAAGCCTTCTAGCACCCTTTGAAGGGCACCAACATAAATGGTCAAGCTAGGTAAGTGTAGTCTCCCACCAAACAATAGTTGCCTAGCTCACCTCTAGCACATTTTTGACCCAAATCACTTCGCAAGGAGTCATGGATTGATCCAGTCCATCTGACATCATAGTTCCATATGGAACAATTTGCTCCCATTGTTAACTCCAACAAGATTGAATGGAATCCTTTATTATTAAATTAATCCATATGGTTCTCCTTTGGTGCAATGATTGTATGTGTGAACCATTGATGTCACCAACATCATAAGGTATTCCTCGAAGGTCTTTAAATTCACCGGATAGCTTCTCGAAGCCAGATGGAGAAGGCCAATGAATGTAGACATCTCTTAGACCCGATGTGATCATGGCCTTGCAAAAATCAAGGACAATCCCACATGATGTGCTCTTTGCACACCCAATCAAGTCACCCAAGACTTCCACGTGTGTGCCAGAAGCTAATCTCAACACAACAATGGTCACATGCATAGGGAGGTCAATGGTTTTGCGCATGTTAGTGATGCACTTTTCCATGAAAGGGGCCACCTTCCCACAAATGTAACGAAAGGTTTCCTTGTTGACTCGGAGATGTATCTTAAACATGCTCTTTGAGTAAGATTTTAGAAGAAAGTCATCAAGAAAATTTTACGGCCGGCCCCTAGCTTGCCTATGCTCGTGAGTCATGATCTCTTCTTCTATTGATGATGTTCAATGATCGGCCCAGACACTAGATTAGATGCAACCATCTTTGCAAGAAGGACAGATCATCATGGTTGGTGCCATCCTTTAGCAATTTTGCAATTGCTAGAGAGCACAACCACGCATAATGAAGTGCCATCTCTGTGGACATGGTTCTCATAACCTAGAGAGGTGAAAACAAGAAATAAGCTCATTACCAAAATAACCCACAAAATGTCTTAACTCCTTGGAAATAAACCAAGAATCTTTTAGAATTTGAGACATTTTAGAAAAAAAAAGCAAGATAGAGAAGCGGATGTGACTTTAGTAGATAACAAGAACATTAGTTGTTTCATTATAGGAATGCTTTAAGAATCCATCCATGGTGTCACAAAATCTATCCAATCAAGCACCTCTTGGTGCATCAAGTTATCTTTTAGGTGGTCAAGCAAAGCTTTTCCGCCATTTGTGACAGTGACTCCTCAACCTTTGGAGTAGGGTGCTTGCTAGTGGTGGTGGATGTGGATTGACTTTTGCTTTTGGAAGGCTTTGGAGTCTTCCTCCATTGTTACCTCACTCATGGTAGCTTTTCCTAGGTGGTAGAGGAGCCATGTCTAACACAATTGACTGAGGCTCTATCATGGTAATACTCATCCACCACGTCATACCATTTGCATGCATGTTTCCTATCATGGCCATATGTAGCATTGTATGCTTTAACTAGCCTATATTGGCTAAGTATATAGCCCACTTTTTGTGGCATGCCTCATTGTGTTTATCAAGTCATGTTATATGGAGGACAACCGTGTTGCCACTTTTTCCCATATATGAATTTATGATGCATACCACCCCTCACATGAATAAGTTGATCAACCTAGAAGTCTTTCCATTATCCATTGATCTTCTAGATGCTACCCTTGTCCTCATCATTGAGATCCACCACGTCCTTCTTTTTGGAGGTCTTGCTTTCTTTGATGGAGTAGTTGATGAAATCCAATGCACCTCATCGCCACCTAAGTGTAAGGTCTTCTTCCTAGGTGGCTTAGTACTCCCTCTAGACACTTATGGAGTGGGGCTAGAACCACTCTCCATGTGTGGAGGATTATGGTGTGGAGGTGGACATGACGGAGGTGGCTTGAATAAGAAAGGAGAGGAGGGAGATGGAGAAGTGAGCATGGCCGTGAAGCCATGCGGGGGCATAGGAGAATGGGGGCGGCATGAATAAGTAATTGGGGGGTTGGAAGAATGCATTTTGAGGATTTTTATCATCCAAGTCCTTTTGGGAATCAAAATTTTAAGATGGATCTATGAACGTTGCAAAAACAAACAGAGAGAGAGAGAGAGAGAGAGAGAGAGAGAGAGAGAGAGAGAGAGAGAGAGAGAGAGAGAGAGAGAGAGAGAGAGAGAGAGAGAGAGAGAGAGAGAGAGAGGAATTATAGGCTCAATTGTGCATGAAGTTGTGCTCCACCCCAACTGGCAAGCTACCTTGGTCCAAGGTCGGGGCACATCCCTTTGTTGCACCTATAACAAATAAAGGAAAGCTAGGGACATTGCAACAAGTGGAGCTACCAAAAAAACTATCAATATAGAGTGGAAACGTTCACAATGTGAAACTATGAAAAGTGATGAAATGTACTCTTAGAATTTGCACCAATGTTGTCGCTATCAATCAACTTGATTGAAGCATTTAAGTGACACAAAGAGAACGGAGGTTCGTAGAGGATTATATAGGAATTTTCTAGAAAAATGTTGCTTGGTATTGAAATGTTGGAATTAAAACGTTGGAACTTCCAGCTCCAAGAGATCGTCCTCCTTAGCCCAATGGAGGATCATAATAAAGTTGAAGAACCCTTGCGAGAGGTAGCAACGTACGAAGTCATTGTTGAAGCCATTTTTGTGAAAAATCTCGACCTTCTTAATCATCTTATAGTTGTCCCTAGTCCCTAGTTCGACCACTAGTACTAGTCTAATCAAAAAAGAAGAAGGAAGGAAAAAAAGAAACTAGTACTAGTTCGACCACTAGTACTAGTTTAATAAAAAAGAAGAAGGAAAAAAAAAAAGAAACTTCCCCTCTATTCTTATGAGGGTTTGGTTGTATGGTGGTGATTGCATGGGTTGACAACTCCCTTTAAAAGCCGGAATATAGAAGTCCCTATGGCATCTCAATGAAATTCTCGTGTATAGTGCCTCTAAGGAAGAGTACTTACAACATCTGAAGTAAGTGTTTGAACTGTTCCGAGAAGATAAAGTTATATGCCAAAGAAAAGAAGGCCAATTGCATTTGAAAGCAAAAAGCTTGATTAGCACAATAGATTATTTAGCTTACAAAAGGGAACTCTATGCAATAGTGTCTGCTTTGAAGACACGGTGACAATATTTGTATGGAGCTCAATTTGAGATTGTTTGACCATGAAAGTATAAAATGGTCTACACAAAGAACATATTTAAAGGGTCAAAAGGCGAGGTGGATTGAGATTCTTGAGGAGTATGATGCAAAGCTACGGTATCATAAAGGATGATACAATGTGGTAGCAGATGCTCTTAGTCATATGCCTAAGATCAATTCTTTTCTCTTTACAGAAGTGAGTTTTTGGAATCTCTCAAGGGAAAATGTGAGCATGATGATGCATACTCCAAGGTGTGGAGCAATGTAAAAATGAGGAATCCTTCTCACTCCAATGATGGTTGTGTCTCCATTTCCTCCACACCCAGTTATCCTCTTTCAAGTGACGAGTTGCACAGATGGAATAATTTTTCCATAGATGATGGGTATCTACTCCACAAGGGAAGAGTGTGTACAGACAGAACTGGACATTCAATGCCAAATTCTTTAATAATGTCACAACAGTCCAAGTGTAGGGCATCCAAGCATTGAGAAGACTTATACTTTTATAAGATGACTTTTACTGGCCAAGTTTATACAACTATGTTCAAGACTATGTCTTGCATTGCTAGATATGTCAAGTAAATAAAAAAGAGCACCTGAAGGCAGGAGGTCTCTTGCCCCCATTAGAGATTCCCAATGGAAAGTGGGAAAGTATCTCTATGGATTTCATTGTGGGTTTACCAACCACTTTACGAGGTCATGACTCGACATGGGTGGTCTTAGACCAATTGACTATACTTTGCAAGTTTATTCCAACTAAGACTCCAGAGTTAGCCAAGTTATTTGTGGACATTCTACCTATTGTATGGATTGCCAAGTCACAATGTGATTGATCATGATCCCAAGTTTAACATTCACTTTTGGAGGGCTGTGTTTAAACGATTGGGTACACAACTCAACATAAGTACTGCAGATCATCCTGAAACGGATGATCAGAGTGAACAAGTCAACCAAGTGTTAGAGGATATGCTACAAGCATACGTTAGCAAGAAGCAGTCAGATTGGGAAGATTATCTTCATATTCTAGAATTTGCTTATAATAGTGCTAAGCATGTTACGACTGGTTTCAATCCTTTCATGCTCATGTATGGTTTTCAACCTAGGTCACCAATTAAGGTGGGGTTGGCAACTAAAAAGTTTCAACAGGTCAAGGATTTTCTCCAAGACCATATGGACATGGTGAGACGGCTCGTCAAAATGTTTAACAAGCACATGATGGGTATAAGAAGTATGCTGATAAGAAACATTGACTAGTTCGGAAGTGGCAGAGGTATTTTTGCATGTGCCAGACCATTTGGAAAGTCTGAAGATTAAGCCAACACGTAAATTATTTTTGAGGTATTGTGGGCCTTTTAAGATACTCAAGCGAGTTGGTGATATGGCCTACAAACGTTCATTACCTGTGCACTCTCGTATTCATGTGGTATATCGTGTAAGTCGTTTACATAAACACTTGCATGGGGATAATAATGTCATTAACCAATAAATTTTGGTTGATTTCATTATACCTCTAGCCGAATAGCATGAACCTGAATGAATCCTAGACTATCATGATTTACGTACTCATCATGTGCGTCGACAAGCTTTAGTCAAGTGGAAAGACTGACCTGAAGAAGGTGCCACTTGGGAAAACATTAGTGTTCTTGAAAAGAAATTTCCCACTTTTGTTTTCGACGAAGAAAACACTTCTCCAAGGGGGGGAGTAATATAAGGCAAAGGGCCAACCTAGGGGGTCATGGAGCTAGGCCAAGGGCCTGACTGAATAGTGTGGATAGGGGGTAGGAAATCCTAGAACATGCCAGGGCTAGGAGCCCAAGAGTCTATATAAATGGCGGTAGGGAGGAGGATTACCCAAGGTGGTTCCCTAGGTCTCACACTAATTGGCTACATGTTGGCTGTTTCTTCTGTTGTTGAGTCATCTAACTTGGCCTAGGTCTACCTATCAGCTAGGCACAATTTTGATAGTGATATTCATTAGGGGGAATCTAACAAAATCCCCTCCCATATTAGATGTGGAAGGAAAACAAAAACCAGGCATGCAAGGGTTGTAGGTTGTCTTGGCAGGTGGTGCGCAAGAGAGGGGACAAGTGTTGAGTACAACACACAAATTGGCTTGATAGGTAGAGCATGAGCGAGGGTGGAAGGCGTCCAGGGTAGCACCTACCATGCGACACGACAATGAGGGAGGGGTTGAGGCACGACACCAAAGGTATTTTGTTTTAGAGTAAGCATATCACCTAATGGACCTATAAATCACAGTGGTGGGATGGTTAATGGGGACGACTCACATTGTGTACATCTCCTTGAGCTCGATTCCCACTTCATCATGGTACTTTTGTGTTCATTATTGTCCCAGTAGATTGGGTGGAGGAATCTATTATCTTTCACATATGTATCATCTATCCTCTTTCACATATCTTAGCTTGATCAATTGTATATGATAGGGTGACCACTTTAACATTTGATAATGTTTACATGTGTGAACAACCTGTGAGGCACCATAATATGTGCACCCACACAACCCAAATATGATGATGTGTATAGCAATGTAATCTAATGCTATAGCCGAGAGCATAGAATGCCCTGCAAAATATTGAATATAACATAACACACGCCATAAAACGACAAATCCACATACCTGTCAAGTTGCACAAGTGCGTAATCAAAGCTATACATGAACAAAGAGAGACAAAGAGCGAGAGCGAGAGAAAGCGAGTGCAGCTGCACCTCCTAAAGAGGGCACACTGGCATGGCAAGAGGGAATAGAGGAGAGAAGAATAACATGGACACTGGGTGCAATCCCCCCCCCCCCCCTGCAAGAGTGAGCATTTTCCTCTTGCACGTATTTATTTATAGGTTTCTTTAATGCTCAAAATGGATACAGACTCCCCAGTCGGACATAATAATGATCATGGCTCATAAAGAGCACTTGAATAATAAAATGTACATGAACGTGATATCCTTTCGCATAGGCTATACATCGAGCAAGCTTTTGCGACTTGTCAACTGCAATAAACATATATTTATCAATTTCCATTACATACCTCTCTGTTAGAAAGAAACTGTCCTCAGTTGCTACATTAAGAATCTACAAAACATACTAGTCAAAATAAATGGTTAAAATTTTGTTTCTAGAAATAAAGAGAAAATAATAAACTTAAACAAACACATTTGCTTATGCATGGTGCCATCCACATACTACATATTCTAATGTCCCATACCACGAGAATAGGTAGTATACCAATCATCATATATCAAATCCAAATCCAAATCTGATTCCAAATCCAAATGCAAATCGCTTTCATTATACATATATTCGATAACAAAATCATACTAGGGGCAGTGGTAGCCAGTCCCTGCAGTATAATTTTGTAATTGGTGTTGTTTAAATTGATGAATCTACACCAATGAGATGTGTTGCCTAAATCAGCAATCTCGCTCACTTGTGCTACCTAAATTGGTGATCTGCACTTTGTAGTGATTCTATTGTTTGTTGGTGTGATGTCCAAACCAGCAAATCTGCACTCATGCTACCTAAATCGACGGATTTTCACTTAGTAATGATTCTCGTCTGTTGGTGTGTTGCCTAAATCAGTGAATCTACACCCGTGCTACCTAAACCGGCGGATCCGCACGCTTGATTGGTGTTGCCAAAATGGGAAATCTACACGAGGATGAACATTTACACACTACCTAAATTGGCAAACCTGTGTGCACGTGGCCAGTGGACTAGACAAGGCATAAAAACAAAATATTTACCATCTGTTTGGTACCAAATTGGAGTAGGTTGGAATGCAAAAGTATGTACCAAATGTTGACGATTGTCTCAAATCAACTGAGCGCATGTAAGTAGGTGTATAGTTTCATGACAAATCGTGTCAGTAGAAGCTCTAATCAATGTAAGTATAAGCCATGATGTTAGAGATAATTGATTTTATAGCTTATAACACAATGTAGACAAGTAAAAGCTCTTAGTCTTCTAAAAGTGTACGGTGGTATTCTTGCTTGTTCTAAAATTTCTTGGGTATAGCCTCTTGGAAATGTCTATAAAGAGAGTCACTTTAAAAAAAAATTAAAAATGAGCATTAATGTATCAAGCCAAGTATATTAAACTAAGGGATTGTCGTATAAGGAGATGTTGTGAAAGGTGCTGGGGAATCTAGAGATCTTAAGATAAGAAAGGAAGTAGAGTAAGCAGTATGGTGGTGTATTATATATGGCATCTCGGTCTAAAGATACAAGAGAGAGAGCTTACTCAACTCTGATACCGTTGCTACAATCAGGAGCATAGAGTAACCTACAAATTATTGAATATAACATAACATAGGCCATAAAATGACAAATCCACATACCTAGCAAGTCACACAAGCACGTAATTGATGTTGGGGTTAGTGGCTAGGGAGGATGATGCCGAGTGCATGCCATGGAATTGGGAGAGAACAAGTGCAAAGTGAGAGAAAGATAGTCAACACAAATATAACGCGCTATATTTGACTAAAATCCTTGTTACATATATAGAGAAATTAGGCCAAGCATGCAAAATCTGCCATGCAAACTCCACAAAGACTGGAGTGTGCATTCACCTAGAACTAGTGGTGTTCCCACGGGATAGACCATACAAGGCTTGAACACAACAAACCCCCCCCTCAAGCCCAAACAACTCTCTCCCCTCCCCCCCCTCCATTGACAACAGCATAGGTGTGTGTGTGAGTGAGTGTGTGTGCACTTCCCTCGAACAACAATCAAAGTGAGACAACAAGAACTCAAAACCAAACATAAATGGGAGGTCTTACCACTTATATGTGGCAGTGTCTATAACCCGTACGATTTATTGACAATGACTAACATAAAGACAAACTGGAAGTCCAGGACATCACTTTTTACGAGAAGCATTGGTGCTTTGGTCTTTCCACAGTGAATACAAGGATTTTTGTTGAAGTAGTCATTGGTTTGATGATTGATACAGCCCACAAACTGCACATGGTCTAGTGTTGATGGTGGTTGTGATCTGGTTGAACCTGCAGTGGAAACACAATTATTGACTGTATATGCACTCAGGATAATGGTAGAACTGACACGTGATACTCATTTCTCTTTTTCTTGCAAGGAATTCATGATACCATCCAAGGAGGGCAGTGGATCTTTTTCTTTTAAAACAGTGACGATTTGATGAAATTCTTCAGCCAAGCTTTTGACAGCTATGAGATCTTCATCTGGCACTGGGGCTTCGAATAATACCTAATTCTTGCTCATCTTTGAATTGTTGCTCTGCAGATAACGCCCTAGTAACTGCAGCCGCCGTTGTGCTTGGTTCATCCATTGAAAGGGGCTTGACATGCCCATGCTCCAAAGATTCTTTTGCATCAAATAACCCTTAACCTTTATTTGCCAAGTGTGAAAACCAGATCCGTTGAACTTGTAAACTTTTGATGCCATGCTCAATATAATTTTTCTATGACTATTATTGAAGTCAAAAAACAATGTCGAAATCAAACCTTGAAAATAATATTGATGCAAAATATTCAAAAATACGAGAATTGATGTTAAATTGTTGCCAATTGTCGGAGCCAAGTAGGCGAGCTTGTTGTGGAGAGCTAATACGTGTGAATACTCCCTTGAGCAGGGCTCAAATAAGGTGGTCAATATTAAAACAATGTGAATTAAAAAAAAACGAACTTTGTAGCTCAAACGAGCATGAAAAACAATGCCAATGGCAAGATTTGCTCGCAACGGATTGTAGAGAGCGTATTAGCAGATCATCGAGTGTCGAAAAAATACCAATATGCCAACGTGTCCATGTTGATGTAGGTTTTGCTTGGATTGGCGCAGGTTGATGACCCTCTTCTCTCCTCTGCAAGCGCGTGCTCCCACGCAGCACTCTAACACGGAGGTCGAAGCTTCATGGGATGCTCTGATACCAGTTGTTAAGGTAAGTGGCTAGGGAGGATGATGTCGAGTGCACGCCATGGAATTGGGAGAGAACAAGTGCAAAGCGAGAGAGAGATAGTCGACACAAAAATAACGCACTATCTTTGATTAAAATCCTTGTTACATATATAGAGAACTTAAGCCAACCATGCAAAAACTGCCATGCAAAGTCCACAAAGACTGGAGTGCGCATTCACCTAAAACTAGTGGTGTTCCCACGGGATTAGACCATACAGAGCTTGAACCCAACAATTGAAGCTATACACGAACTGTAACATTTAATGCACTAGTAACTTGTGTGTAGCAAAAATTGATAACGTAGTGAGCATTTCATTGAGAAGAAGTTCCTAATGAGCATAGAGAGAGTACTTAATTTGAGAAAGAAACCTAGCAATTTACACCTAATTTGGCATTGACAATACTTGAAAAGAGAGAGAAATGGAACAATTGACAACAATTGAGGACCGGATTTACATGGAGCCGGTCCCCCCTCCATAAAGGCTTTGTACTATAGCTTCTCCCATCAAAGGAGATTTTTGTACAATACAATTATTGTGTTCCTTGATAAAACTCATTGGTACAATGAAGATGGAAGCTTCATGCACCAAATTATGCTTGAAAAACACACCTAGTGTCCCTAGCCTCAGTCTCAAGACCTCACACACCTTCAAAAATGGTGAGAGGTAGCAGGGAATGAGGAAATATTGAGAGGAAGAAGGTGTATCTTACGAGAAAGAAGTATTCTCCTCACATAATCACTCTAATATCATAGCTTAGCTTAGTAATTAGCATGGTAGAGGAGATGAGCATGCCATTGAAGCTTGGCTCTTGGTTAGATTTGCATTCCATAGCCAAGAGTTGTTGGTGTAGGCCTCTACTTCTCAATGCTTGGAGAAGGAGATGGAATTCTTCTTGCACACATGAGTTGTATGTGTGTGTGTGTGTGTGTGTGTGTAGCATTGTGTTACGAGTAAAATGCAGCCCTCTCTCTCATCTTGGTCGACCCCTCTTGCTAATTTCTCATGATGGCCTCCCATTGGCTCCTGTAAAGCTTAGCCAATCACAAATTAGAAGCATAGTTGATAACCTTTTGACAAGTGTCCCCCTTTCCCCTTTTGTGAGAGCTTTAGGTGATTAAATAATTCAACTAAACTCTCATTGTATCTCTTAGTCTTCTGGCCAGTAGAAATCATGCAAGCCATTGGGCTGCTAAATGCTCATTGGACCCCTTGGTAGACTGTCCAATAGTCTTCTAGGGAGCTTAAATTCTATTGATTCTTTTATCAAGCATTTTTAAATAGGATTTGAGGGGAGATTGGGGGCAACTGGCCTGGGAGCTTGACATGTGTTCAGTATTCCCTTTGTGTAAAGGGGGAGCCTTGGAGTGTGTGTGTGTCTTTCTCTCTCATCCCCTACAATAAGGGCTTGCCCCCTCCTTCCTAGGCATGTGGGAAGACTTTTTAGACTTCCCATGACCATCCAAATTTCCCCTTGCTTAGGCCATTGGATAAATGAGTTAATTTTTGGAACCTTAGCCTATGGAAGTCTTAATGGAGCTGAACCTTAGTTCTTTAAGCCCCACTGAAGCACATTGCTCTTTTGTAGATTGTCCCCCTTTGGATCCTTATTTTCCCTCCTTTGGATCCCTGACAGACCGGTCTGGCAGCCTTACCAATATTCTAGCTTTTACTCCCCTGGTACTTCCCCATATTAAATGATCAGTTTAACATGAGAAAATCATTAGGGAGTATTAGATATTAGTTTTGATGACATTACCTCTCTCTTGAAATCATAGTCGTCCTCGACTATGAGGTAGAGAAGATAAAGCCTAGTCATTAGTCCATTTGCTAGCAGGTAGAGGATCCCTATTTTTCCCTACAACACCGTTCCAGAATGTATGACTAGTCCATTTGGTGCTTGAGAGCCTTCATTGCCGCAAGCATGTCTGCACATTAGTCTGTATCCATCTTCCATAGTAGAGTGACAAACTCTACTTGGTGTTCAAGAGATGTCGCCCCCACAAAAATGATCCTAAGCATGCATACTTATTAACATTTGCGCACAATAAAGAAAAAGAGTCTTATAAGACAAAAACTTTGCTCATTTAAAAATATTTACATTTGATTACTCTAGAAAATCATTGTAAGCACGTTATCCTGTAATTGTATGCCTTGCATCCATCTAGCATATTCAAAAGGATAATTTTTAAACTCGATAAGATATCGTCGGATAGTCTTACTGCCTCGTAATACCTTGTCTTCGTGTCGGAGAATGGACTGGGGCTGGAGCACCTCTTCTTGGTCCTCGATCTTCGGTGGGTCTTCAATAATTGCTTCTAGAGGTGGCTCTCCTTTGTAAGGCTTTAGTAGGCTAACGTGAAAATCATTGTGTATGAGCCAATGGTTGGGCAACTTGAGTTGATAGGCCATCTCATTGATTGGCCTAAGAATCTGGAAGGGACCATAGTACCTTTTTTCTAACTTAGCATAGTACTTTTGGTGTCCCGTAGGATTCTTGCCCGTTGTGTGCCTTAATGGAGCCTTGGAAAACTTAAGCAAGACCCAATCATTTTGTTTAAAGGCTAAAACCTCCTTTTGCCTTTGCTGAGAGATGGATATAGCATCCTTAATCTTTTGGAAAGATTCTTGTTGCATGTCTCGGCTATATTCATCTGTAGCAAAGATCTTCCCATGTACCTTGAGTAGCAGGGGACTTTTTGATCTTCCCTCTATCACCTCAAAAGGTGCTTTTCCTGTGGAAGTATGTACAGTGTTATTGTAAGCATACTCCACTAATGGTAAGTACTTCTCCCATTGGGACTTTTGATCTACTTATGTGACATAAGCTTTTAGTAGAACAAGAATTGTTAGGTTAGCTATTTCACTTTTGCCATCCGTTTGGGGATGATAGGCCAAAGAGAAGTTTAGCCTTCTACCTAAATTATCAAAGAGACCCTTCGAGAAGTTACTGGTCATTCTAGGATCTCTATCCGACACTATGGACATTCACAAGCCATTGTACTTGAAGATTTGTGATATAAAGAGGGTTGCCATTTGATGGACCTTGATAGTCTTTTAACAGGTATGAAATGTGCTTGTTTGCTAAACCTGTCTACTATTGTCCATATTCCCATGAATAGACTTGGGCAATCCATGGATATGCTCTCCCATGATGAATTAGGGATTGGCAATGGTTGAAGCAATCTAGGTTGCTTCCCTCTATCAAACTTCGTCTTTTGGCATACCACACATTTTGAAACATACTCTTGTATGTTTGCTTTCACGATAGGCCAATAGAAATATGTTTCTATCCCTTTTAGGGTAGACTGAATCCCTCTATGCCCCGCATAAGGAGGAGCATGAGATTCATACATTACTTTCTCACGTAGTGAGTTAGTAACGCATAGTCTATTGCCATAGAGAAGATAACCATCTTGTAGGGTAAATGTTTCTTCCTTCTTCCCTAGTGCAAGGGCTGAAATCACATCTCTAAAATCGGGATCGATAGCGTACTCGTCTACCATAAAAGATAGATCATTGTGAGTTGCTATGGCTACCACATTCACTCTCGGTCATCTTGAGAGTGCATCTGCTACTTAATTATGCTTGTCATGCCTAGAGCTCGCTCAACAGGATCAAGCCTTCAACTTTCATAGGCTATGGCGTGCCCTTCTTGGAGAAAAACAGCTCCAAGGCAATCACCACAAGCGTCACATTGGACCTCAAATGGCTTTGAGAGATCCAGCAGTGTAAGCACAGGTTGAGAGATAAGCTTCTTTTTAAGCTTTTCAAAATCATTGTTCTCCTTGGTGGACCATATATACCTAGCATTTTTCTTTGTTAGATCATGTAGCGGTCCCACAATTTGTGAAAACTTTTCTATGAAGCGTCTATAGTATGCACAATACCTATAAAGTTTCTTAGTTCATGTAGATTCCTTGGATTAGGCCATCCTTTTATTACCTCTAGCTTTGATGGATCCATTTGGCTGCCATCGTGAGAGATAATGTGACCTAAATAATGAATCTCTTGTAAGAAAAATTCACTTTTCTTTTGGTTAATATAAAAAAAGTTTATTCTCTCGTAAAACTTGAAATATTACCTGGAGGTGTTGTTTGTGTTCGTCTAATGAATTAGAGTAGATGATTATATCATCGAAGAACACTCCAGCAAAGGTTTGGTGAGGCTTGAATAGCTTCTCCATCAAGCGGTTAAATGTGGTTGGTGCATTGGTCAAGCCAAAAGGCTTGACAATGTACTCGTAAAGACCAAACGTAGTGCGAAATGCGATCTTTACAATGTCTTGATCAACTATCCTTATTTGATGGTAGCCACTTTTTAGGTCAATCCTATTGAAGTAGGTCAACCCTTGTAGCTTATCAAACAGGTCTTCTACTTGGGGAATGAGAAACCTATTCTTGATAGTGATCCTATTTAGTGCTCTATAGTCAACACACATATGATATGTGCCGTCTTTATTTTGCACTAATAACACTGGTGAACAAAATGGAGATGAGCTAGGCCTAACCATGCCTTTCTCAACTAACTCGTGCACTTGCCGCATAATCTCCTCTTGTTGAGCTTGGGAAACTCTATAAGGAGGTTTATTAGGTGGTGAACTTCCTGGAAGAAGTTCAATTGCATGGTCATCATTGCCTCGTTTGGGAGGTAGTTCACAAGGGATGTCGTCAATAAAAACATCTTGGAACCCCTTGAGGAAGTTGAATAACTCTAATTCCTATTTATATTTTCTTTTGCTAAAGCATTAGGTTCATTTTGATAATTTTTAACAAAATCCATGTACACGGAAATAGAGCTCTTTATTGACTTATTGAAAGCTTTCTTATGTACAAGGGGTATGGTACTACCCAACTCCTTAGCATCTATGTACATATCTTTTTCCCTGAACCTAAAGTAGATTTTGTCTTTCAGGGAATTTAACATTGGCAACCATGCGATCAAACCATGGTGCCCATAGGATTACATCCTCATGCTTGAGAGGAGAGATGAAGAAATCCTCCTTGTCCACATAGCTTTCGACATGGAGCCTCAATTTCCTAATTAAGGGAGTGACTGAGGCTTCTTGCCCCTTGAAAGCACCATCGGCAAGGTAGGACATCTCCCATCTCATAGGCTTGGATGCCTAGCTTGGTGGCCAACTCTGTGGATATAAAATTGTGAGTAGAACCAGGGTCAAAGAGAATAAAAGCATCATGTTCTCTTACCTTTCCCCAAGCATGGCATAGAGGAGATCTTTTGTGTTAAGCATCCTCTTCTTGGATTTCGACCAAGGTAGCTCTAGGAGTTTCATTTCGTGTATTCTTGTGGGGACAAGAACGATAAGCATGCCCTTGCTCCCCGCACTTGAAACAGCGGTTATCTTTATGATAACCCTCTAGCTCTTCAGGAGAGAGTTTATTTTTGCCTTTATAAACTCCCTTCTCCTTAGCTTTGTTGTTGTTGGCATTGCCTTTGGGAGACTTTTGGACGTTGTCCTTCCCCGTAGACACGATCGTTACGGTCCTTGTTTTCCGTGGGCCACCATGGTATGGTGTATGACCGCAAATATGGTGCGTGGGCTTTGAGAGTTAACATACTCCACCATATCCTTAGTTAAACCCACACAAAATTGTTGTTTTTGCTCTCAAAAATCCATCTTTTTGAAGACAGTGGCTTTGAGATGTAAATCCCAAAACTTGTCTACATATTTGTGGATAGATTCATAGGGAGAGAGCTTCAAGCTTCGCCATTCGGTGAGTACTTTGTCTTTGGCATTGATAGACAAAAATTGCCTTATGATGGAAGCTCTTAAAGCTTTCCATGTTCGTGGAGCTTCACCGTTTTCTCATAAGCTAGACCACCATTGCTTGGCGCACTTTTAAAAATGAATAGCTACATGACATAGCTTAGAGGACTCCATGAAGCCCTCATCTCCAAACATTGCATCGAATTGTTGGATAAAGGCCAAGAGTTTGTTCGTAGCACCAAAGATTCCATCATAGGTAAGAAAAAAGATGTTCTTTCCTCCCTCTTTGAACCTTTTGAGCTTGGACGACCTCTTCCAGGCGGCATAGGATTTCCTATGGCCTCTTCTTTTAGGTGGTTCGAGAGCTGCACCATCACTTTCTTCAGAAGAGGAAGAATATGAGGAGGATGGAGAGGAGGGTGACCTCTTTCTCGCCTTTTTCTTCCCTTGTTCCTCCTTGTCTGCACCATCACTTTCTTCAGAAGAGGAAGAGGATGAAGAAGATGGAGAAGAGGGTGACCTCTTTCTTGCCTTTTTCTTCTCTTGTTTTCTTTCTTCCCTCTTTGAATTATGGTGTAGAGAAGTATGCAATGGCCTTCTCCATTTAGGGGGTATTGGAGAGCGCTTTGCCCGCCGTCTTCGTGGAGCCATCTCTGCCGAGGTGGCAGGAGACTCACTTATTTCTCGTTCTTTTGGTGGGGGCTCTACCATTGAAACTTGGGTTCTCCTTTGAGAGGGAGATGCATCATCGAGTAGTAAACTTTTGAGCCCTTCATGTGGATCCTCCTCTTCTTCCCTTATCGGAGAGAGTCCTCTTTTGGAAGCCTCACAAGGAGGCTTCCTAGGTACTCTCTCTTCTTGGTGGGGAGTTTGGAGAATCCCATGAGTGCACGATTGTTGTAGCACTTCACCTTGGAGAGATGGATTGCCCGGGGCTTGTTGAAGCCTATAAACAAGATAATTTACAAGCATAGGGGCATCATTAGTTGCTCTTTCATTAGCAAAATCAAAGCTATCAACATTCATTTCAATCTCTTTTCCCTTGTCAGCCATACTAGCAAATTTTCGGTGTAAATTTTTACTTGTACTTTGGCACTTCAAGCCCTAGTTGCTACTCCTCTTTACCTTCAAAGATAAGAACTCAAGCATCTATACCCATGGCTTGAATATTATTAATTGCAAGGAATAGAAGAGAGGGTTTCACAGAGCCAAGACATCACCGGTTCCTGTCAAGCTTCTAATAGCTCAATAATGGTTAAGCCATAGGCAAGCCCCGTAGGACTCCATTATTAAGAACATGGCTCTCGACGGTGTCCCCGTTAACTGCATAAAGCAAGCATGCTTCAAGGATGAAATATCCCTATTTTACTTACTCTTTTGCAATTAATAGTACCAACCATTTGTAGCAAGCTTGAGTACCTCTCTTCTTGAGCAAGAAAAGAGAAACCAATAGCTCTGATACCAATGTAACACTTAATGCACTAGTAATTTGGGTGTGGCAGATATTAATAACATAGTGAGCATTTCATTAAGAACAAGTTCCTAATGAGCATAGAGAGAGTACTTAATTTGAGAAAGCAACCTAGCAATTTACATCTAGCTAATCTGGCATTGACAATACTTGAAAAAAGAGAGAAATAGAACAATTGGCAACAGTTGAGGACCAGATTTACATGGAGCCGGTCCCCCCTCCATAAAGGCTTTGTATTATAGCTTCTCCCATCGAAGGAGACTTTTGTACAATACAATTCTTGTGTTCCTTGATAAAACTCGTTGGTACAATGAAGATGGAAGCTTCATGCACCAAATTATGCTTGAAAAACACACCTAGTATCCCTAGCCTCAGTCCCAAGACCTCACACACCTTCAAAAATGGTAAGAGCCAGCAGGGAATGAGGAAATATTGAGAGGAAGAAGGTGTATCTTACGAGAAAGAAGTATTCCTAGCCAAGAGTTGTTGGTGTAGGCCTCTACTTCTCAATGCTTGGAGAAGGAGATGGAGTTCTTCTTGCACACATGAGTTGTGTGTGTGTGTGTGTAGCATTGTGTTAAGAGTAAAATGTAGCCCTCTCTCTCATCTTGGTCGACCCCTCTTGCTAATTGCTCATGCTGGCCTCCCATTGGCCCCTGCAAAGCTTAGCCAATCACAAGTTAGAAGCATAGTTGATATCATTTTGACAAGTGTCCCCCTTTCCCCTTTTGTGAGAGCTTTAGGGGTAATTAAATAAGTCAACTAAACTCTCATTGGACCTCTTAGTCTTCTGGCCAATAGGAATCAAAAAAGCTATCGGGCTGTTGAATGCTCATTGGATCCCTTGGTAGATTGTCCAATAGTCTTTTAGGGAGCTTAAATTCTATCGGTTATTTTATCAAGCATTTTTAAGTTGATTAAACTAAATTTACTCTAGCCTAATTCTCATTGGTCCACCTCTATGGCCATCCAATAGGATTTGAGGGGAGATTGGGGGCAACTGGCCTAGGAGCTTGACATGTGTCTAGTATTCCCTTTGTGTAAAGGGGGAGCCTTGGAGAGAGAGAGAGAGAGAGAGTGTGTGTGTGTGTGTGTGTTTCTCTCTCATCCCCTACAATAAGGGCTCTCCCCCTCCTTCCTAGGGACGTGGAAAGACTTTTTAGTCTTCCCATGACCATCCAATTTTTCCCTTGCTTTGGCCATTGGATAAATGAGTTAATTTTTGGAACCTTAGCCTATGGAAGTCTTAATGTAGCTGAACCTTAGGTCTTTTAAGCCCCATTGAAGCACATTTCTCTTTTGCAGACTGTCCCCCTTTGGATCCCTATTTTCCCTTCTTTGGATCCCTGACAGAGACCGGTCTGGCAGCCTTACCAATATTCTATCTTTTACTCCCCTGGTACTTCCCCATATTAAATGATCAATTTAGCATGACAAAATCATTTGGGAGTATTAGATATTAGTTTTTATGACACGAACTAAGAGAGACAAAGAGAGAGAGTGAGAGAAAGCGTGTGCAGATGCACCTCCTAAAGCAAAGTGCTACATCGACAAAGAGCGAGAGTGAGAGAAAGCGCGTACAGATGCACCTCCTAAAGCAAAGTGCTACACCGACACGGTGAAAGGGAAGAGAGGAGAGAAGTATAACACGGGCACTCGGTGCAATCCCCCCCCGTGCAGGAGTGAGCATTTTCCTCTTGCACGTATTTATTTATAGATTTTTTGAATGCTCAAATGGATACATACTAACTGATCGGACATAATAATGATCATAGATCATAAAGAGCACTTGAGTAATAAAATGTACATAAATGTGATATTCTTTCGCATAAACTATACATCAAGTAAGCTTTTGCCACATGTCACCTACAATAAACATATATTTATCAATTTCCATTACATCTAATGCCCAAAGATATAGTGAAATTCAAACACAACTTGCATTCTTCTACTTTTAAAAAAAAAAATCGATGGGTGTGCTTTGTATCATGCGAGCAAGAATGCCTCTGTTGCTACAAAACAAAAAATTATCGATATTACCTCGAAGTATTGTTTGCCCCTCTTTGTGTCTTCCCAAACTTCCCTCTCTTCATCTCTCTCGCCCTGCCCTATCCCTTGTGTTTTCCCTGTCGTCTACTCCCTCTTTGTGTCTTCCCAGACTTCCCTTTCTTCATCTCTCTTGCCCTGCCCTATGCCTTGTGTTTGCCCCCTTGCCTATTCCCTCTTTGCATTGGAGTTTTGTTTTTTAGGCAATAAGAGGTGGTAGCCCAAGCTACGACCACACATGTCTTTCCTCTATATTTTGTGTGCTTTTAGGTGGCATACTTTCCAGGTTCAAAAGCGGAATCACTAACTAGCTTCGGTAATCTCTCTTGGGTCCCTATGCTTTTTAGTGCCTTTTATGCGGTAGTTTGTTGTATTTTTTTCCCATACCTACCCTCCCTTTGCTGCACTTTGTAATGGTAGCCCAACCTAGGCGGCCTCACAACCTAGCACTCATAAAAGCTCTTGAAAGGTGGGCCTGGGAACTCCTTCTACACCTAGTGTAAGTGTTGATGTGACACATGTGATTATGTGTTGTAAAGGCTATGTGCATGCCATATAGAAGGAGGTGCTGGCCGGATGCCTATAGCCAAGCACTATAAATAAGCCCTCTTCTTGACAAAGGGTGTGTAATATGCTACGTGCATAATATAAGCTATTTGAGTATTTGAGTAAAGTGAGCCTACTTCTCTTTACATTTTTGCACACTACACACAATGAATATGGAGCTCTTCAAGCCACCTTGAGCTCCTTCTCCTCAAAAACTGGTATCAGAGCTATCCAATACCATCACACTATCTGCTCCTTGCTCATCCTATACATAAATACACACACTCTACTAGCTCTATACACACTCATTCCGTCAATACAAATCAAGGAAAAATCGGATCAATCCTGAACAATTCGTTTAATCAGAGGTCGCGGATGCAAATTTGCATTAGAATATCCCCTCTTGCATCCTCAGTTTGTGCCGAAAACTCACCTCTGCTCGCGGCCCAAAATCGATGGTAGCTATAGTTTTTAGGCGACCGGTCAAACTGACCGACCGCTACTGCCACATTCAGCGTTTGTTTGCTCCGACCGGCGGCGTCCGTATTGAACATGATGTCGGTTGCTCATCTGTTTGACTAGTCCTTTCGGTCGCTCCACCGACCGGATTCGGCCGATCGATGCGCACTACCCCGCACCTTTACCTTCCGTCCTTAGGGAGGGCAACCTGGCCAACTTCCGACCGATCAGGCTGCCCTCCCTAAGAGTGCTTTCTCGCGTGCCATTCTCTCTATCCAAGAGCCTTAAGCCCCAAGGCTTTTAGCACACTTTCCCACCAAAGCAACCTCATTGATCAAAGGTCTTGTGGCATGATTCTCTTGTTTTCTTCACATTTTGTTTGTGTACATTAGCCAGAGTGTAATTCAAGACTCGATTCAATTTGTGAAGAGTTACTTCACCTTTGTGAAGAGGGGCTTCACATATTGATTGATATTTGTCGAAAAAACCATTTGTTGTAAAATTTGGGCAAGACACTACCGTAGAGAGAGTCTCTCTATTGGTAAGACCGAGTCCCTTGGCATTCACTAATCATTTGCATCATGGAAGAAAAGGGGATTATCAAGTTCAACGGGAAGGGATTCCACACTTGGTAAACTAAGCTTAGAGGATATTTGATGAAGAAAACATTATGGGACATAGTAAAAACATCTCTCAGTGATCACGAAGGCACACAAACCAGGGCTTCTACTGCACTCAATCAAGAAAAAGATGAACAGGTACTTGGAATCATAATTACTGCACTCCATGACAATTATGTACATTTTATAGATGAGTGCACACATGCATACGAGGCCTGGTGAGTTCTAGAGGAGAATTTTGGAGCTAACGAAGTAAAGTTAGCTTGAAAAGGCAACTTTACAACTCACTATGCTCAAGGGGGAAGACATAGCCAGTTTGGTCCATAGGCTTAAAAGCATGATTACACAATTGACCTACATCCAATGCGAAATAGAAGAAGACGCACTCCTCCTTAGTGTACTTCCTTCCAACTATGACCATATAATCACTATTCTTGAAGAAAAGGAACCAACTCTAGCACTTCAAGATGTGGTAAGCTCACTTCAAGCAAAAGAAAGGAAGCAAAAAAATCCACCTACACTGACAAATGGGGCTTTTATAGCAAGAGAAGGCGAATCATCCATAGATTTCATATCATCTTCCAACGTTTGAAAGTGCTACAAATGTGGTAAAATGGGACATATAGCTAAGGACTGCTATATTAATAAATTTTGTAGCATTTGCGAAAAGAAGGGGCATCCTCCTTCTAGGTGCTATGGCAGCAGCAACAGTAACAACAAAGGCAAGAAGCCAGTGAGGCGCAACTCATATAGTCGAAGAGGAAGAAGTTGAGGACGAAGGGGAAGTTTCTTTTGTTACAGATGTACTTTGAAGATCCATTTCTACTTTCTCTAGTTCAAGGGGAGGTATTTTCATCATCCTGTGTGGATAGATCTTGTCATCCTGTGTGGATCATTGGGTCTTCATTATGTATTACATGCCCAAGGGGAGGGTTGAAAGGTGGGCATGGGAACTCCTTCTACACCTAGTACAAGTGCTGATGTGACACATGTGAGTATGTGTTGTAAAGGCTATGTATATGCCATATAGAAGGAGGTGCTGGCCAGATGCCTATAGCCAAGCACTATAAATAAGCCCTCTTTCTTGTACAAAGGGTGTGTAATATGCTACCTGCATAATATAAGCTATTTGAGTATTTGAGTAAAGTGAGCCTACTTCTCTCTACATTTCTGCACATTGCACACAATGACTATGGAGCTCTTCAAGCCACCTTGAGCTCCTTCTCCTCAACAACTCTCTCTCTCTCTCTCTCTCTCTCTCTCTCTCTCTCTCTCTCTCTCTCTCTCTCTCTCTCTCTCTCTCTCTCTCTCTCTCTCTCTCAGCCATGCCATGCCACCGGGGGGGTTCCACCTCAGAATATATAAGTGTAGCACGTAAGTTCACCTAGAGGGTTTTTATATATTTATCGAAATACATGTACAAGAGGGGTTAAAAAATGAAAGTTTTAGAAAAAGCTACATATTTATGAAGGGGCCTTTTAATTTACGTTGAAGTGTGTCCGACAGAAGGTATAGATAAGTCTTGAACTAACATGCTATATATATATATATGAAAAATAAACCCCCAAGCACACCATAGACAAACAAACACATGATTGAGGAGAGGGCTCCCACCTCATCCTCTCTCCCTTACCCTTGTCAAGCCCCTACACATCTACCCTAACTATGAAAAAGTGACACACACACACACACACACACACACACACACACAAAGCTCCAATTACAGATAGAAAGATAATCTTCAAAGATTCTCTATCCCTACGATTTTTGAAAACTGTGTAGACATACTTCTTTGTATTACAACATACAAATGGTTTATTAATCTATAAGATGATTAAGATAAGTTATGCACTATATTTTTGTATTATTCATAAGAAAACTTTTAGAAAAAAGCAAAGGGTAATTATGAGTTTTCGTCTGTCAACTCACCAAAAGGGAGCTTTGCTATGGAATATACAAGGCAAAGGACATAAGAAGAAAATTGGTTGTAGAGCTAATTTTCTTTTCATAAAAGAAATAACCCAGTTATATTAAATTTAAAGGAATTACTATTTGATAGAATAGCATTTTATTCAATTCTTGACTATAATATCCCTGTCTTGTCAAACAACTGAAATTCTTGAATTATTCTAAGTTGTCCAAACAGATACTCCTAAAGAAGATGCGACATGCTGTAGGCAATCTGTTGGCTATCTAGGCTAACATTTAACTCAATTCCCCTATGCTTTGTCACTTTGGTTGCTATAATTGGTAGGCAGATATGCAAGTACTTACCATCTTTGCGACACTATGACAATGACATTCTTATGCTAGTAAGATACTCTTGCTACCCCATAATAAGTCTAGCTAAGTCGGTTGTTTAGAAATAATTATTGCTTTTGCTATGGTTCTAAACATATATGTTGGAAATCTCAAAAGCAACAACCTATTGCCTCTTCTTCTACCATTATGAGCATCTTGACAATCTACTAGATGCTCTTTGGTTAATAATTTTTTGGATTGGGTTGCTATCCTGCTATTATTTGTTACCACTCTCTACTCAGATTCACACACTGCTATTGCTCTAGCACATAATCTTGTTGTTCTTGGCCAATTTCATCATGTGCATCTCCACTATAGCTATCCTTGGGATTACAATGAGGATGGTAGTATCAACTTGGAGTTTTGTCCTACTAAAGACAATGTTGCAAATATTTTGCCCATGCCTCTTCCTTGACTTACTTTGGAATGTTATCTTCGTTAGCTTGCTTGTGGTGGACCACCCATTTGGTAGACAAGAGTATGCATTGGAGATTCATTTACCATCGGATGTTGATACTTAGGTTGCATTTCATTGTATGGCCATTTAGGCCCCACGTATGCATTTTAGCCTCTTAAGTCTATTGTTTATACCACACACTATTTATAGGCCACTTTTGTTATTTACATGAGGCCATCACATTTTAGCAGATAGTACCTTTTATTGTTGCAACTCTTGGCACCCTATGTTTTTGCACCATTCTAAGCCATTTTTTAATGTGTAAAAGAGACCTTTGCCCTCTCATTTGCATCAATGTCATTATACCACTTTTGAGTTGCTCATCTCCCTCTCCCTTGTGCTTGGTCTCATATATATGAGCTCCTCTCTTATCTCCTTTGAGCTTTTGCACTTCTTTGGAAGGGAAACCCGCATTTAGATTACCTCACTTTCCATAGTTGTAAGAAGGCTACATGACTTTGTCTTAGTCACTTGTACTATGTCTAAGAGAGTAGGAAGGAATCTTCGATAAGAACGAAGATGAGATCATCAAAGTCCAAATTTAATGCTTTTACCAACCACCTCGAGCCCCCAATGAACTTTGTAAGTACCAAAGCATGAGCAAAGCATATATTTCATTACTAGGTGATACACATTCCATAACCAAGAGCTGTTGTTGGATTACCTTCACTTTTAATAACTCGTCTTGCTTGGTTGGCCTTGTTATTTGTTATCAATAAAGAAGAAAATTGACGAGTATAAATAAAGATTTGAGATACAAATTAACGGAGATCCGGGGAGGTTACGACGTGGTTACATGTAGAGATTTAAGCTAAAAAGCATACGATGTGGGTACTTCATTGACGGCTAAGATTTAGGCTATGCGGAGTAACCTCTGTCCGCATTGTACAAAACCATTTTAGACCAACCAAATAAACTTTCATCCATTGAAATTTTCAAAACGCATGAGGTATTAATGCCAACCTGACTGCAACTTACAGAACGTAAAGCCCATTAATATCGCCACCACCTTACATGAACACCCCCACTATTTGCTTATTGTAGCTTGGTAGTTGTTAGGTATCCTCTTTGCTTGTGCTCTCGCATAACACCTCTTTGCATCACCAAGCCGGTCATATATAGGTTGCTTCCACCATGCACTCTCTCCTAACTATGGCCAATTTAGGCCTTGGCAGGGGTTTTTGGCGGTGATATTAAGATGTGACTAAATGAAAGTACAACAATAAGCAAGAATATATTGCAAAAATAGTGAACAATAAGCAATGGCAATCTCTAAAGATTGAAATGTACTACCGACCTGGATAACGAGTAGTGGTATTATCTGACTTTGGAATGCAGAGGACTCCACTATTGTTGAACTACAACAAAATAAAATGAGTAGTTAAACTTATGTGTCATGCAATAAGCAAAAGAGAAACACTATAGATCAAATATTGTGTGTGCACGGAAGTGCCACACAGAAGTATGGTGGAGAGTCCTTGCCTTTAGAGGAAAGAAATCGCCTGAGAAAACGATAACGATGCAGGTGCACTTGTTGGGGTCTTGATTGACACAAGGGTAATGATGACGTCGCATGTACAACAAGTACATGGGCTTTGAAAGATATCTTGGTGTATGCAGTGGAAAAGTGCTTTGAAAAGTGTGGGCAGAGCATGAGTCTACGTAGCCTATTAAAATAGCATGGAACATTAATATGAACCATCCACTCTTTTTGTTACATCCAATGATTGGTATTGCACTACGTGGAGCTTCAGTAGGCTCATTTCACAATAACCTCTTAGGCCAATCAAGCAAACATGAGTGCACAGAATTGTGGGCTTTTTTTGCATCCAATTGTAGGACCACACACGCGACAATGTGAGCGAGACCTAATAAATTTTGCGGGGGTTTATAATTTTCAGCTAATAACTGGAGTCGTGCGGAGGAAATAGTAGACGCAGGCGTACCATTGCTACGAGCAACCAATATGGCGGCTGGAGGGCAAGCTCACAAGCAGCACCGCATTGCGAAATCCGGCCCTGCAGCCCAGAAGAAGCAGAAGGTTGACAAGAAGAAGCGCGGCGTTACTACAGAGCACAAAAACCCGAAGGTTTGTGTGTGTGTGAGAGAGAGAGAGAGAGAGAGAGAGAGAGAGAGAGAGAGAGAGAGAGAGAGAGAGAGGGAGGGAGGGACGGAGGTCTGAGGTCTGACACGTTTTCCTTTCTTATAGGAGTTAGAGAGAGGTGCGGGATGCTCTTTAGTCAAACTTCCTATGAGCAAGTTCAGATAGTACACATAATACACCACCAAATTTATTTTAATCCATCAGCAATTTGCTCAGCTCACCCAGCTACATGCCCATGACTATCTCATGCTTGCTTGCAATAGTATTGACCCATGTTTGCTTTACAAGTGATGTACTTCATGTGGATGATTAGGGAAGGGATGTAACATGGAGTGGCCCACTCTCTGTGTGGTTCATCTTTGTATCTGCACATTGGAAGGGGCCCTTCGGCTGCCAATAAAGAGAGCTGATGTGTAACTATGGAAGGATTAGGAGCAAGGCGCTCCAAGAGAATGCGCCATCCATTGCTCACCTCACTGTCATTCTCTTGACTCAATCATCAATGCTTTGGCCTCGTAGACTTTGCCAATGCATTTTCACATGGCATTGATGTTCCATAAGAGGTGAACAATGGTTGTTACCAAAGTATCAATGGTCTTCACCCTCTCCCACCATGCTTCATCATCAGTCCATGCTTTGCATTGTCTCCTAGGCATAGTGGAAGATTGCCATGCGCAGGTACTCATCACTAAGAAGATGCCCTCTTAGTTCTCAAGCACGAGGACAAGTGCCGCGTAGCCTAGCATAAGGAAGTTGCAGATGAATCTGGTCTCGTCATATTTGAGGAAGGTCGTGCTAAGTGATTTCAATGAGGAGGGCACATCAAAAATAGGGAAAACGCGCAAAAAATTGAGACTCACCCTAGTGTTAGGTGTAGATGGTGATAACTCACGATGAGTGCTTAGTACGTACACAAGGTTCCTTTTACTTTAAATGAGAGAGATGTGCAATACAAAGACAGAGAGAAGAGAGAATACTAATGAGAGTGAAAATTCTTAGAGTGAGAGAGAGAGAGAAAGAAGACTAACACCAGATCCCAAACCCCCCTTCAAGGTCCTCCCACTTTATTACTAGAGTGGTATTTGCTTCAGATTGCACAAATGCTAATACAATGGATCTAGATGCTGAGATGCTGATGGGATCATGCAATGGATGCTTAGATTTGAGAGGCTAAGGGTTGAAAATGGAAAACGCTAGTAGAACCGGCTTGGATTTGATCTGCTAACGCCGATGTCGAGGTAGCTGATGAGGGTGATGAAATCTAAAAACGCTGGTGCTTAGGGCTGAAATCTGCAATTAGGCTGAATTGCTTCAAACACGTTGCTGCTTCTGAGGGATGTGCTAATGCAAGGGGTACTGAAGTGCTGAAGTTTGCATGGGCTGAAAACGTAATGCTGCCTTGCTTCTGATGATGGGCTATGCTAGAGGTATGCTGATGTAGAAAAGGCTAGGTGAGGGTGCTGAGGTTGCTAGGGTGCTGTGTGGCCATGAGGATATTGAACTGAATGCTGAAAACGCTGGTCTGCAAGGCTGAATGCTGCTGGCGATGAGGCTAAACATTGCCAAGGATGGAAGCACCTAGGAAGGGAAAACGCTGGGTGAGGCAAAATGTCAAGAGTTGGTGTAGTGTGTGCTGGGTACTGATCTAATCTTTTGACGCCCTAAGGTTAGCAGATAAGTATGGTGTGTTTTTAAAAAAACTCTTAAGAATTATGTGGTGTTGTACGGTATGTTGTATCATACGGTTATAAGTACGGTTGTAGAGTATGGTGTATTTGTACGATATGTGCATTCGTATCGCGTACGGAAACTTCCATGGGGAGGTTGTCTATGATACCATACAAGAGTAGATAGAGGTTGAGGCCAACTACTTTATGGATATTAGACAGTTTGCAAATTAGTTTAGAGAGGCCTTAGGGAAGCATCATCAGTGTAAGGTGCAGCGGAAGTGAATGTTGAACTTTGCTCAAGATGAGTGCTCCGAATTGTTCTCAAGGGTTCCTTTTACTTACGGAAGGGAGAGCCTTCCGTTCCTTTAGTGAGAGAGTGCAATGGACACAAACAAAGTGATGAAAACTGTGAATGAAGGTGCATGAGACTGAGGGATAGAGAGAGAAGAAAATACGACACCATGAAGTTGTCAAACCCTTCTCTGAAGGCCCCACTCTCTATGGCGAGAGCGGTCTACTATTGATTGCACAAATCTCTACAATGCTTTGGACTTGCGGACAATGTCGACGACGATGAGGACGACGACGAGACAGGCTGAAATCTGAAAACGCTAATGGCTGGAATTTGCAAATCTTGTATCTGCTGAATTCTGACTCTATGTCGGTGACGATGTCGATGACGACGACGCGCTGAAAATGCAGATGCTGAAATCTGCATTTTCCGGGATGAGATTGCAAACTTCGAGGGAAGGTGAGATCTGTGAGGTTCGGGACTTGTTTTGTGATGTCTGACTATTGAAAACTGAAAACGCTGATGCTACTGTGGATCTTGTCGCGATGGAACTGCAAAACACTGAATTGCTATGCTGATCCAAAAACGCTAGGCTGAAACTGTGTTCTGCTGCAAAAATGCTAGCCTCCTATTGTTGTAAATTGCTAACGCTAGGGCTGATCTGCTGTCTTTGCTAACTCCAAGCTGTCCTTGATGAAAAAAGCTGGCTGATCTTGGGTCTGTGGCTGAAAACGCAAGGTTTATCGTTGGTGGGGGGTCTTGTTGAGAAGGTGCCTGTTGAACGCGAAGTTCCTGCTGCCTCTTCTGCCCGAAAGTGCTAGCGCTAGGTTTCTATATATACAAACTTATGAAATTTTCCCCACCTAGTTCCCAACAAAAGTCACTTAAAAGTAATAAATGAAAAATGTCAAAAATAGGGAAAATAGGTCTATGCACTGTAAAAATGCTCCTGATAGGTTTTGATGGAAATCTGACGGTCATGCTGTGTGCAACCAGAGGATATGCATCTAATCTAAGTGTCTGGACATGCACGTCCTGCCAACAGACTCACAAAAGTGCCATATCACTTCCTATTCTAAACTGACTTGATTGAATTGAACCTTGATCATGCTGTAGCTTGTCCACGGACACATAGGGTTGGATGTGTCACGTGCCATCCCCTCCTTTTCAAAGTGAGGTACTGATACCAAACTGTATGGCGTCGAGGGAGATCGCCAACAGGGTCTGGAATCCCGGAAAGCACTCTTCTCCGTGCCACTCTGATGTGTGCCTCGTGTGATACTTGAACTTCATAAAGGTCTGCAACGCTTGCTTCTTTGGGCCGCGCCGAAAGCGACACAAAGTCATCGTTAATGCTTCCATTTCGTCTATAGTCATGCGTCTACCTTCTTCAAGAATCGTCGAGGATGAAAATTCCTGAAACCACTTCCAACACAAAAACATGAATATACCCATTCCATGTAAAGTGATTGGAAAAAATCTTGTCTTCTCTAAAGACTGTGCATGCAATGTAGATGAACAAATAGACGGAGTGCCAACCCATTCACCACACACATGCAAACAATGAGATCGAATCTTGTGTTTTTGATCTAAATCAAATCACAATGGACATACCTAAGCTTGATGCTCAATTTTTCTTGTGCTCTTTCGAAAACTGTGTCATGCCAAGGAAGAGACATGGAATGTAAATTCCTTGAATGCAAACATTTCATCTCCTACTCCTACTCCTACTCCTACTCCTACTCCTACTGGCAGCTTCGTAATCTTATCAGCCCGAATCTCTCTAGATTTCTCCTCATGGCATCATCCGCTAGACCCTCAAGCAAAACTGCCGTGTTCGTGCAAGAATGCAACTTGAATGCTGGTGCGCACAAGCTGAAGCATACGTCCTGACCACCTAAGCATCTCGCAGTTGCTGCCCTCATCGCTAACTTTAATTTACAAAAAAAACTGTCCTCAGCTCTGCATGCAGCAGGTTGCGTCGGCTCTCTCCTATCCCGCCTGCCTTGCCTCCCGCCTTGCTTGCTTGCATTGCGCCCTCCCCCCCAAAAAAAAAAAAAAAAACCAACCCTAACACACCTTGCTGACACGTCGCCATGCGCTCCCTCTCCCTTTCCTTTTTCCTTCCACAGTAAAGCCTTCGCTTTTCCACTTCAAATTAATCCCACGATTTTTGGAATTTCTAGGATTGGGTACCCCATACTCATGCGAACACATAGTACTTCTTGTGAGGGTTCTTTGGACCTAGGCTCGAGAGCCAAGATCGATTCTTCGGGATCTATGGAATCTTCTTGTGGGGGATCTGTGGACCTCGACTCGAAAGCCAAGATCGGTTCTTTGTGATCGATCGAATCTGCAATGAGGTTAGCTTCACTAGAAACAGTATCAACTAACCCATCATTCTTGTGAAAAATCACATCATCTTTCTGCAAATCATCATGCTTGTGAGAAATCACATCTTGATCATCATGCAAATCATCATGCTTGTCCGTATCATCCAAATCATCATGCTCATCATTATCATGCAATTCATCATGCTTATCATCATGCAAATCATGTGTGTCATGCTTTGGAGAAGAAGAGACTGAGAGTCTCCTTTTCCCGAATCTCTTGCATCTGTGCGTGCACTTGAGAAAAGAATCGGAACAAGGCGTCTTTCTGTTCGTTGTGCTCATGCTCTATGGCTGCCATTCTTTCTTTGGCCGCCAAGCGCGCTTGCTCACGCTCACGCTCAATAGCTGCCTTTCTTTCTTCGCGTTCTAACTTCCTTTCCATAAACAACTGCTTCAACTCCTCCATAGGAGTTAGTGCAATCCTTGGCGTAGATGGGGAAGGGGGAGGGTCAGAAAAACCTCCGAGTGGGGAAAATTCTTCTTCACCACCCTCATGCTCATCACCTCCATGCGAAGTATCCATGCCGCTTCCGATGATGACCATCCACTGAAGTCTTGGGTTCTTAAGTTTACGAGGAACTTGGGGTTCTTGAGGTTCTTGCGGTTCTTGAGGTTCTTCTTTCGCTTGCAATCTGTGTTAGAGAAGGATCTTCTCTTCGCTCGAGTTCTACTCTTTTCCGTGGGTGCACCCCTTGGCGGCCTTGCGCTCACACCAAGGTTGCTTTTTCCCACCTCACGTCGATTGGCTGGTCGCTAAGTGCACGGTCCACTTGCAATGAGTGAAAAGAGGCACAAGGGGAGGTTGGACAAGCCCTTCTTTCTTGGGTTTCCTGTCACTCTTCAAAAACACGATTAGGAATCGACACGCCCAAGAGGTCTTGGGTTACGTACGACCGCAACAAGCCAAAAAAATTCTGTGGTTCTTGTGGTTCTTTCCTTGAGTGATACAGAACACTGCCAAAGCTTTGATACCAATGTAAGGTGCAGCAGAAGTGAATGTTTAACTTTGCTCAAGATGAGGAAAGGACTCTTCGCCTGCCCACTCTGATGCGTGGGTCATGCGATACTTGAACTTCATAAAGGTCTGCAACGCTTGCTTCTATGGGCCGCGCCAAAAGCGACAGTCATCTTTAATGCTTCCACTTCGTCTAAAGTCATGCATCTACCTTCTTCAAGGATCGAGGATGTCAATTCTTGAAACCACTTTCAACACAAAACCATGAACATACCCATTTCATGTAAAGTGACTGGAAAAAATCTCGTCTTCTCTAAAAGACTGTGCATGCAATGTAGATGAACAAATAGACGGAGTGCCAACCCGTTCACCACACACACGCAAACAATGAGATCGAATCTTGTGTTTCTGATCTAAATCAATCAACTGTGGCAAATCACAATGGACATGCCCATGCTTGATGCTCAATCTTTCTTGTGCTCTTTCGGAAACTGTGTCATGCCAAGGAAGAGACATGGAATGTAAATTCCTTGAATGCAAACATTTCATCTTTTCATGAATCATCCGCATACATCCGTGGTCATTCATGAGTGAATCGTGCTCATCGTACAATATGTGATGCCTATGAAAAGAAGGACGGTGACTAAAATACAGGAAAGCATCACGAATGGAACACTCGAACAATGTGTATGACTAATCATGCGAACACATAGTACTTCTTGTGAGGGTTCTTTGGACCTAGGCTCGAGAGCCAAGATCGGTTCTTCGAGATCTATGGAATCTTCTTGTGCGGGATCTTTGGACCTCGACTCAATAGCCAAGATCGGTTCTTTGTGATTGATCGAATCTGCAATGAGGTTAGCTTCACTAGATAGTAGAAACAATATCAACTAACCCATCATTCTTGTGAACAATCACATCATCTTTCTGCAAATCATCATGCTTGTGAGAAATCACATCTTGATCATCATGCAATTCATTATGCTTGTGAGAAATCTCATCTTGATCATCATGCAAATCATCATGCTTGTCCTTATCATCCAAATCATCATGCTCATCATTATCATGAAATTCATCATGCTTATCATCATGCAAATCCTGTGTGTCATGCTTTGGAGAAGAAGAGACTGAGAGTCTCCTTTTCCCGAATCTCTTGCATCTGTGCTTGCACTTGAGAAAAGAATCGGAACAAGGCGTCTTTCTGTTCGTTGTGCTCATGCTCTATGGCTGCCATTCTTTCTTCGGCCACCAAGCTCGCTTGTTCACGCTCACGCTCAATAGTTGCCTTTCTTTCTTCGCGTTCTAACTTCCTTTCCATAAACAACTGCTTCAACTCCTTCATAGGAGTTAGTGCAATCCTTGGCGTAGATGATGGGGAAGGGGGAGGGTCGGAAAAACCTCCTGGTGGGGAAAATTCTTCTTCACCACCCTCATGCTCATCCCCTCCATGCGAAGTATCCATGCCGCTTTCGGTGATGACCATCCACTGAAGTCTTGGGTTCTTAAGTTCACGAGGAACTTGGGGTTCTTGAGGTTCTTGCGGTTCTTCTTTCGCTTGCAATCTGTGTTAGAAAACGCTAATGGTTGGAATTTGCAAATCTTGTATTTGCTGAATTCTGACATCTATGTCGGTGACGATGTTGATGACGACGATGCGACGACGACGCGCGGAAGAAGTCTGCATTTTCCGGGCTGAAACTGCAAATATTCGCGGGATCTGACCGTACGACGAGGATCTGTTGCGGGAAGGTGAGATCTGCGAGGTTCGGGACTTGTTATGCGATGTTTGAATGCTGAAAATTGAAAACGCTGATGCTATTGTGGATCTTGTCGCTATGGAACTGCAAAACGCTAAATTGCTATGTTGATCGAAAAATGCTAGCCTCCTGTTGTTACAAATTACTAATGCTAGGGCTGATCTGCTGTCTCTGCTAACTCTAGGCTGTCCTTGATGAAAAACGCTAGTTGATCTTGGGTCTGTAGCTGAAAACGCAAGGTTTACCGCCGGTGGGGGGTCTTGTTGAGAAGGTGCCTGTTGAACGCGAAGTTCCTGTTGCCTCTTCTGCCCGAAAGTGCTAGCGCTAGGTTTCTATATGTACAAACTTATGAAATTTGCCCTACCTAATTCCCAACAAAAGTCATTTAAAAATAATAAGTGAAAAATGTCAAAAATAGGGAAAATAGGTCTATGCACTGTAAAAATGCTCCTGATGGGTTCTGATGGAAATCTGACGGTCATGCTGTGTGCAACCAGAGGATATGCATCTAATCTAAGTGTCTGTACATGCACGGCTTGCGAACAGACTAACAAAAGTGCCATATCACTTCCTATTCTAAACTGACTTGATTGAACTGAACCCTGGTCATGTTGTAGCTTGTCCACGGACACATAGGGTTGGATGTGTCACGTGACAATCAGGAAATGTTAAGAGTGGATGCGAATGATTTTGGAGGCATGCCCTAGGGGTTTCACAATCCCTTGGCTTTTGTGAGCTGCTACGTGAGGTTTTTAAAACAGATGCTTTATATTAGTTAGATACCTAGCAATGGAATTTGTGGTTTTTTCTACTTTGACTGAGGTGGACAGAGTTTCGGGCCGATTTGTGTAGGCTTGATCACAATCCAGATCACCACATTAGTAGAGTATCTTTACCTCTAGATGTATCCTGCTGTTTGATATGGTTTTATGTCCCAAGGATCTCTTTGTATATCTTTTAGAGGTTTTTCCCTTCCCTTTTTCTGTCTATGGACCTATGATCCTTTTTATGTTATGCAAAGGGTCAAAGCCCGACTTTTATTAGAGAGAGAGAGAGAGTGTTAGGTGCAGCGGAATGATTGTTTGCGCTTTCCTCAAGATGAGTGCTCCGAACTTTGCTCAAGGTTCCTTTTAGTTCTTATGGAAGGGAGAGCCTTCCGTTCTTAGTGGAAAGTGCTATGATCACGAACAAAGTGAATGGCAATGTGCGTGCAAGTGTATGAGACTGAGAGATAGAGAGAGAAGAGAGGTACGACACCAGAGACGTTGCAAAACCCTCCTCCAAAGGCCCCACTCTCGTCGGCGAGAGTGGTCTACTTTTGATTGCACAAAGTGGTACAATGCGGATGCAATGGACTGATGCAACTTGGGACTATGCCGACGACGACGACGACGACTTTAGGGCTGAAATCTGTGGTTTTCTATCTGCTGAATTTCGGGGCTGTTTCGGTGGCTGAAAATCTCTGTTTTGGCTGCGTTTTTATGGGCTGAAAATGGAGATCTTCTGCAATCATGTAGGGCTGAATCTGCTGCTGTGTTTGATTGCTGAAAACGCTGCCTCTTCTGCTGCGGAATGGCTGAAAACCAAAAACGCTGGGCATCTGCTGTAGCGTTAGTAAAACGCTTGGGTGATTTGGGGTTGTTGGTAGCGTTTGTGAAAAACGTTGGTGGTTCTGGGTCTGTCGGCGATCAAGGGATGGCTGAAAACGCCAGGGTTGTGGGGGTGCTGATGGTATGCAAAAACGCCAGGGCTAGGTGTTGGTGGAGAACAAAACACTAGGCTGAATGTGGCGATGCTGAGGGTATTGCGGGGTTCCTGCTGAGAAGGTGCCTGTTGAGCATGTGCTCCTGCTGCCTCTTCTGCCATTTAGTGCTAACTTGGGTTTGCTTATATATTAACTTAACAAAATTGCCCTACCTACTTTTGTTGGGAAGTCACTTAAAAATAATAAGTGAAAAATGTCAAAAATAGGGAAAATAGGCTAAATGCACTGGAAAATTCCCCTGACTGAATCTGATGGATTGTGAAGGGAATACTGATGATCATGCTGTTTGCATCCGGAGGATATGCATCTATACCAATTGACTGGGCATGCATGGTCTACGAATAGACTCACAAAAGTGCCAGATCATTTCTAAATCTAGACTGACTTACTGAACTGAACCCTGATCATGCTGTAGCTTGTCCATGGACACATAGGGTTGGATGTGTCACGTGAGAGAGAGAGAGAGAGAGAGAGAGAGAGAGTTCTGCATGTTTATTAGCGCCCTCCAATCCCCGGTTTTGACACCTTTAGTGTCACAAAGTGATGATGTGGCGGACAACAGAAACCCTAATTTCTGGCTGAAACCCTAAAATTCCTGCAAACCCTAAAATCTGCCAGAAACCCTAATTTGCAACAAACCCTAATTTCAGGCTGAAACCAATTCAAAAACCCTAAAAGCTGTCGGGGGTGCCACGTGGCAGGACCATACGGATTTCCGGAATTTGCACCGCAAATTGTGCTGACAGCTTTTGGCTTGCTTTTTGGGCTCCACGCCAAGAGAGAGAGAGAACTTGCTTTTTTTTGTTAAAAAAAAGATACTCTCAAAGAGAGAGAGAGAGAGAAGAAACCCTTTGCTTTATTTTTAAAAGCTCAAGAGAGCTTGTGAGATAAAGAGCCTTGCTTTTATTTTTAGGCTTTTGATTTTGAAGTTTTTGGGGCTCTGCTTTTGGGCATCCCTTGTACTTTTAAATACGTGGTGAGGGCTTCACTTCTCAGAGCATCTGGACGCAGAGTCTGAGAGTGAAACCCTAGCCACTCTCTTGTACTCTGATCTGATCAATATAAAAAGAAATACCGAAAGGGGCGCCAGTCTTCGGGGCCAATATCTCTAGGCACGGAACTCCGCTGGGCCAGTGCAAATCTGTTGTGATCTGTGAATTGTTTTGAAGTGGTTATTTGGTGCTGTCGCGGTTGATTCTTGACTTGGAGTGTCCAAGTCTGTTACAGTGGTATCAGAGCACGGCGGATTTCTCTTCTACGGGAAATCCGATCCCCGAATTTTGTTTTCCGCGGCACCTATGGCTTCAGGCAATGATCAGTCGACGGCCGATTTCTCTTCTACGGGAAATCCGATCCCCGAATTTTGTTTTCCGCGGCACCTATGGATTCAGGCAATGATCAATCGACTCCCTCTGCATTTGGAGATGCGGGCAGGGATCACAACGAAGATTCCGGCAAGGAGTATGGCCCGCCTAGGCCTACTCCAGCGGAGCAGCAAGAGATGGAGCGTCGAAAATTGATTGATGATGCAACAAAGATGATGCTCAATTTTGGTAAGGACCCGAAGATGGCAAAATATATGAACCAGACCTCTTTGGAAGAGGTACAGACGGAGTGGCAAAGAACCACAACACCACTTTCGAAACCCGCTCTCAAGAAACCTTCTGCCTCCAAGAAATATATGGAGAAGGAACTGGAAAACGTGGTTGATGCTCGGATTGCTCTGCTTTTCGATGTGTAAAAGAAAGACAAAAAACACGGCAAAAAGAAGAAGAAAGGCACTGACTTCTCGGGATATTTGGGTCGTCTGTCAACATTCGACAAGGCAAAGAAACTGAAGAAGCGTGTCAAGTTTGAAGGCTTACCCAGTTCCTCTTTTTCTTCTTCTGATAGTTCTTCTAGCTCTTCAGACTCGAGCGAAGAAGACAACAAAAGCAAAAAGCGAAGCAAGAAACAACGCTTCCGAAAGGGCAAGAAAAAGGCAAAGAAGGCTACATCTCGCCCAGAGACTGACAGTTCTACTGAGAACTCGTCTACAGACAGCTCAGATTCCGATGACGGAAACTTTTATGCGAACAAGAAGAATTTTTACAAAGCCAACCGGTATGACTTTTTCGAAGATAAAAGCAAGAAAGTCCGAGAGTTTAAGGAAGGTGGCCAAGCACTCAAGTTTGATACTTTTTCGGGATACTCCGATGCTTCGAAGGCTTTGTCTTTTATACAACAGTTTGACATCGCTTTCGCGGGAGGACGCTATTCAGAGCACTCCAAGATTCGGAGAGCTACCTCTTACTTTAAGGGGAATGTTCGTACTTGGTGGTCCACGCTTCTTTTAAACAAGACTACGCCTGTTAAATGGCTGAAATTTAAGAAGCTTTTTATTTCTTCTTGATTGACGCAAGAATATGAACGAGATATACAAGCTGCTTGGAACCATCTTCGGATGACCAAGAAAGATACAATCAATGCTTATTGTGAAAGATTCTGGAGCTCTTTTCTACCCGCCTCTTTATTCAAGAAGATCTCATTTAGAGAACAGATTGAGCGGTTTACCGTGGGTCTACCTACAGAGATCCGAGATCACTGCTTGGAACAGAAGTCAGCTTCTACTCAGGAGTTGATGACTCATGCAAAGCGGGGCTTTGCCATTCACTCTGGTAGTCTGACCTACCCCACAGATGAGGCCATGACACAACGAGCCGAACAGACTTCTGGGAATGAAAGTAGAAAGAAAAAGAGCAACCCAAAGAAAAAGGATGCATGACCCAAGCTTACCCCTGAGGAGAGAGCTCGCTTCATTAGAGAGGGGAAGTGCTTTGGATTCGGGGAACAGGGACATATCTCCGCGAAGTGCCCTAACAAGGCACAGAAAGAACAGAATGATAAAGACGACGACAGGCTTGAGAGTTCGAGAGCAGCTGAGGAACGTGGCAGAAAAGGCAGATAGAAAAGCAGAACTGGTACCACATGGCGTGGGACTTGTACCGAATCTAATGAATGAAAGTACAAACTTTGCCGCTTTTGGGGCAAAGTGAAGGATCAGGAAGCTCTTTTGAAGGAGCCAAGGCCACCTTCTTTTCACTCGGAATTGGCGGCTCGATTTGGAATTACGCCCGACAGACTGACGCCACATGCGGAGGTAGTTTGACTCGCACCTGGATGGGATGTTGCCATTACACCGAGCATTGGCAAACTTCGTTTGCAATGACAGGGGTGTTCAGGGCACGCGAGTGACGTTCTACTCGGAATCCCTTGGTACCACAAGAACTACGCCGTGGTTGACTACCGGGCCGAGAAAGCGACTTTGATAAATGAAGGGCTTAGAGATTGGCAGTTTCTTACTCATTCTTTTGGGAGAGAACTGAACGATGGATAAAGGTTGAATATGTTTTGACCTGATCAAAAGAATGCCAAGATTTTTCTCCACACTCATGTCGATCGCTTTTCAGAGGGCCTGAAGATCAAACCATTGATCTGATACCTGGAAGCACGCCACTGAATCGGCCACCTTACCGTGTGAGCCGAGTACAGAATGAAAAGATTATGAACCCAGTGAAAGACCTCTTGGAAAAGGGTCTTGTTCAGCCTAGCACTTCACGGTATTGCTCTCCAGTGTTGTTGGTTTTGAAGAAAGACGGATCTTGGAGAATGTGCATCAATTATAGCACTCTCAACGAAATCACCATCAAGAACAAATTTCCGATTCCTAGGATCGATGATATACTCGACAAGTTATAGGGATCCTCGTGCTTTAGCAGGATTGACTTGAAGAGTGGATATCATCAGATCAAGATAGCGCCGGGAGACGTCTACAAGACAGCTTTTCGGACGACTTTTGGGTTATTTGAGTTTTTGGTGATGCCTTTTGGCTTAACCAATGCTCCTGCAACATTTAACCGGATGATGGACAGGATTTTTTCGAGAGTACAGGCTATTTGTTGGCACTTTCTTTGACGACATCATTGTTTTCTCCGAGAATGAGGCAGGACACAGAGATCATCTGCTTCAGGTCTTTCAGGCATTACGAGATCACACCTTAGTGATTAATGCAAAGAAAAGTGAATTTTTCCTACCAGAGATACACTTTTTGGGACACATTGTGCCAGCAGCAGCAGTGCAAATGGACTCGGCCAAGATAGAAACTATCCGTGATTGGCCCGATTTGAGGAATGTCCATGAAGTTAGAAGCTTCTTGGGACTGTGTTCGTACTACAGGCGGTTCATACGAAACTTTGCAGAGGTTGCTTCCCCTTTGCATATCTTGACACAGAAAGGAGTACCTTTCTCATGGGGATCCACAAAGGGGACTGCCTTTCAGACCTTGAAAGAGAAATTGACTACAGGACCTGTTTTGACCTTGCCGGACTTGCAGAAGTCATTTGAAGTATATTGTGATGCTTGTGGTTGTAGTTTGGGTGCGGTCTTGATGCAAGAAGGCCATGTCATTGCTTACGAGAGCCGATTGTTCTCTAGGCCGGAGATGACAACATAGATTTATGAGAGAGCTTTTGGTGGTTATCCATGCTCTTACTCAGTGGTGGCATTACCTACTTGGAGCGGATTTTACTGTCTTTACAGACCATCAGAGTTTGCGCTACTTCTTGTCACAGAAGCAGCTTTCGGAAAAGCAGATGCGGTGGGCGAACATCTTGTCACAGTTCCACTTCCAGATTGTCCATGTGCAGGGACAGAAGAATGTGGTGGCAGATGCTTTGTCTCGGAAACCGTTGGTTCTGGCTATTTCCGCGATACATCATAGGAGCTTTGAGGATATGGTCGATCAGTATGTCACAGATACAGATTTTGCAGATATTTTCACACGGATACGGGATGGGGAGACAGTAGAGGGATACTCCCTTCGGGAAGGCTACTTGATGAAAAAGACTATGTTGTGCGTTACACAACCGTTGAGGGAAAAGGTTATGACTGAATGCCACTGCCCACCTTTTACGGGTCACTGCGGCATTGCTACCACCATGAAGGGGCAGAGAGATACTTCTTTTGGTCGAGACTCAAAAAGGATGTGGAAGATTTTGTGCGCAGTATGCCAGAAGGTGAAGTTTGACAGGCATAAGGCACAGGAATCGTTACACCCTTTACCGATACCCACCCTTCCGTGGGAAAATATTGAAATGGATTTCATTTTTGATCTCTCGAGAACACAGAATGATCACGATGATTTTCCGATTACATGGCACGTCTGTGACGATTGTCTTTGACAGAGACCCCAGATTTATGAGTTTGTTTTGGAAGGCAATTTGGGAGAACATTGGCACGCGGTTGCAGTTCTCGTCATCGTTCCACTTGCAGACTGACGGGCAATCTGAGATTGCCAATTCAGTGGTTTTAGATTTATTGAAGTCTTGTATCTCGGATTAGAAGACTCAATGGGAAAAGAACTTACCTTTGGTGGAATTTGCCTACAATAACACGATACACTCTTCGACGGGGAAGGCGCCATTTGAGATTGTTGAAGGTGCTGCGAAGGTTCCACCCTTCCTGAGCACGAAAGAGAAGATCTTTGAAGCGGATGAATATACGCGAGATCTGGATACGGCTTTTGCCAAGGTTCGCGAGACTTTGCAGAAGTCTCAAGAACGACAAAAAAGGCAGTGGATTGCCATCGTCGTGACATGAGAATGAAGGAGGATGATCGGGTGCTCTTACATTTTGAGAAGGCACGCCTACGAAAGAAAAAGGGAAAGGAGAGGCTTTTGCTAAAGCTTAGTATGCGATACTACGGACCTTTCCAGATAACTGAAAAGATAAATGATCTCTCCCTCCGATTGATAGTGCCAGTTCCTGAACAGATTTTGGCACATACGGATACAAGAAAGGTAAAGTCCGAAGGCGGTTCTTGGTTAAGTTTAAGAACCTTCCTGCATTTGATGCGAAGTGGATGGAGGAGGAGGACCTAGCAGATACTCCTCGGATTGTGAAACTTCACCTTGATATTTTGGTTTAGCATAGTCTACTCCAAACGGAACCCAGAAATTCAGCTTGGCCGAAGATCTGGTGCAGTGGGATGCACAAGAGGGAGTTACTCCCCTCCTTTGTCAACAGATGCCTTGATTTTGATACTAAGGTCACTGATGTCTCTTTGAGCTTCAGGGATACTAAAAGCTGACAGTATTCTGCTGGATGACTTTATGAAATGGAACTCCGGATAATGATACTGATTTGTTCTTGACTTCTTGTGAGTGCAGGAACTGATAGCCGAAATGACTGCAGCATTTTGGTCTGATTGATCTCGAATAGACATGGTTGCAATAGGGGTTAGTCAATCGGACATCGATGAGGTCCCGATTGGACCTAGATGTGATTGCTAGCTACATTGCCGAAAAATCATGGTCTATGATCCGAATGAATGTTGAATGTCATGTGATGTGACTGTCAATTTGGTACATGTGCTAGATGTGTGTTCCTAGTACATAGGTTCTAACAGTCAGTGTCTGCTAAGACGGTTTATGGCTTTTGTCGGTTTTGCAGGCGTAATCGCGGTCGATTACAATGCTTTCAAGAGGGGGGTATGTCACAAAGTGATGACGTGGCGGACAACAGAAACCCTAATTTCTGGCTGAAACCCTAAAATTCCTGCAAACCCTAAAATCTGCCAAAAACCCTAATTTGCAGCAAACCCTAATTTCAGGCTGAAACCCTAATTCAGAAACCCTAAAAGCTGCCGAGGGTGCCACGTGGCAGGGCCGTACGGATTTCCGGAATTTGCGTCGCAAATTGCACTGACAGCTTTTGGCTTGCTTTTTGGGCTCCACGCCAAGAGAGAGAGAGAACCTGCTTTTTTTCTGTTAAAAAAAGATGTTCTCAAAGAGAGAGAGAGAGAGAAGAAACCCTTTGCTTTATTTTTAAAAGCTCAAGAGAGCTTGTGAGATAAAGAGCCTTGCTTTTATTTTTAGGCTTTTGATTTTGAAGCTTTTGGGGCTCTGCTTTTGGGCATCCCTTGTACTTTCAAATACGTGGTGAGGGCTTCACTTCTCAGAGCATCTGCACGCAGAGTCTGAGAGTGAAACCCTAGCCACTCTCTTGTACTTTGATCTGATTAATATAAAAAGAAATACCGAAAGGGGCGCCTGTCTTTGGGGCCAATATCTCTAGGCACGGAACTCCGCCTGGCCAGTGCAAATCTATTGTGATCTGTAAATTGTTGAAGTGGTTATTTGGTGCTGTCGTGGTTGATTCTTGACTTGGAGTGTCCAAGTCTGTTACATTTAGTTAGCAATCTCTTATTAGGTCTTGCTCCATGGTGGTCACTGTACGAGCACGAAGCACCACAATAGCTACTCACACCTCTTTACATTGGATGTATGATCTGATAGCCGAGGACCTTGCCAGCATTGAGTTGCCTGCTTGCCACTACTTGGGACGAACTCTAGTTGGACGCATGGTGGGACTCTCATCCTCATGCGCAATGGTCCATGAGTGGCTTCAATCTGCACTTCAATCCCTCCACATCTATTATCTGGAGAACACAGCCAAGATGAAGAAAGACTATCGAAGAACGTTGCACCCTTGCTCAAGAGCTCTCATTGATAAACCTCCTTTGTATGTACCAGACGGCCTCGTTTTGCGCATGGTGCATCAATCTTCACTCGAATCCACAAATGTTAGCAAGAGTGGACCTCTCAAGGGCAGCATTTTGGGGATGGGCCAGGGCATCTTCTTGGTATCAAAGTTACCCGGAATGGGAACAGGGGCCTCCGGAATGTTTCCGGAACGGCCTCCCCCCCCCCCCCCCAGAAAAGCTGAACGGGAACGGGCCCCGGAACGGAAGGCTTGCAATATGCTTAAATTAGGTTGGATTTAACCTATATGCTAGTAGAGAGCCATACACACCCATTAGTCTAAGTAGAATCCTATTTAGGCATGATTTGCAATGATTCTTCAGTCTTAAGGCTTACACGCGATTGTTCACTACACAAAATACATGAATTGGGATCATCCTTTACAAAAGCATCTTAATTCTTCATAGAAAGAACATTAACTCAAAGTTGAATAGATTCCAGGATCCACACAAAAGCTTGGAGCAAAAAGATGATTGATGACAGATTATGAAGATGGCTTACAAGGCCAGCCAAGGCGCTACAAAAAGACATGTAGAGGCTAGAGTGCTAATAACATTTGTAAGAGTCACTAGCTGACATGTCAAGACTCAATCAGTTGTGGTAGTGCAATACAGAAAGGGGGCAAAATTGGCGGCAACAAAGGAAACAAATATCAAAACCAATGAGCAATGAGTCATGACTCATGCCCGATGTTCACCTTTGGGTAGGGGCAGAAGAGCATCCCACCTTCCAATTTGTAGTGGAGTCCTGGACATCGTGAATATCATCCCAATCCTCCTGCATAGGCTCATCCTCATGCGTAGATCCTCTTGCCTCTCCAAGCACCTCTGCCTCTGCCTCCATCTCCCACTGTAGAAAAGGATCTGTCACTTTGGATGCTGACTTGCAAAGCATTCTTAAGTTTTCACTGACAAAAATAAGGTCATTTGCTTTCTCCACTCCAAGTCGGTTTCTCTTTCTGCCTCTGCCTCCATCTCCCACTGTAGAAAAGGATCTGTCACTGTGGATGCTGACTTGCAAAGCATTCTTAAGTTTGCACTGACAAAAACAAGGTCAGTTGACTTGCAAAGCATTCTTAAGTTTGCACTGACAAAAACAAGGTCAGTGCCTCCTGCCTCTCCAAGCACCTCTGCCTCTGCCTCCATCTCCCACTGTAAAAAAGGATCTGTCACTTTGGATGCTGACTTGCAAAGCATTCTTAAGTTTGCACTGACAAAAACAAGGTCATTTGCTTTCTCCACTCCAAGTCGGTTTCTCTTTCTAGATGCAATGTGGTTATATACACTCCACAATTGCTCCAAGCAAGCGGAGCTAACCGCTTGGCTGAGAATGCGGATGGCAAGTCGTTGAAGATCGGGACCATCTGAACCATTTTCTTGCCACCACAAGACGGAGGAAATCTTGGTGCGATCAATTTGGGCATCGGCTGTCCCAAACGATCCTCGAGTAAACTTTGTACTGATGAAGAGCTACCGCATTGCACTTCGACACTCTACAAAGCGGCTTACTGTAAGATAGTTGTAGGCGAGGCAGGTCTCACAATACTTTAGAAGCACTTTGTCCCCCGACCGCTTCGAGAACACGGCTCGAAGTATGTTGTGGTTGTTGATGAAAGCAACCACCTTCGACGTGGATGCAATGAGAGGCTCTATCCAAGGTAGTTTGCCAAAATCTTTCAAGAGGTTGTTAAGGCAACGTGCCATGCAAAAGAACACCATGATGTGAGGATAAGCGCCTTCCAAAATAGCTCTCGCTGCCCTGTTTGATGCCTCCCCATCGGTGACTAGACCTATCACTAGGTCCGACCGAATGGTCTCTACGGCGGAGGCCCACTCACCCGCAAGGACATTTGCTGATTTTCCCGTCTCCGTGGCGTCATGGGAGTGAGCAAAATACATCTCCCCTTTGGAATAGGCAACAATGCCATGGATGGACTTCCTCCTAGTGTCGCTCCATCCATCCGCAATGAGGGTCACGCCATACTTCGTTCATTGCCTTTTCATGTTGAGGGTTGCCATCTCCACAATGGCTTTCTCTCTATCGAATAGAGTAGTGCGGAGGGCCTCGGAAGAGGGTGGCACGTAGCGTGCCCTATACTCTCCAATCCTCGGGCACATGGTCTTGAAGTACTCCGATCTAGACATTGCATACAAGAGGTATTAGTATTGACTATTGAGATGATTGATTGTATGAAAATGATAGTAAGTCTTACCCAGCCTTTATGAAGGGGATGTGATCATGATAGAAAAAGCGGGAAACACTTGCATCCACATCCTCCTTCCTTTTTGGATCCCAAGTGGTATGTAGGGTGCGTTGGTGAGATTTGGGAGTGGAGACCGGAGTAGCATTAGGCATTGAAAAATGTTGATCGAAATGATGTCGCCGCCGTTTCCGTCGTTGCCGCATTACTATCACCCACCAACTGATGAAGAAGGTGTAGAAGAGGGAAAAACCAAGTTGTTGGGGTCGATTGCGGGACGCTTAGGCCTTGTCGCTTCTCTCTTCTTTGTTGGCTTTGATGGCGGCATCCTTGGCTTCAAATACCTTCAACAATTGCTCGTTGACGGTCTTGCATATTGCTACTTGTTGTCCCTCTAGCTTAAGGAGGTGAGCACGGACTTTGGTTGTGTTGGATTGCAGTTCGAAGCCGCATTGTTTGCACTTCCATGCGTGTGCACCACCGGACTTTCCCAACACTCGGGAATGCACTTCATCCCACCATGATGCTCATCCTTCTTCTTCTTGGCACCCAAGGGGTCACGTTCACTTGATGCGGAAGCTTGCGCCATAAGTGATGAGACTCGGGAGAGGAAGGAAGCCCTGAGAGAGAGAGAGAGAGAGAGAGAGAGAGAGAGAGAGAGAGAGAGAGAGAGAGAGAGAGGGGACGATGGAGCTCCGAGCGCGAGCCTTGAGGCTTGAGGCCCGAGGGAGAGGGAGAGGGAGACGGAGAGAGCGCCTTCAAACTTGAAAGTTGAGGGAAAGGGAGAGATGGAGCGGTGAAGAGTGAGGGAGAGGTGGAGTCTTGACTCTCAAGCTTGAGCCTTGAGGCTTAAACCCTTGAGGTCCAAGGGAAAGGGGGGAGAGGTGATGAATGATTGAATCATGACTCGAAACTCGAGAGAGATGGAGAGGTGGAGCTTGAGGGAGAAGTGGAGCGGCGAGCCTCAAGCTTGAGCCTTGAGGCCCAAGGGAGGGAGAGAGAGTGCCTTGGCTTGATGAAGAGGTGGAGACTCGAGAGTGAGCCTTGAGGCTTGAAGGCTTGAGGAAAGTTGAAACTTTAAGCTCTTGCCTTGGCCCTTGAGACTTGAGGGAGATTGAACTTTGAAGATATGCCTTGAGACCCTTGGCTTATATAGGAAAGGAGAAGACCCCCTCTCTTCCCTCCCCCCCCCCCCCAAAAACCATTCAAAAGCGCCCAAATATCCCCAATAGTCGAATTTTTAAAATCTGTCCAACGGCCAATTTTTTTGAAAAGCGCCGTTCTGCCCGTTCCACCTGCCGTTCCGTTTACAGAAATTCTGGGAACACCGTTCCGCCCATGTTTCCATTCCGGCTCCCCAACCTCTTTGGGAACGCGTTCCGAGAATGGGAGAGGCCCGTTCCGCCCGTTCCTTGTTACTCCGCTTGGTATAGCTTTCGCATGAGCGCTGTTCCGAGCTGCTCTTCAATCACTCTCCTACTATGGCTGAGACTTGTCTGTTGGTTTTTGAGTGTTGCCAGATTTCGATGTGGAGGAGTTGGATCGCTAGCAGCAGATTGCTTGTTGCACGTGTACTCTCTTCTTCCCATCTCTTTTGGTATGCCATTCAGGCTGTCTTACTTGCGTAGCCGCTCGGTCGGGCATGGTTATACTAGGCTCACTGACTACGAAGATTGGTTCCACACCTGGTGATACCCATTTTCCAGACACTATTTGACTGAGAGATCCTACTACAGACAGGTTTTGCTTGAAGCATTTGGTGGTGAGTGGTCATCCGGATTAGTGCCTTAGGTGCGATGCTTTTGGGCACATGGTTCATGACTGCCCTACCTAGCCTCCTGGTTGACCTAAGCCTCGACACCCCCCACCTCAGGGAGTCAGAGGGTTGGGAAAGAGCTACTCATCAACATATTTTTCGTCGAATGCAGCCTCATATGATACCACCTCCACCACCTCAGCAAGCAATATCTCTAGCTGTTTCTCAGGTTGCAACTACCCCTCGACCCAAAAAGAAATAAATGAAATATGAGGATGTCCGGACAAGGTGGGTGGTTGGACAGTGCAATCTAAATGCATATAAAAAGGGTGGCCAGCCTGGAGGCACACTAGCCGTACAAGTATGCCCTAGACCTGTGAAGCAACAGAGTGGTGTAAATCTAACATCCCCTCTCAACACCTGATGCTGAACCAAGGTGGTACCGTACGTACGTACGGATTGGATCCGTATGGTACGTCCGTACCGTACGGATTCAATCCGTACAAGTTTTTTTTTTTTTTTGGTGGTGGGGTGGGGTGGGTTGTTGTGGATGGTTTTTTGTTTTTTTTGGGGTGGTGGTGGTGGTTTCTCCCTCGTCTTAAGTTCCATTGCTATTATTGACATGTGGTATTGTGTCTCAAGTTCGTATCATGGACCATGGTAGGTCACTTCATTGATGTTTAATGCCATATAGACATATAGAGTGATATATTTGTAGGCTTCTCTCATGAAATTCCTATTTTCTTTCTAATTTTTAAGGGATTTTTACCAATAGTGCGTATTTTTACGTACCTTAAACCTCAATCCATACAAGACTGCGTACCTTACGTACCGAATACGTACAGAATTTTACGTTTGGTTCCACCTTGTGCTGAACAAACTGTAGGAAGCCGAAGATGGGAGGCAAATGATGAATATGTTTGCTGTGATGCCACTAAAGGACATTACTCCACGAGAGTAGCGGTAGTCTGGGTGTCCCAACCGCCTAGAATTCTCCATGGTAAAGTACTGTCACGAGTAGTGTAGCAAAGTGCTGTACTTCGTTGATACAAGGTGAAGATACTGCGTGAAGGTCCCGAACTGAGTGTGAAAACAACTCCTTGTCGTGAAAGAAGTTCCAATAGACTTGTAAGTGTCCTGCTTAATAGGATCTGTGGTGTTTATAGTCAAACGTCTAGAGAAAATGGGGAAGCCCAGGAACCGTCACGAGAATGATCGGAAGCTTGTCAATGCATAAACCTGCAACCCAATGTGGCAAGGTGGCTAAGCTGTGAAAAACTCCACAAAGGCGAGATGTAGCAATCTACGTCGTAAACGTCCTCCGAATCAAGGAAAGCGAGACTAAGCAGTTTGCATTTGTAGAAGCTACCGCAAGCTGCAGCAATCATTGGGAGAGGGCACGGACCACCACCGGATGGTGTCTTGTGAGTAGGTAGGGTAATCCAAGATGAGGGGAAAGCGACTCAACAGTCTGCACTGTGAAGGGCCTTTGAGAAGAGGTGTGGTCAGACCAAGTTGTCTGCACCGTAAGCATCCTGTAGAAGTAGGGAAGCCAGACTAAGTAGTCTGCGCTGTGAAGTGAAGTGAAGTGGCCAGACCAAGATGTCAGGGCCGTCTTGCCTGTATTTCCTGCCTCCAATCCTCTGGTGTCAACCAAAACAAAATCCACGCCAACAACGCCACCAAACCGCATCTTGGTGTGTCTCTCAATGTGAATGAGAGGGGAGTGGCCTACTGCCCAAGCCGGGGGATAAGTCTGCTGTAAGGTTATCGAGGGCGAGTGATAGAAACTCTGAAGGTAGCAATCCAAATGATCAGGAGTGTAGAAGAGCAACTGCACTACCATCCAAGCCAAGCTCCGAGTGACTCCGGATGTAATCAGGGGATGCCTGATCTCCCGCATCTTGCGGGTAAACTCTCCAAAGCACTGAAGTCCAACTTCAGTGTGTAGATCCAAGCAAAGAACTTGTCCAAGAAGCGATCCAAGATCCTCTCCCTAAGTCCATGTAGATGCTCTTGTGTAAGCCAGTGATCTGACGTGTCAAGTAAGTGTCTGTCCACCCAAAATGGTGGTGTCTTCTCTGGGAATGTCGGAATCCCATATGCCATGAGCATGGCCATATCTCGTGTGAACTCGTTTGATGAGTGCATAGGTGTGTCCATAGCAAACCACAAGTCACCGCCCCCTCTGGAGTGCGCAACCGCCGAATGATGGTTGGAATGAATGGATCTCCCAAGGATCAAGGAATAGGATCTCACTTTGCCGTAGAAGGTACCGTCTCCAAAGCTGTAGCAGTCCACAATAACCGCTCAACCTCCGGATGGTGTCCTGACGAGCAATGGAGTGATCGACCACACAGTAGGCAAAAATTCAGCCTGCTGTCCGCCCAAAAAAGACTGCAAAGGGTGCTGAAAACGCTGTTGTAATAGAGATTTCAGCGTGCCTGTACGCCACCGATTGGTATGGGAGCGTCGCAGAGGTTCAGATGAGGGGGTTCTCGCACTTCTCAGCCGTCGAGGGGCTGAAAACACAGACAAAACAGCAAGTAGTGAGAGCCAAAAAAGTGCCGGTTGGGTGTAGATACCTGACAATGGCATAGATCTGCAAATTCCAGGCAGCGTAGAGACTCGCGTGAGTGCCTTGGCGGCTCACGTGTACGCAAGAGGTTTAGCGTTTGCGGAAAACGCAGCAACCTCAGAAAATGCAGCAGTTGCACAAAAAAACGCAGCAAGATCTGAAAACACAGATCTGGTCCAGAAAAACGCAAGGCTGATCTGTTGCGCAGTTTGGTGCGCCAAGAGAGGGAGAAGGTGATCGATGCCTGTAGAAGCAAAAACGCTGAGTAATGCAAAAACGCTAGGCAACTGGGTAACTTTCCCGCGTTGAAAGTCTGCAGAGATGCTAGCGCTAGGCCTGCACAAAGAAAACGTTGGCTGTTGAAGCTTGGGAGGAGAACCTGTTGCTGAAGGTGCGCCCTCGTTGCTGGCGACTGGTACCATGAGAGAGAGAGAGAGAGAGAGAGAGAGAGAGAGAGAGAGAGAGAGAGAGAGAGAGAGAGAGAGAGAGAGAGAGAGAGAGAGAGAGAGAGAGAGAGTATAGACCACAAACGCAATTTATGGTGAAGACTATCATGAGCAGAAGACCCAATACACAATCAGTATGAGATCTGTGATTTGTGGAAGTGGGTACCCCCCTGGCCCCATAAATAGGTGCCCAAGGGGAGGTAGGGCAATGCTTGGAAAAATCCCCCATGACCCAACAAGAAACAAATAAAATATGAGGGTGCCCGGACAAGGTGGGTGGCCGGCCCAGAAGTGTGGGCGGCCGGACAGTGTAATCTAAATGCATATGCAAAGGGTGGCCAGCCCGGAGGCACACTAGCCATACAAGTATGCACTAGACCGTGAAGCAACAGAGTGGTGTAAATCTAATAGACCTTAATTATGCTTTTACATATAGAGAGCGATGTGAAAGGTACAGTTTGCATGTAACCGGCTGGGTTACTGCCCCGGCAATGCAGACAACAAAAACAGAGGTTTCAGCTTTTAAAATCAGAATTTTAGCACTTTAGGTAATGTAGGACAGAAAGAGAGACTAAGAGAGAGAGACGGGATGGGGATAGATGGAGAGGCGGAGTTCTTCCCTTCATGGCACCGGCCCCTTAATAGGTGCCCCTTTTGGTATTTCTTTTATTTATGAAAAGTGTTAACAGTAATGCTCATAAGAGATGGCGCCATGCTTCTGTAAGAACAGACAGAGAGAAATGAAATGAAATGTAATATTAACGTCTTCAAAAGGCCAAAATGACCTATGAGACCAAAAGGTTACATGTGGTGAATCTAATACTAGATTTGGGTGCAAAAAGTACAAAGAACTGAAAAGAAAATAGTGGGTAGGGGTGGGGTGAAAGCTGATACAAAGGGAAGACAAAGGGTGAGCTGATACAATGGAGCTCTCTGACAATCGAGGCATCATATACATATACATCAATATCCGGGACGGCTTATATGTCGCGCCAGTATGGTATGGATCCTTTGTCGCAGTCTGCGTCGATATCGAGAGGGCCCCTCTTATCCGTGGGCGACGGGACCGCCCCAACTCTATCGCCCGATCAAGGAGTATGCCTCTGGTACCTCTGGTGTTGTTATGCTGTGGGGGTTGCTCAAACTTCTCTGTCTGTGACTGAAAGAAATTTGTGATCTTCCACTGTCGCTAGATCTCTCTCATTGTGCCCCTCTTCAAGAGGTCCTCTTTGTGTTTGCGAATCTCCAGTAAATATAATTCGAGGCATCTCTGATCCTGGTACCTCATGACTATAGAAAGTGGCCCAAAACCCTCTCTGAATAGACAGTGAAAGCGGCCTCGTATCTCATAGTATACTGGGCAGTGAGATGTAATGTAGCTCTGTCTCTGGCTCTATTTGGCACACCTAACAAATCTTGGACTCAGCGGGTACTCTAAATCTGCCTGTCTCGATCTCTAGCTGATGTGAGGATGTGCGTATGTGACCAATAGCACATCGTATCCCGTGGGATAGATAGTATCCATGTATCCTGGTTTGATCACAAAACCATCCTCTGTGAGTTGGAGAAGATTCTCTCTATAGAAAGTCATCTTCGTACCTAGCTCATGTGTGGGTTGTATCTATGTCCTCTTCGTATCCAACTGAATCAAGTCCTGTCTGATGAGCCTGGTAATCTCTGCCGTTGTGAGGCGGATGGAGGATGCATCCAGAGAGTACTGAAATGGGGGTAGCGGTCCATACTAAAGCCATGTAACTGAAACCAAGATGCCATCTCTGCATACCAACATGATCTATCTCCCTGCAATGCCAGCTGTTGCGAAGACTCTAGTGCTAATCGAGCATATTTGTCTCTATGGAGAGCCCAAGTGCTATGCATAAATGAAACTCATTGAGTGAGTGCCTTCACTACCAATGGAGGAGTAGCGAGCTCCGCCCTAACAATGTCATATGGTACTAAGGCCTTGGCCCTAATCATCCGAGAAATCATAGACACCAATGGCTTCTCCATACATCTCCATACATCTCCACCAGCTTTGCTATGATGATCAACTGAGGGCCCCCATATCTCCACTCCGTATAGCATGGCCGAAGTGACCAAAGTGTCAAAGAGCCAAAGCTTTGTTCGAGGTTCCTGGAATTGAACCTGCGAACATATCCTCTCGAGTCTCCCCAATGCTGCATAGGCTCTGGTCAATCACGTATCCGCTGCACGCCTTAGGGAAAATATTGGACCACTGAAAACTGCCCCAAGATAAGTGTATGTATCTGCATACTCCACAGTCTCTCGACCATATGTAAAAGTGGGAGCAGACCTCCTTATCCACTGCACCATGGTGTTAAAACACCATTACCTTGGTCTTACCAAGGTTCATAGACAATCCACTGTCCGGTGCAAATACATGCGTGTATCCAAATGACGCTGCATCCCTTTTGGAGAATCGGAAATCAGCACAATATCATCAACATATAATAGCAACAGAATCCATGTCCCTGCAAGCTGAGCACCTCTATCACTCTCTGTACGTACATAATCTGAAAACTCATCTACATATATCCCAAAGAGAGTCGGAGATAGGGGACAACCCTGCTTTATCCCAATGGTGGAGTGAACCCATGTTGGACATGCCTTGAGTAGTGCGTACCTGTCCTACCACTGTCTTTTATAAAGCTAAGATCCCCCAGATTAGCACTGTGGGCACCCCATGTCTTGCAATCTGTGTATGAGTCTGGCTCGTGGCACTGTATCAAAGGCTTTGCGGAAATCCACAAAGCTACAATAGATCCTCCTGCCATTGTGTCTACCCTCCTCAATAATGGCTCTGAGTGTCAAAATCTGGTCAAGAGTGGAGAAACCTCTCCTGAACCCTGCGTGTCTTGCCCGTATGCCCTCTCTCTCTGCCCATCCACTTAACTCATGCTCAAGAATTGATGCATATAGCCTAGCCAGAGTGTGACCAACCATGATGGTTCGGTAATTCCCGAGAAGCATAGGATCTCCCGACTTGAAGATAGGCACAATAGTGGACATACTCCAAGTCTCAGGGAAACCCTCATACATGGCTCTATTAAAATATCATAGCAAGAGGCTCTGCAAGCATATCTCTGGCATGGATAAAGTGCTCTGCTACCAGACCATCATGATCCTATGCTCTTCCTGTCTTCATCTTGTCAATGGCTTTCCTTACCCTCTCAACAGTAAAGAAAGTAAATGTTTTTGAGCATGCCTCTGGAGGGTCAGGCAAAGGTGGCTGCCTCGATGCTGTATAGACAGATTTAGCATATTCCCCCCATGTCTCTATGGAAGTGATGGCTGGCGGAGGAGAGTGCTCATTGAAAAGCCTCCATGCCTCACTAGAAACTTGACTCATAAACAACTGATATAGATCACACTCTAATTGAGATAGGTAAGCCCTCTTCTTTCATCGCACTAGGCAGCGGAAGATAATACGTGACTGTCTATGTGTAGTAGTACCCATGAGCACCTCTCTCTGTAATTTGATCCTCGTCTCTCTACACTCCTCATCACACCAACTGTTTTGAGGCATGCTCCCAGATCGTCTGCGTGTAGGCTGGTTGTGAGGATATGCCTCTGATGCTGCATCATGCAGCGTCTCTGTCAGAATCTGGGTGAGCTCATCTAGTGGTTGTCTTGGCTCTCGAGTGCATAGCTGCTTGTATATCTCATTAGTGTACACGTGATCCGTCTCCCTCGTGAAGGTATACCGAGTATGTGTGGAGGCCTCTCCCAATGGAGCTTTGTTGAACTGGAACGATAGAGTGAAAGACAAGATAGCATGATCGACTGCTACCCCAACCGGTCTAGTTCCCACCACGAAATCCTGAAAGGAAGGAATTAGTCCTGGCAGAGCCATAACATAATCCAATGTACTAGCGCCATGCCGATGTGGAAAGCATGTAAAACCACCAGCTGCAAGGAATCGCTGTTGGCCATTCAAAATGGCCAATCCATGTGCAGTCCTTATATCAATCAAGTATCTGTCATACTCAGTGTGCTCCTCATCCTGTGATAATCTAGATAGGCCCATTTCTGTAATATCAAGCTCCCGCATCAACTCCTCTGAGGTATCATTGAATATTGTCTGGTGGTGGGTAGTCCTAGCATTGAAATTCCCCAAGATAATAATGTCGCTGTCTCTGGAAAACTCCCATATATCATCATCTAAAATAGAGAAGGGGGACTGTCCTCTAGGTGATGCATATACTAACGTACTAGGAGGAAAATAGAAAATAGTGATGTAGAGATATCTGCTTGTCTCTGCCTTCAGTCTCACCCACGTGTACCTCGCATGCTCATCCCTCCGAGCTATATGTATAAGAGACTGTAGCTCCTCCTTGAATAAGACTGCCACTCCTCCTGAACCTCGTCGTTTGCGCTCTGATCGAGTCTCCTGTCTGCAAGTTGTCTCCCATCTGTATCTGCTCACATGGGGCATGGACTGCCCCGGGGCTTGATGCGTCTCAGAGTAGAAAATGATGTCTCTCCCTGTGAAACTATCCGCAAAGGCCCCTACTTCAAGGCGTAAAGATCCATTACAATTCCATGTAGCCACTCTGAGTGTGGTCCCATAGGTCTCGCGCCGTCATGCGGGGCGCTTCTCCAGAATAACCACTCGTCCATCCCTGTAGAAGGCCACTTTCCCCTTCTCTCGAGCTGTCATTATCTCGGGCATAACTTCTTTCATATGAGCTGTGTGAGCGTGAGGTCATCTCCAAGGAAAATGCCCGTTTTCTTTAGTGTAGGACGCTTCTTCAAGAAGTCCTTCTTTGCCTCAATGGATGGGAAGCTCATGATTAGATCTCTTTCTTTTGAAGTCTCCCCATTTCCTTGTGTTTCTTCCCTACCCTCCATGCCTTTGTATGAGTAGCCTCACTATCCATCATGCAGAGAAGTTATTTGACTTCCCTTTCCACATCATCTCGGTCTTTTAGACCGGTTATTCGTATGTGCAAAGCTCTAGTCTTCCTTCGCTGCTCTTCTTCTAAAGTCATGTTGATGATTGTAGGAGTGGGGATAGATGTGATTTCTTTCCCTTCCGTTTCTTAGCGACTTCTATCCATTTCTCGGCCTCATCCGCCTTCTTCTGTGTCTTCATGATTACATCCACCCACGCAGACGTCTTCGCCCCATTCTGTTTCTCTTCCTCTTTGATCATCCGTACCTATTCTTGTTGACCTTGATTTCCTCTATCACCGAGGGCTGGAATTCACCTTCCTCTAGTCCATTGCTTGCTCTATCAGCAAGCTCTCGCTTGAGGGATGAGACCTCTTCTTTGAGAGAGAGAGAGAGAGAGAGAGAGAGAGAGAGAGCCAGCTGATTAGAAGCCTATACACTTGGCTAAATGAGCCCTTTAAATAGATATGTGTGTGTTTAAACATAGCTCAAGTGCCAAGCGTCCGCACTTTCTTCTTTCTGTCTAGGTTGTTGTGGGCAAGTGATCAATTCCTCATGTGTGTGTGGTTGCCTTGGCTGAAAATGGCAATTTTTGCACTTCCCATGCTTCAACTGCCTCTTAGTAGCATCACTTGATACGTGCCATGCTTGAACTGCCCTTTACTAGAGTTGCCTGATACTTGCCATGCCTGAACTGCAACTTCCCATGCAAGGGATTTGCATGAACTGCCACTTGCCATGCATGGACTCCAGTTGACTTGTATGGACTTGCATGGACAACTACTTTTTTTTTTTGGCAAGAAAAAGATCCTTCCATTAGTTAAGACTCAAGAGGGCTACATCAGAAACATGGGGAGACTCTCGCAGTGAGAAAAAATATGTACAATGAGGGCTAGATCACGAGATGGGAGGAGGAAAAAGCCACGCTGGTGGCCGGTAGTGCCATCTGAGCATACTCTGAATCATGGTGAAGATTCAAGAAAGGCCCTGGGCGCCAGAGTTGCAAGAAAGCCTCTCGGTGCTCCTGCATGTGGTTGGAGCTGCCCTGAAGTCTCTCAAACTGAACCCCTAGTGTATGAATCAGCTCCAATCAAATGTCACGAACAATCTCTGCTGGTGAAACAGGGCGAGCCTCGAAGATGCGAAAGTAGCGGGCCCGCTAGATGAACCAGAGTGTCAGGCCACATATGAGCTCCCCACACCTCTCTCTATCACTGCACCACTCCTGGGGGATGAGCTTTGTGGCCAGCGGAAGTGTAGGTCGACCCCCCTGGATCACTATCATCCTGCTGGTGGAAGCCAACTCAAAGTGGAGCGCGGGGCCCGTGAGAGTGGACCAAGCTGCATGCCAACACCCCGCATGGACAACTACTTGCCATGCATGGACTCTAGTTGATTTGCATGGACGGCTACCTGCCATACATGGACTCCAGTTGACACCACCAGTGTGTCCACTTGCCTTGCATGTACCATGCATGGGCGTTCCAAGTGTCCACCTACCCTGCATGCTCTGCCAGTTACTAGGCTCCACCAGTCTTTATGAGGTGTATGGCTTGCTAGAACATATGGTGAGTGATTGAGATCCCAAGTTCACAAGATGACCAAAGTTGTTCTTTCATCTTTGCCTTATTATTTGTCATTAGTCCATGTAGCTCTATGTACAACTCTCTTCTTTCATGTATCTCTATGTGCAACTTTCTCTCTCCATGTTGGAGTTAAAAACAAAAACTCCCACATGCTCTTTGCTTTTAAGCTTTTTTGAAGGTATCAATTGCATTGTTTTTATATATGCTCTACTGACCAGGATCAAACTGCATTTTTGAAGGACAAGCTTGTATTCTATTTGATGTCCATTTTGGGCAAGAAATATTTGTATGTGTCATTTTTGGTCGCTTAAGAAGTGAGTAGAAAGAGATCATTATACTTTGGAGGTGTTGTCATTTTCCTTACGTTGTGTGCTGCTTTTGTCATTTCATTTGCAGGCTTTTGGGTTCCAGTCTTCTACTAAAGTAAAACGGTTGCAAGCTATTTCAGCTGAAAAGGACCAGCGCCGACTTCATGTGCCTGTTTTGGATCGTACTGTAGAAGAACCTCCACCCTATGTGGTTGTTGTGCAAGGGCCACCTCAGGTTACTTTTTCTTTAACAATAATCACTCTTTGTGAAATTTGTATTTGTGCAGGAAACCCCCCCCCCCCTCCCCCGGCCCTCCCCTCTCTCCTTTGGTCTTGTCTCTCTCCAAATCCAAGAGCCTCTCCAAATATATAAGAAAAAGGTAAAAATTCGAGGGTGCCACATTCCACAACATACGTTTTTTTTTTTCTTGTTCGGTGTACTTCCACCCACTTTATTTTTGGACTCTCTTGACGAGAGTTCTTTTAGTAGTAGCCATATCACCATTGTATGCCTTCAGTGTATGCAGTAGGTTGCGGGCAGACCATGGATGCAAATGTATAAACGTGTTGCCTGTCTATCACTGTGTTCAGGTAGACTTGGAGATATATTATAGCTATGAATCTGTGCATCAGAACATTTTGTCCACATTTAAAGCTGAAGCTCAGTTTGTAAAACGGTGCATGGGTTCAGTTCGTCATCAGTTTACAATAGCCAAGTTTTATGGCCAAATAGTCTCCGTTTGGAACTGGCCTTTTGCATGGTCTATATGTTGCTATCTGTTAAGTTATTAACTTGGGCTTTGCAGGTTGGCAAGACTCTCCTTATAAAGTCACTTGTGAAGCATTATACCAAGCATAACCTATCAGACATGCGAGGTCCCATCACTGTGATCTCTGGTATGCAGGTTATTTTATAGCCAAAGCATATGCATTTTGCTTATTTTAGAAATTTTTTCGTGTAACGAGTCACTTTGAATCAGGCAAACAACGGAGGTTGCAGTTTGTAGAGTGTGTAAACGATGTCAATGCAATGATTGACTCTGCTAAAGTTGCAGATCTTGTGTTACTTCTTGTTGATGGAAGCTACGGATTTGAAATGGTCAGTGTCTTTTTCATGTTTTCAATGAAATGTGAAGTGAAATCTATCTGTTTTGTTTGAATTCTTGTTTGTGTCTCAGTGTGCTTCAAACAGGAGACACACAAACAGGTTTTTTCTTAAAATAAACAAAATATTGTTACATTTTATTATTTCCTTCGACTAATATACATTCAAATAAGCATTGTTAGATTAAGATGTTATACAGAGTATCATTATCTCCTTTTCCTATGGCTGAAGATGTGGGGCTGAGTTTGTTGAAGTGCAGAGGGATGGATGGTGACACGGGAACACTGGGAGAACGAAGGAGGACAAGATGGAGAGGAAAGCACACATGAGAAGCGAGAGAGATGTGGTGGTAAAGCCTTGCCAGAAAGTTTGCAAGAGAGAACAAGCCTGCACTCCATGTGATATCAAAGGGAAGCGCCCCCTCCCCTATATATAGGGGTCACTGAGGGCCACATGCCACCCATGAGTGAAAAAATAGGGAGAATATAAAGAGCCATTCTTCTAAAGTAGAGCGTCCTCTGAAATGTGTTCCACAGCTGAGGTGATTAGCCAAACTGTGGGCACCCTTCCAGACCTATTATGAGAAAATAGCCTCACAAGACCGGGCATAGCCTCAAAGAATCCCTCTCACTAGATTTAGGCACAAAACTAGGAGATGATCCTCAAAACTCTTAACACCTTCTCTCAGATCCTTGGTGCACACCAAGTCCAGGGTTAGGCTCACATAGAAACCAACATAAAAGTGTCCTATGACTGCGGTTCACAAAGATGAACAATCTTTGTCTTGTTTGCACACCATCTTTCAAAGGCGGCACGAGCATTCAACAGCTTATGGAGCATACGATGGACAGTTTTTCCATGCATTCAGGCTCTTTGACATATGCTACGGACGAGCTTGTGTCCGAGGCATCGGAGAGAGACTCTTTTAAGGAGGAGAAAAAAGGGAAGAATAGAAGAAGAAATCCACAAGGCTAACTTGACAATAGAGCAGCGTGCAAAATACTACAAGGAGGGCAAGTGCTATGGCTATGGAGAAGTTGGGCATAGTTTATCTAAATTTCCAAAGAAGGAAAAGCGGGAGAAGCCAAAGGATAAACCAAAGCATTCTAAGGATGGGAAATGAAAGACAAAGACAAGACTTGTTCCCAATTTTGTGGGGGCGACCTTTGACAAAGGGGATGAGAGTAATTAGCTTTGCAAAGCGTGGGGCAAAATACGAGATCAGGATGCCCAATGCTCTGATATTTTCGATGGAGGAGCCAAGGCCAGCTTCTTTTCACTGGAATTGGCGGCTCGACTTGGGATTACGCCTAAACTAATGGGACCGTAGTTGGATGCAGTTCTAGTAGCACTCGAGTATGAGCTCTCTCTTAACCTATCATTGGAAACATCAGTTTTATTGTCAGGGGTATTTAGGGCATGATGTTTTTGATATCATGTCTCTTGAAGGGGTGTGATGTACTTTCGTTGATACCTTAGTGTTATGTTCCGCTCATAGGAGAGGGGATCTAGCCTAGACACCATCGGGATGGGTGTCCAGTGTCCTGGCGGACGTAGTGTGAACTGGGCTAGTGTGGCCGGCCATTATTATAAAAGGGAGGCCAAGGCCTCATTTGCAGTTGTCGAGGCAGAGTGCCAGTGGTTAGCCCACGAGGCTAGGAGTTCGCGAGGTCACCTTGAGGAGGTGAGGCCGGGTGGAATGGGACGCTCGGTCTTACAGGTGCATGCCTACGTCCTCGGACGCCGGCTCGAGCACGGGGGAGCTGTCAGGTGGTGGCTATGGTTGGGTGGTTCGTCCACTCCTTGTGTTCGTTTTATGGTATCAGAGTCAGCTTGGCTATGGAATGGACCGTGTGCACACCTACGGGCTGGTTAGAGTCGGATAATCACTGTTTCATGCAAGTTTTAATGAAATAATTGTTTATTTGATTATTTTCTTCTCGTGAGCATGTTTGCATCTCACTGATTTTTGATAAAATTCAGCAATTTAGTAGGTGGAAGTGCTGAAAATCAGTGGATTTTTATCGCTTTTGCTGATTTTTGATGAAAATCAGTGACTTATTCATTGATTTACTCCTCTGCGAAGCGCGCGCGCGCGCACACACACACAGAGAAGCTGGACCTCTCTCAAAGAGAGGATGGAAGCGAGGGAACCGGTGTACTGAGGAAGAAGCGTGAAGCAGCAGCAGCGCTGCCAGCGTGGAGTGTTTTTTGCGTGCTGGGGACACTTGCCAGCGTGGAATCTCCTTCGTGTGTCGAGCATGGGTGGGCACAAGCAAAGCAAATGCTTTTTTTCCTCCATGCGTCGCCTGCAACAATGGCTCACTGTTCGAGAACGCCTTCGTGAAGATTTTTTGACGCTTGAGGCCTTTTAATCGACGTTGAGTTTTTTTAATGCTCCTTTTATTTAAGTGGCCAAGGACACTTGAGTTTTTTTAAAAGTTTGGTCATAAACTTGCAGATTATAAAAAGCCACTTACAAAGAGTGAGTTTTGGCAGAAGAACGTAGTTTTTAGCCCTCTGCTTCTCTCCCAACGCTCCTCTCTCTCACCCGCTCGTGCTCCCGCCATCGCTTGCTCGCCTCCAGGTGCTCACGTCGACGCACAGAGCTCTTCACAGTACAACTTTTCGTGATCGAAAAGTGTAGAGAGGCTCGATTTCGCATGAAACTTCTAGTTTTTCACTGGTTCGCCATGGATTCCTCCAGCACGGATGCGCAGCGTGACGACGCGCCAGGTAACATTCAAATTCCGTTCACGCATGCTCTATACACATGGATTACAAGGACTTTCCAGAGCTTCGATTAACGTGTTACCGCTCTGGAAAACGCGAACGTTTAAACGAACATTCGCTTGGCCTCTCTCGAAGGGGCCGTGCAAGGGCTTAATTCCCGGCTTATCGCTTTGGAAAATACGGCTCAGTCGACGACTGCGCGTACTTCCGAGGGCAAAACCCATCTCTAGCAACTGTGGGCGCAGGTTGCTGCTTTTGGGTGTTCATAGGGTGATCCAATTGCCACGATTCCGCACAAAACCACAAATTTCTCAGGAGAAGAGAAAGAATGTATGGAACTGGCCGTAAATAACTGGTTTCACCAGTGGACCAGGTACTTTGACATCCATGGGGAGCATGATGAACGGAGGATTCAGATGATTCCTCTCTATCTGCGCAGTAAGGCGCTTACCTGGTGGTGCGACATGACAGAGAAGCCTACGACGTGGGCTGATTTTTGTATGAAATTCAAGAGGGATTTTGTCACAAGACGGGCACCACGCGCCGATAGAAAAGAACAGATTGAACAGGCTTTTAGCACTTCGTTAACAATTGAAGAGAGAGAAAGAAAGATATGTTAACGTCTCGAAAGAGCCAAAATGGCCCATGAGACAAGAAACTATACATCTGGTAATACATCTCTCGTCTACTGAAACAGAAAAAAGATCTACTCAACATCATAGTGATGTTTGAGTCTACAAAGCTAAAACTGAGAATATGTACAATACATGACTGATCCCATCCAAATCTGACCATCAACTTCTGTCTCCCTGTCCTCTATCCCAAGATATCCCAGATGGGTAGATCTAGTAGAGAGAGGCCGCTGAAAGGTGGCACTCGTCTCCGATGTCGAGCGATGATGCCTCTGATTTGGTGCAAATGGCGGGGTCTGGGTCGAGGCCCGGGTGGTCGAGGACGGCGAGTACGACCCCGTGCAGTGGCTTGATCAAGACGGACTCCTCTAGGCCTCGATGGACGTGGTCCTGGGGGTGTGGTTGTATCCATAGACGGAGTCTGCGTCCCAAGGTCCTCTCCCTCTCTACTGAAGAAGTCACTCATAGTGCGTTGTCGATTTGTTGGTGGAGAACTGTCTTGTAATAGTTTGTCCCTGTGCCTCCTCAGCTCTAGTAAAAAGAGTCCCGAGGCATCTCTGGTTCTCATAATCCATCACCCGACGTAATGGTCCAAAGCCCTCTCTGAAAAGGCAATGGTATCTCCCCCTGATCTCGTAATAGACTGTGCAGCGGCAAATGTAATGCTCCTCAGATTCCACCTCTTGGTGGCATAGCTGACATGTCCTATCTGTCCGGGCCATCTGCATGTATCTGCCTGTCTCGATGCGTAGGTGATGGGAGGAGGTACGAATCTGTCCAATGGCACTGCGCAACCCATGTGAGAGATGTACATCCATGTATGCTGGCCGAATCACAAAACCCTCGAACGAAACATGCAAGAAGTGGTCCCTGTAATGGGCCATCTTCGTGCCTAATGGCTCTGGAGGTCGCTGCCAGGTCCTTTCTGTCTCCAGTTGCACAATATCTGATCTGATCACCCGGTTGCGCTTAGTGCGCGTAAGCTGGAGGTGCGGGCAGTCCAAGCTATACTGGAAGGGTGGAAGTGCATCCATCTGTAGTCCATGTCTCCCAAACCATGTCTGCATCTGTGCATACCAACAATCATGAACCCCATCTTCTGCTAACTGTCTGGAGGAATCTAGTGCCAATCTCGAATCTCTCTCTGGGGGGAGTTCCCATATGCGATGTAGGCCTGTCACACTTTGAAATATGGCCTCTGTCACTATGGAGGATGCTGCCTTCTCAGCTCTGACAATAGCATGTGGTATTGATGCCTTGCACCGGATCATCTGTGCAATCATCGTAATTAGTGGTCTCTCCATACGCCTCCACTCCTCTGTACTGAGGCTAGGCCCCCACACCATGGATCCATACAACAATGCCGGGGTGACCAACGAATCGAACAACCAAAGCTTCGTGCGCGGCTCCTGAAACTGTACATGAGCACATTGCCTCTCAAGCCTCCCCAAAGCTGCGAAGCCCCTGTTCAACCTAGCATTTGCTGCTTGCTTCAATGAGAAGCGCGGGCCTGTAAAAGTCACTCCTAAGTATACATAAGACCGTACCTGCTCCACCATCTCCCCTCTAAATGTGAACTGATACTCTGCTCGAGTGACCCATGCCTGTGTGGTGTTGAACACCATAACCTGTTTTTCCCAAGGTTCACTGTCAAGTACCTATCTGCACAAAATCTCTGGAGAGCATCCAACTGTCTCTGTAGCCCCTCTGGAGAGTCCGAAATCAATACCACATCGTCTGCATACAAAAGAAGTGGTATCTGTTGGGGTATAGGCGCCTGTGCCTTGCCCGGCCGCCCAGAGTCTGGGCGCCCATTGACTTGTATACCTTATACATAGCATAAGTGTATAGGGGGTTGCTCACTCTTTGAGTCTCCCCACCCATATCTGTGTTGTGTGTCTCCTTGTCTCTCTCTCTCACTCTCCGTCTGTGGTGCTCCCCGATCCCCTTCAATTGGTATCAGAGCTATGGTGACCGCGGAGAGCACGACGGCTTTGAGAGCTTCGAGGCGATAGCTCGCTCGCTCTCGATGGTGGAGTTCGATCGCGGAGTTTCACGGAGAGCGATTTTAGCTTGAGGAGCATTGTCTTTGGAGCTTAGGAGCTTGGTGTGGTCAAGCTTGGTCGAGGAGGCGGTTGCGGCTTCCTTGGTGAGAGGAGCTTTTGAGCTCAGTGGAGCTCGTTAGAGAAGTGCTCGGCGGAGGAGAGCTTGACATTCGAGTGCTTGGATGCTGTTGTGGCAGAGCTCTTGCGTTGGAGCTTGCATTGAGAGGACATTGCATCATGCAGAGTGGAGCAGGAGCAGGAGCAGGTTCAAGACTGTGTGCAGCTCGTTTTTCCCATTTTCGGGCTCTAAAACGCAGTTTTTTGCGTAGCTCCGTCATACAGAGTCAGATCTACATGATCTAGGAGTCTAGGTCAGGGTTTTGGCACGCTCCGGACACGATGGTGATGCCTATTTGCTGAAATTATGCTTTGAATTACAACAGGTACATCAGCAGGTTTATTTGTGCACTTACGGGTCCCAAAAACACTGTTTTCGGTATATCTCACACACACGGAGTATTTTCTGCAGCAACCAGCAAATTCATAGGTGTACACAGGTTTTTGGATATGCATTTGTCCAGAGAGCCACTCATGCGAGAGTGAGCTATGTTGCCATGGTCTTGGCGGTTTATGTATGCCATATATGGATTTGTGTATTTGTTTATGGTTGAGATTATTTGAGATTTGGATCAATTTATAGAAGAAACTCTGTTGGATTTTATCCAGGTTCTCGCCATCGCTTCTACGTATCCGTAGGTTGCTCTTTGACAGTTTAGTGGTTGAGTTTACTCCCACTTTGACAGGTGATTTTCAGTCATCATTTGGTTGGAGTTTGGAGTCACTTGTGTATGCCCTTGTGTGCCGTATTTCGTATTGCGCATAGCGACAGATCTTGCAAGGTTTTGCGAAATGTTGCTATAGTTATCTGGCAGACATTTGCTCATCGATTGAAAGGTATTTTGGCAGCAATCATCACTCACATGTATGTCATTTGAGGTGCCGTTGAGTGGTACTCCGGCAAGAGCGGGTATGCTCATATGTATGACTTTGTGAGGTGATTCCGGTCGAGTTTATTCCCGGATTGGCCATTGTGGCATATATTATTGTCTCTTTGAGGTTTACTGTTGAGATTTTGCTCCAGTTACAAGGGAGACTCTGCCAAAATTTTGTCAGATATTTATGCGCGATTGAGTCATATTGACTTGTGATTTTGTGCAAGGTTTTGCACGGTTATTGGTGCAACTTTGCATCAGGTTTTGAGCCATATTTGCAGACTTTTGTTGATGCGATTCGAGCGAGTTTAGGGCTGATTTGGTTGACATTTGCTACTCATTGTTGATTGCTCTTTTGCGAGCATTATGGCTGATTTTTCATTTGACTTCCAACGTTATGGTCTGACACAGTTTGATGGTGTAGATTTTGTTGCTTGGAAGGAACATATGCTTGTTGCATTGGCAGATTTGGGGCAGGATAAACCCTTGCATGGTTTATCGGCGAAGCCCAATTCTATGCGTGATGATGATTGGCAAGATCTTGATGAGTTAGCCATGTCTACGATTTGTTTGCATCTGGTTGAGTCTGTTTACTGGCAGGTCTCGAGGGAGACTACAACTCATGCTTTATGGCAAAGTTTACATGCCATGTATGCGACATCCATGTCTACAGGGGAGTATAGTCCCACTTCTATGTCCATGGGAGAGATTGGTCCCACACGCAAGTCTCGACGGCGACATGTTGGCATTGTGGACATAGAGGACACATTAGGCGTCGATGTTTTAGGCGTTTGAGACAACGGAGGCGACAGATGCGTGATGCAGACTTGGGCATGACAAATGCTAGTGAGATCAGTACGGTGGTTACTGAGTATGCTTGTGACTGCGATGTCACATTTACATCTAGCTTGTCTTCAGACGATCTTATGTCTACGGATTACATATCGGATTGCACATTGTCTTCACATTGGTTACTAGATTCAGATGCTACTTTCTATGTCACGTCGCATCGTGAGTGGTTTAGCACGTTTTCTAGTGGGAGACTTGGTTGTGTGCACATGGCTGATGGTGTTGTGTATGACATTGAGGGTGCAGGAGACGTATGTTTGTCCTTGCCCAGTGGTATGAGATTTACCCTGCGTTATGTGCGTTATGTGCCAGATCTGAGACGGGATTTGATCTCAGTCAGATAGTTACGGGATAGTGGATGTCAGATTTCGCTACGAGAGCGAGATTTTGTGATGCATTTGGGTTCGCTAGTGATTGCGAGAAGTGCCAGAAGTGGTACAGGTTACCCATTGCATGTGGATCACGGGAGAGACGGTGTTGTCTCTGTGATCACGCAGCCAGGTAGAGAGCGAGAGAGCAGGCGAGTCTCTTTTGCTTGTGGGTTGCAGGATGCTTTGCATGGAGTGCAGAGTAGTGAGCTCGTTGTGCACACAGTTGGGGCACGACTTGAGCAGTCACATAGAGAGGTGACAGAGTCAGACATGCATGCTTTGCTAGTGACTGAGCAAAGCAGAGAGTCAGTTGTGCGAGATACTTCTATGCAGGATAGACAGGTAGAGCGGTCTTGCTCTAGTGAGTCACGACAGGAGGACGTTGTGCAAGAGTCTATGCATACGGAGTTAGAGCATGAGAGCTCTAGTGAGTCACAGCAGATTGAGTGGTCATGTTTGCAGTGGATGATTGCAGAGGAGGCTGAGATGTCAGCGATTATGTAGTCATTCCTTTCTATGCTCGACAGTGAGCATGGGGATATAGTTGTGCAGGATATGTCTTCCAGCAGACACCTAGAACAGCAGGTTTGCTCTGAGGTTGCACGACAGGTTGATGCGTCTTTTGTGGATAGTCAGGAGATGCATTTGGCTGACACGCCTTGTCAGTCAGAGATGCCTATTGCCATGGATATATATGTTGATGCATGCTTCGTAGAGCTAGTAGGGCCCGCTAGCATTGCATCGGCATTCGGTGGTCTCATGTATGAGATGTTGATCTTGAGACCGGATATCGCAGCTGCAGTGGGAGCATTTGCAGTTGGGGTTGTCAGTCGTTTGTTGACTGATGATGGCATAGTGCACGAGGGAGATATGCAGGTATTGCGTACATACTTGCAGTACGTGTGCGGCATGTCTGGTGGTGTATGGACTTACACGGGAGCAGAACAGCCGTATGCACACGATCACAGCCAGCCAGTGGGCATCGGTTGAGAGCGGTTTTCTCTCACCTTTTGTAGTCTTTAGACTAGGTTCCCTTGCTTAAAGGCACAGTCGCCTTTAAGTGGGAGGTTGTTGGGGTATAGGCGCCTGTGCCTTGCCCGGCCGCCCAGAGTCTGGGCGCCCACTGACTTGTATACCTTATACATAGCATAAGTGTATAGGGGGTTGCTCACTCTTTGAGTCTCCCCACCCATATCTGTGTTGTGTGTCTCCTTGTCTCTCTCTCTCACTCTCCGTCTGTGGTGCTCCCCGATCCCCTTCAGTATCATCACCCCTGCCAGGCTGGATCCTGCATCACCATATGTATCCACATACTCTGAGAGCTCATTGATGTAAATCCCAAAGAGAGTGGGAGATAGTGGGCATCCCTGTTTCATCCCAATGGTACTTTCAATAGCATCTGAAAGTCCACCTGGGGCCCTCACCCTCCCAGTCACCAACTCATACAATGCATAAATCCCCCATCGGATAGCCTCTGGAACTCCTATATCCTGTAGCCTTTGCATCAAATGAAATCCCGCGACAGAATCAAATGCCTTGCGGAAGTCCACAGAGCAATAATATAGTCTCCTCCTGTCTCCCTCTGCCCACCGCTCCTCTATCAATGCCCGAAGAGTCAGTATGTGATCCATAGTGGAGAACCCTCGCCGAAAACCAGCCTGTCCTCTAGCTCTGTGGCCATGTCTCTCTGCCCAGACACTGAGCTCTCTCTCTACGATAGACCCATAAATCTTGGCGAGATAATGCCCAATCATATTGGTCCTATAGTTGCCCTGTCCCATCGGATCCCCACTTTTGAAAAGTGGGACTATGGTATTGGCCGTCCAACTGGCTGGAAAGCCCTCACAAACCGCCCTGTTAAACATGTGTGCCAAAAGGGAGGCGAGTTCCCTACATGCATAGATGAAGTGCTCACCCACTAGCCCATCCTGATCTTGGGCTCTCCCATGCTGTAATCTGTTGATGGCCTCTGCTACCATATGTACAGTAAAGAAGTCGCTCATGTGCGGTCTAATGTCCCCTGGCTGTGGAATGGGGGGCTGTCCTGGGATATCATATAGTGCCTTTGCATACGCTCTCCATGCCTCTGGGGTTGTAATGGGGGTACCCGGCTGTCTCTCCTGAAACATCCTCCATGCTCTCTTGCTGTCTTGACTCAAGAACAACTGGTATATCTCGTCCTCCAGGCGTATCAGGTAGGCCCTCTTCTTCCGCCGAATAAGACGGCGGAAGATCATCTGTGCATGCTTATGGCTACATGCCCCACAAGCCTCCTCTCTCTGAAGCCTCTTCCGGGTCTCCCGGCACTCATCATCATACCAACTGTTGCACGGAGCAGTGCAACGCGGAGGGGCTGCTGATGCCACTGTACATGGGAAGGCCAATCCCGCTGATGCATGTAACACATGTGCCATACCCTGGGTGAGCTCATCCAATGTGCGATGCGGATCCAATACATACCGCCTATCCGACACTGTGGCCCCATAGATGTCAGTAGTCGCTGTAGTAAACTGATAATGTGGATGTCTAGGGGATGGGTCTCCCTGCAGCTCTGCATCTCCACCACCCATCAATGTGAAGCTCAAATATGCATGATCTGCTGCCAAAGCCAGGGGACGCCTTGAAATAGTAAAATCTCTGATGTCCGGAATCAGTGCATGTGATCCCATCAAGTAGTCTACCGTACTCGAACCCCCTTTGGGGTTCCAACATGTAAGAGCATCCGATGCGGGCCATCGTGGAAGGCCATTATAGATAAGCAACCCATGGGCACTGCCTAAAGCTAGAAAATGCATGCCGTATTCTGTCACATTCCCAGCATCCTGTGCCATCCTATGCATATCCAAGTCACATGGGTTCAACTCCGGAGCATCTCGTCCTGAGTATCATACATTGCCGCTTGCTCCGTGCGAGTGCGTGCATTGAAATCCCCTGCCAGAAGTATGTCCCCCATACTGGCAAATCTTACAATATCCTCATATAACGGCAAAAACGGTGATTCCCCATGAGAAGCATAATGCGAATGAGCCGGTGGATCTCAATGTCTCATGGGAAGCTAACAGTCAACGAGCCTTCCGCTCGGCAATGATCACCCGTCCATCTCTATAAACAGCAAACTTTCCTTGTTTTCGGGCTTCCAATACCTTTGGCATACATTCCTTACGGTGTGCAACTTGGGCGGGCGTAAGATCCTCATCAAGGTAGATTTTCTCATCCTTCAATGCTGATCGTTTGGCCAGGAATGTATTCTTTTTCCCCATGTCCTCAAATTTCAGCATAAGGATACGACCCCTTTTGTCTGCCACATCCCCAACCCGCCATGCATCCAGTACTAATGACGACTCAACTCCCAATTTGCTACATAAAACCGCGGCATCCTCCTTGGCGGTCTTTGCCTCCTCCCATCCCACCACTCTAACGCGGAGGGCCCTAACTTTGCGCTTGGCTTCCTCTTCAAGTGTAGCATTCATCACTTCCGTTTGATTAGAGGGCATGCCTTTGTTTTTCTTGACAACCTCAACCCAAGGAGCGCATTCTTTCACCTCTTTGTCCACCGTATCTTTCGCCATTTCAGCCCATGTGTGTACCTTTTTTTCAACATTCTCTTGCACTTTTGACACACTTGCTTCCACCGCTGCAATTGCCTCCTTGCTTTTTTTAATCTCATTTTCCATTGCCGTGGACACCTCCTGCTTGCATGCCTCTTTCATTGCCTTGCCTTCAGCTTTCAACCCCTCTTGTAACAATTTAAACATGTCCTTGGCCATGAAAGCGTGTATCTTTCCCTCAAGAGGGACCAATTCAGCCTTTAGTTGAGCTGTCATCTCCTTTTGTGATTTGCCTTCATATGTTTGCATCTCCTCCTTCCATTTTGCATACATAGAGATCCCAAGGGTGTGCATTTCTCCCCTAATCTCCGATTTAAATGCAGTCATACATTCCAGTATTCGGGATTCAACCTTTGCCATTTCCTCCTTCACATAAGCATACATCTCATCTTTGTCCACTAGTGTAGCTCGTGTGCGGGCTGATTTTGACAATCTCTTGACTAAGATAGGCGTTTGGCCAACCTCTCTCGCTCTTCTCCATACATACTTATTGAATGGCATTCTTATGTCAGGACTGAATGCATTGTTCAGATTAATTCCCTTCACAGGGGATACCGGGGGGGTGTCAGGATGCCCCTAAGGGTCTGAACGATCCATATCTCTCTACTGCATACCCAGAGAGAGAGAGAGAGAGAGAGAGAGAGAGAGAGAGAGAGAGAGAGAGAGAGAGAGAGAGAGAGAGTGGCGGAATTTCACCCGAGAGAGTATTGGCCCCAAACCTTGGCGCCCCTTTCGGTATTTCTTTATATTGCATCAACTCAGTACAAGCCGGTACTCCAGACTCTGCACCTTCTCCAGGAAGCATGCCAGAGAATGAGCCCTAACCTCATATTTAAAGGCCCTTGGCCTCAAAAGCAATTACAGTGAAAAGCCTTCAAACTCAAAAGCATCTGGTCCAAAAGCAAAGCCAAAAAGTTGCTAGCACAATTTACGGAAATACGTAGAGTCCTACCACGTTAGCACCGCCAACGTGAAAAGCGGAAATCCGTAGAGTTCTGCCACGTCATCAGCCAGCGTGATTTTTGAAAATTTGCCACGTCATCAACCTGCTTGGCAAGTTCTTGTGTGTGTGCTTGCTTTATTTCCTTTATGTCACTTGGGGCCCCATCGGACGAGGTCCCCATAAGTTGGTAGGACTTCTTCTTCTGTTACTTGTTCTTCTTAGGGTTTAGGCCCCTCGGCCGACATCTGCAAGTTGGCTCCCTTCTTTAGGGCTTTGACACATCAGCAGTTTGTGACAGATTTCGCTAAAATGGATCCTTTGAAAGCTTACGCCAAATTGCAGAGTCTTTCGATGAAAGCTCTGTCTTTTGATAAGTACACGACAGCTTTCAAAGAAGTGCTCACCTTCTGCAAGGTGGATTCCACGTATGTTGTGCACATGTATCTACTCGGATTACAAGAAGATTACCGTTGGGCCTTAATCAAGGACAAAGCCTCGACTGACGTCGAGGATGCAGTGGCAAAGGCCAAGACGTTCCATTTGATGAATGGAGCGAATTATGAGAAAAAAAGAACTTTAGACAATCAATCCGATGAGGGCGCTTCGAAGAAGCGACCTCGATTCTAGCAAAAGTCCAAATCACCGTCTGAGATCTTATGAGGAGAAGAAGAAATCCAAATATGCTTCAATTGCTGATGCAGTGAAGAAGGGGGCTTGCTTTGGATGTGGCCAGATAGGTCATCAAATCAAGGATTGCCCCAAGAAGAAGACAAAGAAACCACAAGGTCATCCTTCGGTTCAGATTCATGAGATCTCAGGTAACTCTAATGTCATTCAAGTTGAAATCCATTATTTAGTGCACAGTTCATGCACAAATTGTACGTTTAGCACCAAAGTGTTTGATAAGCATGATCTTCTCCGTTTCCCCGGAAAGATCAATGGTCACGATGTGACCGTACTCCTTGATAATGGAAGCTCACACAATTTTGTGGATACAAAATTGGTGCGGAAACTGAGCCTACGGATGCGGCACAGTGACCATGAGTATCGCGTGAAGATGGCTCGTGGCGAGGATACGGATGTATGAAATGAGATGGTTCCAGATTTGTCGCTCGAGCTATCTGATTACAAAGAGAACCTGGATTTCCACATCATGCGCGTGGATAGAGCAGATGCTATTTTAGGAATTCCATGGTTTTATGATAAACAAGACTCATTGTATATAGACTATGTACATCACTCTCTTATTTTTGTTAAGTAGAACATGCTTCATGTATCTGTTTCGCTTTGTAATCAGATTTTTGTAAATAATGGTTTTGCAATACCAGTTGTTACTGCTTTGGAAATGTATAAAGATACAAAGTCTTCTAATGTTGACTTTTATCAATGTGTACCATCTCCTTGGTTTGATTCATTAGTGCTTGGTATTTTTGTCACTAAATTTTGTAAAAATGTTCATGTTCTTCCGTTGAACTTGGGGATCCCGACGAATCCAACCTTATCTGAGAAATGATGACCGATTTCAAGGATGTTTTTCTTGATGATCTAGCTTCTGGCTTGCCGCCTTCGAGAGGAGTAGATCATGGCATTGAGTTGGTGGTTGATAGTCAGTCCTTCTCAAAGCAACCCTATTGGTTTAGTAAAACCAAGGAGGACGAGATTCAACGGCAACTGAAAGATTATCTCGACAGGGGTTTTGTTTGGTCAAGTAAATCCCTGTGGGGAGCGCCAATGTTGGGTAAAGGCCTAAATAACCCCTTTTGTACATTTTTATACTTTGTTCAGGTTCACATTGAACCTGAACATATTTTTAAAGGTCACTTATAATAAAAGTGGGAAAGCTCAAAACTCATTAAGTGAGTTTTTAGGTCAAAACAGGCGATTTACAGGTTATAACAGCAATACGCAGGTGTACCAAATTTACAAGATCGCATGTATTAATGTTTTGTGCGAGGATTTGAGTGAAAAGGTGAGTACAGGTGATTTAAATCGGATATTCAACGGAAAATTCAGATTTGGACAGTTTCATATAAAGAAATTGTGATCTTTTGTATGCAAAGTCTTGTGGTTGCTCCTATTTGCTGAAATTGTCAGCTTATTGCATCTCTCTTGTGTACACACTTGTGGTTGAGTTAAGATGGCTGCCATCTCTTCCGCATTTGACACTAAAAGTTTGATGAAATCAAACGGTTCGATGGTCAAGGCTTCGACCTTTGTTAAGAACGCATGCAAGGTATCCTTTTCTTAAAGGATTGTGAAGATGCATTGGAAGAGAATAAGCCGCAACGTTTGTCTAACCCAGGTTGAATAAGAAGACCATGGCCTACATCAAAATGGCTATCAATGATGACATTTTGACGGACATCAAGCGCTTGGACTCTGCTTATGCAATATGGCAAAAGCTAAAGTCCAATTATGAGAACACAACTCATGTGAACCAGGTGCATTTGATGCGAAAGTTGGTGAATATGTAGCTTGATGACTCGAAGTCAGCTTCTGAGTATTTGAGTGCTTTTACAGGTGTGTTGAGTCAGTTGCAGGACAGTGGGCTTCAGCAATTTGATGAAAGCTGTTTTCTTGCTTATGACATTGCCAGATACTTGGGAAACATTGATTGTCTCCTTGAGTAACAGTCCCAGCCTCATGTATGATGGTGTGAGAGGGTCTATTCTCAATGAAGAGATTAAACGCAAGTCTAGTGGGGAAGGCGGCAGTTCTGCCTACAATGCAAGAGGTAGAAATCAAAAGCGCGATGCGGGCAACAAGACTCAAAATAGAAGTAAGAGCAAGACAAAGGATAAGGATGTCACTTGCTATCAATGTGGCAGAAAGGGTCACAAGAAACTTGATTGCATGTATTTCAAGAAAGAGCAGGATAGGAAGAAGGAAGCGTAAGAGAAGAAGAAGAAAGGGGAAAAATCAACAACTGATTCCTCCAAGGATGCTGAAAATGCAAATGTATCCTCTAGTGTGGTCATTGAGGAGTTGTCAGACATTGAAAATTTTTGGTTGCGGCTTCATGCCCCTCAGATATGGTGATAGCTAATGCAGAAGACATGCTTATCTCGAAGAATGCATTGCTTAGTGCTAATGATGGTCTATCCCAGTCTTGGATGTAGATTCTGGTGCGTCTTTCCATGCGACTCCATCTTTGGAGTGTTTTGCTACATATGCTGCAGACAATTATGGCAAGGTGTACCTTGGTGATAGTATTGCTTGCAATATTGAGGGCATGGGTACCATGCGCTTGGCTCTTAACAATGGTCAAGAGCTTGTATTGAATGATGTCAGGTTCGTACTAGGCATTAAGAAAAGTTTGCTATCAGTTGGTCAGTTAGATGCACATTGTTTTACTACCATCTTTGCTGGGGGTTCATGGAAGTTGCTAAAGGGCTCTATGTTTGTTGCAAAAGGGTCTAAAAGAGGTACTTTGTACTATCTTCGATGTAAAGCTTTGCCTGGCAAGTTTCTTGCTGTTGCTTAAGTTGCTTCACATACGGCATTGTGGCATAAGAGACTTGGCCATATGAGCCAAAAGGGTATTGATGTGCTTTCCTCTTTGAAGAGGGTTGATGTAAAAGGCAAAAAATTGGATTTTTGTAACTATTGTCTTTATGGAAAGCAAAAGAAATCTTCTTATTACTCTTGTGTCTCTCGCAAAGCTAATCCTCTTAATCTTATTCACTCCGATGCATGCACTATGCATGTTAAGTCTTTTGGTGGTGTATTGTATTTTGTTATATTCATTGATGACTGTACTAGGAAAGGATGGGTGCATTTGTTGAAAAGTAAGAGTGAGACTTTTAATGCTTTTGTCACTACTCAAAAGAGTGCTAAGCTTAAATGTCTCAGGTCGGACAATGGAGGAGAATATGTATCTGTTGAATTTCAGCGTTTTTGTGATGATAATGGGATCAAAAGGGAGTTGACAGCGCCTTATAATCCGTCTTGGATGGTGTTGTTGAGAGGTACAACCGTACTGTATGTGAGAGAGTGCGTTGCATGTTGTCCACCGCTAATCTTTCCCAAGAGTTTTGGGAAGAGGAATTAAAACTGCAGTTCATATTTGCAATCGCTTTCCGAATAGTACGCTGAAAAATGACATTCTAGAGGAGGTTTGGTCTGGCAAACCTGCCTCTTATGATCATTTGAGAGTATTTGTCTTCGAAGCTTTTGTTCATGTTGCTAAATTGGCTTTATTTGACAGAAAAATAATTCTAAATGAATTATTGGATTTATAATTGAGAGGGTTTTCTTGCTTGGTTACACCAAGGAAAATAATTCTAAATGAATTATTGGAATTTTAAGTGAGAGTTTTTCTCACTGGAGACATCCAAGTACAGAGTATTCCTAGTGCGTCATTCAAAGTAATGACGGGAGCACTAAGAACGGGAATATATGTAAGGCCACCAAGCATGGGTACTTCTGATGCGTCACATCGGATGGGTGATGGGAGCATCGGGAAGAAGTATCCGACCATCCGGGAACGGACATCTCTGATGCGTCATAGGATGGGTGACATAGAGCATCGCGAAGGAGATTGTACCGTAAGTTCGGTAGGAAAGGACTAGGTGATGGGTATTCCTGATGCCTCACAAGGTGGGTGACGGGTGCATCCAAAAGGGAATATCCATAGTCAAGAGGAAATTCCGAACTGTGTTGGAATTGTGCACAAGGAAAAGCAAGCACTTGAATGAAGATGGGTTTAGAGGAAACTTTGAGGCAAAACAGATGCTTTCTGAGAAAGCGGGATGGCTTTTCGGGAAAGCAGATGCTTTCCCGTAAGGAATTCTATGTTTGCATTGCAACTGTGCATGTGATTGCATCCAGGGATGCCTGGGAAGTGCTTTGAGAGCATTGCTTTTAACTTATAAAGTTTTATTGAGTTTTTGGGCAGTTTTTAAAATACGCCGGCCGCCCACTTAATAAGTGGGCAGCCGTCTGATAAATAAGGCAACAGATCAGCCAACGTTTTCTCTCTCTTTTTCTGGCAGAACAACGAAAAAAAAAACGAAAAAGAAAAAAAAAAACGGCCGCGATCTCTACGCGAGCAGCTATCTTTGCCATGGCGAAGGAGCTATAAAAGCATCACACGCCCTCTCCCAGTGGGAAGACCAATCTTTGCAAGGAGGAGATGCTACTGCAGATTTTCAGCCGTAAAGAAGACGTTGCCGGTGATACCCATGGCTGCCCCAAGTGTACCAGATGTCGCCAAGACCCAGTGCACGAGTTCCCTTGCAAAGAAGTGCCTACGGAGCGAGTTTCCATCGCGACAAGCTGCTGTTTTTCTCTGTTTTCAGCCCATAAACGTCGTAGACGGGGATGATTTACGAGAAGGAACCTGAGAACACACCTCTTTTGTGTGTAGGATTGGAAGAGAGGATTTTCTATGTAGAGATCTCTTCCGAGGAATTGCTTTTCAAGAACCGAGTTGCGTTTCGAGCGTAGAGACTTTGAAGGTAACGATTTTCATGCTATGATCTCTGAGTATTTGATTGTAGGTGTACTTCCTCTTCGTGAGGGAGTAGGAGCAGAGGAAGGCATGAGCCTCTGCAAGAGAAAAGCGCTGTGAGGAACTAGAGCCAGATCAGCCCAAGGGTTTCGCACCCGAGTTTGGGAAGTAGATCCACGGATCGGAGAGAGGTAGTCTCTCAAGTTGTGATCCGGAAGTTGGGATTCCCAAGTAAGGACTTCGTGTCCGGGAAAGCAGAGTTGTTCTGCGGGAAGAGGACTCTGGAAACAGAGTTGGAAAAGAGAGTTGCGGGGATGTCATGCCGTGAGTCTGGAAGGTGAGATCCAGAGGCGAGAACCTTGGTTCTCAAGGATTTGGAATAAGGAACGGAAGTTCCTTGGAATAGGGTTTTGTCGTAGGAATAGGAAGCCGAGGCTTCCAGGAACCATCAAGTCTTATTCTAGAACGAAGGTGGTAATACGTTCGGTTCAAGTGCTTGTATAGACTTCTCCTTAGTAATAAAGATACTATTACGGGGGGGGGGGGGGGGGGGGGGGACCAGCCCATCTCTGGTCCCCCGTACTGTGTCGATCTTCTCACTCTCTATCTCTCTCCCTTTATCTATTTCTCTCTATATACTTTGGCTTCAGTATTAAGTGATAAATTTTATTTATCCAAATGTATTTTATATTGTTATGCGCTCCCGTTTGTGACAGTTCATATACGCAATGACTTGAGAACAAAGCTTGATATGAAGTCCATTAAAGGAGTCTTCCTAGGTTATGGGGAAGAAGGTGAAATGGGCTATAGAGTGTGGTTACCACAATTTAAAAAGGTAATTCGTAGCTGAGATGTAGTGTTCAACGAGGCAAAATTGCTTAAGATCTGATTCTGACAAGAAAACAGTCAGATTTCAGCCTTTTGTGCCACCCATTGATGTTGAAAAAGAGCCTCATGATGCATTACCGCAAGCTGAAATTGATAATCAGCCGGTTAACCTTGAGCCAGAAGAGGTAGGACATGATATTGATGCTCCTAATGACGATGGACAGCAACCTGAATTGGATGAAAATGATTTTTAGCACCATGATAGAGCTGAAAATGAGTTGCCTCATGATGTAGAACCGTTGCTTGAGAATGTAGATCATTGGGTACGCAAGTCACTCGTTTGAGAAGGCAACCGCAGAGATTTAATTCCTCTTTGCATCATGTAATGTTGTCAGATGAGGGTGAACGTCTTATTTAAAAGGAGACTAAGTCATGTGAGTCAAGTAGTAAGTGGGAGCTTGCAATGCAAGAGGAAATGGAATCCTTGCGTGCAAATGATACTTGGGATCTTGTGCCATTGCCTAAAGGGAGAAAGGCTCTTCCTAACATATGGGTGTACAAGATTAAGATCGTGGATGAAAAACCCAAGTACAAGGCAAGATTGGTTGCAAAAGGATATGCACAAAAGGAAGGGATTGATTTTCAAGAAATCTTTTCCCCTGTTGTAAAGCTTACAACGTTACGTGTCCTTTTTGCTCTTGTTGCGGTGCTTGATTTGGAATTGAATCAAATGGATGTAAAGACATCGTTTTTGCATGGTGACATTGAAGAGGACATATACATGAAACAACATGAGGGTTTTGTAGTTCCTACACGCGGGGAATTAGTATGCAAACTGAAAAGGGCTTTGTATAGTTTGAGACAATCATCACGGCAGCGGTATAAGAAGTTTGACGCTGTTATGCTGCCTCAAGGCTTTAAACGGAGCCATGCAGATCATTGTTTGTATACGAAAAGGGATGAAGATGATAGTCCCATCATACTTGTTCTCTATGTTAATGACCTGTTGCTTGGCGGGAAACATAAGACTATTCTCGATGCTCTGAAGCGTAAGCTAAATTCAGCATTTGCTATGAAGGATTTGGGTGATGCAGAGCATATTTTGGGTATGCATACTGAAAGAGAGAGAGAGAGTTGAAATTGCTGTTTTTATATCAAGAAAAGTACATTGCAAAAGTACTTGACAGATTTAATATGGCTGATGCTAAGCCTCTTGGAGTACCTTTACCTCCATACACCAAGCTTAGCAAAGCAGATTGCCCAAAGGATGAGGTGGCATTGAAAGCAATGAAGGGAATCCCTTATGCATCAGCTTGTGGTTCTCTTATGTATGCTATGGTTGTCACTCGTCCCGACATTGCTTATGTAGTGGAAGTTGTTAGTTGATACATGTCGAATCCTGGCAAAGCGCATTGGGAAGCTGTCAAATGCATTCTGAGATATTTGCAATGTACACAATCAAAGTGTATTTGTATGGCAAAAGTGACTTAAAGTTGTAGGGATATTGTGATGCAGACATGGCAGGTGACATGGATACCAGGAAATCTACCAATGGATATGTATTTGCTATTGCTGGTGGTGCAGTCTCTTTGTGTTCTAGGTTGCAAAAAATTGTGGCATTGAGTACTACTGAGGTTGAATACATTACAGCCACAGAGGCTTCAAAGGAGGCCATTTGGTTGGGCAGACTTGCAAAAGAACTTGGCATGCTTGCTCATACTTTAGCCAAAAATGTCATGTTTCATGCGCGTACCAAACACATAGATGTGCGGTACCACTTCATACGTCAGGTATTGGAGGATGGTCTAGTCACCTTCACCAAGAGTCTTGCTAAGGTTCAACATGAGCATTGCATAGAACTGGTGAGAGTTGGTTAACTTAAAGGCGTCATTTATGCCTTTAAGTGGGAGATTGTTGGGTTAAAGGTCTAAATAACCCCTTTTGTACATTTTTATACTTTGTCCAGGTTCAATGTCAGGTTCACATTGAACCTGGACACATTTTTAAAGGTCACTTATAATAAAAGTGGGAAAGCCCAAAACTCATTAAGCGAGTTTTTCCCAAAACAAACGAGCTCTCTCTCTCTCTCTCTCTCTCTCTCTCTCTTTGCTGATTTCGATCTGTAGCGCTACCCTCTTGCTGCACTCACGCCTTACTACATCCGGCCTAGACCTGCACTCTTCCACCTCGCGCATCTCCATCTCCCTGTAGCCTCTCCTTTCCGCTTTCAGTCAATGTTACTTTCTCGAAAGAAGGATAACACTATGTGCTTCTGCGTGGATTACAAGGGGTTGAACAAGCTCACTGTCAAGAACAAGTATCCGCTCCCACGCATGGACGATCTGATAGATCGGCTCCATGGAGCGTTGTATTTTATGAAGATAGACCTGCGATTAGGCTATCACCAGATACGGATCATACGGGTTTCCATACGCGTTATGGTCACTATGAGTTTTTGGTCTTGCCTTTTGGTTTGACCAATGCTCCAGCTACGTTTCAACAGATGATGAATTATCTACTGAGACCATTTTTAGGCAACTTCATTGTTGTATTTCTTGATGACATCTTGATCTACAACCAAAGTTTGTCCGAGCATTTGGAGCATATACGTGCTGTTCTTGAAGTACTGAGAACTGAGAATTTATGCTAAGGCCTCTCAGTGTGAATCCTTTTAGAAAGAGCTTATGTATTTGGGTCACATCATTACTCACGATGGAATTCGCATTGACCCAGAAAAGTTGGATAAAGTGCGAAATTGGCCCATTTTAAAGAATGTGCGCCAAGTAAAGTCCTTTTTAGGCTTTATAGGACTCTTTCGCAAATTTATAAAGGATTACTCTAAAGTTGTTGCTCCTCTCATGCAACTTCTAAAAGGAGGGGTGAAAGGACTGCAGACTTCGCGTCCTCACCGTAAAGGTAACCCCCCTGGTGTCAGGAATGGGTGTTTCGACGAGAGCTTTCAGACACTAAAGCACTTGGTGACTATTGCGCCAATATTGCACATTGGGGATCCTAGCAAACCGTTTGTGGTTGAAACGGATGCTAGTGATTATGCCATTGGTGCGGCATTGTACCAGGACGGACGTCCTGTTGCGTTTGAAAGTAAGAAACTTTCTAACACTGAGATGTGTTATCCAACGTATGAGAAGGAGCTTTGCGCCGTAGTCCACGCCTTGAGGAAATGGCGACACTACTTGTATGGCTCTATATTTGTTGCACGGACAGATCATCACTCTTTGTGCTATGTCTGTGATAAGGGTGATCTCAGAGGCTGGAAGGCTAGATGGGTTGAGCTTATGCAAGAGTTTGACTTCGAGATCCCTTATAGAAAAGGATCGAGCAATCGAGTCGCCGATACACTCAGCAGGATTCTTGAGGTTAATGCCTTGTCTATGGCTGAAATCTCGACGGATTTCTCTCTCTCTCTCTCCGAGGGCTATGTCGTTCCGATGGCTATTTTGGCAAGATATGGAACGAGGTCGAAGCGGGGCATGACTCGCGTACAGGCTTGGGTGATCCGGAGAGTCGTGCCCGAGAGACGAATCAACGATAATATTCCATTAGAGGTGGACTATGGTTCAGAAATGGAAAAGTCTGTGTCGGAAATCGATGAGGTTCGACAAAGTATTTTGTTTGAATGCCATGATGGATTTCTATCTCTCTCTCCGAGGGCTATGTCGTTCCAATGGCTATTTTGGCAAGATATGGAACGAGGTCGAAGCGAAGTGAGTCGTGCCGGAGAGACGAGACAGCGACAATATTCCATTAGAGGTGGACTATTGTTCACAAATGGAAAAGTCTGTGCTGGAAATCCATGAGGTTCGACAAATGGCCAAGGATGCGCTCTTACATAGAGAGCTATGTGAAGAGATGCGCTCAATGTCAGGTCAATAAGGCAGAGCGCTTTAGGAAAGTTGGCCTGCTACATCCATTGGAAATCCGAGATGCCAAGTGGCAAAGTATTTCCATGGACTTCATCATTGGTTTGCCAAATACTAGTCGAGGCAATGACGCCATTTGGGTTGTGGTCGATAGACTTTAAAAATGGTGAAATTTATACCAACGATGTCGACAGTAAAAAGCCATGAGTTGGCGGTTTTATTTGTCAATCAGCTTTACAAGCTATATGGTCTGCCAGAGGATATCTTCAGTAATCGAGATACTAAGTCACTGGCCAATTTTGGCGAGATGTGTTTGCTCATCTTCAGACGAAGTTGAGTATGTCGTCTTCTGACCAATCTTTAGTTCGACAGACAAACTGAGAGGATGAATTAGACGTTAGAGGACATGTTGAGAGCTTATGTCTCTCACTGGCAATCTGATTGGGAAAGGCATCTTCCACAATTAGAGTTCGCCTACAATAGTAGCAAGCATTCTGCTACTGGATTTAGCCCATTCATGCTGATGTACGGATTTGAGCCTAAATCCCCGATTGCTATTGGCATAGAGAAAGTCAAGGAACGCCAAGCTCGTGATTTCCTGTATGACATGCAAGAAATGCTCAATTGGCTATAAGCTTTCAGCTAGATATTGTGGTCCATTCTTGATCACAAAGAAAATTGCCAAAGTTGCCTATAAACAGGCTCTTCCTTCGGATGTTAGTGTACATCCAGTTTTCATGTTAGCCGCCTTAAAGAAAAATTGGGCAAAGCCGACGTTATTGTGCCTATCGAGGAAAATGTATGGAAAGATATACAAACTGAGTATATTCCTTGAGAACCAGAGGTAGTTTTAGATCATTGTACCCGTCATTCGTGCCAAAAGGCTTATGACGAGTACTTAATTAAATGGAAGGGTCAATCTGAAAGGTTTGCCACTTGGGAATCAGTTAGAGCTTTTAAAGCTCAGTATCCCCACTTCATTGATGAGGACATCAATGGTTCTTAAGGGGGGAGGTATCTTATGTCCCGCTCATAGGAGAGGGGATCTAGCCTAGACGTCGTCAGGATAGACGTCCAGTGTCTAGGCGGACGTAGTGTGAACCTGGCCAGTGTGGCCGGCCATTATTATAAAAGGGAGGCCAAGGCCTCATTTGCAGTTATCGACCCCCACTAGCAGAGTGCCAGTGGTTAGCCCGCGAGGCTAGGAGTGCTTGAGGAGCTGAGGGAGGGTGGTATGGGACGCTCGGTCTTACAGGTGCATGCCTACGTCCTCGGACACTGGCTCAGCATGGGAGAGCTGCCGGATGGTGGCTATGGTCGAGTGGTTCGTCCGACGCGTGTTTGTAGGCGGTCCGTGTAGCCGGGAGATCCACTCTTTGTGTTCGTTTCACTTAGTACCGCAAAAACTGTGTCGTGTTTGATTATCATGCAAGAAAATGTACATTGAAAAATGAGAGGGATATAGAGATTATCTTGCATGTAAGTTAAAGGGCAAGTCAATCCCACTTGTATAGACTTTGACTACTTCAAATTAATTGAATTTAGTCTATTTGTTTATTCGATTTTTCTGAGAGATTTGGAGGAACAAAAATCTCTTTAGTATTTGTTTATATATATATATATATATATATATATATATATATATATATATATATCCAAGTGCTATGAAGTGAATACATAAGAAATAAGCACTCTATAGTAGTAAGGGGTGCTTACAGTAGTATCAGAGCTTTGGCTTGATTCTCACCCTTACTCATTTAGTGCTTATAAACATTTGCTTGTGTACATGTTTGCTTGAGAATATATTTGTTTACAAATGGAAGACACAAATGCTGCGATCATAGAAGCTATTCAGAGTCTTTAAGAGGGGGACCGCTCTATTCGAGAACGATTTCTTAAACTTGAAAAGGGTGAGAAGTCAAATGAAGGTAAGGAGAAGAGCCCTTCAAAGCCCAATAAAGCGAAGGAGAAGAATCCAGCAAAGCAAAGTGGATCAAGAAAAAGAGGATGCTCAATTTAGAAGTCGAGAAAGAGAACCGAGCGTCGGAGTTCAAATTCTTCGAAATCATTTGATGCATACTCCGATGGATTGTCAAGAGGTAAAGAGTCACCGCAAGCTCGTGGAAGACGTCATTGAAGGCAAAGAGGTCGTTACTTCTCGCTGTCTTCATCATCCTCAACGACTACTTTGTCTTCGACCTTTTCAAGATCTCGAAAGGGGCGACGGCACCACAAGAGAAAGGTAGAATCTCTTTCACAACTTGAGAAGAAGATTAAGTTTAGTACGTATGATGGTTCTCGAAACCTTGACCTTCTTTTAATATTTGTCCGTCAATTTCAAATAATGTATATTGGTGAAAACTAAAAAGATCAAGTTGTAGCTTTACATTTAGCCGACCTAGCTCACCCTTGGTGGACCGTATTGTAGTATCATCATGCTGTTCCAAGATCGTGGAGATCTTTTGTTCTCACAGTCGGTCCAATTTTTACCTATTCATTTCAAGAGAGATGTGAAGATGGAATGGGATTGACCATGGCAAAGGAAGAACGAGACACTCGAAGATATACAAAGAGATTTTTGGAGTTGGTGTTGAAGGTAAAGAAGATCGGTCACTCCAAAAAACTTAGGACGTATCAAGGAGGTTTGCACTTTAAGCTTCGTATTTCTCTAAATTATGTTTCTTGCTCTACGCTTAGGGAGCTTATAAACCATGCCGAAACATGTGAGGTAGAGCATAATGGAGGAGACTCTTTTCCAAAGAAAGATAAGAAGAGACCATTCAACTAATCAGTGGGCTTTAGAAGGACAAAATCAGCATCGAAGGTAGCCTCCAAATCCAAAGAAGATGAAAGCCCTGTTCCTCTTCTAATGCACCTCAGTTTTGCTCCACCTTATACCTTGGAAGGAAGCATTTCTCCGGGGAAGAAAATCAACAATACATAAAAGAAGGTAAGTGTTTCAAATGCGGTTAAACAGGACATATAGCAAAAGCAATGTCCTAACAAAAGACCCAACAAAGGCTCTCTTGACGAAAAATCCAAGCAGCTAATCACAGTGAATGCTGTACGCGATGTGGGGGGCAATACAAAACTTTGGATGAAACCGGCCTGTAGGGCGGTAGGCTTTGGCTTTCACCCGAAATTCTTTACTTTAGACACACACATAGAGCACTTCACAAAGGTAGCCTGCGACGGGAATTAGCACATAAGCACACACGCGGCTCGGAAGCTAGAATGCCCGAGCAGACGCCGACAACTTGTAGGCCCCAAAATTGGCGCCCCTTTCGGTATGTCTTTATTCTTGAAGAGGGTATTTACAAAGAAGAGTTCCTAGGAATTCTTTGCCTGTATCTAGCTAGATACCACTTGTTCTTGCACAATTTCGGCAGCATAACAGCCCCAAAACTTGCCCGAAACCAATTCCCCTGTTGGAACTCATTTCCACTGGCATAAACCCTCTGATTTCTGCCCCAAAACAGTAAATTCAGCTCGTTGTATTTACTGGTTTTTGCCCTGTTTTCAGCCCTAAACAGTCCCCGAACTGTCCCCTATCAGTGGGGCATTGTTCCCAATGGTTTTGGCGTCCGTATGGCTGGAAAACAGTCAAAATACAGCGCATAACCAGCGCTGAAATCACACCTGCATGATGAGGTTATCACCCTCACCGGTGCCTGCTTTTGGAGTAGCAGTTAGCTACTCCTGTTCCTGCTCAGAGAGGCTCTTGCCTCAACAAAAACGCATATAACCACAACACTGCTGTACATGAGTCAAATGAAGAGCCCTCTTGTGGGGCATCACATTACTGCACGTAGGGAAGAGAGAGAGCAGTGTGAGGTGTGCAGGACGTGACTTCTTGCACCACAGTTGTACATGAGTCAAATGAAGAGCCCTCTTGTGGGGCATCACATTACTGCACGTAGGGAAGAGAGAGAGAGGAGTGTGAGGTGTGCAGGACATGACTCTTTGCACCATACTGTACATGAGAGGGAAAGCTTGCACTCAATAGCTCTTAACTTGTGACAACTTGCAAAATGAGGCCTCCCAGCTACAAATCGAGCGCTCCCTTTTGCTGCATGAAGAAAGTCCACCAAAAGGTGCCACTTGGCGCAATTTTCCGTTTCGGGGTTGTCGCTTAAAAATCTCTTGATTGCTTGCCCAGTTGACTTTGCGGCAGAGTTCTAAAATATTCCCCTTGTCATTCCGGAGGTAATGACGCGAACAGATTTCATGGCCCAAAATAGCAATTCCCTAATTTTTAGGAGATGCTTCCGTTGGGCTCCCACTGGTCTTCTGACCATTTATCCCCATTGGGACCACATCCAAAAATGCAATGTGGCCCAACTGTCGGGTACTTTCCTTTGGTGACCTCACCTTGGCTTTATGCCTTTATTGAGTTCACTTCCTAGTATCCACCAACTTGCTAAGTGCGACGGGGGGGACCTACATGATCTTGCACTGAGCCTAGACATCCTCTTACTATACGAATTCCAGTGCCGACCAACTTCCCATCTATGGGTGAAACTACCGTTCCATGCAATGTCCGACCATTTGCAACTCAAAAAGAGGGTCTTAAAAATAAAACAAAAATCATTGGAAAGAAACCAACAACTAAGGCTAGCAGTTGCCACGTCCTCGTGACATAGTTAACAGCTGCCATGCCCTCGTGACACTGGAGATGTGTCAATTTTTAAAGGGTTGGGGACAATTTGAGGGAAAACAAGCCTTGTTTTGATAGATCCTGCAACCAATGAAAATATGATTTCTTGGAATTTGGCCAGGGAGCTTGGATAAAAGCATGCAGACATGGAGATTCTTTTGGAAACTCGACAAGTTGTGAATGCTCATGATAATGATACAATGAAGACTGTTGTGCCCTACATCGGCAAACTCAAATTTCAACTACAAGCCTCTAGAGATGAGGATACCTTTTGCATTGCAAATCTTGATGGTGTAGATGTAATACTTGGCAGGCCCAGGAACCATAAGGTTGACTCAACCATCTATTCTCAAAAGTAGAAAGTGGAATTTATCCACAAAAGCAAGAAGTTTGAGATTTAAGCGGGAGTGAGTGGAGACACCATCTATTCTCAAAAGTAGGGGTGACGATTTTGGAAAAAAAAGTCAGAGGCGAATCTTGGCAGATGCGCAGAATAGCCAGACCGGCGTCGTGGAGAGAGAGAGAGAGAGAGAGAGAGAGAGAGAGAGAGAGAGAGAGAGAGAGAGAGAGAGTATATGAGAAGTGTCGGGCGACGCAGCGTGCGGAAAGAGAGAGGGGGGAGCGTATGGCGGGTGTCGGGCGATGCAGAAGTGGAGCAAGCAGGGGCAATGGGCAGAGTTGTAGTTTTTTTTTTTCAAATGTCTGGCCCCAAGAGCACTTTTGAGCACGATCCCTGCGATTGCTAGACAAGGGAGACAAGGTCGATAGTCAGCATCACCTTGTGGAATGTTTGGAAGGATCCTTGCCTCCACGTTCTCGATTCTGTACCTTTAGGCTTACAGGGGGCACTCACCAGCATTTGGCTTGACATTATCCACTCTCTTGGAATGCAATTATTCTATCTCGCTCTTGAATTGTGGAAATTATTTCTTTCACTAAATGGTGCACCTTTGATTGAGGTGTTGTGCTTTGTGAGGTAGTGCTTCTCTTGCGTGGACCGTGGTTGCCTCCTTTATTTGTTCTTGTGCTTATTGTTGTATCTCAATTACTTGTAGCTTTTCTTCAGGGTGTTGATTTTGTGCTCTTTGGTGAGTAACTCTGCTTTGAGTTGTACAAGCTCAGCTTCTTCATTTCTTGAATCAGGTATTGCTCCCAAGGTGAGGGCTTTGCAACAGGTGGTGGCACGTGTGGGGTTGTTGACGCAAGGGTAGCTGCAAAGGATTTTGGTGGTGCTAGGATGATCTTTTGTTGAGGCTCCCCCTTCCTCCACACGGATATATAAAAACTAACCCGCTGCTATCAAGTGGGAGCTTGTGTTGTACATGTGGGAAGAGTTGGGCTGAGCTGGTCCGCACGAGTGTTCATGATGATTTCACTCGGCTGTGGAGAGCGCAGACTTGTAGGTATTTGCGCTTTCATGTTGGAATTGATGTATGAGTAGTAATTTGAGCCACTCATATAGTCTATGAGGAGGAAGCTTTGCCATTGGTCTTCCTTGCCCTCGTCCTTGATTGACAGAGCTTTCATAGTAAATCAGGTTCTTCTTGCGACAGCATGGATTACTACCTCTTGCATAACTTAACACCCTATAAGTCATGTCACAGTTGCGGTGCTTAGTGCGCAATTTTTTGTGGGGTGGCTCCAATGGATCTAGGAAGACATGACCTTGAGTCCACTGGCGTATTGTTATCATGCCTCGAGAGGAGGGAGGTTTGGGCATCATTGATCCAGAGATGCAGAGTAATGCATTGCTTGCCAAGCTTATAGTCCGCGGTTTGTTTCCTCGGGCTGAGCCTTGGAAGCAATTTTTGTACCATGCTTTCTCACATGCTGTTCCTCGTTTTGGGTGTATGGATAGTGGTGGCTCTTGGCACTTGATAATCCGCTTCATTTTTATGGATGCACCCTTGGATATGTCTGATAAGTAACCTTTCATGAGTTGCTTGCTGAGGATTTGGATGACTTTACGACCTGGTTTGGTTTGAGAAATGAAATGTCTTCAAAAGGCCAAATTGACCTATGAGACCAAAAAGTTACAACGTGGTGGATCTGATACAGGGTCAGAGTAACAAAATAAACTATCTAACAAACAAACAACACAAAAGTATTATTGAATCCTAAGTTGCTCTATGTGAACCAAGCAAACTACGTTGGGATAGCTAAATAGCTAAATCACAGGAGATCCAACATCGATCGCTGGCGGATCTCATCAATCTCCTCCATGATCACTAGTCTGACCGGGCGTCGTGCATGTCTAGCCAAAGTGATCCGAATCTTCTGATGCAGCCTCCGTTGATGCTGTGTAGTCTTCCGTAGTCGTGGGCGTCAGGATTTCCCATATCAGTCGTTCGGTCGATCGGTGTGCCTCTGGTGCGAGACGAATGTGAGCTCTGTTGTGGGAGTGGCCTCCGGCTGCCCATTGTTTGCTCTAAAGAAATCTGTGATCCGTCTTTGAGGCTGGCTGGCCTGTCCTCTCATCAGGCTATCTCTATGTTCGTGCAGCTCGAGCAGGAGCAAACCCAGGCATCTCTGATCTTCGTATCCCATGACTTTGGAGAGTGGTCCAAAACCTTCTCTAAACAAGCAATGGAAGCGGCCTCGTATCTCGTAGTAGACGGGGCAGCGACATGTGTAGTGCAACTCTGTCTCAGGCTCCATACCACACAAGAGGCATGTCCTGGCTTTTGCTGGTACTCTGCTGTATCTCCCATTCTCAATCCGGAGCTGGTGCGTAGATGTGCGTATCTGGCCAATAGCACATCGTACCCCATGAGACAGGTGGGTGTCCATGTATCTGTGTCTCGTCACAAAACCATCCTCAGTGAGCTGGAGAAGATGCTCTGTAGAAAGCCATCTTTGTGCCCAGCTCTTGTGTTGGCTGTATCCATGTCCTCTTGGTGTCTAGCTGAGTCAAGTCTTAGCGGATGAGCCTGGTGATCTCGCACTGTTAAGAGTGAGAGATGGTGCATCCAGTGAGTACTGGAAGGCTGGAATCATGTCTATGCTGAACCCATGCGCCTGAAACCATGATGTCATCTCCCCATACCAGCATGCTGTATCTCCCTGCATGGCTAACTGTTGAGAGGACTCAAGTGCAAGGCGGGCATATCTGTCTCTGAGAAGTTCCCATATGCGGTTTATGAAGGAGACTGATCTGGTGAGCGCCTCAACCACTAGTGGGAGGGGCGCTAGCTTTGCTCGGATAATGCCACGCGGTACTGAAGCCTTAGCTTTAACGAGCCGCGAGATCATAGAGACCAGAGGTTTCTCCATGTCCCCCCATCCATCCGTGCGACCCGACCTCCCGTGGTGATCGAATGAAGGTCCCCATATCTCAGCTCCATAGAGCAATGCAGAGGCCACCAAAGTGTCGAAGAGCCAGAGCTTCGTCGGAGGCTCCTGAAATTGAACCTGTGAACTCATCCTCTCCAATCTACCTAATGCTGCGTGGGCTCTAGTCAATCTGGTCTCTGCTTCTCTCCTTAATGAAAAAGTTGGTCCTCTAAAGACCACTCCAAGGTAAGTGTAGGCATCTGTATACTCCACGGTCTCTTGGCCGTATGTGAATGTAGGTGTTGACCTCTTGATCAACTGTGGGGTGGTATTAAACACCACAGCCTTTGTTTTACCAAGATTGACCGACAAACCACTTTCGTGGGCAAAGCATCCAAGTGACGTTGCATCCCCTCCGAACAGTTGGAGATCAACACAATATCATCAACATATAACAATAGTGGAATCCATGTCCCTGCCAATTGTGCACCTCTATCACCATCGCTCTCAATGTAGTGAGAAACCTCATCCACATACATACCCAATAGAGTAGGATAGAGCGGGCAACCCTGCTTCACCCCAATAGTGGAGTGAACCGGTGTAGATAGACCCTCTGAGGTGCGTACATGTAAGGTGTAGCGGAAGTGAATGTTGAACTTTGTTGAAGATGAGTGCTCTGCTCAAGGTTCCTTTTACTTAGGGAAGGGAGAGCCTTCCGTTCTTTATGAGAGAGTGCAAGTGATCACAAACAAAGTGAATAAACACTGTGAATGAAGGTGCTGAGACTGAGAGATAGAGAGAGAAGAATACGACACGAGAAGGTTGTCAAAACCTCCTTCAAGGGCCCCACTCTCGATGGCGAGAGCGGTCTATGTTATTGATTGCACAAAAACTGGTACAAGATGCTGATGCAAAGTGCAGCTAGAATGAAGTCGACGGCGACGACGGGGCTGAATTTGCTAACTGCTGGAAGGGCAAAATCTGCTGCCTTTTGTGCTGCCGAAAATGCTGATTTAATGCTGTTTAGAAACGCTGATTAATGTTGTACGGAAGCGTTGGATTGGCTGTCTTCAAACGCTGCTCTGCTGGTTGTAAAACGCTGCTTTGCTGCATATGAAAAATGCTGGCTTGCTGGTCCTCAAAACGCTGGAATGGCTTGCTTGATAACGTTGATACAGGGCTGCAATAGCGCTGTCTTTCTGCAAATCATCATGCTTGTGAGAAACCACATCTTGATCATACAAATCATCATGCTCATCATTATGCTTATCATCATGCTTGTCATTATCATGCAAATTATGTGTGTCATGCTTTGGAGAAGACGAGACTGAGAGAGTCTCCTTCTCTTGAATCCTTTTAATCTTCGCCTGCACATTAGAAATGAGAGATGAAGAATGAACAACTTGCTCTCCACGAATGACAAGGGGAGAGTCACTTTTGGCATTTAAAATGAACGTATTTTCCGCCCAATCAATGAGAGGGTTGTGCTCACGAAACTATCGAATGCCCAAAAGCATATCACATCCTGAAAGAGGAGAGACTACAAATTTTCTGCGGAAGGACACCTATTGAACAATGAACAAAACATCAAGGCACTCTTGCGTGATGAGAGTCCATAACTGGAGAGAAACCAGACACCTCGAAAGGAGATGTCTTGCGAACTTCCAAGCGGGCTCTTTCGACAAGAGAGTCACTAATCAAATCGTGCATACTGCCTGGGTCAAACAATATGACAAAACGCTGACCATTCACATGACCATAACACTTAATGAGAGACTCAGCAATGGGAAGATCATGAGAGACTTGGGTGACACTCGTGTTCTCATTTATTGCATTGACAGAGGAAGTGGGTTCTGTGGGTTCTTTAGATTCATTCGATTCAAGCTTAGGACACATGCTTTTTATGTGACCCTTAATGTGACAATGAAAACAACGACCTTCCTTAGAATAAGTGCTTTGCTCTTTCGATATGATGTATCTACCTAAAATTCCTTGTTCTACCTTTTCATATGGAGGGAGCTTAGGTTTAGCAATTGTGTTAGCTTTACCCTTAGGTTCATTTTGAGAGTTCTTTTCTGAGAGACTATTGGAAGATTGGTTAGAAGAGTTACCGTTCTTAGCACTCTTACCGTTCTGAGGGTTCTGAGAGGTCTGAGAGGTACTTGTAGAGGTCTTATTTTCGTTGGGCTTTCCCTTGTTGTGCTTCATCTCCTGTGCGAGAGCAATCACTACCGTCTTGTTGAGATCGATTGGATCGAGCACCTCGACATCATACTTGATATACTCGTCCAATCCATAAAGGAATGCCTCTTTGTGCTCCGCATCCGATTTGCGTAATTGAGTGCCGAGCTGCAAAACACGATTAGAGAAAGACATAACTGGCATACCATTTTGCTTGAGACCGTGCCAATCGTCCTTCCATCGTGCGAGATACTGGGGTGGCATAAACCGCGCCTTGAGCTTGTCTTGGAAGTCGGCCCAATTGAAAGAAAGGAGGGCGTGTCTTCGTCGGCTTCCTCTAGGTGCGCGGCCAACTTTGCCTCTTGCCATGCGTGGTACCAATTAATGGCATCACCGGCAAGGTATATGGCTGCCGTCAAAACCTTGCTATTGCCTGTCTTCTTAGTTGTCGCAAAATAAGCATTAAATTGATGCAACCAAGAATGAATAACCGTAGCATCTATCTTACCATCATACTTACCGAAAGTGATCTTCTCTGTGGCTGGGTTGTTGGAGTCCGAATCTCGGCTTGCGCCAATTGATGAACTACCAACATCTTTGACTGGCTCGGAGTTCGAGGCGAGAACTTGTCGAACCAATTCTTGCATGCGTAGTTCTCTCTGTGCCTCACGATCGGCCTCGAAGGCCGCTTGTCTTTCTTCGGCTGCCTCCTTTCTTTGTGCTTTTCTTTCTTTTCGTTCCTCGGCCGCTCGTCGCACTTCGTGGTACAAGGTTTCCTGTTTGGTTTGGCGTTCACGCTCTATGGCAATGCGATTCGCTTCTAGTTGTGCCGTCGTAACGCGATTCGCTTCGTGATGTGCCATTGCAACGCGATTCTCTTGTTGTTGTTGTGCCATCATGTCCATCATCGACTTGACCAAAACCTCCATAGGATTTGGTCCAACCCGTGGCTTAGATTGGAAAGGAGGAGGGTCAGAAAAACCTCCTTGGTGGTGAGATTCTTCTTCGCTACTGTCATGCCCATCACCTCCACGCGAAGGATTCGGGTGATGACCATACACTGTGATCTTTGGTTTGTAAGTTCACGAGGAACTTGGGTTCTTGTGGGTCTTGGGTTCTTGAGGGTCTTGAGGTTCTTGGGTTCTTAAGCTTCTTGAGTTCTTGAGGTTCTTCTTTCGCTTGCAATCTGTGTTAGAGAAGGATCTTCTCTTCACCCGAGTTCTGCTCTTTTCCATGGGCGCACCAGTTGGCGGCCTTGCGCTCACACCAAGGTTGCTTTTTTCCACCTCACGTCGATTGGCCGGCCGCTAAGTGCACGGTCCGCTCTCAATGAGTGAAAAGAGGCACAAGGAGAGGCTGGACAAGCCCTTCTTTCTTGGGTTTCCTGTCACTCTTCAACGACACGATTAGGAATCGACACGCCCAAGAGGAATTGTACCTATCTTCAAGTCAGGAGACCCTATGGAGACCCCATTGACAGGATGAGGACTGGGAGAGCATATGATCATGATGGCTTAGTGGCTGAGCATTTCTTGCATGCCAGAGATCTACTAGCAGAGCTTATAACAATTATGTTTAACCGTGCCATGTGTGAAGGCTTGCCCGAGGATGCTCGACATCTGGCGTTGTCCGAGAAAGTATTGCATCAGTCGCTGAAGAGCTTTGTCAATGTCCGCCTCTGTAAATAGTCGTACTGGGCGTCTCCCATGTCGTGCTAGGATAGTCCTGATTCTCTGGTGGAGCCTTTGTCGATGTCGTGGTCGCCCCCCTAGACGTGGGCGTCTAGCTCTCTTGAGCTTAGTGGCTCTGTCCACTATTATACCTCTAGTAGAAGTGGGCTGTGAAGTCTGTTGTGAAGCATGCTCATCCGGCTGTTGAGTCCCTGCTCTGAAGAAGTCAGTGATCTCCCTCTGTGAATGTCTCCCACTACCTGGTCTCCTCAAGAGACTTTCCCTCTGTCTGTGTAGCTCTAGCAAAAACAACCCAAGGCATATCTGATCCTGATATCGCATAACTCTAGCCAATGGTCCAAAGCCCTCTTTGAATAGATAGTGGGAGCGGCCTCGTATCTCATAGTATACCGGACAATGACAAATGTGATGTAACTATGTCACTGGCTCTATATGGCATAACTGGCATATCCTGGCTTTTGCTGGTACTCTCCTAAATCTGCCAGTCTCAATCTTTAGCTGATGCGATGATGTGCGCATCTGACCAATAGCACATCGTATTTCATAGGATAAATGAGTGTCTATATAGGCCGGTCTGATCACATATCCATCCTCTGTTAGTTGGAGGAGATGCTGTCTATAGAAAGCCATCTTCGTGCTCAACTCTTGTACCGTCTGTATCCATGTGCTTCTGGTATCTACTTGAATCAAATCCTGACATATAAGTCTAGTGGTCTCTGCCCGTGTGAGAGAAAGTGAGGGTGCATCCAAGGAGTACTGGAATGGAGGCAGTCTATCCATGCTGTCATCTGCCCATACCAACATGCTGTGTCGCCGTGTAGCCTAGCTGTCGGGATGACTCAAGTGCTAGCCGAGCATATCTGTCTCTGGGAAGGTCCTATAAATTATGCATGAAGGAAACTGACTTAGTAAGGGCCTCAACTACGAGAGGAGGGGTAGCTAGCTCAGCCCAAATAATCTCATGTGGCACCGAGGCCTTAGCTCAAATCATTCGAGAGCATATCCGTCTCTGGGAAGGTCCTATAAATGATGCATGAAGGAAACTGACTTAGTAAGGGCCTCGACTACGAGAGGAGGGGTAGCTAGCTCAGCCCAAATAATCTCATGTGGCACCGAGGCCTTAGCTCAAATCATTCGAGAGATCATAGAGACTAGAGGACTCTCCATACATCTCCATCCATCAGTTCTCCTAGATCTGCCCTGGTGGTCCACTGAGGGCCCCCAAATCTGAGAACCATAGAGCATAGCTGAAGCCACTAGAGTGTCAAAAAGCCACAGAGGTTCCTGAAACTGAACCTGCGAACACATCTTCTCCAAACCTCCCAAGGCTGCATAAGCTCTCGTCAATCTAGTCTCTGCTGCTCTCCTCAATGAAAATGCTGGTCCACTGAGTTGGAGAGAGAGAGAGAGAGAGAGAGAGAGAGAGAGAGAGAGAGAGAGAGAGAGAGAGAGAGAGAGAGAGAGAGAGAGAGAGAGAGAGAGAGAGAGAGGTGTAGAGGTATAGCATAATAGATGCGATGCGTAGAGACATTCAGACTGTAAGGTGCAGCGGAATGAATGTTGTATTTTCTCAAGATTAGTGATCTTTATTGCTCAAGGTTCCTTTTCTAGTTCTTAGGGAAAAAGAGCTTTCCGTCTTGTAGAGTGCTGTGGTCACGAACAAAGTGAGTGGATGTTGTGCGTGCAAATGAATGAGACTGAGAGAAGGAGAGAGAAGAGATACGACACCGAGCGGTTGTAAAACCCTCCTCCGAAGGCCCCACTCTCGTCGGCGAGAGTGGTCTACTTTGATTGCACAAAGGTGTACAATGCGTATGCAATGGACTGATGCAATGGGACTATGCCGATGACGACGACGGCGACGACGACTTCGTGGCTGAAAATTGGGATCTTCTATTCTGCTGATTTTCATGGACTGTTCGGGGCTGAAAAAGGCTGTTTCCTATTGCTGTCCTAGGGCTGAAAATGACTGTTTTGTCGACTGAATTTTACTGTCCCTGTAGGGGCTGAACTGGTGAACAAAAACACAGACCTAGCTGCGTTTTTGGGCTGCGTTTTGGTTGCTGCAGGGCTGAGAAAAAACGCTGGCTCAGGTCTCTTATCGTTGACAAAAACCCCAGGTACTTGATGCCAAAACGCTGCAGTAGGCTGATGCTGAAAAACGCTAGCAGAGTTGAGGTTTTAGGAGCAAAATTGTCATGGACTTGATCTGCTGCTGATGTTTAAAACGCCAGCAATGTTGAGGTTCTGTTGTGGATGAAAACGCCAAGGGAAGTGGGAGGATGGCGAGGATCTACTGCTGGGGGGGGGGGGGGGGGGGGTGTGGGGGGGGGTTTACTGTTGAGAAGTTGCCTTTTGAGCGGGAAGCTTCCTACTGCCTCTTATGCCAGAAAGTGCTAACTTGGGTTTGCTTATATATTAACTTAGCAGAATTGCCCTACCTACTTTTGTTGGAAAGTCACTTAAAAATAATAAGTGAAAATAACCAAAAAATAGGAAAATAGGCTAAATGCACTTGAAAATTCCCCTAACTGATGCTAGTGGATTCTGATGGGAATTCCGATGATCATGCTGTGTGCAACCGGAGGATATGCATCTAAGCTAAGTGATTGGGCATGCTCGGTCTACGAATAGACTCACAAAAGTGCGAGATCACTTCTAATCTAGACTGACTGGACTGATTGAACCGTGCTGTGGTGTAGCTTGTCCACGGACACATAGGGTTGGGATGTGTCACGTGACACAGACGCTGAGAGAAGGATTGATTAGAAAGATTGGGAGAGAAGATTGAGAGAACGCTAGCTTGGAACGGTCGGGCGCCCCCCTTCACAGGAATAAGTTTACTCCAGAATTACAAGTGTATAGGCTCACTTGCACATGTGGTCTCATTCACACACACATACAAGTGTTGGAGTAACTCACCCATCTTTGTGCTGCCCCTAAGGCCTTTCAATGGGCACACAACCGGTTGTCTTCCCCAGCGCTTCGAATGTGCGGTAGTGGAGTCCTTCAATGTTGAAAATTTATTAAAAAACTCACATTCTGGCAAACAATTCAGCAACACTACGTCATTGTGTGTGTATAGGGTTTCTACAACCTTCAATCCTTCACAAGAGATTTAGGGAATGTATAGGCGTGCTCTCTTTCTTTGCTAGAGAGACTAGAATGAAAGGGAAGAGTCTTTATATAGGGATAGGCTCTCCATGGCTAGAAATGAAAGGGTATGTGTGTGTCTCAATCCAAAATGGGACAGAGATGGCCTCTTTGGAAATGGTAAGGTGTTATAACTTGAGTTTCAGTAAGACTTTGAAGATTTTACTGAATGTAAAACTTGATGAGCTATTTAGGGGGAGTAGACGCGTTGCCACATCATCACCGGACCTGTTCTTTTGTCTGTTTGTTTGTTCGTTTGGAAGTCCTTGGGGTTTTTCGACTATTCTAATTTCAAATCCCGTGTCCATTTTTGCAAATTTTGAGTGGAAATGTCATAAACTACACTATGAAATTTTGAACAATGCTCTATTTTAATGTAACGAATACTTATACTTTTGTAATAGACAAGTTGCTTGATCAACTGCATGCCTTTACATATGAATGCCTAATGCTCAAGCATTTACAAAACAACTCTCAATGCAAGTCATCATGCATTTCTTCTTGTGTGTCCATAAGGTAAATCCCATCCGATGATCCATTCCATACACTTGCATCCATCTATATCTCTCTTCCAATAAGGTAAGAGGATATAGTACTTCTTGCTTTACAAACATATCAATGACTATTCATACTTCCCCACATATCATGGTTCAATAAACACAAGAACACATATTTAATTATGTGATATAACAATTGGAAAGACACCATATATAATCTTTCATAAATTGCTTTGATACTCTGTCTTCTCTGTCCTGTGAATGTCCCTGTGAATGTTCGTCAAGCCCCAAATCGCCTACATTCAGCTCTCTAAGCATCTCTGAAGTGTCATAGAAGACTGTCTAAGCATTGTCTGTCCGGGCATTGAAGTCCCCTAGGAGGATGGTGTCACCATCCCCGGAAAACTCCCATATGTCATTGTCTAGGACAGAGAAAGGTGACTGCCCTCTAGACCCAGCATAGATTGATGTACGGGGGGAAAATAACATATAGCAATGTAGAGATATCTGCTAGTCTCAGGCCTCAATCTCACCCACATATACCAAGCATGAGCATCTTTGCGTACAATGTGTACTATCGGCTGTAGCTCCTCCTTGTATAGTATTGCTACTTTGCCAGACCCTCGTCCTCTAAGCTCTGATCTCGTCTCTTGTTTGCTAGCGGACTCCCATCTATATCCACTAACATTCTTAGTGGCAGGGACATTTTTTAACTGAAAGACACACCAGGCGCTTGGACAAAACCTACCACGTGTAGGTTCTGTCCAGGCGCTTGATGTGTCTTTGAGTTAAAAAAAATGTCTCTGCCACTGAAACTGTTTTCAAATGCTCCTACATTCAATCTCATAGACTCATTGCAATTCGATGCAGCTACCTTAATCTTAGTTCCATAGGTCTCGCACCGTTAGGTGGTGCGTCTGTCTAAGATCACTACTCTCCCATCTTTGTAAAAGGCTATCTTCCCTCTTTCTCTTGCTGCCTGAATCTCTAGCATGACTTCCTCCATGTGTGCTAGCTGTGCTAAGGTCTAGCTATGCTTGAATCTCCGGCATGGCCTCCTTCATGTGTGCTAGCTGTGCTTGAATCTCTGGCATGACCTCCTCTTGCATGTGTGCTAGTTGTGCTAAGGTCAGGTCATCGCCCAAGAAGATTCCTGTCTTCTTTAGAGTAGGTCTTTTTTTAGAAAATTCCTTCTTGGCTTCCATCGAAGGGAAGCGTAAGATGAGAGCACACTCTTTGGATGAGGATGCATCTATTTCTGTGCTCTTCTTTCCTACTCTCCAAGCTTTTGTATGTGTCGGAGATGTGATCCTTGTCACAAACTACTAATGTGTCAAGCCACCAAAGAACGGAGTAAACCTACAGATCTTGGACGAGGGGCCTAAACCCTAAGAATCAGAAGCAGCAGCAGAAGAAGAAGAAGCGGAAGAGTTCACACCAACTAATGGGCCCCGTTTGATCGGGCCCAAGTGACTAAAGGCATTAAAATAAACCATCCAAAGAACTTGCAAGAAGATGATGACGTGGAAGTTGTATGAATGACTGTGATTTACGTTGGCAGTGCCACGTGGCAGACTATACGGACAGTCTTAGATTCTGTGCTGACAGGCTGTACGGATTTTCAAAAATTGCGATGACAGCTCCTGGGCGCCAACTTTTGGAGTAGTTGATTTTGAGTTTGAAGCTTTTCATGGCCAAGGGCCTTTAAATATGAGCTAAGGGCTCATTCTCTGGCATGCTTCCTAGAGAAGGTGCAGAGTCTGGAGTACCGGCGCTGTTTTAAGTTCAAGCAATATAAAGAAATACCGAAAGGGGCGCCAAGGTTTGGGGCCAATGCTCTCTTGGGGTGGAATACCGCCACTCCCCGTCTCGTGTCGTCTATCTCTTTCAATTCAGTTGTTATTTGAAGTGCGTAAAGTTGTTCAATCTGTTCTTTTCCGTTGGCACGTGGTGCCCGTCCCGTGACAGTGGTATCAGAGCTTCAGGCGTGTGCTTTTTTGAAAGCATACTGGTCCTACCAAAGAGCATACAGAGCAAACCGGCGCTTCCATGTTTCCAAGGGGAATTTTATTAAAGAATCTTTGTGGGCCGACCCCGGACTTATTAGCCACTCCCACCCTTAGTTCATCGCGCATGGGGCGCGTTGCTCCCGTCTTTATCGCTCTGTCCTATAGGGCATAAGCCATAAAGATCACTTGCAGAGAAGGATCAAAACCTTTTTTCTTGAGTTGCCGATTTTCTCAGAAGCAGTGCTATGCAGTGGTGGATGTCTATAGCTACCAAGTCGCACACTCCAAGGGCTTGCGAAGCTTTCAAGAATTTTTTGCCTGAAGTTATATGGTTTTTGGCAGCTTCTGGCAGAGTAGGGTATCCTGAAATGCTTGCCACGGAAACCCTTGCAGATTACGACTTGGAATTTCTCGACATCTCTCATTAGGTGTCTCTTCCCGAGCTAAAAACCTTGGAGGTCTAGTGTGATTGGTATATCTTGTTGGGTTAAAGGCTCAAATGGTCCCCTTTAATGTACATTTTAAAGGTTACTAACCTTTGGCCAAGTTCACATAGAACTTGGCCACTAACTTATTAAATTGGTCCTTATACAAATAATAAAGGGTAAGTGAGTTTCAACTCACTTACTCACTTATTCCCTTGCAGATAGCGTGCTCTCTCTCTCTCTCTCTCTCTCTCTCTCTCTCTCTCTCTCTCTCTCTCTCTGTGCTAGCGCCCACCTTCTTGGTGGTCTTCGCCACCTCTCCCTGCACACTCTCGCGTGCTCTTTCACTTGCACACACGGCCGCGCGCTCATCATCTGGTATCAGAGCCCAATTAGGGTTTGCTCCCAAACCTGCAAATGCTGAATTTCAGCCAAAGAGGTCAACTTTCCCGTGAGATTTTGCAATTTCGTCGCCAAAGGACTCGTCCCCGAACACTAGAGAGCTCTCGGCAACCCAAATTGACCCAAAACAGGCTGAAATTAGGTCAAAAACAACAAATTACAGGTTATGACAGCAAAATACAGGTTTTGCAAATGATGTATTAAGGTGTGGGAATACTTTTGCTAAGTCCCCGCTACCCGAAAACACTGAAATTGCCAAAAACAAGCCCTAAAACAGGTGTTTTAAGCAAATTTCAGATTTACGTAGGTTTTTGTAAGTGTTTTTATGGTGCGATTACATTGGGGAAAGTGCAAATTGATGCAATCTACGCACATTTGACAAATTTTGGCAATGTATGACCATTTGTGGCTCAATTTCATGCAATTTTGATGCTACAAATTGGGGCTTTTGCGCTTACATGCTTCTAAAGGTTGTGTATTAGTCTTATGTATGTCTTCTGAGGCTAAAAACAACTAAATTTGTTGTTTTCGAACACAAATTTGCTCGTTGAAATTTCCTGCGCATAAATTTCAGAAATTAAAAATTGTGCCCAAATCAACCTATTTTGCCGCAAATTTCTCCTGTGACCATTTGGAGCTGTAGTGCACATCTCTGTGAGGCTATACTCCGATTTTTTCGCATTTTGCCCAAAAATTCAGCGTATTATCCCTCTTATTTCGTGCAACTATGCCCTCATCTTCTTCGGATGTAAAGAACCTCTTCGAGATTAAGAAGTTCGATGGAACAGGTTTTGATCTTTGGAAAGATAGGATTCAGGGAATCCTATTTTTTAAGGATTGCGAAGGGACACTTGAACAGGTAAAGCCACAGAATATGACGGATGGAGCATGGGTTAGCATGAACGGGAAGGCCATTACATACATTAAAATGGCCATGACGGATAAGACCGTCATTGATGTGAAAGGTCTCACGATTGCTTTTGATGTGTGGGAGAAGTTAAAGGGAATGTATGAAAATACAATGCGTGTCAACCAGGTGCACTTGATGCGAAAACTTGTTGGCATGCAACTAGATGAGTCCAAGAGCGCGGCAGAGCACTTGTCATTGTTTGCAGGTACTTTGTCGCAGTTACAGGATTCTGGCTTGCCCCCTTTTGATGATAAGCTGAAAGCTATCTTCTTGCTTATGACCTTACCCGATTCATGGGAAACTTTGGTGGTTTAATTGTCCAATAACCCCAATTTGACCTTTGATGGTGTTAGGGGTTCTATCTTGAATGAAGAAATCAGAAGGAAAGCAAGTGGAGAGGGAGGCAGCTCTGTCAACATGGTTAGAGACAGGACAGAAAAGAAGAATGCTTATGCACAAAGGAGTAAGAGTAAGAGTAAAGAAAGGGGAAATGCAAGCAAAGGCAAGGGTGATGTGACTTGCTATCAATGTGGCAGAAAAGGTCACAAGAAACCCGATTGCAGGTACTATAAAGCTGAGTTAGAAAGGAAAAAGAATGGCGGAGACAAAACGAAAGAGAAGAAGGAAGTCAATGCAGATGCACAGGATAGCTCAAAGGACAAAGAGAAGGCCAATGTGGCTTCTAGTGTTGTGATTGAGGAGCTGTCAGATGTAGAGGACATCTTGTGTGCCACTTTGTCAGATGATGATGCTTATGACTTTGATGTCTCTCTAAATGTTCATTCACAGGACATGCAGATCACCAAGAGTGATCTTATTGATGCTTTGTTGACTATCAATGATGCATTGTCCCAGACTTGGATTGTTAATTCCGGTGCTTCATTTCATGTGACTCCTATCAAGGAGTGTTTCTCTACTTTTGATGTAGGCAAGCGTGGCCATGTATACCTTGGAAACAATCATGTATGTTCCATTGAGGGTATTGGCACTGTGCATCTCTCCATAGATGGGCACGAATGAGCTTGTCTTGCATGATGTTAGATATGTACCGGGAATGAAGAAGAGTCTGCTTTCTGTTGTGGTCAGATGGATATGCATGGTTACAATATCTTGTTTGAGAGAGGATCATGGAAAATGATCAAAGGCTCAAGGCTGATTGTAAAGGGCACAAAGAAAGGGACACTTTACTGCATGCATGGAAAGGCCGTGTTGGGCAAGTTTATTGCATTGGCTGAAATTAACTCTCACATGGAGTTGTGGCACAAGAGGCTTGGCCATATGAGCCAAAAGGGCCTTTCTAAGCTTTGTACTTTGAACAAGCTTGATGCTAAAGGCACTAAGCTTGACTTTTGTAATGAATGTCAATATGGCAAGCAAGTAAAGCGTTCTTATTACTCTGGTGTCTCTCGTAAATCTTGTGTGCTTGATCTTGTACATTCTGATGTATATAGCATGCCTTTTAAATCTATGGGTGGTGCATGTCATTTTGTCTCCTTTGTTGATGATCATTCTAGGAAAATTTGGGTTTATTTGCTTTAGTCTAAGGATGAAGCCTTTGTTGCGTTTAAGAGATTTCATGTATTTGTGACCACCCAAACAGGTAGAAAGCTAAAATGCTTGCGTACAGCCAATGGGTGGGAGTACCAAGTTTTGTGAAAATTTGGGCATTAAGATGGAGCTTACTGTGCCATCCAGCCCTTCTTCTAATGGTGTGGCTGAAAGATTCAATAGGAAACTTTGTGAGAGGGTGAGATGCATGCTGTCCACAGCTAATCTCTCTCATGGATTTTGGGGAGAAGCTTTGAAAACTGCAGTGCATATATGCAATCGATCCCCTCACATGTAGATAGGTGACATCCCTGAAGAGGTTTGGTCTGGCAAGCCTGCTTCATATGATCACTTACGCATTTTTGGTTGCGAAGCTTTTGTGCATGTTAGACCTGAGTTGAGGAGTAAACTAGATGCGAAGTCAAGAGGCAAAGACATGTGAGCACAGCGACAAGTGGGAGCTTGCTATGTAGGAAGAGATTAAAGCTTTGCATGCTAATCATACTTGGGATTTGTATTGTCCAAAGGAAGGAAGGCTATTCCTAACAAAGGGGTGTATAAAATCAAGTCTGTTGATGCAAAACCCAAGTATAAGGCAAGGCTTGTTGCAAAGGGATATGTTCAAACCAAGGGCATAGACTTCCAGGAAGTGTTCTCTCCTGTTGTGAAGATGACCAAGTTGCGTGTATTGTTTGCCATAGTGGCTGCTCTTGATTTGGAAATGGACCAAATGGATGTACATACCGCTTTCTTGCATGGTGATGTGGAAGAAGAGCTTTACATGAAGCAACCCGAGGGTTTTGTTATCCTTGGCAAGGAACATTTGGTATGTTTGCTCAATAGAAGCTTGTATGGGCTGAAACAATCATGTAGACAGTGGTACAAGAAGTTTGATCGCTTCATGCTTAAACATGGTTACAAAAGAAGCCATGCAGACCATGGTTTATATACCAAAGGTGATGAGGATGTCAGTCCTATCATTCTTGTGCTCTATGTAGATGATATGTTGATAGTTGCAAAGAAAAGAAGCACTGTTGATGCTCTTAAAGGACAGCTGAAATCTGCGTTTTCAATGAAAGATCTTGGGGCAGTTGAACATATACTTGGAGTGCGTGTTACACGGCAAAGAGACAAGCGCCTATTGTATTTGTCGCAAGAAAAGTACATTGAAAAGGTGCTGGACAGATTATGGCTGAAGCAAAGCCTCTTGGTGTGCCATTACAGCCATATGTCAAGATCTCCAAGGATGATTGTCCCAAGTCAAAGGAAGAAGCCAATGACATGCAAAGTGTGCCTTATGCTTCAGCTTGTGGTTCACTTATGTATGCTATGGTTGCTACTAGGCCTGACATAGCCCTTGCAGTGGGAGTTGTGAGCCGATTTATGGCAAATCCAGGCAGGTTGCATTGGGATGCAGTGAAGTCCATTATGAGGTACTTGAAAGGGACTAAAAACAAATGCCTCTGCTATGGTAAAGGACCAATGGAGTTGAAGGGATTTTGTGACTCTGACATGGCTGGTGATGTGGATACACGGAAATCCACAAGTGGCTATGTATTTACTCTTGCGGGAGGTGCTGTTTCATGGTGTTCAAGATTGCAAAAGATTGTTGCATTGTCTACCATAGAGGTTGAATATATTTCAGCCACTGAGGCTTCCAAAGAAGCTATTTGGTTAGCACGCCTATGCAGTGAGTTTGGTTTGCCTGCCAAGGCACCTATGCTTGGTTGTGATAGCCAAAGTGCTATATGTCTGGCAAAGAACGCCATGTTTCATGCACGCACAAAGCATATTGATATGCGGTATCACTTCATACAAGAAGTGCTTGAGGATGGCCTTATTACATTGGTCAAGGTCCATACATCACAAAATCCAGCCGATGCTCTCACCAAGTGCTTACTCAAAGCACAACATCATCTATGCATAGAGATGGTGGGAGTCACGTAGCTTAAAGGCGCCATTTATGCCTTTAAGTGGGAGGTTGTTGGGTTAAAGGCCCAAATGGCCCCCTTTAATGTACAATTTTAAAGGTTACTAACCTTTGGCCAAGTTCACATTGAACTTGGCCACTAACTTATTAAATTGGTCCTTATACAAATGATAAAGGGGAAGTGAGTTTCAACTAACTCACTCACTTATTCCCTTGCAGATAGCGTGCTCTCTCTCTCTCTCTCTTTCGATCTGCTAGCGCCCACCTTCTTGCTGGTCTTCGCCACCTCTCCCTCCACAAACCGGGCACACTCTCGCGTGCTCTTTCACTTGCACACACCGCTGCGCACTGATCATATCTTGGCACTACGATCACTGCCACAGGAACATTGTCTCTTGAGGTTGTTTCGACTATTCAAGCGCTTATGGACCATGTTGCAGTTGGCTACGACTTTATGGAAGAGAGAGAGAGAGAGAGAGAGAGAGAGAGAGAGAGAGAGAGAGAGAGAGAGAGAGAGAGAGAGAGAGAGAGAGAGAGAGAGAGAGAGACGAAAATGAAATAAAATGTTTATTAACGTCTACAAAAGGCCTAAAAGACCTATGAGACCAATACATCACATCCTCATCAAGTGTGTCCAAGTGTCTAATACAAAAATAAAGTACTAAAGTAAAGGTTGAACATCTAAAAAGGAGGGGGGGTGAGTGGCTGGCATAGGAGCCGCCTGCTGAGCTCCAAGGAGCTGGTGTAGGGGTGTCCTCTTGGGCCTGGTTCTGTCCTTTGTCATCCCATGAACTCTCTCATGGGTCTTTGTAGCATGATATCAATCTCCTGCTTTGTGAAGAATCTCGTAGGAGTCGCTCTGTATCTCTCAATGATAGCCCGAATACGCTGGTGGTACATGGAGCGGCGGCGTGACTTGCAGGGAGGTCGTGGGCGTCGGGATCTGTTGATCTCCGTGGCTCTCTCAAGCAGAATCCCACGTGCTGCTGTTGTGTAGTCTGCTGCTTGGGGGCGGCCGCTCGGGAAGTAATCTGTAACTGGCCTCTGGATGGGCCCCCGCCTAGAACACCTCACCCTTTGTAATAGGTCCGCTCTGTGTCGCTGTAGTTTGAGCAGAAAGAGCGCGAGGCACCTGTGATCAGTGTAATCCATCACCCTAGACAAAGGCCTGAAGCCATCTTTGAAAAGACAGTGGAAGCATCCCCTGATCTCATAATACATCGGACATCGGCAGATATAGTGCTCCTTTGTCTCTGGCGCTATGTCACATAGCTCACATATCCGCTCCGCTGCAAGAGTCGAAGTATATCGCCTTGCCTCTATATGTAGCTGATGGGAGGTGCGGAGCTGCTCTATCACTGAGCGGAGTCCAGCACCTCTGGTCAGTGTAATCCATCACCCCAGACAAAGGCCCGAAGCCATCTCTGAAAAGACAGTGGAAGCGTCTCCTGATCTCATAATACACCGGACACCGGCAGATATAGTGCTCCTTTGTCTCTGGCGCTATGTCACATAGCTCACATATCTGCTCCTCTGCAGGAGTCGGAAGTATATCGCCCTGCCTCTATATGTAGCTGATGGGAGGAGGTGCGGAGCTGCTCTATCACTGAGCGGAGTCCATGTGAGAGGTGTGAATCCATGTATCGCGGTCGCAAGACATATCCATCCTCGGAAGTGTGAAGAAAATGCTCTCTATAAAAAGAAATCTTCTTTTCCAGTTCTTGAGGGGGGCTCAACCATGTTCTCTGTGTGTCGAGTGTGTGAGATCCTGTCTGACTATCCTGCTGGTCTCCGGGCGAGTCAATACGAGCGATGGTGCATCCAGGGAGTATTGAAAAGGTGGCAGCCTGTCCATCGTGAAACCATGCTGACATCTATGCAACTAGCATTTGGAGTCACCTCCCAAAGCTAGGTGGCGGCTATGACTTTATGAGAGAGAAATGAAATGAAATGAAATGTTATATTAACGTCTTCAAAAGGCCAAAATGACCTATGAGACCAATCAGTTACAAAATAGTGAATCTAATACCATGTCTGGGTACAAAAGAACTAGAAAAGAACTAGAAGTGGAACAAAATACTACTACTACTACTACAATCGAAAACTACGTGGGTGTAGCAGCTGATACAATAGGTACCCGGTAAACTGGATGTAACAGTGTGTGAAACAAAGATGGAAGAAATGGTGAGGATCCATCCTCATCTGCACTCTGGATGTCGAGAGAGTATGGCTCGAATCTTCTGTTGTAGTCTCCGTCGATGCTGTGTAGCTCCTCTCCTCAGAGAGAGAGAGAGAGAGAGAGAGAGAGAGAGAGAGAGAGAGAGAGAGAGAGAGGAAATAAAATGTTATATTAACGTCTTCAAAAGGCCAAAATAACCTATGAGACCAAAAAAGTTACAACGCGATGAATCTGATACAATGTCTGAGAATCAAAAATAAAAAGAAAAGGTATTGAAATGGAACTGCGTGGGATCTGAGTGGGGGGGGGGGGGGGGGGGGGGGGGGGGGGGAAAATAGTGGATGAGGGCAATAGATCCGTCCCCCATGCGATTTGCCCTCCTCAATAATGGCCCTGAGTGTCAGAATGTGGTCAAGAGTAGAGAAACCTCTCCTGAATTCTGCTTGCCCGGCTGGGCGTATGCCCTCCCTCTCTGTCCACTTACTTAGCTATTGTTCAAGAGTGGATGCATACAACCGTGCCAATGTGTGCCCAATTATGATAGCGCGATAGTTCCCAAGTTCCATAGGGTCTCTTGACTTGAAGATGGGTACAATAGTAGATAAACTCCAACTCACACATGGCACGGTTGAATATCATTGCTAGAAGCTCTGCTAGCAGATCATTGAGGCTTGGCATGTATAAAATGCTCTGCCACTAATCCATCATCATCATATGCTCTCCCAGTTCTCATCCTATCAATGGCCTTCTTCACCATCTGTGTGTGTGTGTGTGTGTGTGTGTGAGAGAGAGAGAGAGAGAGAGAGAGAGAGAGAGAGAGAGAGAGAGAGAGAGAGAGAGAGAGAGAGAGAGAGAGAGAGAGAGAGAGAGAGAGAGATGATGAAATGAAATTTTATATTAACGTCTTCAAAAGGCCAAAGTGACGTATGAGACCAGAAAATTACAATGTGGTGGATATGATACAAAGTCAGAGTAACAGGATGACAAAATGACGGAATGACAAAATGACAAAATAAAATACTATGGAATCCTAAACTGCTAGGTGTGGACTAAGCAGCTAAACAACTAGCTGGGATAGCTAGATCACATAAGATCCAGCATCGGTCGCTGGCGGATCTCATCAATCTCCTCCATGGTTAGTAGTCTGACTGGGCGTCGTGCATGTCGAGCCAGAGTGACCCGAATCCTCTGATGCAGCATGCTGTGTAGTCCTCCGCAGTCGTGGGCGTCTGGATCTCCCCAGCTCAGTCGCTCGGTCGATCAATATGCCTCTTGTGTAAAGCGACGAGCTCCGCTGTGGTAGTAACTCCTCCGGGTGTCTAGTGGCAGCTTTAAAGATGTCTGTGATCTGTCTCTGAGACTGGCTAGCCTCTCCTCTCATCAGGCTCTCTGTGTGTCTGCGTAGCTCGAGCAAGAACAAACCCAGGCATCTCTGATCCTCGTACCGCATGACTCTAGAGAATGGTCCAAAGCCTTCTCTGAACAAGCAATGGAAGCGGCCTCGTATCTCGTAGTAGATGGGGCAGCGCCATGTGTAGTGCAACTCTGTCTCAGGCTCGATGTCACACAGGGGGCATGTCCTGGCCTCTGTTGGTACTCCGCTGTATCTCCCAGTCTTGATCCGTAGCTGGTGTGAAGATGTGCGTATCTGGCCAAAAGCACATCGTATCCCATGAGACAAGTGGGTGCCATGTATCTGGGCCTCGTCACAAAACCATCCTCTGTAAGTTGGAGGAGATGCTCTCTGTTGAAAGCCATCTTTGTGCCCAGCTCCTGTGTTGGTTGTATCCATGTCCTCTTGGTGTCTAGTTGAGTCAAGTCCTGGCGAATGAGCCTGGTGATCTCGGACCGTGTAAGAGTCAAAGAGGGCGCATCTAGTGAGTATTGGAAGGGAGGCAATCTGTCTATGCTGAACCCATGTGCCTGAAACCATGATGTCATCTCCCCATACCAGCATGCTGTATCTCCCTGCATGGCTAACTGTCGAGAGGACTCAAGTGCAAGGCGTGCATATCTGTCTGTGGGAAGTTCCCACATGCGGTGTATGAAGGAGACAGATCAGGTGAGCGCCTCAACCACCAGTGGGGGGGGGGCAGCTAGCTCTGCTCGTACAATAGCACGTGGTATTGAAGCCTTGGCTCTAATGAGCCGCGAGATCATAGAGACCCGAGGCTTCTCCATGTCCCCCAATCCATCACTGCGGCCTGTTCTCCCGTGATGGTCCAGTGAAGGTCCCCAAATCTCAGCTTTTTTCACCGTTGAGATGGTGAGGAAGGCCATTGACAGGATGAGGACTAGGAGAGCATATGATCATGATGGCTTAGTGGCTGAGCATTTCATGCATTCCAGAGATTTACTAGCAGAGCTGCTAGCAGTTATGTTTAACCGTGCCATGTGTGAGGGCTTGCCTGATACTTGGAGCCTATCTACTATTGTACCTATTTTCAAGTCGGGAGATCCTATGGAGCCTGGGATCTATCGCACTATCATGATTGGACACACATTGGCACGGTTGTACGCATCTATTTTTGAGCTACAGCTGAGTAGATGGGCAGAGAGGGACGGGGTATGTCACAAAGTGATGACGTGGCGGACAGCAAAAACCCTAGTTTCTGCCAGAAACCCTAAAATTGCTGCAAACCCTAATTTTTGCCAAAAACCCTAATTTCCGAAAATCGTGGAGGCGGATTATTTTTGTTATTATTATTATTATTATTATTTTTTAGGGGAATTTTGAGCGACGCAAATGTAAGCTTTTCGCTTTGATTTGGGAGAAAGAAAGAGAAAATGAGAACTTGCTTTTTACTGACTCTCATTGAGAGAGAGAGAGAATGTGCTTTTGGTTTCAAGCTTTGGGGGCTCTGCTTTTGGGCATCCCTTGTAACCTTTAAATTAGTGGTGAGGGCCTCACTTCTCAGAGAATCTGGACGTAGAGTCAAGAGTGAAACCCTAACCACTCTCTTGTACTTTGATAATTGATTAATACAAAAAGAAATACCGAAAGGGGCGCCAGTCTTTGGGGCCAATATCTCTAGGCACGGAACTCCTCCGGGCGAGTGCGAATCTATTGTGATCTGTGAATTGTTTGGAAGTGGTTATTTGGTGCTGTCGCGGTTGATTCTTGACTTGGAGTGTCCAAGTCTGTTACAGTGGTCTCAGAGCACGGTCGATTTCTCTTCTACGGGAAATCCGATCCTCGATTTTTTTTTTCCGCGGCACCTATGGCTTCAGGCAATGATCAGTCGACTCCCTTTGCATTTGGAGATGCGGGCTGGGATCACAACGAAGATTTAGACAGAGAGTATGGCCCGCCTCGGCCTACTCAGGCGGAGCAAAGAGAAATGACACGTCGTCAATTGATCGGCTATGCAACGAAGATGATGCTCAGTTTTGCCAAGGACCCGAAGATGGCAAAATATATGAACCAGACTTCTTTGGAAGAGGTACAGATGAAGTGGCAAAGAACCACAACACCACTCCCGAAACCCGCTCTCACGAAACCTTCTGCCTCCAAGAAATATACGGAGAAGGAACTGGAGAACGTGGTTGATGCATGGATTGCTCAGCTTTTCGATGTGCAAAAGAAAGGCAAAAAGCACGGCAAAAAAAGTAGAAGAAAGGCACTGACTTCCCGGGATATTTGGGTCGTCGGTCGACATTTGACAAGGCAAAGAAATTGAAGAAGCTCGTCAAGTTTGAAGACCTACCCAGTTCTTCTTCTTCTTCTTCTTATAGTTCTTCTAGCTCCTCGGATTCGAGCGAAGATGACAGAAAAGGTAAAGAAGGCTACATCTCGCCCAGAGACTAACAGTTCTACTGAGGACTCGTCTACAGACAGCTCAGATTCCGATGACGGAAAGTTTTATGCGAACAAGAAGAATTTTTACAAAGCCAACCAATATGACTTTCTCGAAGATAAAAGCAAGAAAGTCCGAGAGTTTAAGGAAGGTGGCCACTCGATCAAGTTTGATACTTTTTCAGGATACTCAGATGCTTCGAAGGCTTTGTCTTTTATACAGCAGTTTGACATCGCTTTCGCGGGAGGACGCTATTCAGAGCACTCCAAGATTCGGAGAGCTGCCTCTTACTCTAAGGGGAATGCTCGTAGTTGGTGGTCCACGTTTCTTTTAAACAAGACTGCGCCAGTTAAATGGCTGAAATTTAAGAAGCTTTTTATTTCTTCTTGGTTGACTCAAGAGTTTGAGCGAGATATACGAGCTGCTTGGAACCATCTCCGGATGACCAAGAGCGATACAGTGAATTCTTATTGTGAAAGATTCTGGAGCTCTTTTCTACCCGCCTCTTCATTCAAGAAGATCTCGTTCAGAGAACAGATTGAGTGGTTTACCTTGGGTCTACCTACAGAGATCCGAGATCACTGCTTGGAACAGAACTCAGCTTCTATTCAGGAGTTGATGAGTCATGCGAAGCGGGGCTTTGCCATTCAGTTCGGCAGTCTGACCTACCCCACAGATGAGGCCATGACACAACGAGCCAAACAGACTTCTGGGAATGAAAGTAGAAAGAAAAAAGAGCAACCCAGAGAAGAAGGATGCACGACCCAAGCTTACTCCTGAGGAGAGAGCTCGCTTTATCAGAGACGGGAAGTGCTTTGGATGCGGGGAACATGGACATATCTTCGCGAAGTGCCCTAATAAGGCACAGAAAGAACAGAATGATAAAGACGACGACAGGTCTGAGAGTTCGAGAGCAGCTGAGGAATGTGGCAGAAAAGGCAGATAGAAAAGTAGAACTGGTATCACATGGCGTGGGACTTGCACCGAATCTAATGAATGAAAGTACAAACTTTGCCGCTTTTGGGGCAAAGTGACGGATCAGGAAGCTCTTTTGAAGGAGCCAAGGCCAACTTCTTTTCACTTGGAATGGGCGGCTCGATTTGGAATTACGCACGACAGACTGACGCCATAGGCGGAGGTAGTTCGACTCGCACCCGGATGGGATGTTGCCATTACACCGAGCATTGGCAAACTTCGTTTGCAATGACAGGGGTGTTCAGGGCACGCGAGTGACGTTCTACTCAAGATCCCTTGGTACCACAAGAACTACGCCGTGGTTGACTACCGGGCCGAGAAAGCGACTTTGATAAATGAAGGGCTTAGAGATTGTACTTGATGAACTTCAGTTTGTTACTCATTCCTTTGGGAGAGAACTGAACGATGGATAAAGGTTGAATATGTTTTGACCTGATCAAAAGAACGCCAGGATTTTTCTCCACACTCATGCCGATTGCTTTTCAAAGGGCCTGAAGATCAAACCATTGATCTGATACCTGGAAGCACGCCACCGAATCGGCCACCTTACCGTGTGAGCCGAGTACAAAATGAAAATATTATGAGCCCAGTGAAAGACCTTTTGGAAAAGGGTCTTGTCCAGCCTAGTACTTCACCGTATTGCTCTCGAGTGTTGTTGGTTTTAAAGAAAGACGGATCTTGGAGAATGTGCATCGATTATAGCACTCTCAACAAAATCATAATCAAGAACAGATTTCCGATTCCTAGGATCGATGATATACTCGACAGGTTACAGGGATCCTCGTGCTTTAGCAGGATTGACTTGAAGAGTGGATTTCATCAGATCAGGATAGCACCGAGAGATGTCTACAAGACAGCTTTTCAGACGACTTTTGGGTTATTGGAGTTTTTGGTGATGCCTTTTGGCTTAACCAATGCTCCTGCGACATTTAACCGGATGATGGACAGGATTTTTCGAGAGTACATGGTATTTGTTGACACTTTCTTAGACGACATCATTGGTTTCTCCAAGAATGAGGCAGAACACAGAGATCATCTGCTTCAAGTCTTTCAGGCATTACGATATCACACGTTAGTGATTAATGCAAAGAAAAGTGAATTTTTCCTACCAGAGATACACTTTTTGGGACACATGTGTCAACGCAGCAGGAGTACAAGTGGACTCGGCCAAGATAGAGACTATCCGTGATTGGCCCGATTTGAGGAATGTCCATGAAGTTGGAAGCTTCTTGGGACTGTGTTTGTACTACAGGCGGTCATACGAAAGTTTGCAGAGGTTGCTTCCCCTTTGCATAGCTTGACACAGAAAGGAGTATCTTTTTCGTGGGGATCCACAGAGGTGACTACCTTTCGGATATTGAAAGAGAAATTGACTACGGGACCTATTTTGACTTTGCCTGAATTGAAGAAGTCATTTGAAGTATATTGTGATGCTTGTGGTCGTAGTTTGGGTGCGGTCTTGATGCAAGAAGGCCATATCATTGCTTACGAGCGCCGTTTGTTCTCTAGGCCTGAGATGATAGCACAGATCTATGAGAAAGAGCTTTTGGCGGTTATCCACGCTCTTACTCACTGGCGCCATTACCTACTCGGAGCGGATTTTACTGTCTTTACAGACCATCAGAGTTTGCGCTACTTCTTGTCACAGAAGCAGCTTTCGGAAAAGCAGATGCGGTGGGGGAACATCTTGTCACAGTTCCACTTCCATATTGTCCATGTGCAGGGACAGAAGAATGTGGTGGCAGATGCTTTGTCTCGGAAACCGTTGGTTCTGGCTATTTCCGCGATACATCATAGGAGCTTTGAGGATATGGTCGATCAGTATGTCACAGATACAGATTTTGCAGATATTTTCACACGGATACGGGATGGGGAGACAGTAGAGGGATACTCCCTTCGGGAAGGCTACTCGATGAAAAAGACTATGTTGTGCGTTACACAACCGTTGAGGGAAAAGGTTATGACTGAATGCCACTGTCCACTTTTACGGGTCACCGCGGCATTGCTACCACCATGAAAGGGGTAGAGAGATACTTCTTTTGGCCGTGACTCAAAAAGGTCGTGGAAGAGTTGTGCGCAGTATGCCAGAAGGTCAAGTTTGACAGGCAAAGGCACATGGATTGTTAAAGCCTTTACCCATACCCACCCGCCCCTGGAAAAATATTGAAATGGATTTCATTTTTTTTTGATCTCCCGAGAACATAGAATGATTACGATGATTTTCCGATTACATGGCACGTCTGAGACGATTGTCTTCGACAGAGACCCCAGATTTATGAGTTTGTTTTGGAAGGCAATTTGGGAGAACATTGGCACGCAGTTGCAGTTCTCGTCATCGTTCCACTTGCAGACTGACGGGCAATTTGAGATTGCCAATTCAGTGATTTTAGATTTATTGAAGTCTTGTATCTCGGATCAGAAGACTCAATGGGAAAAGAACTTACCTTTGGTGGAATTTGCCTACAGTGACTAGATACATTCTTCGACGGGGAAGATGCCATGTGAGATTGTTGAAAGTGGTGCGAAGGTTCCATGCTTCCTGAGCACGAAAGATTAGATATTTGAAGCGGATGAATATTCGTGAGATTTGGATACGGCTATTGCCAAGGTTCGCGAGACTTTGTAGGAGTCTCAAGAACGACAGAAAAAGGCAGCGGATCGCCATCGTCGCGACTTGAAATTGAAGGAGGATGATTGGGTGCTCTCACGTTTTGAGAAGGCACGCCTACGAAAGAAAAAGGGAAAGGAGAGGCTTTTTCCAAAGCGTAGTATGCAATACTACGGACCTTTCCAGATAACTGAAAAGATAAATGATGTCTCCTTCCGATTGAAACTGCTAGATACTTGGAGGATTCACAATGCATTGCATGTGAGTCTCTTGAAACCTGTTAAGGGTGATGTGCTTGATGATGCGGAGTCTGATGAGCAACCCGAAGTGGAAGAAAACGAGGAGATCCTTGTTCCTGAATAGATTTTGGCACATAAAGATACGAAGAAAGGTAAAGTCCGAAGGCGGTTCTTGGTTAAGTTCAAGAACTTTCCTGCATTTGATGCGAAGTGGATGGAGGAGGAGGACCTAGCAGATACCCCTCGGATTGTGAAACTTTACCTCGATGTTTTGGTTTAGCATAGTCTACTCCAAACGGAACCCAAAATTCAGCTTGGCCGGAGATCTGGTGCAGTGGGATGCACAGGAGGAGAGTTACACCGCTCCTTTGTCAACAGATGCCTTGATTTTGATACTAAAGTCTTTCATGTCTCTTTGAGCTTGAGGGATACTGAGAGCTGACAGTATTCTGCTGGATGACTTTATGAAATGGAATTCCTGATAATGATACTGATTTGTTCTTGACTTCTTGTGAGTGCAGGAACTGATAGACTAAATGATTGCAGCATTTTGGTCTGATTGATCTCGAATAGACATGGTTGCAATAGGGGTTAGACAATCGGACATCGTTGAGGTCCCGATGACCTAGATGTGATTGCTAGCTACATTGCCGATAAATCATGGTCTAAGATCCGAATGAATGTTTAATGTCATGTGATGTCCTGTGATGTCGTGTGATGTGACTGTCGATTTCGTACATGTGCTAGATGTGTATTCCTAATACGTAGGTACTAACAGTCAGTGTCTACTAAGATGGTTTACGGCTTCTGTTGGTTTTGCAGGCATAATCGTGGTCGATTACAATGCTTTCAAGAGGGGGGTATGGCACAAAGTGATGACGTGGCGGACAACAAAAACCCTAAAATTCGTGCAAACCCTAATTTCTGCCAAAAACCCTAATTTCCGGAAATCGTGGAAGCGGATTATTTTATTTATTTATTTATTTTGGGAAATTTTGAGCGACGCAAATCTCATCTTTTCTCTTTGATTTGGGAGAAAGAAAGAGAAAAAGAGAACTTGCATTTATGGACTCTCATTGAGAGAAAGAAAGAAAGTAAGAAAGCTTTATTAACGTCTTCGAAAGGCCGAACTCGACCTATGAGACAATATCATATACATGTGTTGATGCTCTAGGCATCGGAAAATAAAAAAGGGTACAAACTGAAATGAGCCTATACTATGCAAGAGGGTGTGGTAGGGTGGTGCATGTGGTGTACAATGTATAGTGTGGGTCCTCGTGTCGAGGTGTGCTCACGCATCATTGAGAGAGAGAATCTGCTTTTGCTTTCAAGCTTTTGGGGCTCTGCTTATGGGCATCCCTTGTAACCTTTAAATTAGTGGTGAGGGCCTCACTTCTCTAAGAATCTGGACGCAGAGTCTGAGAGTGAAACCCTAACCACTCTCTTGTACTTTGATGATTGTTTAATACAAAAAGAAATACCGAAAGGGGCGCCAGTCTTTGGGGCCAATATCTCTAGGCACGGAACTCCGCCGGGCCAGTGCAAATCTATTGTGATCTGTGAATTGTTTTGAAGTGGTTATTTGGTGCTGTCGCGGTTGATTCTTGACTTGGAGTGTCCAAGTCTGTTACAGGATACGCGCAGCCGGGCAAGCAGGTTTCAGGAGGGGTTTTTCTACTCTTGACCATATCTTGACACTCAGAGCCATCATTGAGGAGGGTAGATCACGTGGGAGATGGATCTATTGTAGTTTTTGGATTTTCGCAAAGCATTTGACACAGTGCCCAGAGCTAGATTGATGCGGAGATTACAACAGATGAGAGTACCCACAGAGCTCATTTGGGGGGTCATGGCATTATACAGGTCAGAAGTGGGGCATGTACGCACCCCAGAGGGTCTATCCACACCGGATTACTCCACTATTGGGGTGAAGCAAGGCTGCCTGCTCTTTGCCACTCTATTTGGTGGCTTCTACACAGAGAGAGAAAATGAAATGAAATGTTATATTAACGTCTTCAAAAGGCCATAGTGACCTATGAGACTAGAAAGTTACAAGGTGGTTGATCTGATACAATGTCTGAATAACAAAATAACCTAATCAACAGTACAAAACAAAGATATATATTATGGGATTCTAGATAGGTCGATGTGAGCTAAGCCGAAAAGTTGAGCAAGAATGGGCCGCTAGTTGGGATAGCTGAGTCACAAAAGATCTAGCATCGGTCGTTGGCGGATCTCACCAATTTGCTCCATGGTTAGTAGTTTGACCGGGCGTTGTGCATGCCTGGCCAGCGTGCTTTGAATCTTTTGACGTAGCCTCCGTCGATGCTGTGTAGTCCTGCGCAGTCATGGGCGCCTGGATTTCCCTAGTTCAATCGCTCGGTCGATCAATGTGCCTCTGGTGTGAGACAAGGGGGAGCTCTGCTGTGGGAGTGGCTCTTGCGGCTGTCCCGTGTCTGCTCTGAAGAATTCTGTGATGCGTCTTTGAGACTGGCTAGCCTTGCCATTCATCAGGCTCTCTCTGTGTCTGCGCAGCTCGAGCAAGAACAAACCTAGGCATCTCTGATCTTCGTATCCCATTACGCTTGAGAGTGGTCCAAAACCCTCTCTGAATAAGCAATGGAAGCGGCCTCGTATTTGGTAGTAGACAGGGCAACGGCATGTATAATGCAGCTGTGTCTCAAGTTCCATGTCACACAAGGGGCATGTCCTGGCCTCTACTGGTACTCCGCTGTATCTCCCAGCTTCAATCCGCAGCTGGTGAGACGATGTGCGTAGTTGGCCAATAGCACATCGTATCGCATGAGACAAGTGGGTATCCATGTATCTTGGTCTCGTCACAAAACCATCTTCCGTAAGTTGGAGAAGGTGGTCTCTGTAGAAAGCCATCTTCGTACCCAGTTCTTGTGCTGGTTGTATCCATGTCCTCTTGGTGTCTAGCTGGGTCTGGTGTTGGCGAATGAGCTTGGTGATCTCTGACTGTGTAAGAATGAGAGATGGTGCATCCAATGCATACTGGAATGGTGGAAGCCTGTCTATGCTGAACCCATGCGCCTGAAACCATGATGTCATCTCCCCATACCAGCATGTTGTATCTCCTTGTATGGCTAACTGTCGGGAGGACTCAAGTGCTATGCGAGCATATCTGTGTCTGGGAAGTTCCCATGTGCGGTTTATGAAGGAGACTGATCTGGTGAGCGCCTCTACCACTAGTGGGGGGGCCGCCAGCTCTGCACTTGTGGGGTGGTATTAAACACCATAACCTTGGTTTTACCAAGGTTGACAGACAAACCACTTTCGTGGGCAAACGTATGCAGAGCATCCAATTGGCGTTGCATTCCCTCTGGGGATTCGGAGATCAACACAATATCGTCCGCATATAACAAAAGTGGAATCCATGTCCCTGCCAACTGTGCACCTTTATCCCCGTCCTTGTCAATGTAGTGAGAAACCTCATCCACATACATACCGAAAAGAGTAGGAGAGAGTGGGCAACCCTGCTTCACCCCAATAGTGGAGTGAACCGGTATTGAGAGTCCCTCCGGGGTGCGTACATGCCCTACTACTGATCTGTATAATGCCATGATCCCCCAAATGAGCTCTGTGGGTACTCCCATTTCCTGTAATCTGCGCATCAGTCTAGCTGTGGGTAGTGTGTCGAAAGCTTTGCGGAAGTCCACAAAGCTACAATAGATCCGTCTCCCATGAGATCTGCCTTCCTCGATGATGGCCCTGAGTGTTAGGATATGGTCAAGAGTAGAGAAGCCTCTCCTGAATCCTGCCTGCCCAGTTGCATGCACTCCTTCCCTCTCTGCCCATCTACTCAGCTGTTGCTCAAGAATGGATGCATACAAACGTGCCAGTGTGTGCCCGATCATAATAGTGCGATAATTCCCAGGCTCCCTGGGGTCTCCTGATTTGAAGATAGGTACTATCGTAGATAGGCTCAAGGTGTCCGGTAGGCCCTCACACATGGCACGGTTAAACATAACTGCTAGAAGCTCTGCTAGTAGGTCTTTGGCATGCATGAAATGCTCAGCTACTAGGCCCTCATGATCATATGCTCTCCCAGTCTTCATCCTGTCAATAGCTTTCTTCACCATCTCAATGGTGAAAAAGACACATGTATGTGGGCATGGGTCGGGGGGGTTGGGGAGGGGCGGCTGTTCAGGTACTGTGTACAAAGATGATGCGTACTGATCCCAGGTCTCTGTGGAGGAAATAGCAGGGGGGGGGGACTGCTCATGAAAGAGCCGCCATGCCTCACGCGAGTCTTGACTCATGAATAACTGATATAGATCCTGCTCGAGTCGGGCCAAAAAAGCCCTCTTCTTCTGCCGCACCAGGCGTCGAAAGTCCATCTGTGACTGTCTGTGAGTGACGTCCCCCAACAGCACCTCCCTCTGAAGTCTGGCTCTAGTCTGGCGGCACTCCTCATCGTACCGGCTGTTTTGAGGCATGCTCCCAGATCGGCGGCTCTGCTCAGGTTGGGTGTGTGGGTATGCTTCTGCTACTGCCTCATGTAATGTCTGTGTCAGTATAGTAGTTAACTCCTCCAGAGGTCGCCCCGGGTCCTCGTTGCATAGGCGTCTGTAGATTCCGTCCATGTATACAGAGTCCGTCTCCCTTGTGAATGTGTAGCGAGTAGGGGGTGCTACGTGTGGCCTGTGTGCTACACTGAATTGGAAAGAGATGGTCATTGACACCAGAGCATGATCCACTGCCACCCCGACCGGTCTGGGCCCAACTGTGAGATCCTGGATACTAGAAATGAGATTCGGTTGTGCCATGACATAGTCCACCGTGCTAGCTCCATGTTTGTGTGGGAAGCATGTAAAACTTCCCGCAGCAGGAAATCTCTGTAGGCCGTTCAAGGTGGCCAATCCATGTGCAGTGCCCATGTCTATCAGGTGTCGCCCATACTCAGTATATTCCTTATCGTGTGATAGTCTGGAAAGGCCCGTATCTACCACATCTATCTCTCTTAGGATCTCCTCTGAAGTATCATAAAACACTACCTGGTGATGGGCAGTCCTAGCATTGAAGTCCCCGAGGATGATAATGTCACCGTCTCTAGAGAACTCCCATATGTCGTCATCTAAAATAGAGAAAGGGGATTGTCCCCTAGGTGGTGCATAAACTGATGTATTCGGGGGAAAGTAACAAATAGCTAGATAGAGGTATCTGCCTGTCTCTGCTTTCAGTCTCACCCACATGTACCTGGCCTGCTCGTCTCTGCGGGCTATATGTATCAGTGGCTGCAAATCCTCTCTAAATAACACTGCCACTCGTCCCGAGCCCCGCCCTCTGTGCTCTGAGCGTGTCTCCTGTCTGTAGGCTGTCTCCCACCTATATCCACTGATGTGAGGCGTGGATTGCCCTGGGGCCCGGTGTGTCTCAGAGTAGAAAATGATGTCTCTTCGTGTAAAGGTATCCTCAAAAGCACCCACATCAAGACGCATAGATCCATTGCAATTCCAGGCAGCTACTTTGAGTGTGGTCCCATTAGTCTCGCACCGTCATGTAGAGCGTCGCTCCAGTATTACTACTTTTCCGTCTCGGTAGAAAGCGATCTTGCCTTTCCCCCTTGCCGCTCTAATCTCCGGCATTACTTCCTGCATATGAGCGATCTGCGAGAGGGTGAGATCGTCCCCGAGAAAGATGCCAGTCTCCTTAAGAGTTGGTCTTTTCTTCAAGAAAGACTTCTTTGCTTCCATAGAGGGAAAACGGAGGATGAGTGCTCTTTCTTTTGAGGTTTCTCGACTGCCTCCATTTTTCTTTATGTTGCCCACTCTCCATGCCCTTGTGTGTGTCGGCTCATGAATCCCCATCAGGGCTGTGAGTTCTTTTACCTCTTCGTCCACATTGCCTTTGTCTTTAAGACCGCAAATTCTCACATGTAAAGCACGCACTCTTCTCCTCTGCTCCTCCTCTAGTGTCTGGTTAATGATGTTGTTGGGTGTGGATGTGGGCGTTATCTCCTTGTCTTTCCCTTTCTTGGCCACCTTGATCCATTTCTCGGCTTCCTCCGCCTTCTGTTGGGTTTTGGTAAGAACCATAGTTACCCGGAACGCGGAACGGGAACGGCGACGGGCCTCCCTGCGGAACGGGGGAACGGGAATGGGTCCGGAACGGGAATGGCGCGGAACGGCAGGCTAAAAAAACACCCAAATATTATTTTTTTTAGCGTTATGTGTTTGAATACAAGTAGTATTAGAGTCCTTTGACTCTAATACCCACAAAAAACACGATTCGAAGACCATTTAACCTTATTATGACTTGATTGGGATGTGAGGCGCCCAGAGTACATAGCCAGATGAACAACATAGCCAGATGAACAACAATGAGCAAACACAATGCCCATAGTACATACACAATGCTCTCAAATAATTGCAAGAGTAGTAGTCAGAGATAACACTTTGGAATTAATTATGGCTAACATAGTAACAAGCCTCAAGGGCCGGCAGCGGCCAAGGTGCTACAAAAAAACCAAAGGAGGGCAAAGTTCAAACCAGACTTCAGTGACCACAATACCAAAAGACTGAAGGTGACAAATACCATAAAGATGCTAGTAGCTACAAATGGCAAAGAGGGCAAGGCTCAAGCAGCCATACAAAAAGGTGGATAAATGGCAAAGACTCAAGACTCAAGAGCCACTAGCCTGAGAGGCCTCACAATCCGTAGTAGCCGGCTGTAAATCATGCACATCCTCCCATTCCTCATCATCGAGGTCTAGGTCCGGCTCGATCTCAGCCACAGATGAAGTACCTGGTGTTGGTGGATGTGCATCTCCACCCGCCTGAGAAGCCTCTTGCTCCATCTCCCACTGTGTAAAAGGATCTGTCTGTTTGTCTGTACTCTTGCAAAGCATTTTCAAATTTGCGCTGACGAAGACAAGATCATTAGCCTTCTCCACTCCAAGCCGATTCCTCTTCTTGGAAGCAATGTGGCTAAAGGTACTCCACAATTGCTCCAAGCATGAGGTACTAACTGACTGGCTGAGAATACGGATCGCCAATCTCTGAAGCTCAGGGCCATCATAGCCATAGTCCTCCCACCAAAGCACTGAACCTATTTTATTGCGATCAATCTGAGCATCTGGACTGCCAAATGACCCTCGCATCTCTCTGTTCTGTCTCAGTTGATCTCTGACAATGCGTCGCCCATCTCTGTCTAGAACCATCTTGTTTAAGATCTTTGTAAATTGGTTCATGACTTCCCTATCAATCTCTTGCCCTGCACCTTGGAACTCTGGATCCACCATGTACACTGCCCCGTGTAAAGGAGAGGCATATGAATTCCACCTCGAGCTGCAAAGCGCATGGATCTCCTCATATCGCTCTGCGTTCGGCTCAAGCTGTGCAAGCTGCTCAATCATGCGGTCCATTGCCTCATAAATCTTGCCAATGCAAGGATCCATGCCATCCAGAACTCGAAGCAAATGAACCACCGGTTTTACCTGTGCATCTAGACTCTTGAGCTCCTTCCAGAACTCAAGATCCTCTGTCTTATCCTTGCACAAAATCCCTGCAACTGTCTTTGCATAGGGGGAGGTGGTGAACTCATCACTGATGAAGACTTGTCGGACCGCATTTTGACATTCAGACAGCCTGCGTACAAGAAGAAAGTTGAATGCGAAGCGGGTATCTGAATACTTTAGAAGCACTTTGCCGCCCGACCTCTTGAGGTACTCACTCGGAACCAAGTTGTGATTGTTGATGAAAGTAACCATCTTCACTGCATCAGCAATGACTGGAGCAATCCAGTCTAGCTTGTCGATGTCTTTCAGAAGGTTGTTCAAGCAGTGTGCCATGCAAAAGCACACTGTCACATGCGGATAGTGGCCCTCTATGATAGCTGCTGCTGCCTTGTTTGATGCCTCCCCATCTGTGACGAAGGCCACCACGTGTTGCTCACCGATGGTTTCTATGGCCGCTGTCCACTCTGCAGAGAGGACATCGGCGGACTTGCCACTCTCAGTGGCATCATGAGAGTGCACAAAGTACATCTCTCCACTGGAGTATGCGACGAGACCATGGATAGATCTCTTCCTTGTATCGCTCCACCCGTCAGCAATGAGGGAAACGCCATGTTTTGCCCAAAGACGCTGAATGTTGAGGGTTGCTTGCTCCACGATAGCCTTCTCTCGATCGAGCAAGGTGGTTCGGAGAGCCTCTGAAGATGGCGGCACATAGCCGGTGCCATACTCTCCTATCTGTTGCACCATGACTTTCCAATACTCCGACCTATTTCGATCAAACATAGAAGAGGTTAGTATCAAAAAAGTGGAAACGACGATAATGGAAGAAATGAGAGAGAAGATTGATGAATCATAAAACAATGTACATACCTCGCTGCGACAAATGGGATATGGTCGTGATAGAAGAATCGGGCCACGGCCGCATCCACCTCTTCTTTCTTCTTTGGGTCCCAAGAGGTGGTAAGGGTCTTTTGGCGACGAATTGGACCTTTTGAAGATGCACCAACACCTACACCGGGTAGAGAGGAAAAAGGGAAAATGAGGGTCTTTGGATCAATACCTTTGCGTGCCGGCTTGGCTTTATGGTTGAATTGCCGATCCTTTTCCTCGAGCTCCTTCCTCTTCTCGATGGTTACGTTGGCACAAAATTTCACCTCATGTCCCGGCACTCGAAGAAAGTGTGCCCTCACTTTGTCATGCCCCCCTTTCCGCGTGTAAGAGCATAGCTTGCATCCCCATGCACGAGAACCTCCCGCCGCCGACAAGGTGCCCTCCGAGGTCACTTCATCCCACCACGACCATTCCTTCGCCTTTTGAGTGTTGCCCGCGTGAACAGAGGGGGTTGACCGAGAAGAAGAGGCCATGGATGATGGATTATCCGTGAAAGAGAGAGCTTGATCTTGAACTTTGAGAGAGAGAGAGAGGGATTGAGAGAGAGAGGCTTGCCGCTTGATTCCGTGAGAGCTTGAGCCTTGAGCCTTGAAAGTTGAGGGTTAGAACTTAGAAGTTAGCCCAAGAGAGAGAGAGGTTGAGAGCTTGAGCCTTGAGGCATGCCGCGGCGCCACACTATGGCTTGAGAGTTGAGAGCAAGGCTCAAGCAAGGGAGAATGGGCCTTGAGGCTTGATGAGTGTGTGAAGAATGGGGGAGGAGGGGGGCATTATATACTTTTTTGACTGCTGAAAATGGCCGTTGGCTGCCTAACAGTCATTTTTTTCAATTTCAAAAACTGCCGTTTATGGCCGTTGGGGACGTTCCGGCCGTTCCGGCCGTTCCGTCCCGTTCCAACCCGTTCCGGTCGTCCCGTTCCGGTGACAGTTTCCAGCCGGAACGCCGTTCCGTTTCGACGCGTTCCAGAAAATTCCGGTTGGCCGGAACGCCGTTCCGGCGTTCCAAGGCCCGAAATGTGCGTTCCCTGGTAACACTGGTAAGAACATCCACCCAAGAAGTCGTCATTTCTTTGTGCTGTTCTTCTCCCTCTTTGATGGCCCGTACTTGTTCCTTGATGGTGTTGATTTCTTCAATTACTGAGGGTTGCAGTTCGCCCTCTTCCAGTGTGTTTCTTGATCGGGCTTCGGCGAGTTCTTTCTTGAGTGACGCGATCTCTTCCTCTTGGGTTGTCACTCGGTCTTCCAACGTGCTTATCTTGCTCTCTTGGATCAGCACACATCCTTCGAGAATGTTTATTGTGCCCCAGAGATTGCGGTTCAAGTTGGTGATGGTCTCCGTCGTTTCCTCTTTGCATTTTCGAATGGCATCCTCTAGGGGGTCGGCTTTATCGTTTGTCTTCCTCATGCTTGATCGCTGTCGCAGGGGGGGGGGGGGGGGGGGGTTTAGATGCACGTATGCACCCACACTAGTAGCGGTCCCGGCGAGTGGTTGAGCGGAGACGGTACGGCCCGGGGGTGAAAACGTTAGTTACGAGAGAGAGATAGGGGGGCCGGAAACGGGGGCGGGGGGGGGGGGGGGCTTCGCGTAGACTGAAAAGATGGGGGGTGGGAGGCGATAGAGTGAGGTGAGGGGACGAAAGTTTGAAAAATTTTTAGGGGGGGGGGGGGGGGGCGGGGAGTGGGCGATAGACTACAGTCAAAAAGTAAAAACTTAAAACTTAAAAAAGGGGGCTGAAAAATGCGCGATAGACCAAGGATTAACCCGCGATAGACCAAAAAAGAGAGGGGGGGGGGGGGGATAGACAGAAGGGGGTGGGCGCGCGAGAGAGAGAGAGAGGGTGCGGGGGCAGCAGGGAGCGCGAGAGAGAGGGGGGGGGGCAGGGGCGGATAGTGCGCGAGAGAGAGAGGGTGCGGGGGCGGCAGGGCAGCGCGAGGGGCAGCAGGTGTGCGGGGGCAGCAGCAGCAGAGAGAGAGAGAGAGAGAGAGAGAGAGAGAGAGAGAGAGAGAGAGAGAGAGAGAGAGAGAGAGAGAGAGAGAGAGAGAGAGAGAGAGAGAGAGAGAGAGATGATGAAATGAAATAATATATTAACGTCTTCAAAAGGTCAACGTGACCTATGAGACAAAAGAGTTTACAAATGGTGAATCTGATACAATGTCTGTGTAAACGATTGAAAACTGAAAAAAATTGAAAATTGAAATTGAGGTGAGCTAAAGTGAAATGGAACGAAATGAAATGGGATGAAATGAGATGAAATAAAAGGTTGAGATGGTGGATATATCAAGATCCTATCTTATGATATCCAACATCGGTCTTTGGCGAAGCTCATCAATGTCCTCCTCCGTGATTACTCTGACTGGGCGTCTCCCATGTGGTGCCAGAACAGTCCGGACCCTTTGATGCAGCTTTTACCGATGTCTCGATGACCCATGTAGTCGTGGGCGTCTGGATCTCCCAAGCTGAGTTGCCCTGTCAGTCAGTGTACCCTTGGTATAGGTGGACTCTGAAGTCTACTGTGATGCCTGCTCATCTAAATGTCGCGTATGTAGTCTGAAGAAATGAGTGATCTCCATTTGTAAGTGTCTCCTACTGTTTGGTCTCCTCAACAAGATCTCCCTATGCTTGTGCAGCTCTAATAAAATAGCCCAAGGCATCTTTGATCCTGATATCTCATAACTTTGGCCAGTGGTGCAAAAATTTCTCTGAATAGGCAGTGGGAACGGCCTCGTATCTCATAGTAGATTGGGCAGTGACATATGTGATGTAACTCTGTCTCTGGCTCTATATGGCATAACTGACAAATCCTGGCCTCTGCTGGTACTCCTCTAAATCTACCAGCCTCAATCTTTAACTGATGTGATGATGTGTGCATCTGTCCAATAGCACATCGTAATCCATGGGATAGATGAGGGTCCATGTAGGCGGGTTTGGTCACAAAACCATCCTCTGTAAGCTCAAGGACATGCTCTTTGTAGAAATCCATCTTCGTGCCAAGCACACGCAGAGGTTGTATCCATGTTCTCCTAGTGTCTAACTGAATCAAGTCCTGTTTGATGAGCTGAGTGATCTCGGTCCGTGCGAGAGACAAGGAGGGTGCGTCCAACGAATACTGGAAAGGGGGTAATCTGTCCATGTCAAAACCATGCAGCTTGAACCAAGCTGTCATCTGTGCATACCAACAAGAGGTGTCTCCCTGTGAGGCAAGCTGTCGAGAAGACTCCATGGCGAGAGAGAGAGAGAGAGAGAGAGAGAGAGAGAGAGAGAGAGAGAGAGAGAGAGAGAGAGAGAGAGAGAGAGAGAGAGAGAGAGAGAGAGAGAGAGAGAGAGAGAGAGAGAGAGAGAGAGAGAGAGAGAGAGAGAGAGAGAGAGAGAGAGAGAGAGAGAGAGAAATGAAATGAAATGTTATATTAACGTCTTCAAAAGGCCAAAGTGACCTATGAGACCAAAAAGTTAGAATGTGGTGGATGTGATACAAAGTCAGAGTAACAAAATGACAAAACAAATATACTTGGAATCCTGGGCTGCTAGGTGTGAACGAGGCAGAGCAGCTAGCTGGGGTAGCTGAATCACAAGAGATCTAGCATGGGTCGCTGACGGATCTCATCAATCTCCTCCATGGTCAGTAGTCTGACCGGGCGTCGTGCATGTCGGGCCAAAGTGATCGGAATCCTTTGATGCATCCTCCGTCGGTCCTGTGCTGTCCTCCGCAGTCGTGGGCGTCTGGATCTCCCCAGCTCGGTCGCCCGGTCGATCAGTGTGCCTCTGGTGTGAGGCGACGGGCTCTGCTCTGGTAGTAGCTCCTCTGGGTGTCCAGTGTCTGCTCTAAAGAAGTCTGTGATGTGTCTTTGAGACTAGCTAGCCTCTCCTCTCATCAGGCTCTCTCTGTGACGGTGCAGCTTGAGTAGAAAGAAACCCAAGCATCTCTGATCCTCATACTGCATGACTTTGGAGAGTGGTCCAAAGCCCTCTCTAAACAAGCAGTGGAAGCGGCCTCGTATCTCGTAGTAGACGGGGCAGTGGAAGGTGTAATGCAACTCTCTCTCTGGCTCTATGCCACACAGGGGGCATGTCCTGGCCTCTGTTGGTACTCCACTGTATCTCCCAGTCTCGATCCGCAGTTGGTGTGAAGATGTGCGTATACGGCCAATAGCACATCGTATCCAATGAGACAAGTGAGTGTCCATGTATCTGGGCCTTGTCACAAAACCGTCCTCTCTAAGCTGGAGAAGATGCTCTCTGTAGAAAGCCATCTTCGTGCCCAGCTCCTATGCTGGCTGTATCCATGTCCTCTTGATGTCTAGCTGAGCCAGGTCCTGTTGGATGAGCCTGGTGATCTCGGACTGTGTAAGAGTCAGAGAGGGTGCCTCTAATGAGTACTGGAAGGGAGGCAATCTGTCTATGCTGAACCCATGCGCCTGAAACCATGATGTCATTTCACCATACCAGCATGATGTATCTCCCTGCATGGCTAACTGTCGAGAGGACTCAAGTGCAAGGCGGGCATATCTGTCTCTGGGAAGTTCCCACATGCGGTGTATGGAGGAGGCAGATTTGGTAAGCGCCTCGACTACCACTGGGGGAGCAGCTAGCCCTGCTCGGATAATGGCACGTGGTACTGAAGCCTTGGCTCTAATGAGCCGCGAGATCATAGAGACCAGAGGCTTCTCCATGTCCCCCCACCCATCAGTGTGACCTGTCCTCCCGTGATGATCCAATGAAGGTCCCCATATCTCAGTTCCATAGGGCAATGCAGACGCCACTAAAGTGTTAAATAGCCAGAGCTTCGTCCGAGGCTCTTGAAACTGAACCTATCAGCACATCCTCTCCAATCTGCCCAATGCTGCATGGGCTCTGGTCAGTCTAGTCTCTGCTGCTCTCCTTAGTGAAAATGCTGGTCCACTAAAAACCACTCCAAGGTAAGTGTAAGCATCTGTATACTCCACTGTCTCCTGGCCATATGTGAATGCGGACGCTGACCTCCTGATCCACTGTGGGGTGGTATTAAATACCATGACCTTGGTTTTACCAAGGTTGACCGACAAACCAGTTTTGTGGGCAAATCTATGCAGAGCATCCAAATGACATTGCATCCCCTCTGGAGAGTCGGAGATCAACACAATATCATCAGCATAGAGCAATAGTGGAATCCATGTCCCTGCCAGCTGTGCACCTCTATCTTCATCTCTCTCAATGTAGTCAGCAACCTCATCCACATACATACCAAATAGAGTAGGAGAGAGTGGGCAGCCCTGCTTCACACCAATAGTGGAGTGAACCGGTGCGGACAGACCCTCTGAGGTGCGTACATGCCATAGTTAGAACGGGAACGGCAACGAGATCCCCGCGGAACGAGGGAACGGCTAGGGGTCCGGAACGGGAACGTCGCAGAACGGGAGGTATAAAAAACACCCAAATAGTGCAATTTTTAGCTCCTTGTGTTTAAATACAAGGAGTATTAGAGTGCTTTGACTCTAATACTCAAAAAAAACTCGTTTTGAAGACCATTCAACCTTGCTATGACTAGATGATGATGAGAGAGAGAGAGAGAGAGAGAGAGAGAGAGAGAGAGAGAGAGAGAGAGAGAGAGAGAGAGAGAGAGAGAGAGAGGAAGAGAGCTTGAAGGCTTGAAGCCTTGAGCCTTGAGAGAGTGAGTCTTGAGAGGGAGAGATCTTGAGAGTGAGAGGGAGAGAGCTTGAGCCTTGAGGATTAGCTTGTGAAGAGAAAGGGGGAGGGGGGTGCATTTTATGAGTCCTTGAGGCCTTGCACACTTTCAAAAGAAGCCCAAACATTTACTTCAATTTGTTCAATTTTTGCCAAATTTGTTTGTAGGCGTTGGCCGTTCCAGGGGCATTCCAGAACGGTCCGGGGGCGTTTCAGAACGTTCCGGAACGGCCGTTCCGGTTTGCATTGGCCACCCGGAACGTCAGACATTCCGGGCCGTTCCGGAACGTTCGGGAAGGGAACTGCCCCCCGGAATGCCGGAACGGGGGCTAGGGGGCGTTCCCCGGTAACCCACTACTGACCTCTACAAAGCCATGATCCCCCATATGAGCTCTATGGGTACTCCCATCTCCTGTAATCTGCGCATCAATCTAGCTCTGGGTACTGTGTCAAATGCTTTGCGGAAGTCCACAAAGCTACAATAGATCCGTCTCCCATGTGATCTGCCATCCTCAATGATGGTTCTGAGTGTCACGATATGGTGAAGAGTAGAAAAGCCTCTCCTGAAACCTGCCTGCCCAGCTTCACGTATCCTTGCCCTCTCTGCCCATCTACTCAGCTGCTGCTCAAGAATGGATGCGTACAACTGTGCCAATGTGTGTCCAATCATGATAGTGGGATAATTCCCAGGCTCCATAGGGTCTCCTGACTTGAAGATGGCTCCAAGTATCAGGTAGGCCCTCACACATGGCACGGTTAAACATTACTGCTAGAAGCTTTGGTAGTAGATCTCTGGCCTGCATGAAATGCTCAGCCACTAAACCATCATGATCATATGCTCTCCCAGTCCTCATCGTGTCAATGGCCTTCCTCACCGTCTCAGCGGTGAAAAAAGCACATGTGCATGGGCATGGATCGGGGGGGTCGGGAAGGGGCGGCTGTCCAGAAACTGTGTATAGAGATGATGCGTACTGGCCCCAAGTCTCTGTAGAGGTAATGGCTCATGAAAGAGCCGCCACGCCTCACGCGAGTCCTGACTCAAGAATAGCTGGTAAAGATCCTGCTCTAGTCGAGCCAAAAATGCCCTTTTCTTTTGCCGCACTAGGCGTCGGAAGTCAATCTATGACTGCCTGTGAGTGATGTCTCCCAAAAGCACCTCCCTCTGAAGTCTAGCTCTAGTCTCGCGGCATTCCGCATCATACCAGCTATTCTGGGGCATGCTCCCAGAACGGCGTCTCCGCTCAGGCTGAGTGTATGGGTATGTCTCTGCTGCTGCATCATGTAATGTCTGTGTTAGTATAGTAGTAAGCACCTCCAGAGGTCGGCCTGGCTCCTCAGTGCACAAGCATGTTTATATCCCGTCTATGTATACAGAGTCCGTCTCCCACGTGAAGGTGTAGCGAGTAGGGGCTGCTGCCCGTGGCTTCCGTGCTACACTGAACTGGAAAGAGATGGTCAACGACACAAGAGCATGATCCAGTGCCACCCCAATAGGTTTGGGCCCAACAGTAAGATCCTGGATACTAGAGATGAGGCTCGCCTGTGCCATGACATAATGCACTGTGCTGGCTCCATGTCTGTGTGGAAAGCATGTGAAACCTCCCGCAGTGGGAAATCTCTGTAGGCCATGAGAGAGAGAGAGAGAGAGAGAGAGAGAGAGAGAGAGAGAGAGAGAGAGAGAGAGAGAGAGAGAGAGAGAGAGAGAGAGAGAGAGAGAGAGTCCCGGTCGAGCCTCTTAAGGGCTCCTCACCCTGCTATTGGAGTGCTATTTTCTTTCCATTACATGAAGCACTTCCGGAGCTGATCTGATGCATCTATCTGAGTGGGGTACTTATGGCCACTAGGGAAGATGTAGGGCTGATCTGCACAACGGATGTGAGTGGATGCAAGGGTTGAATTCTGGCTTCAAAAACACAGATTTGGCTGCAAAAACGCAATAGATCTGATGCACAATCGCATGTCTAGATGAGGCTGATGATGGTCTGAATCTGGAGCTGATGGTGCACCTCTAATGTGCTGGACCTTGGCTGAATGGGGAGGGTGCAGCTAAAAAGGCAGACAGTAGAGGCTGCATGATTGGGCTGAAAATGCAGGAGAGAGGGAGAGGTTTCCCGCTGCTAGAAAATGCCAGATTTTACCACCAAGTGCATGCCCAAACGAGAGAGGGAGGGGTTGCTTCTATAAGGGTTTTGTGGCCTAGAGCTCCGCAAGTCCCATGTGAGAGAGAGCTCACCTTGAATTCCGGAAGTCACCTCAAGATTGAGTGTGAGAGGGAGAACTTTAATTTTGTAGGTCAGTGGGTACACTGAGTGCGAGGAAAAGCTGACTTGGAGTCTGGTGTAGTAGCCCCAAAGTCTGCGGTAGCAAATACTCAAAGTTTGCGGCCTCAAACCTCAAAGTATGTCTCTCTTGACGTTTCCTTCAAAATTGCACAAATGTGCACTGTGTGGACACATAGTTTTTGGCTACTGTGAGGCCCGTATCTCCCAACCTAGTGGTCCATTTGACTCAGGAAATAGACCACAATGTGGCATATATGCTAGGCTACATGCCGGTGTTTCCAGATGCCCACTAAAGTGTAACAACACCTAACATTTGTACAAACCATTTATGCAAGAGTGTTCCGAAATGGACTCATACGATGGACTTGTCCCGACATGCAGCTCTTGCGAATACGCTCACAAAGTTGCTGGTACAAAATTCTCTAGACTTGATAGAAAAACCTTGGCTTTGAGGACGTGATAGTAGGTGGCACATAACAGCAATCTGCACGTGATATCCGCTTCTGCTTAAGGTGAGATGCTGGTGTTGAACTCCAATTCATGCCTCAGGATGGTCTCGAAAGAAAGGACTCCTGGATGTCCACCATGGCTACTCCTAAGAGAGGACTCCTCCGATACACATGGTCGGCATCTATTTAATGGATCCATGTCGATATGCAGGTCATATGAACGGGCCAAGAAGGGTACAAACTAAGATCCCCAAGGCTTTCCTAGAGTCTCGACCTACCTTAACTCTGAAGTAGTAGATGCAGATGGGGTGGTGGTGTCAATGTTCAAATGAGAGTTCTACATGCTCTAATCTCCGTGCTAACTGTAGTGGATACCCACGGAATTGTAGCTACATTTAGTACAATCATTGTATACAAGCAGGAGTTGATATTTGGCCTCTATAGAGTTTGAACTCGGTTGATGATTGGACTTATCGCATAGCGATAAGTTTTCTTATCGCATAGTGATAAGTTTGAACTCGGTTGATGATTGGACTTATCGCATAGTGATAAGTTTTCTTAACAAAAGAACTAATGCTGAGTGTATCTTATGTGTCTACAGTTGGTTTATATAATCAATTAGTCTGTGATCCAGAAGCGTTTAAAGTTGATTGTTTTCTGACTACTTGTGTTGTTATTTTTTCAGGAAACTTTTGAGTACCTGAACATCTTGCAAGTACATGGTTTTCCAAAAATCATGGGGGTTCTGACGCATTTGGATCAATACAAGGACGTGAAGCAGCTTCGTAAAACAAAAAAACGGTTAAAGAGCAGATTCTGGACAGAGATCTATGATGGCGCGAAGCTTTTCTATTTGTCTGGACTTGTACATGGAAAGTACGGCCCGAAGCGTTTGCATTGAACGATTCACCTTTGAATGTCTGAGTTTGTTTCAATTGTACACCTTTGTAGTCATTACATACACAGAAGTGAACGCGCCAAGAGACATTTCTTAGCTTTTGTGTATGTATGACAGCATCTTCTCATTAGTTTTGTGCCAAACTTGTTTTCAGGTACCCCAAGCGTGAGGTCCATAATCTAGCCAGATTTATTTCTGTAGCAAAATTTAGGCCCTTATCATGGAGGTTAACTCACCCATATGTCCTTGCTGATCGCTTTGAAGACATCACTGCTCCTGAGGTTTTACAAAAGAATCCTAAGTGTGAGAGAAATGTCACGATCTATGGTTATCTTCGAGGGTGCAACATGAAAAAGGGCACTCAGGTTGTTGCAGACTGGTCAGGATGCTCATTTTCAATGACTTTTAAACCGTTCAATTAATGTCAGAACTAAAAGTAATTCTCTTTGGCCTGTTCAGGTGCATATTGCAGGTGTTGGTGATCACAAGCTGTGGAGTATCACTGTGTTACCAGATCCATGCCCTCTTCCTTCAGCAACAAAGAAGCGTGGCCTTCGAGAAAAAGAAAAACTCATCTATGCACCTATGTCAGATGTGGGGGAGTTGCTCTATGATAAAGATGCTGTTTACATCAACATTAATGACCATCAAGTGCAGTTTTCAAAAGCAGATGAGCAAAGTGAGGAAAATGAATTGGGAGGTGAAGCAAAGACACGAGGAGAGAGTATTACATTTGTCCATTTGACCATTTACAGTTGATGCTCTTTATATGTCTATGTGGGGCATATCTTTATCAAATTTTCCTTACTGTCTAGGTGCTACTGACATTGGAGAGGTCCTGGTCAAGACGCTGCAGAAAACCAAATACTCAGTTGATGAAAAGCTCAATCAAAGTTTTATACAGCTCTTTAGGGGGGCAGCTCCAACATTGGCACCAACTATCAAGCCAGATGGCAAGCAATTTGAAGATGAGGAAGCAAGTGATGATGACAGTAAGAGTGACAGTGAAGTAGAGTTTGGAAAGAGTGTGCAGTTTGAAGGTTGTCGCTTACAATCAGAAGTTACGGAAGAAAGGGAGTTCCAGAACGGAAGAATCAGAAGAAAAGTCCTTTTTTCGAGTGATCTGGAAAATGAAGTGGGTGATAGGTTCCATAAATATTTTAAATGTTATTTTTCGACTTTGAAAAGGCCTTCAGATGTATCATTATTGAACATATAGGCAATGCCTCCACATCTTGTATTTAGGCTTCATCTGCAACAGTGGATGACTCTTCTTTTTGCAATCCTGATGTTTAGAGAAATATCTTTGAGTATTTGAGATTATGCATTCTGTTCCTAGTCTTGGCTGACCTACTCGGAAGGAGTTCCACATGTTTACAATTTTTCTCATTGAAAGCATGCCGTGTATACATTTTTCTGCCTCTCCTGGGCTACAAGTTCTCACCTAGAGCCTATGAGACGGGACTTGGTTTCTAGTAGAAGCCATTTGGAATACATTCTCTTCATTTACCTAGTTGGAGCAACTATGGCTTACATCATTTGGGTGTAACAAAGTTGTTTAATTCTGGAGCTGTCATCATGCCACTTTGTTTTGAGTGTGTTGAGGCAAAGGTGCTATTTTTGTTTGTATGTCCAAAGTTTGACAGAAATTTTGGATTTTCATTTCAGAGAGGAACTACTGAAGGGAAGGAAAGAGATGATTCTGGAAGGGTTGCGGATGAGGAAAACCTTGATATGAGCAGTGAAGAAATCAGTACTGATGCAAGCATAGGTCCTGAAGGTAGTAGTGATGAAGAGGATGCTGATATTGAACTCCCTTCTGGGAGAAAGGGCTTTAATGTTGACACAACAGACTTCAATTCAAGGGAAGATGTCGAAAGAATTGTGGAGATAAATGAAAGTCTGGCTGAATATGATGCTTCTGGTATGTGAGTGCACATTGTAGTTGAGCTGCTGTGCCCACGCTTTGTGTGTATTTTTATATGCGTGTCCTAGTGTATGTGTGTGTGTGTAAGAGAGAAGGTGATCAAGCAAGGGGGCAAGAGCAAGCATAAAAAGTGAGAGGGTTCCTGGGGGTTTCGCCGGGGTTGGGTGTGTGTGTGTGTGTGTGTGGATATATAGCGTGCTCGAGAGGGGTGAAGGGATGTATCTGATTGGAGCAAGAGGAAGGGTTTCTTCTCATTGGGGAGAAGGGAGAGTCTACCCATGCCTTCTTTAGCACCTGCATCAAGCAGGTCACTATAGAGTAGAGTAGAGGCTTTGTAGATGAGGGTTCAGATTACATTGAGAGGGGAGGCGACAGAGGAGCACAACTAGCAGAGACATGGATTTCATTACTACTGTACGTGGATGATATTGTGGTGATCTCAGATTTGCCGGAGGGGATGCAGCGACACTTGGACGCATTGCACACATTTGCTGGTGATAGCGGCTTGTCAGTGAACCTTGGCAAGACCAAAGTTATGGTGTTCAACACCATAGCAGAGTGGGTCAGGCGATCTGCACCAATCTTCACATATAGTGAGCAAACGGTTGAGTATACAAACGCTTACGCTTACCTGGGAGTGGTCTTCAGTGGGCTAGTATTCTTCTTTAGGAGAGCAACAGAGACCAGACTGACGAGAGCAAATGCAACTTTGGGGAGGATGGAGAGGATGTGCTCGCAGATTTAGTTTCAGGAACCTCCAACAAAGTTTTGGCTATTTGACACATTGGTTACTTCAGCTATGCTTTATGAGGTGCAGATATGGGGACCATCAATAGACCATCATAGCCGAGCTGGCAGTACTGATGGATGGAGATGTATGGAGAGGCCTTTGGTTTCTTTGATGTCGCGGATGATTAGGGCCAAGCTTGGCACGAAGATGGCTTTCTACAGAGGGCATCTTCTCTAGCTCAGAGAGGATGGATTTATAATCAGACCTGCCTATATGGACACTCATTTATCCCATGGGATACGATGTGCTTGTGAGCCGACGCCCTTCCAAGCGGGTATGGGACGCCCTGCCAAGCGGGTATGGCATTTCCTAGGGGAAAACCGTCGGGTTTCAAAGGCAGTTTAGTGAGGTGAGCGATAAGTTACCTGGAGGAGGCAACTCCAAAGGGAAGACCGAAGCAAGTCCCGCAGTACCTGGGCCTCTGAACAGAAGTACTTGGTCGCTGTCACGCCCACCGAAATGGGTCTCTCAAGGGAAAAGTCATCGCCCTAAGAGTGTAGATAATTCTGGCCTCCCGAGTCCAGAGGAAACTAGTGACAAAAGCGTCTGCCTTCGGCTTCTCGGGGCATAGTCCTGGTCGTTCTTCTTGTCCACTTTTATGGTGGATAAGGGGAGCGGCCGGGCTTGCCCCGCCCGACTCCGAAAACAAAACAAAAATACGATGTGCTATTGGTCAGATGCGCACATCATCGCACCAGCTAGAGATTGAGATTGGTAGATATAGGAGGGTACCAACAGAGGCCAGGATTTGCCAGTTGTGTCATATAGAGCCAGAGAGTTACATCACATGTCATTCTCGATTGTACTATGAGATATGAGGTCGCTTTCACTGTCTATTCAGAGAGGGCTTTTGAGCACTGGCTAGAGTTCTAAGATATTAGGATCAAAGATGCCTCGGGTTGTTTTTGCTAGAGCTGCGTAGACACATGGAGAGTTTCTTAGGAGATTAGATAGTGGGAGACATTCACAAAGGGAAATTACTGATTTTTTTAGAGCAGAGACTCAATAGTCAGATGAGCAAGCTTCACAACAACAAACTTCAAAGTCCACCTATACCAAAAGGTATATTGACTATTGAGCTAGGGAGAGCTAGACGTCTACGAGGGCCAGCACGACATCGACGGAGGCTTCATTAGATGATTAGGACTATTCTAGCACAACATGGGAGAGGTTTATACGACTATTTATCAACGCAGACATTGATGATATTCTTCAGCGACCGATGCAGTACATCCTCGGATAGTGCTCGATGGCGGACATCCTCGGACCTTGATGTTCATTTTAGCTTTTATTTTACTTCATTTTATTTTGTACCTAGACATTGTATTAGATCCACCAAGATTGTGTCAATTTGGTCTCATAGGTCATTTTGGCCTTTTGAAAGCGTTTAATATAACATGTCATTTCATCTCTCTCTCTCTCTCTCTCTCTCTCTCTCTCTCTCTCTCTCTCTCTCTCTCTCACACACACACACACACACACACACACACACACACACACACACACACACACACACACACACACACACTTCTTTCTGTAATGTCATTTTGAATTACCAATGGGAAACCTCAAGACGAGGAAAACCCATGAAAAATACTACAAACGGGAAATAAAAAATAGTCAAAATAGAGCTCGTAATGACTGAGAGGAATCTCATCCAAGTCATAGGATACTCGGAGAGACTGCAACAGAGCCATCTTGAAGAAGAAAACATAGTCCACTCGCATCTGCTGAAACATGAGGGAATTACGTGCTCTCCACACCGTCCAAAGCGCTCAGAATCTGACCCAGCCAAAAAAGTATGCATACGGCCGAACCAATGACTGAAGTACTCCAAAGATCCAGAAAGATCCATCAAAATGCATGCCAGGAAAGCGCGTGCGAAGAGCAGTAGAGATGTAGTCCACAAACTGCAGTATGAGAATAAGACCACAATAAATGTGGAATGGTCTCAACTGCTGCACCACATCTAACACATCGTGAAGAGGCCAATCTCCTAGAACGTAGAAGTTTGCCACTCGGGAGAACCCCAAGTATGCATCTCCACATAAACAGTCTCTCCTTCAGAGGCAATTTCGCATGCCACACTTTCATGACCTTACTCTGCCACCAAGTAACACTCTTGTTCATATTCCATACCTCATTACAGTGTTCATATATCCAAGAAAACGATTGCAAATGGCCGTACACTTTCTTTGCAGAAATCAAAGAGGCCGAAGAACCAGCATAGCGCCAATCACAAATTTGGTTTTGTGCAACCAACGGTGGAACAAGAGATATGGAGTCAACTAGATTTTTAATGGTGTCCCACATGCGCCTATAATGCATCCCAAGCCCAAAGATATGAGCAACTTGTCTGAATGAAAGCACCTGTCCATCAGCATCCATCACATCAATCACGCTGCCAATACCTTTTTGCGAGAGAAAATAAACCCGTCTTGGAGAGCATTGAACAAGAGTTTGATAAAAAACCCGACTTCAATGTAAACTTTCTAACTGAAGCGAGTTGCCACATGCATCATCTCTACCATATCACAACAAGTCCCGTGTGACTAATTTCCAATCCGCCACAAGACTGGAAGCAAAAGGACATCCAGGTATTGTGGCCTGAAACTTACCAAAAACCGCATCCCAATACGATGGCTGCCAATGGCCAAAAGCTGGTGTAGAAACCGCATGAGAGCACAAAAACGCAAACATTTGTGTCCAAGGCTGCTTTTGCTCAACCAACACCAACAGCAATGTGGCTTTTCTTGCTATAACATAGAGAATCGAGATGTAGAATATTCAAACCACCACAACGCTTCAGAGTACATAATTTATCCATCGCAAGCAAACACAAACCCTTTTTTTGAGAGGAAGTAGACCAAAAGTGCTCCAGTATCCAAGACATCAAAGCTCGAATACAACGAGTTGGCCAACGCAACATAGGCAGGAAAAATTGCATGTATGCCACCAAGATGGACTGTACTATCTTGAGTCTTACATGTAGCGGCCAAGTGGATAATTTCCAATAGTGTAATTTAGACCTCAATTTGTTCTCAACCCAATCTAATAATTTTGCATTATTGACCGACCAAGCCAGTGGATATCCAAGATGTCTCACAATTTGATCAGGCTTTACTATCTCCCCTGGCCATAATACTGAGTGCCAATCCATTTGATGCAACGATAACAATTTAGATTTTCGAAAGGTTTACTTACAATCTTGCAGCCAGTCCATAAAGATGCAATGCTTCCATTATGCATTGAACATCCTCAGGTGTATTTCTAGGCCAAAACATGGAGTCATCCGCATATGCTTGCGCTACAAAATGATCTCTAGATGGCAATTCCAAACCATGTAAATGCCCGGACACAGTCAAGGAGTCCAAGTACAACAAAAGAGGGTGCGTAGCAACAGCATACAACATAGCGCTCAAAGGGCAACCTTGCCTAACCGATCTACCAAGATCCCATAATCGAGTCAACTCACCATCAATAATTCCAACAGATTGATATAGGAAATAGACCACTCGACACATCTTGGAGCCAAAGCCCAAAGTCGTCATAGTTTGAGCAATGAAGTCCCAATGAATCTTGTCAAATGCTTTCTCTATATCAACCTGCATGATAAGTACATCCTGCCTAGTATATTTCGCATACTCAATCCCAAGGAAAGCATTAGCAATATTGTCTAGAATTTGCCGGCGAGGATTGAATCCATATTGAGCAGGATGTATGCGTGAGAACAAACGATCTTTAATACTAGAAGCTATCATTTTCGACAACAATTTATAAAACTACCGGCATAAGCGTGATCGCACGCCAGAGCGAGAAGTATTCACATAATGTTTGCTTAGGCAACAATTTCACCAATCCTTCTTTCCATGATTGCGGCAAGGACAGTTTAGCCCATGCATGATTGATCATGAAAAGTAAAGGCTGCTTAAGGGACTCCCAAAAGCAAGGGAAAAATTCAACTGTAAGACCGTCCCATCCAGGGAATTTCCAATGCCCAAGAATAAGCAAAAGTGTAGCCTTGCTCCAAATAATGAGAACTAGCCCACAGATCCAAAACTCCTGTGCCACTGACCATGGCATCCCACGAAGAACGTTCCAAGTTTAACATATGCGAATGGCCAGTTGTATTATCCGTGTTTGCCAGCGCATTATTAAAATCCCCACACCAAAAAGCATGTGAACGCCAGGGATATTTGGCCAAGTCTTGCCAAAGACGAGATCTATGGGCCGAGGCAGTATAAGCATAATTGCCAGCAAATTCCATAATATTGCCTTGCACAAGACATTGAACAACCATCCAGCGTCCCGCCGGGTCATTATGAGCCAAAACCGGCTGCAATTCATGACGCACCATCATTAAAACTCTCGAAAAAGAACCAGTACCAGCATATGAAATCTAGAATCCTGCATAATGCGATGATTGACCAACAAAATCATGTTGATTATGCTCCTGTAATACTACTATATCTGCTTTATTTGTATGTACATAATGCCAGATCAGCTTCCACTTGTCATGGTTACACAATCCGCACACATTATACGTCAAACATCTAATGGGAGAATGCATCTGTACAATATTTACAAATGATCCACGAGGCACAATCATCAAGTAGGGTTGCCCATAGGTACATCCGCCTCCATACCACCATTCAATACAGTAGAATCCATATGCATCCCTTGGAGTGGATTTTGATACATCGGCACCGACGTAGATGTCAACCCAAGCAAAGCGTCTTTATATAAATGAACCACTCTATCCTATGCTTCAACCATCGACTTATGATCATGGGATGCGGATGCAGAGGTTCCACCACCTCTCCCATCTAGAGCAGGTACATAATTCCTCAAAACAGGCGAACACGAGGTTTTATAGGCTTCTTGGGAATTTGCCAACCATTAGTAGATTCTACCAATTTAGCTTTACCTTTAGTATCAGCGTTCACAGCAGTCTGCGTATTAGCCAGATTCTTAATGGAGTCTTTGCCTTGTTTGGCATGCATGTTTCCATTAGAATCCCCCATCTTCGGCTTCAAAGACAAAGCGGACGGAGGAGCAACACGAGTTCCAGTCATAGGAACAACAAATGGTGGTAGTTTAAACAAAGATTCCTGGCATTCAGACTGCATATGGCCAAATTTGCCACAACCAAAACAAGCACTTTGTCGATGACATGGCCGACAGTAGAAACCCTAATTTCTGTGAGAAACCCTAAAATTCATGCAAACCCTAATTTTTGCCAAGAACCTTAATTTCCAGAAATCAAGGAGGCTATTTAAAAAAATAATAATTTAAAAAAAAAGAAAAGAAAGATGAGCGACACATATTTTGCCTTTACTCTGCGTAATGAGAAAGAGAGAGAGAATGCTTTTGCTTTCAAGTTTTGACTCTCTGTGAGAGAGAGAGAGAGAGCAATTGTTTTTGATTTGAAGCTTTTGGGGCTCTGCTTTTGGGCATCCCTTGTAACCTTTAAATTAGTAGTGAGGGCCTCACTTCTCAGAGCATCTGGGCGCAGAGTCTGAGAGTGAAACCCTAGCCACTCTCTTGTACTTTGAACTGATTAATATAAAAAGAAATACCGAAAGGGGCGCCAGTCTTTGGGGCCAATATCTCTAGGCACGGAACTCCGCCGGGCCAGTGCAAATCTATTGTGATCTGTGAATTGTTTTGAAGTGGTTATTTGGTGCTCTCGCGATTGATTTTTGACTTGGAGTATCCAAGTCTGCTACAGTGGTATCAGAGCACGGCCGATTTCTCTTCTACGGGAAATCCGATCCCCGAATTTCTTTTCCGCGGCACCTATGGCTTCAGGCAATGATCAGTCGACTCCCTCTGCATCTGGAGATGCGGGCAGGGATCACAACGAACATTCTGGCAGAGAGTATGGCCCGCCTTGGCCTACTTAGGCGGAGCGACGAGAGATGGAGCGTTGCCAGTTGATCGGCGATGCAACAAAGATGATGCTCAATTTTGCCAAGGACCCGAAGATGGCAAAATATATGAACCAGACGTCTTTGGAAGAGGTACAGATGGAGTGGCAAAGAACCACAACACCACTCTCGAAACCCGCTCTCAAGAAACCTTCTGCCTCCAAGAAATATACGAAGAAGGAACGGGAGAACGTGGTTGATGCACGGATTGCTCAGCTTTTTGACGTGCAAAAGAAAGACAAAAAAAAGCACGGCAAAAAGCAGAAGAAAGGCTACACCTCGCCGAGAGATTGACAGTTCTACTGAGGACTCGTCTACAGACAGCTCAGATTCCGATGACGGAAAGTTTTATGCGAACAAGAAGAATTTTTACAAAGCCAACCAGTACGACTTTCTCGAAGATAAAAGCAAGAAAGTCCGAGAGTTTAAGGAAGGTGGCCACTCGATCAAGTTTGATACTTTTTCAGGATACTCAGATGCTTCGAAGGCTTTGTCTTATTTACAGCAGTTTGACATCGCTTTCGCGGGAGGACGCTATTCAGCGAACTCCAAGATTCGGAGAGCTGCCTCTTACTCTAAGAGGAATGCTCGTACTTGGTGGTCCACGTTTCTTTTAAACAAGACTGTGCCAGTTAAATGGCTGAAATTTACGAAGCTTTTTATTTCTTCTTGGTTAACACAAGAATATGAATGAGATATACGAGCTGCTTGGAACCATCTTCGGATGACCAAGAAAGACACAATCAATGCTTATTGTGAAAGATTTTGGAGCTCTTTTCTACTCGCCTCTTCATTCAAGAAGATCTCGTTCAGAGAACAAATTGAGCGGTTTACCTTGGGTCTACCTACAGAGATCCGAGATCACTGCTTGGAATAGAAGTCAGCTTCTATTTAGGAGTTGATGAGTCATGGGAAGCTGGGCTTTGCCATTTCACTTTGGCAGTTTGACCTACCCCACAGATTTATTGAAGTCTTGTATCTCGGATCAGAAGACTCAATGGGAAAAGAACTTACCTTTGGTGGAATTTGCCTATAGTGACTAGATACATTCTTCGACGGGGAAGATGCCATGTGAGATTGTTGAAAGTGGTGTGAAGGTTCCATGCTTCCTGAGCACGAAAGATTAGATATTTGAAGCGGATGAATATTCGTGAGATTTGGATACGGCCATTGCCAAGGTTCGCGAGACTTTGTAGGAGTCTCAAGAACGACAGAAAAAGGCAGCGGATCGCCATCGTCGCGACTTGAAATTGAAGGAGGATGATTGGGTGCTCTCACGTTTTGAGAAGGCACGCCTACGAAAGAAAAAGGGAAAGGAGAGGCTTTTTCCAAAGCGTAGTATGCAATACTACGGACCTTTCCAGATAACTGAAAAGATAAATGATGTCTCCTTCCGATTGAAACTGCTAGATACTTGGAGGATTCACAATGCATTGCATGTGAGTCTCTTGAAACCTGTTAAGGGTGATGTGCTTGATGATGCGGAGTCTGATGAGCAACCCGAAGTGGAAGAAAACGAGGAGATCCTTGTTCCTGAATAGATTTTGGCACATAAAGATACGAAGAAAGGTAAAGTCCGAAGGCGGTTCTTGGTTAAGTTCAAGAACTTTCCTGCATTTGATGCGAAGTGGATGGAGGAGGAGGACCTAGCAGATACTCCTCGGATTGTGAAACTTTACCTCGATGTTTTGGTTTAGCATAGTCTACTCCAAACGGAACCCAGAATTCAGCTTGGTCGGAGATCTGGTGCAGTGGGATGCACAGGAGGGGAGTTACACCGCTCCTTTGTCAACAGATGCCTTGATTTTGATACTAAAGTCTTTCATGTCTCTTTGAGCTTGAGGGACACTGAGAGCTGACAGTATTCTACTGGATGACTTTATGAAATGGAATTCCTGATAATGATACTGCTTTGTTCTTGACTTCTTGTGAGTGCAGGAACTGATAGCCGAAATGATTGCAGCATTTTGGTCTGATTGATCTCGAATAGACATGGTTGCAATAGGGGTTAGTCAATCGGACATCGATGAGGTCCCGATTGGACCTAGATGTGATTGCTAGCTACATTGCCGATAAATCATGGTCTAAGATCCGAATGAATGTTGAATGTCATGTGATGTCCTGTGATGTCTGGTGATATCCTGTGATGTTGTGTGATGTGACTTCGATTTTGTACGTGTGCTAGATGTGTGTTCCTAGTACATAGGTACTAACAGTCAGTGTCTGCTAAGACGGTTTATGGCTTTTGTCGGTTTTGCAGGTGTAATCGTGGTCGATTACATTGCTTTTAAGAGGGGGTTATGTTACAAAGTGATGACGTGGCGGACAACAGAAACCGTAAAATTCTTCGAAACCCTAATTTTTACCAAAAACCCTAATTTCCGGAAATCGTAGAGGCTATTAATTTTTTTAAAAAAATTTAAAAGAAAGATGAACAACGCAAATTTTGCTTTTTCTTTGCGTAATGAGAAAGAGAGAGAGAATGCTTTTGCTTTCAAGTTTTGACTCTCTGTGAGAGAGAGAGCAATTGTTTTTGATTTGAAGCTTTTGGGGCTCTGCTTTTGGGCATCCCTTCTAACCTTTAAATTAGTGGTGAGGGGCTCACTTCTTAGAGCATTTGGACGCAAAGTCTGAGAGTGAAACCCTAGCCACTCTCTTGTACTTTGAACTGATTAATATAAAAAGAAATACCGAAAGGGGCGCTAGTCTTTGGGGCCAATATCTCTAGGCACGGAACTCCGCCGGGCCAGTGCAGATCTATTGATATTTGTGAATTGTTTTGAAGTGGTTATTTGGTGCTGTCGCGATTGATTTTAGTGTCCAAGATTGTTATACACTTGCAAACTTCCTCCATTTGAGTTTAAATGGCCTTTTGCCTAGCATTGGATCACTAGAGTCAACCATAATTCCTGACGGTGTCGGCACATCTGTATCCCATAGCACGCAAAATCTATTGGAATTAGTATCGAAATTTAGGGGGCAAATCACTTTGCCTAATCGTGCAGCCAAAAGAGGCAAGAAATGTTTCCAAGTCCGCGGAAATCCGACTATTTCCACCTAGACCGGGCACCTGTGTCATATCAAACTCTGATAATCTTTAGTAAGCGCCCATGGCAAAACATGTGTCATTTGCATGTTGAAAAACAAAGGCGACATTTCCAACAAACGCGAACGAGCATCCATGTCTTCCAACAGCACCTCATAAAACTTGCGGGCACCAAAGTACACCCCTTGGACTGCTTGTCTTTTCAACAGAAAGTCAACCCATTGACCTACATCTTGTGCCGCGGGCATTTTGCCGAGGAAAAAAAAAATAACGGCATTCAATGCATACTGTGCAACCGGATCCACCAACTGCTGAATCGGAATAATCACTTCAGTAGCGGGTTGTTGGCCTTCCCACGCATCCCGAGCATCCGCGAAATCCTCCGACAAACACTCTTTAATGATATTTGCATCATCCATGGAGGAAAGGTCAACATGTTTCCTACGCTTATATACAACCTCTTCTGCCATGACCAACAAAAGCCTTCCCTTTGAACATACAAAATCTACTTGGAATTAAAATGACAGTTTGAACTTCACAAGAAAAACACTCTTTTTTGTTTTTATTTTATCAATCGTTCTCTGTACCAACCTCAGGACTATACATAAAAGGATTGCGCTCTACAAAATTTCGAACGAACTTGTACTCCTGAAGCTTGATAGAAAATCTTCTGATGCCCAAAACCCCTTTTTGCAAAAAATACATCAGAACAGAACAGCAAAGTCTCTTACCCACACATACACCCCCGTGCACACACACTCACACACTCGAAGGCGATGACACAGCAAGCTGCAGCAGCACGCAGGAGAATACCACGACAGAGTAACAACACGGTTCGCCTTACACACACACACACACACACACACACACACACACACACACACACACACACACACACACACACACACACACACACACACACACACAAAGAGGCCGATTCTACTACTTGAAAGTCCGTTAGAATGCCCGAATGGTGCCTATTCTGAGGGCAAGTGTCACAAGACGGGCACCACGTGCCAAAGAACAGATTGAACAGACTTTTAGCACTTCAATAAGAATTCAACTGAAAGAGAGAGACGACACGCGACACGGAGTGGTGGAATTCCACCCCAGAGAGTATTGGCCCCAAAGCTTGGCACTCCTTTCGGAATTTCTATATATTGCCGCTTTTGGTATTTCCTTATATTGCATCATCAAAGTAGAAGCCGGTACTCCATCCTCTGCACCTTTGTCCAACAACATGCCAAAGAATGAGCCCATGGCCTCATATTTAAAGGCCCTAAGCCCAAAAGCAATTTACATGAAAAGCCTTCAATCTCAAAAGCATCTAGTCCAAAAGCGATGCCCAAAAGCTGCCAGCGTAAATCATGGAAATCCGTACAACTGCCACGTCAGCAAATCAACGCAAAACACGGAAATCCGTACAGTCTGCCATGGCATCACTTCATCGCAAAAATCAGGGTTTTTCGTATAGTTGCCACGTCATCAAACCAGCGCAAATCCTTCTGTGTGTGCGTGGTTCTTGCGTTATTTATATGCCTTTATGTAGGTAGGACTTCTTCTTCTACTGTTGCTTGTTAGGGTTTAGGTCCCTCGGCCGTGATCTGAAGGTTGGCTCTGTTCTTTAGTGACTTGGCACGTCAGCAGTTTGTGACAGCAAGTACATCACTATTTACATAGCAGGCCCGAAGTCATCAAAGAGAAAACTGAAAAACTAGATACAACTAGGCACATGGCCAAACGGCAAAGATGGGATGTCAGGATAAAAAACCTTCCCTAAAGAGTAAAAAGTACCCTGCCAAGCTAGTTGGAGAGAGGATGATAGCAGCCTTTGAAAGATAGGCACTTCCACCAAAAGTCCAATTAGCAACTGTAGATCAATGAACTTGAGCCACCAAAAGCCACCAGTAGTGAAGATGACAATGAAGAACTGCAAGAGCTCGGCGTGGGCAAATGCCCGCCAACCAAAGTTACACGGAACGGGAACGTGGGGGACTTAAGAACATTTCCAAAAAAGGGGAGGGGGGGGGGGGGGGGGAGAGGGGTTGGTTATGGCGGATTTGTAAACCTAAAATATGCTTGTAGAATCCTATTTAGGCATGCTTTTCAATGATGCTTAAGGCTTACACGCAATCGCACCGCGCGGTTACCGGTTGCAAACGCAGTACACACAACACGTCACGAATCACGATTCACAAAGGCATCTTGATTCTTTATAGAAAGAACAATAACTTAAAGTTGAATAGAGTTCAGATTCCACACAAAAGCTTGGAGCAAAAAGATGATAGATCATGAGGATGGCTTACAAGGCCAGCCAAAGTGCTACAAGTGGCTACAAAAACTTAAAAGATATGTAGAGGCTAGAGTGCAAAATAAAAACTGTGCCTAGGTCAAGACTCAATCACTCATGTGGTGGTGCAATACAAAAAGGGGGCAAATAAAACAAAAACCAATGAGCAATGAGTCATGAGTCATGTATCATGTTCACCCCTGGGTAGGAGCAGAAGAGCCTCTCGCCTCCCAATCTGTAGTGGTGTCCTAGATGTCATGAATATGCTCCCAATCCTCTTGCATAGGCCATCATCATGTGTAGATCCTCTTGCCTCTCCAAACACCTCTTCCTCTGCCTCCATCTCCCACTATAGAAAAAGGTCTTTCACTTTAGATGTTGACTTGCAAAGCATTCGTAAGTGTGCATTGACAAAAACAAGGTCATTTGCTTTTTCCACTCTAAGTCGGTTCCCCTTTCTAGATGCAATGTGGCTATAAACACTCCACAATTGTTCCAAGCAAGATGAGCTAATCACTTGGTTGAGACTGCGGATAGCAAGTCATTGAAGATTGGGATCATTTGAACCATTTTCTTGCCACCACAAGGAGAAAATTGTGTTGCGATCAGTTTGGCATTGGCTTTCCCAAATGATCCTCACTTATCCTCGTAAAATGTAAGCTGTTCCTTGATTTTGCACTGCATGCCACAATCAGGGTGAAGCTTCTTTAAGATAGTGTTCCAATGTGTATTCACCTTTGAATCATGCTCCTGTCTTGCACCGTGGAACTCTGGATTCAACACAAAAGCTGCACCACAAAGACTAAAGGAGTTTCACCTGTTGCTGCAAAGTTCTTGATTTCTTCGAGCGTATCTGGGTCCTTCTCAAGATCTCCAAGCGCTTCCACCATGCGATCCAACATTTCTTTATATTGCTTCAACATGGTACAACTCCCATGGCTCTACTCTACATCTCCCATCGGTAGACAGAGTGAGACACCATGGGTTGTGGGTCGATTACGAGGCGCTTCGGCTTGGCTATTCTTCTCTAGTTTAGTGCTTTGATGACGGCATCCTTGGTTTCAAATACCTTCAACAACTTCTCATTCACCTTCTTGCATATTGATACTTGTTGTCCCTCTAGCTTAAGGAGATGAGCGCGGTGTCGGAGCGCGCAGTTCTCTAGGGTAGACCGGGAAAGCACCGGCCTCTGGCTATAGACAGGAGCTTAGTAGACTCTCAAACTAGAATAAATGAACGCAAATAGATTTAATTAAGGTATAATACACGTAATACGGGTGATTAGAGAGAGTTTAAGAGAAAGACTGCAAATAAGGACGCTATCAACTGTTAAGGCGTTAAGAAATATAGAATCAAGACTCAAAAGATGCTGTAACTAAGTCAGGCTTTGTAAATAACTAATTTATTTACGAGAAAAGAATTATCTAATTAATTGTGTGCACATCAGAATAGATATAGCAGCTCTCGGGCCTCAGGTGCGCCCTAGTTTGGGCCAGAGCACCTCAAGGAGACCCTAGCAGAAAAATACCCTGAAACCCTAGTGATTGGGAAATCGGGTCTTCAATGAAGGGGTAGATAGTAGCCTCAGATTTCAAGCTCAGAAAATTACGTCCGCTAGTGCAAGCACAGGAATGAGATGGGGTCCTTAGAATAATAACCCTAAGGCCTGATTATTTTACGGCCTTAGGATAAGTTAGTTAAAAGTATTTTTAAATGATTTTGCACTGGACGAAATGGCCGGACAAATGCGAACAGGTAATGCCAGCGCATTGCTGGTACGGCAATGCGCTAGGGAGCAGATAAAGTTTTCATTTGTTGCATCTATGTGTGCAGTTGTGCTTGTAAAGATTCTCCCTTAGTAATAAAGACATTCTCTCTATGGGGGGGGGACCAGCCCATCCTTGGTCCCCAATGAAGTGTCAAGCTTTCTCTCTCTCTCTCTCTAATTCTCTTGAGTATTTGAAGTGCAATTAAACGTCAGTTTACGCTTCCGTATTTTTGTGACAGTGGTATCAGAGCAAGGTCATCTCTCTCTTCCTTAAGGGATTGACGACTCTTGGCAGACTGCAGAAATGAGAGGACGTGAGATATAGTTCTCTCTCCTTCAACAGCAGGTGGAAGAGTTGGAAAAAGATTTCTCCCATCCAGAACTCCAAAAGATTCTCCATACTCTTGAGAAAGGGAAGGAGAAAATGCCGATGGGGTCGGGAGAAATCCCGTAGAACCCAAAAGCGACAGAACCAAGGAAAGATCCTTTGATTGGAACATCCCGCATGCACGAGAGGCACAGGAAACCTCCAGAACGTCATGTGCGGTTTAACCCAAAGGTTCAAGAGCAGGAACCCCCTGATTCCCCTCAGTTCTCTTTCATGAAGGATTTGGATGACGTCGTTGCTCCGGAAGACATATTTCTTGACGATCCGTTGCAGCAAGAAGTGCATTGAAGGAAAAAGACTCCTGTCCATAAGGAGTCTAAGCATAGGAAGAAGAAGCACCATAAGAAGAAGCACCACAGACAGAAAACATTCAAGTCGGGAGACAAAGATGTGAAATTCAAAACCTACAATGGACGGTGTGATAATGACAAAGCTTTGGCTTTCGTCCGCCAATTCGAAGTTGCATTTGCTGAAGGGAATTTTAAAGAAAGATCCAAGCTTCGCCATGTCAGTATGTACCTGAAAGGCACCGCCAGCAGTTGGTGGTTAACCCTTATCCTGGAAGATCGTAAACCCCAAGATTGGACTGCTTTCAAGAAGGAGTTCTATGCACAGTTCCTTCCTCTAGACTATGAGGAAGAGGTAAAGAAAGAATGGGATCGACTTTCACAGTCGGAGAACGAAACTGTTCCACGCTATGTGGATAGGTTTTGGGACGTTCTCTTGACAGTCACTCCATTCAAGAAGATTGACGATTCGGAAAAGATGCGCAAGTTTGAAGCAGGATTGCATGAAGCCTTGCAAAAGGCTATGAAGCTTTACCCTCGAGGTAATTTGCAGATACTTATGGAATCAGCCCGCATAGCTAATGGAATACATGACAAGGGTACTCCCAGGAAGATGGAGCAAAGCGCTTACCATGCCAAGCAGAAGGCTCTCCATGAGCAACCTACCTATACTTCTACTTCTCAAAAGCAGAAAAGAACGGCCTCCGAAGCAGAAGCAAAGCCAAATCAGCCCAAGAAAGGGAGATATCTCTCTCCTGCTGAGTTACGAACTTACATTAGTGAAGGAAGATGCTTCAAGTGTCGACAAGTTGGTCATATGAAGGGTGACTGTCCTACCAAACCTCCACAACCGCCCTCTTCCAATGCAGTCCCAGATGTACAGGGAAATACAACCAAGGATGGAAAAGAAAGAGCTCTTCTTAAAGCATGGGGTAGTATCAACAACCAACGGGCTCTCATTTTGTTTGACCCTGGCAGTACAGACAACTTCATCTCTACAAAGCTAGCTGATGACCTGAACTTGCAGCCCAATCGTTTTGGAGTTTCTATTCATGCACAATCTGCTTTCAAAGAGCAAAACTCAAACTCTACTCCAATCATAGAGAAGTTGAATCTAAAGGTCGACGACTACAAAGATCAAGAGTCTTTCTTACTAGCTTCACTTGAAGGATGCGATGTTATCTTGGGAATGCCTTGGCACTACAAGATGCATCCCATTCCTGACTATGTTCAGAAAACCTTATCCTTTGCTCATAAAGGAAAGGAGTATGTTGTACTTGTAGATGTAGGTGATTGGCGTATTCCTATCGCTAATCACATTGCCATCAAGAAAGAAATGAAAAAGTGTGTTTCTGCTTACTTGATTTTTGCAAGAGAGAGAGATGTGTCTGTTTCACAATTTCTTCCTCTTTAGAGCAAAAAAGACTTAAGTTATTAGAAAGTTATAAAGATTGTTTTGCAGATGAACTTCCAAATGAACTCCCACTTCCTCGACCTGAGGATCATACAATTGATTTGATCCCAGGAAGTTCTCCTCCAAATCAGACCCCTTATCGAGTTAGTCTAATGCAGCAACAAGAGGAAATTCTCAAGCAGGTTAACGAACTTTTGGAGAAGGGCTCAATAAGGCCTAGTACTTCTCTATATTGTTCACCTGTCTTGCTAGTACAGAAAAAGGATGGCACATTCCGCATGTGCATGGACTATAGATCTCTAAATAAGATCGTAATCAAGAATCGATTTCCAATCCCTCGGATTGACCACATTCTTGACAAGTTACAAGGAGCAAGTGTTTCTAGTCGTATAGACTTGAAGAGCAGTTATCATCAAATCCGCATAGCTCCTCAGGATGTGCATAAGACTTCATTTAGAACAACCTTCGGGTTGTATGAATTCTTAGTGATGCCTTTTGGACTCACTAATGCACCAGCCACATTCAACAGAATGATGGATAGAATCTTCCACTCATATAGAAGCTTCACAGGTGTTTTCTTTGATGACATCTTAATCTTCTCAGAGACGGAAGACGAACAATATAAGCATCTCGCCTTCGTGTTTGAAGAATTACGCAAACACAAATTATTTGTGAATGCTAAGAAGAGTGAGTTCTTTCTAAAAGAAATCCACTATTTGGGCCATATAGTATCTCACAATCAGGTGAGAATGGACCCTGATAAGATTCAAGCATTTGTAGAATGGCCTACGCCAACTACAGTACATGATGTACGTAGTTTCCTTGGCCTCTGTTCTTATTATCGGCGTTTCATTCGAGCTTTTGCCGCGATAGCAGGTCCCCTCCATGACCTGACAAAGAAGCGGATTCCATTCCATTGGGGGTGTCGACAAAAACAAGCTTTCGAAAAGCTTAAGTATCTACTCAGTAATTGACCCGTTCTCACCGTCCTTGATCTTCACAAACCTTTCGAGGTATACTGCGATGCATCTGGAGATTGTGTAGGAGTAGTTTTAAACCAAGAGGGTCACGCGATAGCCTATGAAAGTCGGCGCCTTAAAGATGCAGAGTTGCATGTCTCCATATACGAGAAAGAGCTACTGGCAGTAATTCATGCTCTTTCCATTTGGAAACACTATCTGTTAGGAGCTGATTTTATTATCAAGACAGATCATCAAAGTCTTCGCTACTTTCTCACACAAAGAAAGTTATCAGAAAAGCAGATGAGATGGGCCAACTTTCTTTCAATGTTCCATTTTCAGATTTTACACACTTTTGGAACGAAGAATGCAGTTGCAGATGCTCTCTCCAGGCGACCAAAGATCAATGCACTAACAACAATTTATCATGAGGAACTAGAATCTCTGAGCGAGATGTATCCTCAAGATCCAGACTTCGCCACAATATGGGCAGATCTTCAAGCTGGTCACTCAAGGCCACCTTATGCCATTAGGGATAATACGTTCTATCGTCAACAAGCAATATGCATAGCTCAGCCCTTACGACAGAAGGTGATGGATGAAGCATATAATTCTCCTTATGCCGGGCATCGGGGAATTGCTTCCACCACTAGTGCCCTCGAAAGGTATGTCTTTTGGCGAACACTCCGTGCGGACATTGAAAAACATGTACGTGAGTGTTTAGTCTGCCAAAAAGTAAAATATGACAGACATAAAGTTTATGGCAAGCTTCAGCCGCTCCCTGTGCCTAACAGGCCATGGGAAAGTATTGCCATGGATTTTATTACGGATCTTCCTAGATCCAAGAATGGAAATGATGCAATCTGGACTATAGTAGACAGATTCAGTAAGCAAGCACATTTTCTTCCAGTAAAGAAGACGATCAAAGCTGATCACATGGCTAGAATATTTCTAGCTGAGATTTTTAAACACCATGGATTGTCAAAGACTATTGTCAGCGATAGAGATCCCCGCATGACTAGTCTATTTTGACAGGCATTGTTTGAAAACTTGGGAACTAAGCTTGATTTTTCATCAGAGTATCATCCTCAAACAGATGGTCAAAGCGAAATCGCTAATGCCACTGTTTTAGATCTCCTCAAGTGCTATGTTTCGGAACAACAATCCGAATGGGAACAATACTTACCAATAGTTGAGTTTGCGTATAATAATACCATACATTCCTCAACTGGTAAAGCTCCCTTCGAAATTATTTATGGGAAGCCACTCTTACTTTCTATTATGGTGACCAAAGAAAACATCTTCGCCGCAGATGAATTTGTGTGCAATATTGATATTGCCCATCAACAAGTAAAGCAAGCGATTCTTCGTACAAAAGAGCAACAGAAGAGAAAAGCAGACAAGCACAGAAGGAATCTCAATCTTGCAAAAGGACAATATGTCCTGCTTCGGTTTGAGAAAGCTAGATTGAAAAAGCGGGTCGGCAAAGGGAAAGTTGTCAAACTTTCCCATAGATTTTACGGCCCTTTCAAAATTACAGATAAAGTCAATGAGGTGACTTTTAGATTGGATTTGCCTTCTCACTGGCGCATCCATAATGCTTTTCATGTTAGTCTCCTCCGACCATATGTTGGACCTCCTCCGGTGGCGCCAATACAAGAAGATCCTCCAGAGGTCGAAGAGACTGAGGAAATCCTTCAACCTGAACAGATAATACACCACTCGGAGAGACAACTCAAGTCGGAGAGTCTACATCGAAAGTATTTAGTCAAGTCCAAGAATTACACTCCTTTAGATGCAAAGTGGATGATTGAGTCCGATCTTAAGGACTACCCAGACATCTTGCACAGTTATGTTGACGCTCTACAGTTGAGGTCGACTGTTTAGAACCAAGAGGGATGTAACTAAGTCAGACTTTGTAAATAATTAATTTATTTACGAGAAAAGAATTATCTAATTAATTGTGTGCACATCAGAATAGATTTAGCAGTTCTGGGGCCTCAAGTGCGTCTAAGTTTGGGCCAGAGCACCTCAAGGAGACCCTAGCAGAAAAATACCCTGAAGCCCTAGTGATTGGGAAATCGGGTCTTCAATGAAGGGGTAGATAGTAGCTTCAGATTTCAGGCTCAGAAAATTACGCGCGCTAGTGCAAGCACAGGAATGAGATAGGGTCCTTAGAATAATAACCCTAAGGCCTGATTATTTTACGGCCTTAGGATAAGTTAGTTAAAAGTATTCTTAAATGATTTTGCACTGGACGAAATGGCCGGACAAGTGCGAACATGTAATGCCAGCGCATTGCTGGTACGGCAATGCGCTAGGGAGCAGATAAAGTTTTCATTTGTTGCATCTATGTGTGCAGTTGTGCACTTAATTGCACATTTCATTAACTAGCATAGGATTTTTAAAGTCAAAAGTTGAATGGGTTTTAAATTTTAAAGTAAGTGTGCCACTTGGCACACTTTCCCATGCAATATCTCTCTCTCTCTCTCTTCATGCTAGCGCCCCCTCTTCTGGGAGGCTATAAGAGAGCAGCCCCTCCCCCTCTTGCCAGGTTGGCAGTGCACTACCCCCCCCAAGTTGACCATCCTCTACGCAGTGAAGCTCTCCATTGAAGCTTGAGAGCAACACCTTGTGGTGTATGTGGAGCCTCTGAGCACCCATCACCTAGAACAAGGCCTCTCATGGTTGCTTGCAGCTATGGGATATGTTTCATCGCGCAAAGTAGTAGAAAACTCTCTTTCTCCCTTGTCTAGGTGCTGCAAATTCCCTGTTTTCAGCCCCTAATCACTTGTATTAGGGTGAATTTCAGCAAAGTCTTAATAGAATCTCATTCCTCACTACCTACTCTACACATACACTAAGTTTGGAGCATTTCCATCGCGAAAAGGACCTCCATTTTGGCATTGGAACGTGCTTAGGTAACAATTTCTGGTCATGTGCAGAAAATTACAGCAAGCCTGTGTGTGTGTGTGTGTGTGTTTTGCATGTTTCTGTGGTTCGTTAATTGCAGGAATGGTTACGCCCAAAGTGGCACATTTAGCGGAAGATAGACCCTCATTCGTGAGAGCTTCTGACGAGTTTTGTGGAAGGTAGACTCTCCCCTACGAGAGCTTCCCAAAATCTCGCAGAAGAGGATAGATCCTCTCAGTAGTCAGAGAGCAGTTCTTCTACTCTCTCAGTCAGAAGCAGAAAAAGGCCAAGAAAGAATAGAGGACGGGCTTTCGCCCCGTTCCTGTGCTTGTAAAGATTCTCCCTTAGTAATAAAGACATTCTCTTTATGGGGGGGACCAGCCCATCTTCTGGTCCCCAATGAAGTGTCATGCTTTCTCTCTCTCTCTCTAATTCTTTTGAGTATTTGAAGTGCAATTAAACGTCAGTTTACGCTTCCGTATTTTTGTGACAGATGCTGTTGAGTGATAGGTGATATAAGTTTAGATTTCTGATTACTCTTTTACAATTCTGTTGCATATGTTCGCTTCGGTATGCCCTTTGAATTGCAACCCTCTGATCAAAAAGTTCCCCAAAATTGAACCACCGTCGAGTCCTTTCGTGCTCCGTGTGCTTCTTCAGACCTCCCTTTTGATACTCTCCAACTGCGCTGAAGAACAAAATTGGAAAAGAGGAAGCCCAAAATGGACTATCTATGGGTATTTAAATGAAAAGTTATCCTTATTTGGTCTGTCAAGTCCTTTCGTGCCCTTGGTGCTTCTTCAGACCACTCACCAACTGCACTGAAGAACAAAACTGAAAGAAAAAAACCCCAAAATGGACTATCTTTGGGTATTTATAAGAAAACTCATCCTTTTTTGGTCCGTTTAGTCCTTTCGTGCTCCTGGCGGTTTCTCAGACCTCCCTTGATACTCTCCAACTGCTCTGAAGAACAAAATTGAAAGAAAAGAACCCCAAAATGGACTATCTTTGGGTATTTAGAAGAAAACTCATCCTTATTTGGTAAACTGGGGGCACCGGACACTTGTCTGCTTCTCAATTAGAATGATTGCATGGAGATTTTTTCCCTTTTGGGAGCTTAGGAAGTACTGCTCCTCTCTAGTCTTGAACTTTTGGGGGGGTTGGGTCGGCGGGGGGCATTAGCGATGTCGCTTGTGCCCCTCTTGTTTATTTTTTTAATTTATATTTAACTTTCCTCTCTCTCTTTTTTTCACCTTGGGAACCCTCCACTAGATGACCTCCTTGATTTTTTTCCCCTTGGATGGCCTTACCTTGAACCTCTTTGTCCGTCAGTGTCTTTTATCCACCCTTGGCTTTTATTCACCCTTGACTGGCCTTCTAAATTGTCCTTTGACCACGCTCCTTGGGAGCCCCTTCTGCCCTCGAACTGGGCTCCCTCTCTCTCTCACATGACACATGAGACCTCCCCTCTCCTCACCACTAGCGATGTCGCTAGTTGGGGGGGGGGGATTGCTCATCTCCAAAAGGTGGGGGGGGGGGGGGGGGGGGGGGGGGGGGGGGGGGGGGGGGGGGGGCTCCTGCTTGTGGGAAATGCCCATTAGCAGTCTCATTACCACATCATCATGCTGCGAGCTCAACATGTCCGACGCCGTCATCGATCGACTGCTGCTGGGCGCCGTCTTTGCCAAAACGGCCTTTTGCTCTACCTAGAGGCGCATGGCGTGTGCAGGGCCGCGGCAGTGGGCAGGGGCCATGGTGGTGGGCACGCCAACCACAAGTGGGTCGTGCAATAGAAGAGGGGGAGGAGGCGTGTAAGGCTACCTGCAAGGGCACCATGAGCAACGAGGGTGCATAGGAGCAGCGGGGGAGTGGGGAGGAGCGGGCGTGAGGGGTGCAACAACTTGGGGCGGGAGAGGGGAGCAAGCAGCGGGGGTGTGAAGCAGAGCAGCAGGGAGGTAGCGAGCTTGGGGTAGGAGCAAGAAGGTCTTGAAAGCCATCGCTAGGGCTTCTCTCTCTCTCTCTCTCTATGACAGTCTACCGGTTCTCCCCTCAGCCGACCCTTCTTAGGTTTTTTGTTCTCTCTTTTTCCCTACTCTACCCTCTTGATGGACCGTCAATCCTTAATTGATATGTATCAGGCCGCAGTGCGAAGGAATTGTTGTAATGTTGTCCCATGGGTCATATATGACCTCCGTGGACGATAATTCAATCTCTCTCTCTCTCTCTCTCTCTCTCTCTCTCTCTCTCTCTCTCTCTCTCTCTCTCTCTCTCTCTCTCTGGCGAGAAAAGGGCATGTATTCTATGTGCATAAGAGACCTCAGGAGATTCTCAATGGCCTATCACCCAAAGGAAGTACAAAAGAGGAATGACAATCCATAGGCCATGTAAACATCAAGATGTGTACAATGAATGTAAAATGAATCACTATGGGAGTGCATAATGCCATGTGATGTGACCTTGATCCCGATGGAAAAGAACCGAGGATTGTGCCTGTCTGAAGAAAAACACATCGACGCTGCTCCATTGCCTTGGAGGAGGTGGTTGAAGAATGCCACTGTTTGCGAAGGTCATGCAATAACTCTGTCCAGATGACTGTCAAAATGGTAGACGTATGGGAGGACTGTGACCATAGAGTCAAGCTTTCGACATAGTCCCAAGCATGATGTTAGATATCGTGGTGAAAACTGTCTCTTGCTGGCAGAAATCTATCTGGAGACGTGCATCTGGGATCATTTGTAGAGTGCTCGATCCATAACCCAAGGGAGTAAGCAAGAGGACTAGATCTGTTGGCAAGCCCTGAAAAGAGGTGTGACCCCCAGGAATTTGCAAAAGCCATGCAATTGCCCCCATGTCACAAACCCATCATGGATGCCCATTCTAATCAACAAGCAACAAACTTCCATCCACACTGGCTGTGCATATGAACAAACCCAAAAGCAGTGCCATAAAGAATTAGGCTTTGAAGTACATCTCGGACAAATGGGATAATGACCTGTAACCAAGTGCCATTGGGCAATCTTGCATGGGCTATCATTCACATGAAAAAACATATCCTGCGGCTGATCCGAGGGGTCCAAATGCATGACCAAAACTAGCCTTTGGAAAGTAGGGAGGATGCGTTGATCTTGCCATACCTTTGAATGGCGTGGACGGTGAGGAGGGTGCCGAGTCTAGAAAAGAAGCCTTGTCCCAAGGGAGATGAGAGTACTCAAACAAGGATAGAGGGGCTCCATCATTGCTCAACGAAGGCCATTGCCACTCACCAGGATCCCTTTACAATTGAACAAGTGGCTTTCTCTTCCAAATGCACAGTCTCCAAAGTGGTGTCTCCTCAGTAGTGAAAATAGGGTTAGCACATGACCTTGTCTGGAAAGAGCCTACCACTCTAACAAGCTGCCAATGGGTGAAACCTCAAGTGAAACCTCACCTTGAAACTCCAGTCTGTTGCGACACCCATGATAGCTTGTCTCCGCACTGCTAAAGACGAGAGTCCTGTGCTGAGCAACAATCGGGTCTCCCGAGTGAGGATCGAAGTACACCCACCATTCTTGATGAGAAGGTAAAAGAGTCTGTCCCCCAATGAGCGTGTGCCAGTCTCCTACTCTACCGTCAGAGCGAGAGAAAGATAACCTGTTTGGGGGCTGCACAAAGCTTGCATGCTGCCAAACATGTGAAATCCTCAAGGTCATACATAAACCCTCCCAAGCTGCCAACTCAGCCCTGCCTCCAGTCCTATTTGAGGAGTCCTCTAACATGTTGAAGTATCCCCAACACACTATTGCTCTGCATGCGACAAAGACTTCCCAATATGCGACCAAAACTCAGCTCGTCCACTTGCCACATTGGGTGTATAAATGTTCAGGAAGCCCATGAGGCAACGATGAACCTACATAGTAATCCACTGGGCCCTACCTGGCACAAATAATACCTCTTCCCACAATGACTTGCTGCCATGAGTCCGCATTAGTCATACATACACCTCCCTGGATGCCTCTAGGCCCAAAAGCAGCCGACCGTAAGGTTTCATAGCGGCTACGCAGAATCTGACCACAACGCTGAATGTGGCTCTCACAAACATGGGGCTCTTGAAGCATAAATATGTCAATCATAACACCCACAAGACATCTCTGAAGCACTTGACGCCAGCAACCCCTCTGAAACTAGAGTCTAGCTAATCCATGCACATTCCATGAGACAATCCTCATGGGATCCGTGAGGGAAGACCGATGTTGCAACTACAACCAACCTTGCTATCTTCGAGGCTGGCTTGGATGGGGAGTAATCCGCATCGGAGCGACCCCGAGATAGTCGTGACTGTAGTGACTGTCCAACCCAAGCCCAGGAAGAGCTTGTAGTCCGTAGGGCTGCATCCTCTATCCAAGAGTCCTCATGTACATATACATAGCAAGGTATACTTTGCGCGTCAGCAAAAAAGTGTACCACGATGTGCCTACATCTTGCTAAATCTGGTGGTGTCATAGCAAACTTGGGCCAACGGTCACAAATTCTATATCAAATTTGTCACTCCAAGTCTCCCGTGTGGTGAGAGAACTCGACAGCCTGACCTTGAAACCAATCCATCATTGAATCCAAAGTCCACTCGGTTTGGTACTTGCCACATAGTGGGAAGGAGAGAGCAACCATTGTGTCCAGAGCTTCTGCCCCTATAGCTGCTAGAAACAATACATGAACTCTAAAGCGAGCCGCCTCAAGGTCGGGAGAAGAGTTACTGAGGAATCTTGTGAAGTCGTAAGCGAAGAAGTCCCACCGGCGACAGATGTTGAAACTAGTGAGCCCACGAGGGACTGCTGCAAAAAGCGACGTCTGCAGTAACAAGGGTGTCTGCAAGAATGGCTGCCCCTCCTGTGCTAGGCGGGTTGTGGTAAAAGCACTACCAAGAGACCTCCTAGAGACGAGGGTGTCCGCAAGAGACCTCCTACCAACAAGGGTGTCCGCAAGAATGGTTGCCCCTCCCGTGCTAGGCGGGTTGTGGGAGGATAGGCGGACACCCTTGTTACTGTAGGGGTCAGGGACGATAGGCGGAGCAGGGAAACGAGGGGCTGTTCGTGGCGAAGCTGAGGTGGAAGGGGTCTCCGTCGTCTCGTCTTGCTGTAGGGGGTCGAAACGGTTTCGTGTTGGAATGCACTTCTATTGGCCTGGTGCAGGTCAACCATCAGGGGTGCTGAACTGGCGTGGGGGTCCCTGTCGTCGTCGGCCACGAACTTGTTGCTAACCCTCCTCCTCGTAGTCTCGGAGGGGAAACCCGCTTGTGCTCCTCGTGTCTCTGCGTGATGGGCGTGACCAACCTTAGTAGGTTGAGTCTCTGTCGTGGGTCGGGGCCTCCTCCGTGGACATGCCTTTACAAGATGGCCCATCCGTCTACAAATGAAGCATTGATTCGGAAGATCCGAATACTCCACATTCTGATGGAGCCAACCATTACTCACCCGAGGTAGTTAAACTACCTTTGGAGGTGTGGGTGTCTCGAAGCAGAACGCATAATGTAGGTATGCATGTTACCTTGGCAGCAACAGAAGCTGTCGTGCGAGGTGTCTCCAAGATAGTCCCAATCTCGGAGCCTATCCTAGAAAGTAGCGGTACTCTCTCCTTAGGCCAGGGAAGTAGACTGAAATGGGTAGGTCTGTCTCCTCGACAAGAGCATCGGTAGCCGGATTGAAGCCATGGCGCCACTGTCGGAATGAGCTCTGGCTGGTGGGATGGCTAGGGGGCTCATTGCAATGACCCTGGATGCCATCTCTGAAGTCTGCTTTTAGCCGGCGTGAGAAGCTGAACATTGATGATCTTTCCCACCTTTGCTAAAAGGCGGGCCTGGAGGAGATCACGCATGTGCCCTCTACTAGGTCGGGTGCCGATGATCTTGCTAATAATAGAGGTGGCTTGAAGGGCTCCACCTTTGCCTCTAAGCTCTCTTTCTCTATCGACGAAAGAGAAAGTCTGATGGTGGGTTCTGCGGGGTCGGGCGAGGGGGCTTCAGTCGAGTCCCTCTGTGGTGGAGCAAAATCCTTTATCTATGTCGTTTGCTATGATGGCGAGCGAACATGAATTGTAGGCTAGGAAAAAACGGTGAGGTGAGGTCGAAGGATAAAGCACTACCCAGAGAGAGCAGGAGCCGGGGAGTGTGGGGGGGGGGGGGCTGAGGGCAGGGGGCTGCCGGGGGGGGGGGGGGGGAGGGGGGGTCCGGGGCGGTGGGCACAGGGGCAGCAAGGGCATGTGGGTGTTGGGGCAGCGTGCGGATAAGGGTGGGGACAATGCGGGCAAAGGGGCAGAGGCAAATGATCCTACAGAGCCTCGGAATTACCGCACTATTATGGTTGGGCACACATTGGCACGGTTGTATGCATCCATTCTTGAGCAGCAATTGAATAATTGGGCAGAGGGTGAGGATGTACAAGCAAAGGGCCACGCGGGTTTTAGGAGGGGTTTCTCCACTCTTGATGATATTCTGACACTCAGAGCCATCATTGAGGAGGGCAGGTCACATGGGAGACGGATTTATTGTAGCTTTGTGAATTTTTGCAAAGCATTTGACATGGTACCGCGAGCTCGATTGATGCGCAGACTGTAGGAGATGGGGGTGCCCATAGTGTTTATTTGGGGGATTATGGTTGTATACAGATCAAGGATGGGACATGTATGCACCCCGGAGGGGATATCTGATTTAGTTCACTCCTTCATTGGGGTGAAACAGGGTTGCCCATTATCTCCTACTCTATATGGTATGTATGTTGATGAGGTGTCTGATTACATTGAGAGAGAGGGTGATAGAGGTGCCAAGTTGGCAGGGACGTGGATCCCTTTGTTGTTATATGCTGATGATATTGTGTTGAGGAATTGGCAGAGAAGGGGACTAAAAGAAACACCGCCAACATGTTCGCTTTGAAGAAGAGTCTAGTCCTCCTCCTCCTCCTCCTAATTCCCATAATGAAGACTTACTGGAGTCGAAACGAAATTATCAAAAGAGTAGATCCTGAAGAGTTACAAGAGATGTTCTTCAGATACAGAAAAACTTCTTCTTCTGATGCTTCGATGTCATATGATTCTAACACTTTTGGAACTACATTTGGCAAAAAGAGGAATGATCTGATTCGAGAAACAATGTACTATGGCTTCAGTGGAGAAAGGGCATGAAGAAATTAAGGACTTATATAGCACGCTCTGGACAATTCCTTGCTGATGTCCGGATCATTGAATTATGCCCCACACGAGCAAGTGTCAGAGGCCACAGAGAAAGTGTCAAAAGTGCAACAGAAGACGTGGTGACAAGGGAACATGAGGGGGCCGGGCGAGAGAGAGAGAAATGAAATGTAATATTAACGTCTTCAAAAGGCCAAAATGACCTATGAGATCAAAAGGTGACATGTGGTGAATCTAATACCAGTTGTGGGTACAAAAAGTACAAAGAGCTGAAAAGAAAATAGTGGGTAGGGGTGGGGTGAAAGCTGATACAAGGGGAATTCAAAGGGGTGAGCTGATACAATGGAGCTCTCTGACAGTCGAGGCATCATATACATATACATATACATGAGTATCCAAAAGGCTATAGAGATTCAATGTCCTCCATGGTAGGCACTCTGTCGGGACGGCTCCTATGTCACGCCAGTACGGTATGGATCCTCTGTCGTAGTCTGCGTCGATGTTGAGAGGGCCCCCTCATCCGTGGGCGACGGGACCGCCCCAACTCTATCGCCCGATCAAGCAGTATGAGAGAGAAATGAATTGAAATGAAATGTTATATTAACGTCTTCAAAAGGCCAAAGTGACCTATGAGACCAGAAAGTTACAATGTGGTGGATCTGATACAAAGTCAGAGTAACAAGATGACAAAATGACAGAATGACAAAATGAAATCTCTCATCGGTCACTGTCGGATCTCATCGACCTCCTCCATGGTCAGAACTCTAGTTGGGCGTCTTGCATGTTGAGCTAGAGTGATCTGTATCTTCTGTTGCAACCTTCGTCAGTAGTGGGAGACCCCACGAGGTTGTGGACGTTTGGATCTGCCAAGTTCAGTGGCTCTGTCAAGCAGTGTACCTCTAGTATGAGTAGGCTCTGAGATCTGTTGTAATGACTGCTCCGTTGGCTCTCCTCTATCTGGTGTAAAGAACTCTGTGATTCGTCTCTGAGATCGTCTTTCCCTTGATGTCCTCAGCAAGCTCTCCCTAAGTCTGCGCAGCTCTGGCAGGAACAATCCGAGACATTGCTGATCCTTGTATCTCATGACTCTAGAAAAAAGTCCGAACTCTTCTCTGAACAGGTAGTGGAAGCGGCCGTGTATCTCATAGTATGCTGGGCAGTGACATGTGTAGTGTAGCTCTGTCTCTGGCTCTAAGTTACATAGGTGACATATCCTGGCTCCTGCCGGCACCCCTCGAAATCGGCCAGTCTTGATCTGGAGCTGATGTGAGGATGTGCGTATCTGTCCAATAACACATTTTATCCCATGAGATAAGTGTGTATCCATGTATGCTGGCCTAGTCACAAAGCCGTACTCCGTGAGTTGGAGAAGATGCTCTCTGTAGAAGGCCATATTCGTGTCCAACTCCTGTGTCGGCTGTATTCATGTGCTCTTGGTATTTAGCTGAATCAGATCTCTGTTCATGTGAGAGACAAGGAGGGTGCATCCAAGGAGTATTGAAGCGGATGTAATCTATCCATGTTGAGACCATGTGACTGAAACCATGATGTCATCTGTCCATACCAACATGCTGTATCGCCTTGTAGAGCTAGTTGTCGAGATGACTCCAGGGCAAGCCGAGCGTATCTGTCTCTGGGGAGATCCCATAGACCGTGCATAAAGGAAACTGATCTCGTCAGTGCCTCCACCACGAGGAGAGGGGGGGGGGGGGGGGGGGGGGCTAGCTCGGCTCGGATAATCTCATGTGGTACTGAGGCCTTAGCTCGAATCATCCGAGCGATCATAGAGCCCAGAGGCCTCTCCATACATCTCCATCCATCTGTGTTGCCAGATCTCCCATGGTGGTCTACTGAGGGTCCCCATACCTGAACTCCATAGACCATAGCTGGAGTCATTAGAGTGTCAAAAAGCCAAAGCTTTGTTCGCGGTTCTTGAAACTGAACCTGCGAACACATCCTCTCCAGTCCTCCCAAAGCTGCGTATGCTCTAGTCTCTGATGCTCTCCTTACTGAAAACACTGGTCCATTGAATACTACCCCAAGATAGGTATATGCATCTGTGTACTCCACAGTCTCCTGGCCATACATAAATGTGGGTGCCGACCTCTTGACCCACTGTGGTGTGGTGTTGAACACCATAACCTTAGTTTTCCCAGATTGACCGACAATCCACTATCACGAGCAAATGTATGTAGAGAATCCAAATGACGCTGCATCCCCTTTGGGGAGTCTGAAATCAGCACAATATCATCAGCATATAGTAATAGCGGAATCCATGTCCCTGCTAGCTGAGCCCCCCTGTCCCCCTGCCGCTCTACATAGTCTGAAAACTCAACATACATCCCAAAAAGAGTCGGGGATAGGGGGCGTCGCTTCTTTACTCTAATAGTGGAGTGGACCATGTCAGACATTCCCTCAGTGGTGCGTACCCGCCCCATCACTGTCTTGTATAGAGCCAATATACCCCATATCAGCTCTGTAGGCACACCCGTGTCCTGTAGTCAGTGTACAAGTCTGGCTCTTGGCACCGTGTCAAAAGCTTTGCGGAAATCCACAAAGCTACAATAGATTCTCTTGCCATGGTGTCTACCCTCCTCAATAATAGCTCTGCGTGCCAGAATCTGGTCAAGAGTGGAGAAACCTCTCCTGAAACCTGCTTGCCTTGGTGCTCTTATTCCCTCTCGCTCTGCCCATCTACTCAGCTCCTGCTCAAGAACGGATGCATACAACCTAGCTAATGTGTGGCCAACCATGATGGTGCGATAATTCGCGGGAATCATAGGATCTCCTGACTTGAAAATAGGCACCTGGTAGACATACTCCAAGTCTCCGGGAAGCCTTCATACATGGCTCAATTAAACATCATAGCCAGGAGATTTGCTAGCATATCCCTGGCATGGATGAAGTGCTCTGCTACTAGACCATCATGATCATGTGCTCTCCTTGTCTTCATCCTGTCAATGGAGAGAGAGAGAGAGAGAGAGAGAGAGAGAGAGAGAGAGAGAGAGAGAGAGAGAGAGAGAGAGAGAGAGAGAGAGAGAGAGAGAGAGAGAGAGAGAGAGAGAGAGAGAGAGAGAGAGAGAGAGAGAGAGAGAGAGAGAGAGAGAGAGAAATGAAATGAAATGTGATATTAACGTCTTCAAAAGGCCATAGTGACCTATGAGACCAGAAAGTTACAAGGTGGTGGATCTGATACAAAGTTAGAGTAACGAAAATAACCTAACAACAGTACAAAACAAAGATATATACTATGGGATCCTAGATTGGTCGATGTGAGCTTAGCAAAAAAAGTAAGCAAAAATAATTTCCTCCATGGTTAGTAGTCTGACCGGGCGCCGTGCATGCCTGGCCAGCGTGCTCTGAATCTTTTGACGTAGCCTCCGTCGGTGCTGTGTAGTCCTTCGTAGTCGTGGGCGCCTGGATTTCCCTAGTTCAATCGCTCGGTCGATCAATGTGCCTCTGGTGTGAGACAAGGGGGAGCTCTGCTGTGGGAGTGGCTCTTGCGGCTGTCCCGTGTCTGCTCTGAAGAAGTCTGTGATGCGTCTCTGAGACTGGCTAGCCTTGCCATTCATCAGGCTCTCTCTGTGTCTGCGCAGCTCGAGCAAGAACAAACCTAGGCATCTCTGATCTTCGTATCCCATTACGCTTGAGAGTGGTCCAAAACCCTCTCTGAATAAGCAATGGAAGCGGCCTCGTATTTAGTAGTAGATAGGGCAGCGGCATGTATAATGCAGCTCTGTCTCAGGTTCCATGTCACACAAGGGGCATGTCCTGGCCTCTACTGGTACTCCGCTGTATCTCCCAGCTTCAATCCGCAGCTGGTGGGACGATGTGCGTAGTTGGCCAATAGCACATCGTATCCCATGAGACAAGTGGGTATCCATGTATCTTGGTCTCATCACAAAACCATCTTCCGTAAGTTGGAGAAGGTGGTCTCTGTAGAAAGCCATCTTCGTGCCCAATTCTTGTGTTGGTTGTATCCATGTCCTCCTGGTGTCTAGCTGGGTCTGGTGTTGGCGGATGAGCTTGGTGATCTCCGACCGTGTAAGAATGAGAGATGGTGCATTCAATGAGTACTGGAATGGTGGCAGCTTGTCTATGTTGAACCCATGCGCCTGAAACCATGATGTCATCTCCCCATACCAGCATGTTGTATCTCCCTGTATGGCTAGTTGTCGAGAGGACTCAAGTGCTATGCAAGCATATCTGTCTCTGGGAAGTTCCCATGTGCGGTTTATGAAGGAGACTGATATGGTGAGCGCTTCCACCACTAGTGGGGGAGCCCCTAGCTCTACACGGATAATGGCCCGTGGTACTCATGCCTTGGCTCTAATGAGCCGCGAGATCATAGAGGTGAGAGGTTTCTCCATGTTCCCCCATCCGTCTGTGCGACCCGGCCTCCCGTGGTGATCCAAAGAAGGTCCCCATATCTCGGTCCCATAGAGCAATGCTGAAGCCACCAAGGTGTCAAAGAGCCAGAGCTTCGTCTGGGGCTTCTGAAACTGAACTTGCGAGCACATCCTCTCCAATCTACCCAGTGCTGCGTGGGCTCTAGTCAGTCTGGTCTCTGTTGCTCTTCTGAGTGAGAATGTAGGTCCGCTGAAAACCACTCCAAGGTAAGTGTAAGCGTCTGTGTACTCCACAGTCTCCTGGCCATATGTGAATATAGGTGCGGACCTCCTTTTCCACTGTGGGGTGGTATTAAACACCATAACCTTGGTTTTACCAAGGTTGACAGACAAACCACTTTCGCGGGTAAACGTATGCAGAGTATCCAGTTGATGTTGCATTCTCTCTGGGGATTCTGAGATCAACACAATATCATCAGCATATAATAGAAGTGGAATCCATGTCCCTGCCAGCTGTGCACCTTTATCCCCATCGCTGTCAATGTAGTCAGAAACTTGATCCACATACATACCGAAAAGAGTAGGAGAGAGCGGGCAGCCTTGCTTCACCCCAATAGTGGAGTGAACCGGTGTAGAAAGTCCCTCCGGGGTGCGTACATGCCCTACTACTGATCTGTACAATGCCATGATCCCCCAAATGAGCTCTGTGGCTACTCCCATTTCCTGTAATCTGCGCATCAATCTAGCTCTGGGTACTGTGTCAAAAGCTTTGCGGAAATCCACAAAGCTACAATAGATCCGTCTCCCATGAGATCTGCCTTCCTCGATGATGGCCTTGATTGTGAAGATATGGTCAAGAGTAGAGAAGCCTCTCCTGAACCTTGCCTGCCGAGTTGCATGCATTCTTTCCCTCTCTGCCCATCTACTCAGTTGTTGCTCAAGAATGGATGCATATAACCGTGCCAGTGTGTGCCCAATCATAATAGTGCGATAATTCCCAGGCTCCATGGGGTCTCCTGCCTTGAAGATAGGTACGATCGTAGATAGGCTCCAAGTGTCTGGTAGGCCTTCACACATGGCAGGGTTAAACATAACTGCTAGAAGCTTTGCTAGTAGGTCTTTGGCATGCTTGAAATGCTCAACGACTAAGCCATCATGATCATATGCTCTCCCAGTCCTCATCCTGTCAATGGCTTTCTTCACCATCTCAGCGGTGAAAAAAGCACATGTGTGTTGTGGGCATGGGTCGGGGGGGTTGGGGAGGGGCGGTTGTCCAAGTATTGTGTACAAGGATGATGCGTACTGCTGACCCTAGGTCTCTGTGGAGGAAATAGGAAGGGGGGGGATTGCTCATGAAAGAGCCGCCATGCCTCCTGCGACTCCTGACTCAAGAATAGCTGATATAGATCCTGCTCGAGTCGAGCCAAGAAAGCTTTCTTCTTCCGCCGTACCAGGCGTCGGAAGTCAATCTGTGACTGTTTGTGAGTGACATCCCCCAAAAGCACCTCCTTTGAAGTTTGGCTCTAGTCCGGCGGCACTCTTTATCGTACCAGTTGTTGTGGGGCATGCTTCCTGATCGGCGGCTCTTCTCAGGTTGGGTGTGTGGGTATGCTTCTGCTGCTGCCTCATGCAATGTCTGTGTGAGTATAGTAGGTAGCTCCTCCAAAGGTCGCCTCGGGTCCTCAATGCATAGGTGTCTGTAGATCTTGTCCATGTATACAGAGTCCGTCTCCCGTGTGAATGTGTAGCGAGTATGGGCTGCTACCCGTGGCCTGTGTGCTACGCTGTACTGAAAAAAGGGGTGGTCATCGACACCAGAGCATGATCTATTGCTACCCCGACCGGTCTGGGCCCAACTGTGAGATCCTGGATACTAGAGATGAGATTCGGCTGTGCCATGACATAGTCCACTATGCTGGCTCCATGCGTGTGTGGGAAGCATGTAAAACCTCCCGCAGCAGCAGGAAATCTCTGTAGGCCGTTCAAGATGGCCAATCCATGTGCAGTGCCCATGTCTATTAGGTGTCGCCCATACTCAATATATTCCACATCGTGTGATAGTCTGGATAGGCCCGTCTCCATGACATCTAGCTCTCTTAGCATTTCCTCTGAAGTATCATAAAACACTGCATGGTGATGGGCAGTCCTAGCATTGAAGTCCCCTAGTATGATAATGTCACCATCTCTAGAGAACTCCCATATGTCATCATCTAGAATAGAGAAAGGGGATTGTCCTCTGGGTGATGCATACACTGATGTACTCGGGGGAAAGTAGCAAATAGCTAGGTAGAGATATCTGCCTGTCTCTGCTTTCAATCTCACCCACATGTACCGAGCCTGGTCATCCGTACGGGCTATATGTATCAATGGCTGCAGATCCTCTCTAAATAACACTGCCACTCCCCCCGAGCCCCGCCCTCTGTGCTCTAAGCATGTCTCCTGTCTGTAAGCTGTCTCCCACTTGTATCCACTGATGTGAGGCATGGTTTGCCCAGGGGCCTGGTGTGTCTCAGAGTAAAAGATGATGTCTCTTCTAGTAAAGCTATCCTCAAAAGCACCTACATCAAGACGCATAGATCCGTTAATAGTTCTAGGCAACCACTTTGAGTGTGGTCCCATAAGTCTCGCACCGTCATGTGGAGCGTCGCTCTAGTATTACCACTTTTCCATCTCGGTAAAAGGCAATCTTGCCTTTTCCCCTTGCTGCTCTAATTTCTGGCATTACTTCCTGCATATGGGCGATCTGTGAGAGGGTGAGATCATCCCCGAGAAAGATGCCAGTCTCTCTAAGAGTTGGTCTTTTCTTCAAGGACTTCTTCGCTTCCATGGAGGGAAAACGGAGGATGAGTGCTCTTTCTTTTGAGGTTTCTCCACTGCTTCCATTTTTCTTTATGTTGCCCACTCTCCATGCCCTTGTGTGCGTCGGCTCATGCACCCCCATCAAGGCTGTGAGTTCTTTCACTTCTTCGTCCACATTGCCTTTGTCTTTAAGACCGCAAATTCTCACATGTAAACCGCGCATCCGTCTCCTTTGTTCCTCCTCTAGTGTTTGATTAATGATAGTAGGTGTGCACGTGGGCGTTATCTCCTTGCCTTTTCCTTTCTTGGCCACCTTGATGCATTTCTCGGCTTCATCCACCTTCTGTTGAGTTTTGGTAAGAACGTCCACCCAGGAAGTCGTCATTTCTTTGTGTTGTTCTTCTCCCTCTTTGATGGCCCGTACTTGCTCCTTGATTGTGTTGATTTCTTCGATTACTGAGGGTTGTAGTTCGCCATCTTCCAGTGTGTTTCTTGATCGGGCTTCGGCGAGGTCTTTCTTGAGCGACGCAATCTCTACCTCTTGAGTCGTCACTCAGTCTTCCAGCGTACTTACCTTGCTCTCTTGGATTAGCACGCGTCCTTCGAGCATATTTATTGTGCCCCAGAGCTTGCAGTTCATCTTAGTAGTGACCTCCGTCATTTCGTCTTTGCACTTTTGTATGGCATCCTCTAGGGGGTCGGCTTTATCTTTCAGCTTCCTCATGCTTGATTGCCGTCTGCCAAGGGGTCCCTAAGCGTACGTGTGCACCCACACTAGCAGCGGGTGCGGTAGCTGGGCGAGTGGGGTAGCGTGGAGCTGCGAGAGAGTACATACAAGAGATAGAGAGAGGGGGGAGGGGGGGTATCAAAAAGAAATAAGATAAAATAAAATGAAATGATATATTAGAGTGCAGACGAGAGAGAGAGAGAGAGGGAGGGGGGCATCAAAAATGAAATGAAATGATATATTAACGCCTTCAAAAGCCCAAATTGACCTATGAGAGCAAGCTTATACAACAATGAAAAACTGATACCGTATCCCAACAAAAAAAATAAAAATGACTTCCTACGTGTAGAAGAAGAGGGAAGACATGCTACGCGTAAAAAGAGGGGGGGGGGGGGGGGGGGGGGGGGGGGGGGGGGGGGGGGGGTACTTTACGCGGGGAGTAGGGGAGCAGCGCATGGCGAGGTTGCAGGCGGAGCGAGGGGGGCGGGGTTGCAAATGCAGCGCTGGCGAGAAAGGGGGGCGGGGCGCGGCAGCGAACAGAGGGCAGGACGGGGCAGACGGGGGGGAGGGGGGGGGCAGGTCACGGGAGGGGAGCAGAGAGAGAGAGAGAGAGAGAGAGAGAGAGAGAGAGAGAGAGAGAGAGAGAGAGGAGAGAGAGAGAGAGAGGAGAGAGAGAGAGAGAGAGAGAGAGAGAGAGAGAGAGAGAGAGAATGCAGGCGGAGCGAGGGGGGCGGGGTTGCAAATGCAGCGTGAGGGGAGGCGCGGGGGAGAAAGGGGGGTAGGGCGGGGCAGACGGGGGGGGGGGGGAGGTCGCAGGAGGGGAGTAGGGAGAGCAGTACGAGAGAGAGAGAGAGAGAGAGAGAGAGGGGAGAGAGAGGAGAGGAGAGAGAGAGAGAGAGAGAGAGAGAGAGAGAGGAGAGAGAGAGAGAGAGAGAGAGGAGAGAGAGAGAGAGAGAGAGAATGAAATGAAATGTTATATTAACGTCTTCAAAATGCCAGAGTGACCTATGAGACCAAACTGATACAAAAGTGGTGAATCTGTTACAATGTCTGAAAAGTGTGAAAGTGTGAAAATAAATGTGAAAAAACTAAATACAAAGTATTAGATAAACTTCTTACGAGCATTCTGGGTGTCTAGCTAGAATGCTTCTAATCCTTTGTTGTAGTCTCCTCCGGTGAAGTGTGCTTCTGCATCTCGGTCGTGGTCGTCTCGATTTCCTAAGCTCAATCGCCCTGTCAATGAGGGTGCCTTTGGTCTGAATGTGGGTACTCCTTTGTGCTCGCTGCTGGCCTCTTGCTTCTCCTTCCATTCCTGCTTCTCTCGATCCGAAGAAATCTGTGATCTGCCTCTGAGGCTGTAGTGCTCTTTGTCTTCTCATCAGATTATCCCTGTGCCGATGTAGTTCCAGTAGGTACAGGCCTAAGCACCTTTGATCCTGGTGTTGCATGACTCTATCTAGAGGTCCAAAGCCTTCTTTAAATAGGCAATGGAAACGCCCGCGTATCTCATAGTATACGGTGCAATGACATATGTAGTGTAATTCTGTCTCAGGCTCCATCCCGCATAACTTGCAAATTCTGCTCTCATGTGGGATTCCCCTAAATCTGCCAAATTCAATTTCCAGCTGGTGTGAGGATTTATGAATCTGACCAATAGCACATCTCAAACCATAAGAAAGGTGGGGGGGGGGGGGGGGGGGGGGGGGTACTTTACGCGGGGAGTAGGGAGCAGCGCATGGCGAGGTTGCAGGCGGAGCGAGGGGGGCGGGGTTGCAAATGCAGCGCTGGCGAGAAAGGGGGGCGGGGGCGCGGCAGCGAACAGAGGGCAGGACGGGGCAGACGGGGGGGAGGGGGGGGGCAGGTCACGGGAGGGGAGCAGAGAGAGAGAGAGAGAGAGAGAGAGAGAGAGAGAGAGAGAGAGGAGAGAGAGGAGAGAGAGAGAGAGTGAGAGAGAGAGAGAGAGAGAGAGAGAGAGAGAGGAGAGAGAATGCAGGCGGAGCGAGGGGGGCGGGGTTGCAAATGCAGCGTGAGGGGAGGCGCGGGGGAGAAAGGGGGGTAGGGCGGGGCAGACGGGGGGGGGGGGGGGGGGGGGGGGGGGGGGGGGGGGGGGGGAGGTCGCAGGAGGGGAGTAGGGAGAGCAGTACGAGAGAGAGAGAGAGAGAGAGAGAGAGAGAGAGAGAGAGAGAGAGAGAGAGAATGAAATGAAATGTTATATTAACGTCTTCAAAATGCCAGAGTGACCTATGAGACCAAACTGATACAAAAGTGGTGAATCTGTTACAATGTCTGAAAAGTGTGAAAGTGTGAAAATAAATGTGAAAAACTAAATACAAAGTATTAGATAAACTTCTTACGAGCATTCTGGGTGTCTAGCTAGAATGCTTCTAATCCTTTGTTGTAGTCTCCTCCGGTGAACTGTGCTTCTGCATCTCGGTCGTGGTCGTCTCGATTTCCTAAGCTCAATCGCCCTGTCAATGAGGGTGCCTTTGGTCTGAATGTGGGTACTCCTTTGTGCTCGCTGCTGGCCTCTTGCTTCTCCTTCCATTCCTGCTTCTCTCGATCCGAAGAAATCTGTGATCTGCCTCTGAGGCTGTAGTGCTCTTTGTCTTCTCATCAGATTATCCCTGTGCCGATGTAGTTCCAGTAGGTACAGGCCTAAGCACCTTTGATCCTGGTGTTGCATGACTCTATCTAGAGGTCCAAAGCCTTCTTTAAATAGGCAATGGAAACGCCCGCGTATCTCATAGTATACGGTGCAATGACATATGTAGTGTAATTCTGTCTCAGGCTCCATCCCGCATAACTTGCAAATTCTGCTCTCATGTGGGATTCCCCTAAATCTGCCAAATTCAATTTCCAGCTGGTGTGAGGATTTATGAATCTGACCAATAGCACATCTCAAACCATAAGAAAGGTGGGTATCCATGTAGCTCAGGCGAATTACAAAACCATCTTCAGATATCTGTAGGAAGTTTTCTTTGTAGTCGGCCATCTTCGTGGCCAATTCTTGTGTAGGGTCTACCCATGTCCTCTTAGTGTCCAACTGTATAAGATCCTGGCGGATGATTTTATTAATCTCCGTTCGTGTCATTGCCAGAGATGGAGCCTCAAGAGAGTATTGGAAGGGGGGTAATCTTTCCATACTGAACCCGTGTCTCTGAAACCACGAGGACAGTTGCGCATACCAGCATGACGTATCTCCCTTTATTGCTAATTGTCGAGAGGATTCGAGGGCCAATCTAGTATATGGGCAATTATTTGTATCCCATAAACCGTGTATAAAGGACACTGATCTGGTAAGAGCTTCAATTTCTATCGGAGGGGCAGCTAGTTCCGCTCGGGTAATCGCGTGTGGTACGGAGGCCTTGGCTCTAATCATTCGGGAAATCATAGATACCAAAGGTCTCTCCATTGACTTCCAATTATCCTTATCCATAGATGGTCCCCAAATATGGACCCCATAAAGCATAGCCGAAGCCACCACAGTATCAAAGAGCCAAAGTTTTATTCGTGGTTCCTGAAACTGCACTTGTGAACACATCGTCTCCAAACCTGCCAAGGCCGCAGAGGCTCTGGACAATCTAGCATCCGCTGCTTTCTGAAGAGTAAACTTTGGTCCTGTAAATACCACACCATGGTATGTGTATGGATCTGTGTACTCTACTGTATCCTGGCCATATGCCAGAGAGAGAGAGAGAGAGAGAGAGAGAGAGAGAGAGAGAGAGAGAGAGAGAGAGAGAGAGTATGAAGAGACTTTGCTATCACAAGAGAGAGCTTTGAGAGAGAGAGAGAGAGAGAGAGAGAGAGAGAGAGAGAGAGAGAGAGAGAGAGAGAGAGAGAGAGAGAGTATGAGGAGACTTTGCTATCACAAGAGAGAGCTTTGAGAGAAATGAAATGAAATGAAATGTTATATTAACGTCTTCAAAAGGCCAAAATGACCTATGAGACCAATCAGAGAGAGAGAGAGAGAGAGAGAGAGAGAGAGAGAGAGAGAGAGAGAGTATGAAGAGACTTTGCTATCACAAGAGAGTACAAAGCTCTGCAAATGCTACAATGCCAGAAAGGGTTGCCCCCCAGTGTAGATGAGGATGGATTCTAGTAGTAGTAGTATTTTTGTTCTAGTTCTTTTGTACCGAGACATGGTATCGGATTCACTATTTTGTAACAAATTGGTCTCATAGGTCATTTTGGCGTTTTGAAGACGTTATTATAACAGTTCATTTCATTTCTATATAGGTGAGCGCATATAGTGCCCGACCAACTTGATGAAACCCGATGACCCTTATGATTGGGAAATAGAGAATAATGAGAATAAAACAGAGCGCCCACCAAATTGGCCACCAATGGTCTATAAAGAAATACCGAAAGGGGCGCCGGAGTTTGGGGCCATTGCTCTCTTGGGGTGGAACTCCACCACTCCCCATCTCGTGTGTCGTGCATCTCTTTCAATTCATCTGTTATTTGAAGTGCTTAAAGTTGTTCACTCTGTTCTTTTCTGTTGGCACGTGGTGCCCTCTCGTTACATGAGCTCTCTTCATAGACATCATCCTATTATAAATTTTCTCCAAGTGGTTCAAGTTAGCTCGAGCATTAGTCATACTCCAAACATATCCAAGTGTCTACCACGTACAATTAATGAAGATAAAAGTATGGATCCGTCTTTGCCCACTCAATCTCGTTGTGCACTATCAAGGTAAGGTCACATAGAAAATCATCAATACTTCTCGGTTCCAAACAGGCTGAAAAACATAGGTACACAAGGATTCTTTCTAACAGAAATGCTACAGAGCCAGATCAGGCCCGTCTTGAAGCAAAAACGTAGGGCCAAGCGACTTCTCCGCAACTATAATGCAGCCCAATCTCACCCTCCTGCTGGCTGAAAAAGAGAAATGAAATGAAATGAAATGTTATATTAACGTCTTTAAAAGGCCAAAATGACCTATGAGACCAAACTGTTACAAAATTGTGAATCTGATACCATGTTTGGGTACAAAAAGGCTAGAACAAAAATACTACTACTACTAGAATCCATCCTCATCTGCACTCTGGATGTCTAGAGAGTATGGCTCGAATCCTCTGTTGTAGTCTTCGTCGATGCTGTGTAGCCCCTCTCGTCAATCGTGGCCGTCTGGATCTCCATAGCTCCAATGCTCGGTCGATGAGAGTGCCGGTAGTGGTTGAATGAGTGTGGGCCGAGCTCTGCACTGATGGTTGCTCCTCTGGCTGTCCCATATCTAGTGAAAAGAAATCTGTAATCCGTCTCTGGGACTTTCTCTCTCTAGCTCTCCACAGTAAAGTGTGTATATTTGTGTAACTCAAGTAGATTTAGCCCAAGACATCTCTGATCCTCATAACTTATGACCCTAGAGAAAGAACCGAAACCCTCTCTGATTAAGCAGTGGAAACTGTCCCGAATCTCATAGTACACTGTGCAATGACATATGTAATGTAGCTCTGTCTTTGGCTCTAGCCGCATAAGCGGCATATCATGTTATCTGCTGGTATCCCTCTGAATCTACGAGTCTCAATCTCCAGCTGATGTGAGGATATGAGTATCTGACGAATCGCAAACCATGAGACAGATGTGTATCCAAGTAGCTGGGTCAAATCACAACCCCATCTTCTATGAGGTGGAGAAGATGCTCTCTATAGAAAGCCATCTTCATGCCCAACTCGTGTGGCGGCTCTATCCATGTCCTCCTGGTATCCAGCTGGATCAGATCCTGACGAATGAGTCTAGTAATCTCCACCCGTGTAAGAGACATCGAGGGTGTCTGAACGGAGTATTGGAAAGGGGGCAGCCTGTCCATGGTGAAGCCATGCATCTGAAACCATGATGTCATCTGTGCATACCAGCATGAAGTGTCCCCCTGAAGACCTAACTGTTTGGAAGACTCAAGGGCCAGTCTAGCATATCTGTCTCTAGTGGTATCCCACAAGCTGTGCACAAGGGAGATTGATCTGGTAAGCGCCTCAATCTCCACAGGAGGGGCAGCTAGCTCTGCTTGAATGATAGCGTGGGGTACGGAGGCCTTGGCTCTGATTACTCGAGAGATCATAGATACCAAGGGCCTCTCCATACGTCTTCAACCATCTTGGCCTACAGAAGGTCCCCATATCTGCATCGCATACAACATAGCTGAGGCTACTAAAGTATCAAAGAGCCATAACTTTGTCCGAGGTTCCTGTAACTGAACCTGCGAACACATCCTCTCCAAGCCTTGCAAGGCCGCATAAGCTCTAGTCAGTCTAGTCTCTGCTGCTCTCCCCAAAGAAAACCTCGGTTAAGTGCAGACAACGCCAAGGTAAGTGTATGCATCTGTATACTCTACAATCTTTTGACCATATGTGAAAGTCGGTGCTGATCTTCTGATCCACTGTGGTGTGGTGTTAAACACCATAATCTTGGTTTTACCAAGGTTTACAAACAATCCACTATCTTCTGCAAAACTGTGTAATGCATCCAACTGCCGCTGCATACCCTCTGGTGAGTCAGAGATCAAAGGTTGGCTGTTGGCCAAGATAACCAAGGAGACACTCAAGACTTCCATCCCTTGCGAGAGTTTTTCCGTATTTGAAGATTAATTTGATCTCTTGCTTCATGGCTTGATCAATTTCCTTTGATGTTGAAAGAGAGGTCTCTTCTTTAATTATTGTCAGCCTCTTCTTCGTAGGTTTGTAGTAGTATTCATTTCTAGTATTTAGCTTACATTAGGACTTTGGAATTGGTTCCTTTAGAAGTTGTTGTGTGGAGTCTGATTTCTAGGATTAAGTCTTTGAGATGTCGTATCCTTTTTAGTTTAAAATTGAGTACTTGTTTCACGTATTAGCCAAGTAAGTTGCTTCAACTTATTTTGCTTATGCCTTTTCTAGAAACATTTTTAAGTGAATAATGGTTTGTTTTATCCAGTTTTGTTTAGTAGCAAATAAAGTGATTTAGTTTTTTTTTTCTTGTTTTCTTGTGTCCCTTGCTTTTGTAGCTTTGTGACTGTTTTATCCTCTCTTATGATTCGTGAGTTCAGACTATTCTAAACTTATGAAGGTATGTATACTTCATGAGACGTTTTGCACACATTGTTGCCAAGAAACTGGTTTCTTCAAGTCCAGCTACTTACGAAACATTTAAAATGTTTCGATACTTCCCTCGAATGTTTCAAAGACGAATGCTTTCGACTAACATCTAAAAGTCATACAATCTTGTCTGCATGCTAAGGTTTCAAGACCAGAGTGTGCTTTTAAATCTCATAATCTCTTTATGTGGATTTGTGTGTACATGTGCTATGAATGTAAGCTCTAAGCATACTTGTTTATAGCTTGACACTTAAAGATCTTGAGGAAAGCTCTATTGTGGTGTTTTGTAATCTAGTGAAACCGTTTCAAAACTTTTGAAACTCGTTTGATATGAAATGTTTCGAATCTTCATGGCTACTCTGTTTGCAAAGGTGCTGACTTGCTGTTTCCGTCAGAGATTTGCAAGCTGTGGATCCTTGATGAGAGTTTCTTCACGTTGGTCATCTAACTCCTCGTCAGCTGATCTATTGCTATTCAAATCTCCATTGCCGTTAGATTCGTCTTCTCGTAAAGCTATAGCGGGACGCCTTCTCGTTCCTGACTGGATTCTCTGTCAGAATTCATGGCATGTGCTGCAAAAAGTGTGACCGGATCCTGTGTAGAAGAAGAATCGACGTAATCTCTGATATTATTGTCATCGGCTTGCACTGACAAGGCGGTAATCTCCCAACAACACATGAACATAACTGAAAACTTAAAACATTTGAAGTTGAAAACACCAAAGTAATTGCGACACAAAGTGGTGGAGCTCGACTGCCAGATGCAACTTGCTCGAAAGTCCGGCGCACCGTTGGGTACTTTTTATATTGATGATTCACAGAGTACAGTAGTAGGGGAGTCCACCCTACAATTGTGCTACCACGCTGATCTGCAAAAGTGGCTCTCTAGGCTCACTTATAAAGGCCCTTGACGGAAAAGCAACAAATACAAAAAGTTGGCGTTGTTTAAAAGCAATTGCCAAAAATCCTGGTGTCCAACAGTCAACTCCCGCTTTCACATTGCGTAGAGGATACCTCGTCATCAGTTTGTATGGATGGCCCTTAGATGCGGTCATAAGTTTACTGTTGCACTGTGAATTACAGGCTGCAACATCAGTACCATACGGCAAGTGCCACGTCGTCGCTTGCGACCTCCTTTTTCTGGTAGCGTTGTGCGGTGTAGTAGAGGCCATCGCCCATACCTATCACAACGGCTGGTGGTCAAGATCACTCCTATTATTTCTAGCAGGCATCAAGGTACGAGTGCTGTTCGTGAGGCTTCTTTGTATGTTGATTCGCCTTCTGCTCTACATGTGCAAGCTTGTCCTTATAGAAGTAGTGGGTTGACTATTACGAGAGGTGCCCATAGGGTAGCATGGTGTGCTAGACCTAAGTGCTTCCTAGGGGTGATGATGCAGGTTGAAGTGTTAGAGATGAATCAGCCCGTTTGTGGTCTGAGCACGCCCACACGCACACACTGTTGTCTCTATTTTATGATGAGAGCGATTAGTATATACTGAAATACGATTTGTTTTGGATACTCCTCGTTGAGGCTAAGAAAGGCATAAATGGGTGGAGTTTGTCAAGAGGTTTGAAAATGCTTACTTATTTGTACTGATAAGAGAGTTTTTGTTTGAGTCTTTTAATTGTCATCGAGCTGATTTGGACATGCTTTTGCATACAAGTGATTGCATCAATCTCTCTATCCTGCAAAGCCATTATATTAGAGGGGCTTCTGATTGTTTCTATGGGGTTTTTAGGTTTAGGGAACGCTACTAAATGGAAGGAAGATTTGTTGGCTTTTGCAAACACCAAGCGAGGCATGACATTGATGCAGTTAGTGTATGACCCACTACAGGCACGTTCCAACCACAGTGATCCTGATCATAGCAAAGGTGATTCGGATAGTGAAGAGGAGCTTTTTAAGCTGAAGAAACGAGAGGCGCAGGTACTCTTCTTTGCATAACTTGTGTTTGTTTCCGTCAGTGACGTATGAGCATTTGATAATCTTCTAAGAGCTGTTTGTCAGGATCCAAAAGAAAACCAGAGAGATCTTGAAGATCTTGATGCAGAGGACACTGTGAAATTGGAGATGACAGCTGATGAGCTGCAAGTGTGGGACAACAGGGAAGTTAAGGAGAGTATAAGAAATCGGTTTGTGACTGGTGACTGGTCAAGTGCCTCTCTACGCAGTGAAGCTAACCATCAGGATAGTGATGAGAACGGCTCCACGGAAGGGGATTTTGAGGACCTGGAAACTGGTGAGAAATTTGGTGACCAAACTCAGAATGGAAATACTTTCAAAGAACAGGATGAAACTCCCAATAAAGAGGACGAAGAAAGAAAGCTTAAAAAGCTTGCGTTACGGGCTAGGTTTGATGCTCAATATCCTTTCATTTGAGGGTTTCTAACGTGCCAAGCTAGCTCACTCTACATTTCCATCTTCATTTAAAGTCTCGAATCAAGACACATTTTTTATGGGAAAAAGTGAACCAAAGAATCTAGAAACTTAAACTGGACCTCTCAATTCAGTTACTTATAAGCACCCTTGGTTTGGTCGGACACACGTCTTCAAATGAATATTGCCATTGAATTTGTATTATGAAATGATGAATAAATATTCAAGGTAGCTGTTCATATAGTTCTTTGCATGTCGCTCACATGATCTGAAAGACCCAGGCTTGGGCTCAGAAAAATGATAGAATGGGCATGAAAGTCCAAAGCTGCACAAAACGTTTCAAATGTCTCCTTGATTTCTGGTAGAAGGTCAGGAATTTTTGGGACCAATTAAGTTGGGAATATTAATCTTGCCATGCTTTTGTTGAGAAATTTTCCCATGCATGCTTCCCAAAAATCGATCTATGCCCGTATGCTTGATATGAACACCATGGGATATCCCAAATGCTTAGTTTTACCCTTTCTGGGAATAACTCTCTATTCTGCCTGATCAAGGCCTTGAATATGGCGTTGAATAAAACGCAGGGGAGTTGATGCATAATGTATAAGGCCTAAACAAACACAGACTTCTAGTAGGAGACATTGGGATTAAAATTCAGAATGCAAGTCTTACTTAACCATACGTACATATGATGGGACGGAGCCAATTGAGGAGGATGTTGATGTGTCAAAGGGACAAACGAAAAAACGTCTGCATCGAGTGGCCGAGTCGGACTACTTTGACAAGGTACAATAAGGGATAGATTTGGTCTTTTGTATGCGATCAGTCATTTAAAGAAACTTCTGAAATTTTTGCAGTTGAAAGAAGAGATTGAGCTTAGAAAACAACGCAATCTGGCTGAACTAGCAAATGTGGATGAAGAAACCCGCCTTGAGATGGAAGGATTCAAAGTAGGTGTTTATCTACGTTTGGAACTGCATGGCATACCTTGTGAGATGGTGCAACATTTTGACCCGAGGCACCCTCTTGTAGTGGGTGGTATTGGTCCTCTAGAAGAGGGTGTTGGTTACATCCAAGTTCGTTTGAAGAGACACAGATGGCATAGGAAAGTTTTGAAGAATCGTGACCCCTTGATAGTATCTATTGGATGGAGACGTTATCAAACACTACCTGTGTATGCATTGGAGGATCGCAATGGTCGTTATCGGATGCTCAAATATACACCAGAGCACATGCATTGCTCAGCCACATTTTGGGGTCCTCTCACTCCTCCAAATACTGGTGTTGTTGCCTTCCAGAATCTTTCTAATAATCAGGTTTCCATAATGCAATTCAATGTAATTTATGAGAATGATTTGATTTCTACTGTAGGAAAGTAAATAAGATTTATCCATTTGCTGTTTCACAGGATTCATTCAGAATAACAGCAACAGGAGTAGCGCTGGAGTTTAACCAGTCCTTCCAAATAGTAAAGAAGTTGAAACTTGTTGGTTATCCGTACAAGGTTTTCAGAAAAACAGCGTTTATAAGAGACATGTTTACTTCTGCTTTGGAAGTGGCGCGGTTTGAAGGAGCATTTGTTAGAACAGTCAGTGGGATTCGGGGGCAGATAAAAAAGGTTGGTTTTTGTTTTACTGTGCTACATGATGAATGTAAATTGGCAGTGTAGCATATTATTGCAACATGTATGATTTTGCTGAGGTTCTGTTACCATTTGATGTATGTAACGTCTGTTAATAGTTCCAGCTTCGTGATGAATTGATAAGAATTTTCTGTAAACAAAGCTCTGGAGAAGCAGCTGAAGAAGAAGAAGCCCCAAGAGGTAGACCCTGTGGTATAGGATCTCTCTGTCTATAAACTTGTACAACCAAAGGCGCCTCTGTGTACCTCTGTTGCCTTCTTGGTGGTTTTTTTGCTTCCCTTCTCCTAGCCCTCTCTGCCAGATTGGGAGTGTACAGACCATTGGATGATGCTCCACTCTCGCTGAAAACAAACCCCAGACTACTAGAAGTTTTTGATATACGGTTGAAACTCGAGTAGTAGACTTGGAAATCTGGCTGTGACTGCTAGTCCCTTGCCCAGACTAGCCATATCCATCCCCTGTTTCTGCTTGTATAAATAACAGAAAACTCTGCCAAAGTCAAGGGGATTCTGTGCTAGAACTGAACTAGCTTGGTCCGACGTTGCGAACTGGAAGTTTTAACCTCCTCTCCCCAACCAATGTGGAGACAATCACAATCTTGGGGATGGGCATGTCAAGAAAGGTAGCTCTGAGGTAGCCCAAAAGCTGTATAGACGACTTCCTTTTTTCCGCCACTTTGCATACCAAACAGCATGCCTCCAATTGACCACTGAACTGTGAATGGAGCTGAGAGTATCTGCTGAAAGTCTGACTTCAAAGGATAACCCATCGAAATCCATGAAGAGGAGAAAACTCACCTCCTATGAGCACTACCGAATGCTGGTACCAGTGACCCAGTTGAATATTTGTATGCGCTTGCTGTACGGAAACGTTTTGAAAAACTATGCAGCACAGGCTATATATGGGGGTGATTGCACACCCGATGTGAGAGGAATCAAGGGTTGTATCTTGGGGTGGAGTCGAAGATGATATGAACAATTCAACAATGGGTTTTCCTTTACCCTTGTCTTGCAGAGGTGATGGATTGTTAATAGGAGGCAATTGTTTGTTCTTAGTAGGATTGCGCATACATTTTGCCCATGCCTGGGATTAGAGCGACGGAATGGCATGATGTAGGGGCTGTAACGTAGATTCAGACACTCCTTCATGCACCAACAATACCCTTGTCTTGCAGAGGTGATCGATTGTTAATAGGAGTTAGTTGTTTGTTCTTATTAGGATCGGACATACATTTTGTCCATGGTTGGGATTAGAGTAACTGAACGGCATAACGTAGGCGCTGTAACATAGATTCAGACACTCCTTCGTGCACCAACAATACCCTTGTCTTGCAGAGGTGATGGATTGTTACTAGGGGCCAATTGCCTTGTTGTTAGTAGGATTGGACATACATTTTGTCCATTGTTGCGATTAGAGCGACGGAACGGCATAACGTAGGGGCTATAACATAGATTCAGACACTCCATGCACCAACAAATTGGCTCACCTGAGTTTAAAAGGACCCTTCCCTATCTGGGGATCATTAAACTTCAATTTTTAATATAGATGGAAGATGGATTAGGACATCCAAGGACTCGTGCTTCTTCATCAATTCAAGGCCAAAGACAATCTGACTTCGCCTTCCCAGTCAATCTGATAGCTGTCAGGTCCACAACCCTCAGCCACCATCTACCACCCATGTGGTCCCCCCCCCAAGACACTCTCCAACAGACTACAAAACTGATTAGGGTCCTCACTAGGGCCCAGAAAGCAACTTTAGGATAGTCTCTTCCAACCACTAGTTCCCTTCCCAAATCTGGCAAGACGCATGCCATCAACAGGGAGTACAGACATCTCTTGAGGCAGTAGCAGACCTACAATAGCTCAAGGCACCGGATAAGGACAAGCCTAGTGCGGAAGATATGCTTAGAAACACTTTTTGGCAAGTTTATCTCGACGACATGCTTCGCCTGGATTCCACACAGGAGTGATACTGCATTTCTAGAGGCAGTAGCAGACCTACAATAGCTCAAGGCACCGGATAAGGCCAAGCCTAGTGCGAAAGATATGCTTAGAAACACTTTTTGGCAAGTTTATCTCGACGACATGCTTCGCCTGGATTCCACACAGGAGTGATACTTTGGCCATTATTTAGTCTCTGCACCTAGGAGCAGGTACTAGTGGTGCCAGGTGGGGGCACCTCCATCTACTCCCTTCAGAGTCTTACATGATTGCTTACCCAGCTGCTCCCCTCACTGATAGAGGAGCCCGCCTCTATCTATCTTTGCGAACCAACTCATTGGCATGATTGTGGACGGAGGGTCTCGAAGCAGTCTTATCCCTGAGTTCACCATGCCAGCCTTGGGTTTGCATCCTACTAGACCAGCTCCTTTCACAATCACCCTTGCAGATCAAAGGACTGTCTGCCTGGTGGGCATTGTTGAGCACTACTCTTCTACACAGTTTGCTACACCACTTCTTTCAGTAGCCGCCTGCTTATGCCACCTGTGTTGTCCACTTTCGTGGCTATCCATACCCCACTTCACAGGCTCCACAGGCAGTGTCAGCTCCAGCCTCAGCAGCACCATTTCCAGGACAGCGGGCTCGCCCTCCGCCTATGGAGGACCATACTTGTGTGCTCAATCTCCCCTCCCTCTCAGCAGTATTATCCTCACTAGAGTACCGCTTTGAGGGCCAACAGTAGTAGCAACATTTCACTGTATATACATGTTTGGTTTGTTCTTAGTTTGCTCAGTATTGTGTTAGATCTTTTCATGGCAGTTTCATCTTTTGCTCACTGAGATGATGAGTGATCTGTGGTGGGCAACCTCTGGGCCAAGTAGAGTGCTGACAGTTTCTACAGTTATGGTGGAGTGTCATGGGTTGACCACGGAGCTTGGACTGGTGAACTAGGTGGACCGACTCATGGATGATGATGCTGACTTAGCTGCTTTTGGATGAGAACTTTGGCTGGAGATGGATTAGTGACACTCACCAGTGCTGGGAGATATTTTATCAATGTATATATGCTATTGGGTAGATATCATTCGGATGATCATCACCATAGTGTCCATGGGTGTCTGTCATATAGTCAGAGCCTAGAGTCACTCAGCACTTAACTAGCCTCGACACCCCCTTGTATCTGAGTAGCAGAGTCTGGTCTGGAGCTGAGTGCGCTGCTAGGTAGGGTCTTGTACTTGGGTCTTTATTGTATATCAAGGCTTGATTGAGCAGTTCTTCTATTTCTTGTGCGTCTTTCTATCTCTAGTCTGTGTGTTGTTCTACTGATTCAGCTCTGTTCTTATACAGTTCATGCTACCATAGTGCACTAGCTCTGTTCTTTTACGCAGTTGGTGTTATCACATTGCATTACACACTGTTGAGCACTTGGAGTGAGACAATAAGCATACTGCTCTGAGGCCACCCACTTCATGCACAGAGCACCAGAAGAGGTTTACCGTTTTCTTGCTACGTTATAGTAGCCTCCTCTTGATCGATGTTGTTTCCAAATAGTTATTTTGCCAGAAGTGGTGGAAGGACATTGACAGTTTGTTAAGGATGAATTCACTTTCACGTTATCATGCATACATGTGGCTCTACATTTATCCATCTCATGCGTACATGTACCTCTACATGTGTGTCAAAATACCATTGAGATAACTCTTTCAATGTTATGGTATGTATTTCGAGTCCGGTCAGATCAACTGCAAATGCTGATTAATGTGAAAGGTTATATGGCATTCAGATTGTTCCTAGATAGGCTTTGGTTGTGACTCCAGAGAGGGCTCGTTGTTACCGCAGCTCTGGTAGTGGTTTGTTCTGGTGAATTTCTTTTGTCAAGCTTACATGCACAGATGTCAAATTAATGTTTATAGTTGATGATTTAAAAAAAAGCATGAGACTTGCCTTGTCACTAGTGCTATGTGCCTTGTTTGTGTGTCTAAAATGGTAGTTGGCAACTTTTAGCTGGTAATTCTTGATGGCCCGCTCCAACCAAGTATTACGCTGACAGGATTGTCTTCATTGTCTTTACAGGCTGTAAAATCAGGTCAGGGGAAAGAAGGTAGTATAAGGTGTACTTTTGAGGACAAAATACTGATGAGTGATATTGTGTTTTTACGAGCTTGGGTTACTGTTGATGTGCCCCGTTTTTTCAATCCTGTGACAACGCTACTTCAATCACATGAAATGGTCTGGCGGGGTATGAAGACTGTTGCAGAACTAAGGAGAGAAAAGGGCCTCTCTATTCCTCTTAACAAAGATTCGACTTATAAGGTGATCTTGGGAGTAATGCCTTCTGGTTATGATGGTTCTTCCCTCTTGTCTCTGACACAGGTTTCTGTGCATTGCAGCCAATTGAACGAACTCCTAGACGCTTTAACAAGTTAAAGATTTCAAAGACTCTTCAGTCTTCCCTTCCATTTGCTTCCAAACCCAAGTTGGATAAAAAAAGAAGCCAGCCAACTCTTGAATCTCGACGTGCAGTGGTTTTAGAGCCCAATGAGCGTAAAATCCACACACTTGTTCAGCAGCTCAATACCATTCGCAATGAAAAGGTACATTTCATCTCATTGAAAGACGAGCAATATGTGCAACTTGATATTTTTGCTTTCCTGATTTTGTGAGCTTACCTTGCAGGTTAAAAAGCGCAAAGAACAGAATGAAAAGAGAAGAAAAGTTTATGAGATGAAGAAAGCCAGAGAGGAAGAAGCAAGCAAGAAAAGGCGAAGGGAGGAAATACGAGGCAGGTTCAGAGAGGCTGCCAAGCGTAAGAGGATTGAGTGAGAGCCATGTGCTAGTTCCTGATTCACAATCTCTAAGGAATCTACCGGGGACCAATCATTGACCGATCTGATCGAAAATGGGTGACCATCTATGTCTGAAGTAGGGGCTTTCACATGAAGTGAGATAAAAGGTATTTGGAAGTCTTTCAGGTTTGACGTTTCAAACAAAAATCAGATCGATTATGAATGACTCATGTAGAGAGAGAAACATCCTGTTTTACTTAACAGACTTGGAAAGAACTCAACTGTTCGTTTTTCTTTCCAACTCAACCAAAGTCGAACTCCAATCTGAATTCTTTGATATCTCCTGGTTACATAATGCTTGGGGATTATTCGTTGAGAGGGTTGCTGTAGCCAAACTTCTAATGTGCGTCGGTTTGGATGGTTGACCCCTGGAATTGTTTTTATTCTCTACAATGCTGCTGGATTTTGTGCCTCTATTAGACACCCTCTTATAGGTAGATTTTTTAATGACGCTTGGCTGTGATGCCTTCTTCTTCTTTTAGGCACTCTATTTTAGAGTAATGGCCAGCTATCTTCCACTGCCTTATTCAGCAGAGCCCATCGTTTCAGATCATGGAAAGAGAGAGCCTCTTATGGTAAGCCGATGGTCAAGAGATGTAGATTGGAGATGAGCTCAGGAGAGGGCACTTATGTTCAGTGGTGATCTGTCTCTGATGGGCTAGTCCTGTAAGCTAGTAAGACTATCTGGTACAACTATTCCAATGCTGAACTATTAGTCCAGTGAAGGCTAAAGGCCTGTGTTTTGAACTGTTTCAAAACCCCTTGACCCATATGCCTATATCGACCACCTATGACTCTTGGATATCTAGTTGAGGTTCAACTGGGGCCTTGGATCAGGTATCTACTAATTAATTAGTTTGTACTGCTTTTGGTTTTGGACATGCTTCTATGGCTAGTGTGTCTCCCAGACTAGCCACCCACCACTGCATACGCATTTAGGCTGACCTGGTCCTGGCTGGCCACTTTGGCCTGGCCGTCCATTTTTGTTATAGCACCATTCTCATAGGATTCCCATATTTATGGGTTTTTGGCTTTATGGGTGGACATTGCCCGACCCAGCCCTGACCTGGTATGCAGCCAAGGGTTGGGGTCACCAAGTCCACACATTGTATCTATTGTTTTGGTCATGATGGCGACGAGGGCTGTCCCCCCCTCTGCCCCTTCTCTCTCTTGCTTATGAGATATGCTTGCAGAGCTTCTTGCTATGATGTTTAATTGAGCCATGTATGAAGGCTTTCCAGAGACTTGGAGTATGTCTACGATTGTGCCTATTTTCAAGTCAGGAGATCCCATGATTCCCGGGAATTATCACACCATCATGGTTGGTCACACATTGGCTAGGCTGTATGCATCCGTTCTTGAGCAGGAGCTGAGTAGGTGGGCAAAGTGAGAGGGCATATGAGCACCTGGGCAAGCAGGACTTAGGAGAGGTTTCTCCACTCTTGACCAGATTCTGACACTTATCGAGGAGGGATTTCTGCAAAGCTTTTGACACAGTACCGAGAGCCAGACTTATACGTAGACTACAAGACATGGGTGTGCCTATAGAGCTGATGGGGTATTCTGGCTTTATACAGGACAGTGATGGGGCAAGTACGCACTACTGAGGGAATGTTTGACATGGTCCACTCCACTATTGGAGTGAAGCAGGGATGCCCCCTATCTCCGACTCTTTTTGGGATGTATGTGGATGAGTTTTCAGACTATGTAGAGTGTTAGGGAGACAGAGGGGCTCAGCTAGCAAGGACATGGATTCCGTTGTTACTATATGCTGATGATATTGTGTCGATTTCCGACTCTCCGGAGGGGATGCAACGTCATTTAGATGCTTTGCATACATTTGCTCGTGACTGTGGATTGTCTATCAACCTTGGGAAAACCAAGGTTATGGTGTTCAACACTACACCACAGTGGGTCAGGAGGTCAGCACCCACATTTACGAATGGCCAGGAGACTATGGAGCACACAGATGCATACACCTATATGGGGGTAGTTTTCGGTGGACCGGTGTTTTTACTGAGGAGAGCATCAGAGACTAGATTGACGAGAGCATATGCAACCCTGTGAGGACTGGAGAGGATGTGTTCGCAGGTTCAGTTTCAGGAACCGCGAACAAAGCTCTAACTTTTTTGACACTCTAGTGACTTCAGCTATGCTCTATGGAGTTCAGGTATGGGGAGATATATGGAGAGGCCTTTGGTGTCTATGATCGCTCGGATGATTTGGGCTAAGGCCTCAGTGCCGCATGAGATTATCCAAGCCCCCCCGCCCCCCTCGTGGTTGAGGCATTGACTAGATCAATATCCTTTGTACGTAGTTTATGGGATCTCCCCAGGGACAGATATGCTCGTCTTGCCCTTGAGTCATCTCGACAACTAGCGCTACAAGGCGATACAGCATGTTGGTATGGACAGATGACAGCATGGTTTCAGTCACATGGTTTCAACATGGATAGATTGCCTCCGTTTCAATACTCCCTGGATGCACCCTCCCTGTCTCTCACACGGACAAAGATCACCAGACTCATACGCCAGGATCTGATTCAGCTAGATACCAAGAGCACATGGATACAGCCGACACATGAGTTGGGCACGAAGATGGCCTTCTACAGAGAGAATCTTCTCCAACTCACGGAGGACGGTTTTGTGACTAGGCCTGCATACATGGATACACACTTATCTCATGGGATAGGATGCGCTATTGGGCAGATACACACATCCTCACATCAGCTCCAGATCGAGACTGGCCGATTTCAAGGGGTACCAGCAGGGGCGAGGATATGTCACCTATATCACCTAGAGCTAGAGACAAAGCTGCACTACACATGTCATTGCTCGACGTACTATGAGATACGCGGCTGCTTCCACTGTCTGTTCACGGAGGATTTCAGACCATTTTCTAGAGTCATGAGATACGAGGATCAGAGATGTCTCAGATTGTTCCTGCTAGAGCTACGCAGACTTAGGGAGAGCTTGCTGAGGACATCAGGGGAGAGACAGTCTCAGAGACGAATCACAGATTTCTTTACACCAGCCAGGAGAGAGCCAGAGGAGGAGTCATCACAGCAGATGTCAGAGCCCATCCACACTAGAGGTATGTTGATTGACTGAGCCATTGAGCTAGGCAGATCCAGACGCCCACGACCTCGAGGGGTCTCCCACCATCGATGAAGGCTGTAGCAGAAGATACAGATCACTCTAGCTCGACATGCAAGACGTCCAACGAGAATACTGACCATGGAGGATGTTGATGAGATTCGACAACGTCCGATGAGAGATTTCATTTGAACCCACCCACCCCCCCACCCCCCCACAAACACCCCCATCTCGTTTCAATTCCGAATCAGCTTCAGATTCATGTCCTTAGTATTTTTTAGTGTTAGTTTTTTGTACTTTCCATACTCAGACATGATATCAGATTCACCAATTGTAAGTTTTTCGTCTCATAGGTCATTTTGGCCTTTCGAAGACGTTAATACAACATTTCATTTCATTTCATCTCTCTCTCTCTCTCTCTCTCTCTCTCTCTCTCTCTCTCTCTCTCTCTCTCTCTCTCTCTCTCTCTCTCTCTCTCTCTCTCCTTCTTCTTCTCTCATTACATAGACACAAAGATAGTTTACTGAGGAGATCTGGAGAGAGACAATCCAAGAGACAGATTACTGATTTCTTCACACTAGACACTGGATAGATAGAGGAGCAGCCACCACTACAAAGCTCAGCTCATACTCACACTCGTGGTACTCTCATTAATCGAGCATTGGAGCTAGGGAGATCAAGATGCCCACGACTGAGGAGAAGAGCTTCACAACATTGACAAAGACTACAACAGAGGATTCGAGCCATACTATCTCCACATCCAGAGTACAGACGAGGATGGATTCATCACCCATTATATCACCCTCTTGTATTGGGAACCCATTGTATCAGTGGTCACACATACCCCACACAGTTTCAACTAGTAGCACTTCTAGATTCATTTTAGTATCTCTTTTTTGTACCCACACATGGTATTAGATTCACCGGTTTGTAACGGATTGGTCTCATAGGTCATTTTGGCCTTATGAACATGATTATATATATTTTTTATTTCCTCTCTCTCTCTCTCTCTCACATCAGCTCGAGATTGAGACCGGCAGATTCAGAGGGACACTAGTACATAGCTGGATATGCCGCTTGTGCCATCTAGAGCCAGAGACAGAGGTACATTACATATGTCATTGCATCGTGTACTCTGAGATACGAGGCCGTTTTCATTGTCTATTCAGAGAAGGTTTTGGGCCTCTATCTAGGGTCATGAGTTATGAGGATCAACGATGTCTTGGGCTATATCTACTTGAGTTACACAGGCATAGAGAAACTTTACTGAGGAGAGCTGAAGAGAGACAACCCCAGAGAGAGATCATAGATTTCTTTACACTAGATAATGTACACCTAGAAGAAGAGACAGAGGAGCAGCCAACAGTGGAGAGGTCTGCCCACACTACTGCCATTCTCATAGACCGAGCATTGGAGCTAGGGAGATCTAGACGACCCCGATGGAGAAGAGGAGCTACACAGTTTCGAAGGAGGCTACAACAAAGGATTCGAGCCATACTTTTTCGTCCAGAGTGCAGATGAAGATGGATCTCTACTTCCCTCCCATTTTGTCTACACATTGTACTGCTTAGTTCACACATTTCACGCCTTTCACCTTTCACACCTATCAGCTTAGCTTAGGACTCCGCAGTATTTATATTTTGTTATCCTAGTTTAATTTATTTTGTTAATCTGACTTTGTATCAGATACACCGCATTGTAACTTTCTGGTCTCATAGGTCACTTTGGCCTTTTGAAGACGTTAATATAACATTTCATTTCATTTCATTTCTCTCTCCACCCCTCCCTTACGAAGACATGGAGAAACGAGAAGTGCAAAGATTAATTTCCTTTGGGAGAAAGAAGAGAAGGAGAGGATGTGGAAAGAGGAGGAGGACGCACTCATCAACAAAATTGCTACACTGAAGAGTAACATCTCGGACCTCCACAAAGAGATGGCCGAAATAAGATAAAAAAATGGATTCAAAGAGGGGGGATTTCAGCCATCTTTGCGGGGAAATTGACAACTTAAAGGAACAAGTCAAAATCATAAAGAACGAAGAAAAGCAAAATAAAACGACAACGTATGAAGTGGTTACGAAGGCACAACAGAAGGTAGATGCAACGGAGAAATGGATTGAGGTGGCCAAGAAAGGGAAAAGTTGGACATCAACAGCTTTACCCACTCCCATAAACATGACCTTGGAAGAGAAACAAAAACGAAGGACGAAAACCATGCATGTTAGAATATCTCCTCTTAGAGACTAAGATAATATGGAAGTGGCCCCTCTAATTGCGATAAGCAGGCAGCCCCTTAGCTCAAATATTTACCCCATGTAATGTAGAACTTTAGCTTCAGCTTGCATAATATTTTCTCTTGCCTTCAGATTGGAACGATGAATCATCTCCCTCGTAGGTGGAACAAGCAAGGGATTAGCTTAGCAAACAAGGGGACAACTTGATATATATATATTCTACATGTCATCCCCAAATTCTCCCATGGCAAGCAAAATCAAGTATATGCTTCACTCTAAACGTATCTCCAACATCGAATCAGAAATGAAGACATGGAGAAAAAAAAGATGGAGGAATGGAGGAGCGCAAATATTAATTTACTTTGGGAGGAAGAAGAGGAGGAGAAGATGTGGAAAGAGAAGGATGAACTCGTCAATAAAATTGCCACACTCGAGAGTAACATCTCGGACCTCCACAAAGTGATGGCCGAAATAAGATAAAAAGGACTTGAAGAGGGGGAATTTCAGCCATCCTTGTGGGAGGAAATTGACAACATAAAGGAGCAAGTAAAAACCATAAAGAATGAGGAAGAGCGAAATAAAACAACGTCTTCATGGGCTGAAGTGGTTACGAAGACACAACATAAGGTAGATGCGGTAGAGAAATGGATTGAGGTGGCCAAGAGAGGGAAAAGAGAGAAAAGTACGGCCTCAACACCCATTCCCACTCTCATAAACATGATGTTGGAAGAGGAACAAAAACGGAGGATGAGAGCCATGCATGTGAGAATATCTAGTCTTAGAGTCCAATATAATATAGAAGTGGAAGTGTGAGACCTCTTGAAAATGATGGGGATCATCTATGTGACACATACAAAATCTTGGAGAGGGGGAAAGAAGAGCACAGAAAGAGATGCATCCTCATCCAAAGAGCGTGCTCTCATCTTACGCTTCCCTTCAATGGAAGCTAAGAAGGAATTTTTGAAAATAGGAATCTTCTTGGGCGATGACATGACTTTAGCACAGCTAGCACACATGTAGGAGGTCATGCTGGAGACTTAGGTAGAGGGAAGATTGCCTTCACAGAGATGGGAGAGTAGTGATCTTAGATAAATGCACCATGTCACAAATTGCAGACGTGTCAAGCCACTGAAGACCAAGAGGGTTGGGCTCCCTAGCCCTAACCCTAGCCAACCTGCAGAACCCGGCCAAGGGTCCTAAACCCTAGCAGAAGCAAGAGAAGATGAAGTTTCTCACCAGCTTACAGGTCCTCGCCAAGTGGGCATATTATTGAAAATCTTCCTAGCATTTGACATGGCCTAGTCACACACACACACACACACACACACAAACACACACACACACACACATAAATGACCCCATGTAACAAGATGATGACGTGGTAGGTTGTACGGACGATTGGATTTTACGCTTACATGGTGATGTGGCATTTGTTATATGCTCGTGTTTTGCGCTGGCTGATGACGTGGCAGACTGTTCCGCGAATTGTGCCGACGGCCTATGGACGGTAGCTTTTTCACCAAATGCTTTTGGGTTTGATGCTTTTCATGTAAACTGCTTTGGATGACCAAGAAACATTGCACACGAGACACGGAGTGGTGGAGTTCCACCCCAAGAGAGCACTAGCCCTAAACCATGGAGAAATTTCCGTATCTCTTTATATTGCTTCAACTCAGTACAACGTCGTCAGCACTGCTCTGCATCTTCACGCAGAAGCATTCCATGGAGTGAGCCCTTCGTACATAATTGAAGGCCTCTTGGCCATCAAAAGCAATTTACATGAAAAGCATCAAATCCAAAAGCATCTGGTCCAAAAGTTGCCGCCTGCGGAGATCTGTACAGTTTGCCACGTCATCGGTCAGTGCAAAATGAGGGCGTCAAAACCACTGCCACATCAACATGTTGGCGTAAAATTTGGCCTTCTATACAGCCTGCCATGTCATCATCTTGTTATGCAGGTCATTTGTGTCTTTTTTAATTAAGGCCCCGTTGGATGGGTTCCATAAGTTGGGAAGACTTTTAACAATTAGGTCCACTCCGCAAGGACGTGTAAGTTGGTAAAAAACTTCATCTTCTTCTGCTTCTACTACGGTTTAGGCCCCTTAGCCACGATCTTTAGGCTGGCTAGGGTTAGGGTTAGGGTTAGGGTTAGGGTGCCCAACCCTCTTGGTCTTTAGTGGCTTGACATGTTAGCAGTTTGTCACAATCCCCCTTCTTGAAAGAAGAGTAATCGTCCGTGATTACATCATATCTGCAAAACAACTCAAGTAAACTTAAAAAATATCCGAGGGTCATTCAATTTTCTCATTCCAGCTCTTGATATTCTGAAGTAGCAAAAGTAGCCATCACACCCAGACCGCGCTGATATGTATCGGGTGTCTCGATGCACTAAAATTACATACCCAAGCAATCTTACCCAATTAGGAATATTCAATGGTTGGCACATCACGATGCAACACAGATGCTCACATATGCATGTTACAAGACACAACAAGCAGCGTCGTTGAGCACTTCTCCCAAAGAGACGGTCTTAGGCATGACACTACTCATTGACTACCTCCTCACTCCCCCTACAAATTGCCTCAATAGGTCCCGGCCATGAGCGGCATTTTCTCAAACAAAGTTCGGAAAGTGTCTAAATCAAACTCAAAAAGAATTCTTGGTGTATCTTGGTCACTTGAGCTCGAAAAGACGAGTGGCTTTCCATCCGAGGACGTGCACCAAAGTTAGGGTTAGATGCCTTGCATAAAGTTATAGCCGACCACAATATGGTCCATAAGCTCTTGAATGGTCAAAACTTGCTTGGACGAACAGTGTTCCCGTAGCGGTGATTGCAGTGTAATGATATAGAAATCACACTTGGCCTCCAAGGTTACCAGCTCAAGGAGAGAGACCTTATAATAGATGTCGAGAAATTTCAAGTTATAATGTGCTAGGATTTCCGTGGCAAGCATTTGAGGATGCCCCACTCGGCCAGAAGCTGCACTCTGAAGGAAGATGTCAAATGTCGTGCAGCTTCGGGCAAAAATTTCTTGAAAGCTTGCCAAGGCCTTGGAGTGTGCGGCTTGGTAGCTGATGACATCCACTTCTGCATGGCACTGTCTCTGAGAAAAGAGGTGGCGCGAAAGATCTTTGATTCTTCTGAGTAGTTCCCCCTTGAAGCAATATAAAAAAATATTGAAAGGGGCACCATGGTCAGGGGCCAATGCGCTCTTGGGGTGGAACTCCGACACTCCGTGTCTTGTGTGCAATGTTTCTCTCATTAGTTTAGTTGTTTTGAAGCGTCTAAAGTTTATTCAATTTATTCTTTTTTGTTGGCAGGTGATGCCCTCCCGTTACAGTGGTATTAGAGCTTCGATCATGTGCTTTTGTGAAAGCATATTAGTCCTTCAAAGAGCAAACAGAGCAAGATGGCGCTTATATATTTCACAAGAATTTTTTATCCCTTCTTGGGAGAGAACAATCCAAAGAAAGCTTTACAGTTTCTGCAGCAGTTTGACAACATCTATCTTGGTGGATTCAATATAATGTCTGGGTACAAAAATAAAATGAAGTAAAGTGAAAAACTTAAATCTTAACTGCTAGTGAACTAAGCAGCTAGCTGGAATTGTGTAGGATGTGAGAAGGGGGGTGAAAGTAGTAACTGGGGGACTAATACATCACAATGTGGGTGTGCGTGTGGGAATATAATGGGTGAGAGCTAGCTGATACAAGATGAGCAGGGTGTATAATCCTCAAAAGATCTAAATCATAGGTGATCCATCATTGGTAGCCGGCGGATTCCATCAATATCCTCCATGGTGAATGTTTTGACCAGGTGTCGTGCATATCGAGCCAAAGTGATCCGAATCCTCTGATGCAGCCTCTGTCGATGTTGTATAGTCCTCCGTAGTCATGGAGTCTAGATCTCCCTAGCTCGGTCGCTCGATCGATCAACGTGCCCGGGGGAAGAGAGAGAGAGAGAGAGAGAGAGAGAGAGAGAGAGAGAGAGAGAGAGAGAGAGAGAGAGATTAACGTCCTGTCGAGGCCAAAACTGACCTATAGGATAGATCAAAAAAATCTTTGGTTACAATCCACTTCGGGGTATCAGTTGAAGAAAAAGTGCATGTGGGATAAAAAAAACTAACTTCAAAGCTCTCATGACTCATCATGTTACCATGGTAGAATCACCATGTGCATAAACGTGACTAGATGTGCATAAGTATCAAGTTCATGTCTTTGAAAGAGAGGGTGGACCCTTGAAATCTCTAATGATAGCTTTTCCTTCTCTATAGACCGCCCGTTTGCCTTGCTTCCTTGCTTCTCTGACCTTTGTCAGTTCCCCGGCTCTGTTCTTCAATTGTAGTGGTGTCAACTCATCAGAAATCCATACAGATGTCATAATATTGAATTCTGGCCTGTTTCCCTTTAATTTGGATGTCAAGGGGATCACCAAGGTTGATAAAAGGTACCACTTTTTCAAGTCTTTCCTTCATAATTTCTACATCCAAGATGTATCCCTCAAGCTGCTCGTCTGTGTTGGTACCTACTGACCAACGTTCTGGCAAATCCCCAATTCGAACATAATTTTCCAGGCTTTTGGCCCTTTCAGAACTGATAATACTTCGCCGACAAAATTCTCAGATTTTACCTGAGTTTTCGTGCTTTCTTGTTATGTTTCCTGTAATTTCTGAGTTGCTTCTTGGGCCGCTTCTTGAATCTCCTGCTTGTTCTTGATGTCTTGCAATTGATCTTCAAGGCCTGCAATCCTTGTCTCTTGACTAGCAATCTTTGTTTCCTTGTGTGTCAATTCCATCCTAAGGGTTGAGACCTCCTGCTGCAATTTCTTCAATTCTCCCATGATGAAAATCTCCCATGGGTTTTGGGGCTTAATTAGGGTGGAACGGGGGTTGGGTTCGAGACCATTGGTGCAAATGTTTTTGGTTTTGGGGCCATATTCTTGAGCAAGGGGGGGTGCTGTATCAAACCCTAAAAAATTACGGTCCTCCCCTCCTTGGGGGGTACACTAAAGGGAAAGGTAAGTCTCCCCGGCTGCTCGAAATTTGACGAACTGAGCTGCTGCCCAAAGGGGAACTGCTGGCTGACTGTGGGCGACGGGCTGAGCCTGCTGACGGGCCTAAAGCTGAGAGAGAGAGAGAGAGAGAGAGAGAGAGAGAGAGAGAGAGAGAGAGAGAGAGAGAGAGAGAGAGAGAGATTTTTTAATGTCTATAAGAAGACCGAGGTCGGCCTATGAGACAAATCAAAGTACCTGAGGTGGGTGTCCTCTGTGTATCCATAAAGGATAAAAGGTACAAAAGTAAAAGTAAGCTATCTTGTGTAATGACTGGGGGAGGAGGTAAGTGATACAAGGGTGATGGGGGAGGTCCAAAAATTGGGGGAAGATGCAAAGCTTTATACTGGGGTAAGTACAAACATGAGATGCTATCCTATCTCTAGCTCCATCAAGTCCCATAGTCAGGATGTAATACATAATGCATGGGTAGATGTCACATGACGGGCACCACGTGCCAATAGAAAAGAACAGACTGAACAGACTCTTAGCACTTCAATAACAACTGAACTGAGTGAGTGAGAGAGAGAGAGAGAGAGAGAGAGAGAGAGAGAGAGAGAGAGAGAGAGAGAGAGAGAGAGAGAGAGAGAGAGAGAGAGACGACACGCAACACGGAGTGGCCCCGGCCCCAAAACCTTGGCGCCCCTTGTGGTATTTCTTTATATTGCATCAACACAATACAAGCCGGTACTCGAGACTTTGCACCTTCTCCAGGAAGCATGCCAGCGAATGAGCCCTAGGGCCCCCAAACCTTGGCGCCCCTTTCGGTATTTCTTTATATTGCATCAACACAGTACAAGCCGGTACTCGTGCCTCTGCACCTTCTCCAGGAAGCATGCCAGCCAATGAATCCTAACCTCATGTTTAAAGGCCCTAGGCCCCAAAAGCAGTTTACAGTGAAAAGTCTTCAAACTCAAAAGCATCTAGTCCAAAAGCAATGCCCAAAAAGCTGCCAGCATAAATCACGGAAATCCATACAGTTGCGAGGTCATTAGTCAGTGCGAAACGCGAAAATCCGTACAGCCTGCCACATCAGCACCCAGCGTATTTTTCGGAAATCTGCCACGCCATCAGCAGCTACGCAATTTTTGAAAATCTGTTGCTACTTCTTTTGTTGCTTCTGCTTCTTCTAGGGTTTAGGTCCCTAGGTCGGTAGCTCCGTTCTTCAGTAGGTCGACACGTCAGCAGTTTGTTACATCTCCCCTTCTTGAAAGAGAGTAATCGTCCGCGATTACAACATATCTGTAAAACAACTCAAGTTAGCTCAAAAATTTCCGAGGGACAATCAGTTTGCTCTTTTTATTAAGGAGTTAGCTTCTCCTCTCGGCTAATAGGCTGTATTTGTGCATAATCCACTTGATATCCTTGATATTCTTGCATGCGTATCGGAGATCATATTCGTGTCATAATCCACCGTATCATGCTGTTTGACTTGTACACGTGAGGCTTGAATCACTCGTTCCGCATGATAAAGCCCGTGTAAAACTAGTTCACGTCCATCTTTGAACAAATTAATAGTATTTCCTCAAAAGCTAATGGCTGGATCATATTGAAATAACCAATGCTGACCAAGAATCATGTTGTAGTAAGATAAAGGCATGACTTTAAAATCCAATTGATCTGCAAAATTTTGAATACCGAACTGCAACTGTCGAACTCTCTCATCACAAGTTAAAATTGATCCATTTGCTAATTCCACATCATATAAGTGAGACGGCTTCTGAGTTGACAAGCCAAGCTGTTGAACTATCTGAGTGCTGATGAAATTATTAGAGTATCCACTGTCCACCAAAATATTGATGGAGCGACCATTGAGAGTTCCAAAAAGGCTCAAAATTTGCTGTGAGAGGCTCCAAAATTGAAGAATTGCATTGAGCATGCGTCATAAGAATAGTCGTATCTTCTGAGACATGAATTGTATTGACCACAAGTTTTCCTTTATCTTGAGTAGAATCTGGTTGTTTAGAATTTGATGATGTTTTCGCGTTGGAATTTCTTTTCAAATTAGATGGATTTGGTTTCTTTGGAAAATGATACCATCTATGGTCACCACTGCAAATTGTACATAAACCATCCTTCTTTGAAGTCAAAAATGCATTTGAGGAAGAGCCTTGCTGAGAATTGGAACGCCGACCTTGAGAAAAATCACGTCCTTTACCACGATCAAGTAAAGCATTTGAAGAAGATCTGCTTTGAGATTGTGGATCTTGAGAATAGAACCTTGAATTTGAATAAGGCTCCGTTGCTTGCTGTTTGAACTGAGATTGTTGCTGTTGACTTTGGCTAAAGCTTTCTCTATGATCACGCTGTGAAAAGCTTGAAGATCTATCACCAGGGAGAAAATTCCGTGTAGGGCGTCGATTATCGCCAAGACGCTCCACATAGGCTATCGCAACATCCAAGGTGGTAGGGTTGTATTTGTGCACATCGTCCTTCGGGTTGGGTTCGAGTCCGTCGATAAAGCTGTGAAGTTTATCAAAGGGATCAAGGGTCTCTATCTCTAAAGTTAGCCTTTGGAACTTTGTGATGTACGCGGCCAATGAACCTGTTTGGCTTAGGCGGCGAAGGGAGGACCGGGCATGAAAATCCGCATTGGCAGGTTTGAATGCCTTGCGAATAGCACGCCGGAATTTATCCCAAGAAGGTGTGTTTACCATCTGCAACGATTTGTTGCTACCAGAGAAATGCTGTGTCCTCGAGCTGAGAACTAGCAAGGGCAACTTTTTTACTTTCTACTAAGTCCGTGTTGGACAAGTAGACCTCCATTTTGAACAGCCATTGGTCTAGCACGCGCTAGTCGAGGTGACCATTGTACCGTTCCGGCAGTTGAACATCAAGCTTCTTCTTCTCTGCAACATTAAAAATTCTATAAAGTAATTGAACTTCACGATTGTCTACCTCTTCAGTTGGATCTGGTTTGTTTTGTTCGTCCACTGAAGCTTTGCAAGAAGGCGTCGAAGCAGCATGTGTAGTTTGAGAAGCAGTATGATGAGTCCGTGATGAGTTTTGCGTTTGCATCTAATCCAAGTGACTGTGAAGTGATGCGAGGCTTGCGGAAAGTGTGGCCATCTGCTCTTGATGAGAGCGAGGGCGTCTTCCGACTGTTCTACGCTGTCTTGTGATGTCGGCATGGTGATTCCTCAAAAGGAACTCTCGAACAAGTGCAGGAGCAGGTTGTGGGACGGGTACTCCGGGAGTGGAGACTATGTTCGAAAACGGGTCCCGGCTCTGAAGTTTGGGAATCAGGAATACTTATCACTTCGAGTGCAAGGGAGGTTTTCCGGGAGAACACCTTCGGGAATGACAAGAGGATGGGCACCCTGAACGAGTCATCTGCCATGGGTGCAGTGCCAACTGCGTGCAGAGGAGAAGCGGATGACCAACGCTAGAGGGTGAGAGAAGGGCAGCGTGGAAATACTGGAATCGCTGGCTAGCTGGCTCGCTTTTTAAAAAAAAAGTAAAAAAATCGTAAGTTCAATGTGGTAAGAGGGTCACTTTTAAAAAGGTGTTCACATGGGTTTTAAAAATTTGGGGGTTGACTGGAATTTAACCATTAAAGTTGAGGGCATTCCATAGTGTTAAGTACTCATGCGTAAAAACTCATGCGTTGCTGGCTGGTAGCGTATGAAAACAACACCAGCGAAAGGTCACCAAAACAGCCAGCGAAGGGTTCAACGTTCAATTTCAGCCAACGCAGAAATTAATCCCAACGATTTGTGAAGGGGTGCGATCCTTGGGAAGAGGGTGCGAGCCGGGTCAGTAACCTCTCACATGAAGGGGTGTGAGCACACGGATGCGAAGGGGCACATCTCAATGGAAGGGCACATGAAGAGGCACCAACAAACGGGTTCACAAATGCACTAGGTACGCAGCCGACACACATCTGTGTTCTGTTCTTTATTTATATAAGTGAAACAGAAGTATACCTCATGCTTATGTATGTGTGGGTGTGCCACCTTTCTTCTGCTTCCATACAACTCCGGGAAGGGGGAGAGGGTAGCGGCGAGGGTGAGAGACTCACAACCTTCCGGTCCCCGGAAAAAAATTGCTCTGATATCACTGTGAGGATTAGTGGTGCTAGTCATATAATTAAGACTTAAAACTTCATACTTAAGATCAAACTGAGACTCAAGAGACTGAATATGTGTTTGATGAGTGAATGCTTGAAAAGTGAGTACAATAGGCTCCTATATAGGAGACGAAGAGACACGAATGAAAAGACACGTCTTATGGTGAAGAGACGCGACTTTAGGCGTAAAGACACATCCTTTCGGCGAAGAGCTGCAACCATTTGATGAAGAGTCGCAACCGTAGAGAGAAGGGGTGTGACCAGTCATCGAAGGAGTGTGGCTGTCACAAATTGCTGACGTGTCAAAGCCCTGAAGAATGGAGCCGACTTGCAGATGCCGGCCAAGGGGCCTTAACCCTAAGAAGAACAAGTAACAGAAGAAGTTCTATCAACTTATAGGGACCCCGTCCGATGGGGCCCCAAGAGACATCAAGGAATAAAATAAAGCAAGACCCCCCCACACACACACAAAGGCATGCGCCAAAAACTGATGACGTTGTAGCTGTACGGAGGCTCCAAAAATTCCGCCGACTGCTGACGTGGCAAAACTGTACAGATTTCCGCTTTTCACACTGGCAATGCTGGCGTGGCAGGACTGTATGGATTTCGATGATTTATGCTGACAGCTTTTGGGCATTGCTTTTGGACCAGATGCTTTGGAGTTTGAAGGCTTTTCACTGTAAACTGTTTTTGGGGCCTAGGGCCTTTAAATATGAGGCCATGGGCTCATTCCATGGCATGCTTCTTGGAGAAGATGCAGAGTTTGGAGTACCGGCTTGTACTGTGTTGATTCAATATAAAGAAATATCGAAAGGGGCGCCAAGGTTTGGGGCCAATACTCTCTAGGGTGGAATTCCGCCACTCCGTGTCGCGTGTTGTCTCTCTGTTTCAGTTCTGTTGTTATTGAAGTTCTAAAAGTCTGTTCCGTCTGTTCTTTTCCATTGGCATGTGGTGCCCGTCTTGTGACAGTGGTATCAGAGCATGAGGCGTGTGCTTTTCTGAAAGCATACTGGTCCTACCAAAGAGAAGATAGAGCAAACCGGCGCTTCCAAAAGTCTAATGGAATTTTATTTGAAGTATCTCGGGGTCCCAACCCTGGACTTATTAGCCACTCCTACCCCTCATACATCGTGCATCGGGCGTGCTCCCGTCTTCACTGCTCATGTCTTACATGGCATAAGCCAAAAAGATTTCTTGCAAGAGAAGGATCCAGATTTGTTTCGAGTCACTGTATTTCTCAGAAGTAGTGCCATGCAGTTGTTGATGTCTATAGTTACCAAGCCGTACACTCCAAGGACTTGACAAGCTTTCAAGAAAATTTTTTGCTCGAGGTTTTATGGTTTCTGTCATCTTTCTTCAATGTGCAACTTCTGGCAGAGTGGGGTATCTTGAAATGCTTACCATGGAAACCCTAGAAGATTATAACTTGAAATTTCTCGACATCTTTTTGTAGGTGTCTCTTTTCGAGCTAAAGACCTTGTAGGTCCGATGTGATTGCTATGTCTTGGGACTACCGTCACCGCCACATGAATGCTGTTTGTCCAAGAGCTTATGGACCATGGTGCGGTTAGCTATGACCTTATGGAAGGAAGCTAACCCTAATTTTTTGGTGCAGGTTTCAGGACGGAAAGTCAGTTGACTTTTCGAGTTCGACTGATGTCTAGATTGCTTTTCAAGTTTAACTCTTGTTTGAACATGTTTGGTGATCTTGTTTGGAATTTGTTTAAAATGGATGGTATCTGTTTTGAACTTGTTTTGGTGCCGATTTGAAATGTTTGACTGTGGTTGTAATACTGGTTTCAATCATTGGTGATCTTACTCTTGGGTGGAGTAGTGAGAAACGATGTTTGAGAATGCTTGTTCATACTCATGGCCCGGACCCTTGTGGTTATTTGCGGGGGGAGTATTGAAATGTTTGAAAAGTGCTGTTTTTACTCATGGTCCGGACCCTTGTGGTTATTTACGGGGGGGGTATTGTTGTTGTTGTTGTTGTGACTCCCGGCCTGAACCTGGATGATTATGCGGGAGGAGTATTAAGAAGTCTGAGTAGTGGCTACTCTCAGCACCTCCAAACAACGCAGGTTGCAGTCTGGGAGGTGTTTGGTGGTAAGAGGCCTCTATATCTCCCGGCCCGGACCTTTTTAGGTTATGCGGGAGGAGTGGTGAGGGAGTCGTTGAATATCTCCCGGCCCGGACCCTGTAAGGTTATGCGGGAGGAATGTTCATCGGCGACTTATGTCTTGTAACATGATTTGTGTTGCATTGTGATGTGCCAACCACTGAATATTCCTAATCAGTCCAGTCAGTTTAGATTAGCAGTGATATGGAACTTTTGTGAGTCTATTCGTAGACCGTGCATGCCCAATCACTTAGCATAGATGCATATCCTCCGGTTGCACACAGCATGATCATCAGTATTCCCTTCAGAATCCATCAGATTCAGTTAGGAGAATTTTCGAGTGCATTTACCCTATTTTCCTATTTTTGGTTATTTTCACTTATTATTTTTAAGTGACTTTCCAACAAAAATAGGTAGGGCAATTTTGCTAAGTTAATATATAAGCAAACCCAAGTTAGCACTTTTTGGCAGAAGAGGCAGCATGAGCTTCCCGCCCAACAGGCAACTTCTCAACAGTGCCCCCCAGCACCCCCAGCGTTTTTGGATTCCATCCTTGTCGGGCCAGTTCCCACCATCGGCGCTTCCTCATTTGCAGATATCGCATCTCCTAGATCCCCCAGCATTGCAGAGTCCTCCCGGTGCTAGCAATAGAGAGCCCAAGCAAAAACGCTATATAACCAGCCAGCGTTTTCCTTGCAAAAACGCCAGCCCAACTTGCAGATCTCAGCGTTTTGTTTTCAGCCACATCAGCGTTTTGAGATTCAGCCCAAATCTGCAGCAGAGACATAGCGTTTTCAGCCTATGGTACTGCAGCAGATCAGCCCAAGTCGGTTGCAGATGTTCCCTCATTTTCAGCCATAAAAACGCAGACAAAACAGTCATTTTCAGCCACCGAAACAGTCCCGAAATTCAGCGATGAGAAGATCTCAGATTTCAGCCATCAAGTCGTCGTCGTCACCACCGTCGTCGTCATTGGCATAGTCCCATTGCATCAGTCCATTGCATTCGCATTGTACACCTTTGTGCAATCAAAGTAGACCACTCGCCGACGAGAGTGGGGCCTTCAGAGGAGGGTTTTACAACCTCTTGGGTGTCGTATCTCTTCTCTCTCCTTCTCTCAGTCTCATTCACATGCACGCACAATATCCACTCATTTTGTTCGTGATCATAGCACTCTCCATAAGACAGAAAGCTCTCTCTTTGGCTAAGAACTAAAAGGAACCTTGAGCAATAAGGATCACTAATCTTGAGAAAATACAACATTCATTGCGCTGCACGTTACATTGGTATCAGAGCTTTGGAAGTGTTCTGCATTACTCAAGGAAAGAACCACAAGAACCACAAGATTTTTTTTGCTTGTTGAGGTCGCACGAACCCAAGTTTACTTGGGCGTGGCGATTCCTAATCGTGTTTTGTTGAGGAGTGACAGGAATCCCAAGAAAGAAGGGCTTTGTCTCTCTTTTCACTCACTGAGAGCGGACCGTGCACTTAGCGGCCGGCTAATCGACGTGAGGTGGGAAAAAGCAACCTTGGTGTTAGCGCAAGGCCGCAAGGGGTGCGCCTGCAGAAAAGGGTATAACTCGGGCGAAGAGAAGATCCTTCTCCAACGCGATTTGCAAGCGAAAGAAAAGCTCAAGAACCTGAAGAACCCAAGACCCCCAAGAACCCAAGTTCCTCGTGAACTTCAGAACCCAAGACCCTCAAGAATCAAGAACCTCAAGAACCTCAAGACCCTCAAGAACCCAAGTTCCTCGTGAACTTAAGAAACCAAGAACCGCAAGAACCCAAGTTCTTCGTGAACTTAAGAACCCAAGACCACAAGAACCCACAGGAACCCACGACTTCAGAATGATCATCACTTGAAGCGGAATGGATACTTCGCTTGGAGGTGATGAGCATGAGAGAGGTGAAGAAGAATTTTCTACACCAGGAGATTTTTCTGACCCTTCCCCATCTACGACACCGATTGCACTAACTTCTATGGAGGCTTTCGACAAGAGGATGATGAACAAGAAGTTAGAAGACAAAGCAAGAGATGCAGAACGAAAAGCAGAAATAGAGCATGATGACAAAGAAAGAATAGCAGCCATAGAGCGCACGTACCAAGAAAGAATGGCAGCCATAGCGCGTGCGAGCGAGCAAGTCCGTTTGGAAGCCAAAGCAAGACAAGCAGAATATGACCGCGAGACCAAAGCACGACTGCAAGAGATGTTGCGACTCTTTTCTCAAGTGCAGGCACCGATGCAAGAGATTCGGGAGAAGGAGACTCTCTCAGTCTCTTCTTCTCCATCGCATGATACACAGGATTTGCATGATTGTATGAAGCATGATGATGTTTTGAACGACAATGATAAGCACAATGATTTGCATGATGAATTGAATGATAATGATTTGCATGATGATTTGAATGACAATGATAAGCATGATGCTTTGGATGCCAATGATTTGCATAATGATTTGGATGGCCATGACAAGCATAATGATTTGCATGATCAAGATGTGATTTCTCACAAGCATGAGGAATTGCATGAAGATGATGTGATTGTTCACAAGGATGATATGTTAGTGGATGCTTTTTCTAGCGAAGCTAACCTCGTTGCAGATTCGATGAGTCACGAAGAACCGATCTTGGTTTTCGAGTCGGGGTCCAAAGAACCCCCACAGGACGATTCGATCATTCAGGAAGAATCGATCTTGGTTCTCGAGCCTAGGTCCAAAGCACCCTCACAGGAAGTATTATGTGTTCGCATGATTGATACGCACGCATTGTTCGAGTGTTTCATTCGTGAAGGTTTCCTGTATTTTAGTCAACATCATTATGTGATCCCTTTTCCTAGGCATGAAATATTGTATGTTGAGCACGTTTCTCTCATGGATGAGCACGAATGTATGCGGATTTTTCGTGAAAAGCTGAAAAGTATGTATGTAAGGAAGTCACATTCTATGTCTCTTCCTTGGCATGACACAGTTTATGAACGAGCACATGATAGTATGAGCACCAAGCATGGGCATTTCCATTGTGATTTGCCACAGTTGATTGATTTCGATCAAACAAACAAGATTCGACCTCATTGTTTCATGTGTTTGATGAACGGGTTGTCACTCCGTCTTTATGTTCATCGACATTGCATACACAGTCTTTAGAGAAGACAAGATTTTTTTCCTTCACTTTACATGGAATGGGTATGTTCATGGATTTGTGTTGGAGATGGTTTCAGGAATTTTCAGACATGGAAATTCTTGAAGATGGAAGAAGCACGACTCTAGACAAAGTTGAAGCATCGAAGGAGCCACAGAAGACTTTCAGTCGCTTTCGGCGCGCGCGGCCCAAAGAAGCAAGCATTGCAGACCTTTATGAAGTTCCAAGTACCGCACGACCCACACATCAGAGTGGGCCGGCGAAGAGTCCCTGCCAGGATTCCGGATGGTGTTGGCGATCTCCCTCGATGCCATATAGTTCGGTACCAGTATCTCACTTTGAAAAGGAGGGGATGTCACGTGACACATCCCAACCCTATGTGTTCGTGGACAAGCTACACCACAGCAGGGTTCAATCAGTCCAGTCAGTCTAGATTAGCAATGATGTGGCACTTTTGTGAGTCTATTAGTAGACCGTGCATGCGCAGTCACTTAGCATAGATGCATATCCTCCGGTTGCACACAGCATGATCATCAGTATTCTCTTCAGAATCCATCAGATTCAGTCAGGGGAATTTTCCAGTGCATTGAGCCTATTTTTGGTTATTTTCACTTATTATTTTTAAGTGACTTTCCAACAAAAGTAGGTAGAGCAATTTTGCTAAGTTAATATATAAGCAAACCCAAGTTAGCACTTTCTGGCAGAAGAGGCAGCAGGAACTTTCCGCTCAACAGGGAACTTCTCAGCAGTACCCCCCAACACCCCCAACGTTTTTGGATTCCATCCTCGCCTTGCCAGTTCCCACCATGGGCGCTTCCTCATTTGCAGCTTTCGCCTTCATCTCCTAGATCCCCCAGCATTGCAGATTCCTCCCCGTGCTGGCAGTAGAGAGCCCAAGCAAAAACGCTACATAACCAGCCAGCGTTTTCCTTGCAAAAACGCCAGCCCAACTTGCAGATCTCAGCGTTTTGTTTTCAGCCACATCAGCGTTTTGAGATTCAGCCCAAATCTGCAGCAGAGACATAGCGTTTTCAGCCTATGGTACCGCAGCAGAATAGCCCAAGTCGGTTGTAGATGTTCCCTCATTTTCAGCCATAAAAACGCAGCCAAAACAGTCATTTTCAGCCACCGAAACAGTCCCGAAATTCAGGGATTAGAAGATCTCAGATTTCAGCCATCAAGTCGTCGTCGTCACCACCGTCGTCGTCATTGGCATAGTCCCATTGCATCACTCCATTGCATTCACATTGTACACCTTTGTGCAATCAAAGTAGACCACTCTCGCCGACGAGAGTGGGGCCTTCGGAGGAGGGTTTTACAACCTCTTGGGTGTCGTATCTCTTCTCTCTCCTTCTCTCAGTCTCATTCACTTGCACGCACAATATCCACTTACTTTGTTCGTGATCATAGCACTCTCCATAAGACGGAAAGCTCTCTCTTTCCCTAAGAACTAAAAGGAACCTTGAGCAATAAGGATCACTAATCTTGAGAAAATACAACATTCATTTCGCTGCACCTTACAGTGATCTTGTGAGGGCCTCAATCACTAGTGGGGGGGCAACTAGCTCTGCTCGAATACTGTTGTGGTAGTGAAGCCTTGGCTCTAATAAATTGCAAGATCATAGAGACCAGAGGCTTCTCCATGCCTCCCCATCCATCAGTGCGACCCGACCTCCCATGATTGTTCAATGAAGGCCCACATCTAAACTCCATAGAGCAATGCGGAAGCCGTGAGTGTCAAAAAGCCAGAGCTTCGCTCGGGGCTCTTGAAACTGAATCTATGAACACATCCTCTGCAATCCACCCAATGCTGCATAGGCTCTGGTCAATCTAGTCTCTGCTGCTCTCCTCAATGAAAATCCTGGTCCAGTAAAGACCACCCCAAGGTAGGTGTAAGTATCTGTATACTCCACTGTCCCATGGCCATATATGTGAATGCGGGTGTTGGATCTCCTGATCCAATGTGGGGTGGTGTTAAATACCATAGCCTTGGTTTTACCAAGGTTGATAGACAAACCATTGTTGTGGGCAAACCTATGCACTGCATCCAAGTGACGCTGCATGCCCTTTGGAGAGTCGGAGATCAACACAATATCATCGGCATATAACAATTAGTGGAATCCATGTCCCTGCCAGTTGTGCACCTCTATCACCATCTCTCCCAATACAGTTAGAAACCTCATCGGCATACATACCAAATAGAGTAGGAGAGAGCGGGCAGCCCTGCTTCACTCCGATAGTGGACTAAACTAATGTAGATAGCCTCTCTGGAGTTCGTACATACCCCACTATTGACCTGTATAATGCCATGATTCCCTAAATAAGCGTTGTGGGTACTCCCATCTCCTGTAGTCTGCGCATCAATCTAGCTCTGGGCATTGTGTCAAATGCTTTGCGAAAGTCCACAAAGATACAATAGATCCGTCTCCCTTGTGATCTACCCTCAATAATGGCTCAGAGTGTCAAGTTGTGGTCAAGACTAGAAAAATCTCTCATGAACTTGCTTACCTGGCTGCGCATATACCCTACCTCCCTATCCATCTATTCAATTGCTGCTCAAGAATGGATGCGTACGACCGTGCCAATGTGTGTCCAATGATGATAGTGCTATAATTTTAAAGCTCCATAGGGTCTCTGGACTTGAAGATAGGTACAATAGTAGATAAACTCCAAGTATCGAGCAGGTCCTCACACATGGCACAGTTGAACATCATTGCTAGAAGTTGTGCCAGTAGATCCTTGACATATGTAAAATGCTCAACCACTAAGCTATCATGATCATATGCTCTCCCAGTCCTCGTCTTATCAATGGCCTTCTTCACCATCTGAGCGGTGAAGAAAGCACATGTGTGGGCATGGCTCGGGGGGGGGGGGGCGGCTTGGGAGGGGGGGACTGTCCAGGAACTGTGTACAGAGATATGCATACTGGCCCCAGGCCTCTGTAGAAGTAATGGCAGGAGAGGGGGAGTGCTCATGAAAGAGTTGCCATGCCTCACCTAAGTCTTGACTCAAGAATAGTTGATATAGATCTTGCTAGTGGAGCCAAAAATGCCCTCTTCTTTGGCCGCACTAGGCATCGGAAGGCAATCCAAGACTGTCCATGAGTGATGTCCCCAAAAGCATCTTTCTGTGAAGTCTAGCTCTCGTCTGCCGGCACTCCTCATCATACCAACTGTTCTGGGGTAGGCTCCGAGAACGTTCTCTTTGCTCAGGCTGGGTGTGTGGGTATGCCTCTGCTATTGCATCATGCAATGTCTGTGTCAGTATAGTAGTAAGCTCCTCCAGAGGTTGCCCTGGCTCCTCAATGCAGAGGCATCTGTAGATCCCATCTATGTAGATAGAGTGTGTCTCTGGTGTAAAGGTGTAGCGAGTAGGGGCTGCTACCCGTGGCATGTGTGCCTACACTAAACTGGAAAGAGATGGTCATCGACACAAGGGCATGATCTACTACCACACCAGCTGGTCTGGATCATGAGGAATCTACAAGAGGGTGAGGTCATGAGAAAGATGGCCGTCTTCTTAAGAGTTGGTCTCTTTCTCAAAAAAGTCCTTCACTTCCATGGATGGGAAAGAAGGATAAGCGCCCTTTCCTTTCAGGTCTCCCCATTGCTTCCATTTTTCTTATTGCCCACTCTCCAAGCTCTAGTATGCGTCAACTCATTAACCCCCATCATAGTCATGAGTTCTTTCCCACATTATCTTTGTCTTAAGGCCATAAATTCTCATATGTAAGGCACGCGTACGTCTCCTTTGCTCCTCTTCTAGTGTCAAGTTAAAATGGTGGGTGTGGACGTTGTTTCCTTGCCTTTTCCTTTCTTGGCAACCTCGATCCATTTCTCGGCCGCGTCCTCTTTTTGTTGAGTCTTTGTAATAATATCCACCCACGAAGTCGTCATTTCTTTGTGTTGCTCTTCCCGCTCTTTGATGCCCCGACTTGCTCTTTAATTGTGTTGACTTCTTCAATTACTGAGGGTTGAAGCTCTCCCTCTTCTAGTGTGTTTTGTGATCGCACCTCTGCATTTTCCTTGAGCAATGCAATCTTCTCATCTTGAGCAGTCACACGGCCTTCAAGTATGTTTATCTTCCTTTCTTGAGCCGACACGCGTTCTTCCAACGTCTTTATTGTGCTAAGGAGGTTGCGGTTAATCTTGTTGACAGTCTCACACATTTCTTCTTTCCATTTTTGAATGGCCTCATCCTTGTCAACTTGCTTCTTCATGTTCGAGAACCACAAAGAGAGACTGAGAGGTAGAGAGGGAAAGAGAGTAGAGAAGACCACACTATGTAGATACGTGTTTCCACATAATGTATACATGTGTATTGCACTCCCACATCACGCATACATGCTTATGCCACACCCATCTACATTCTCTGCAATTCTGAAATTACTGAAAATTTGAAAATTTTCTGCACTTCTGAAGTTTCTGAATTTCTGCAAAGTCTCTGAGTTTCTGCATTGTTGAGATCTGAAATTTCTGCATGATAGGAATTTTTCTGCACTGCTGAAATCTGAAATTTCTGCCTGAAAGGATGTCCTGCACTTTGGGCCTGGGGAGGGAGTAGCGCGAGGGGTGGGCTGTTGTTTTGGGGGGGGGGGGGGGGGGGGGGGGCGGAGCGTGAGGGTGGGCTGAGGGGATGAGGACGGAGGGGTGGGGTGTGGGGCTGAGGGAGCGCGAGGGGCTGAGCGCAAGGGGGCAGGCTGAGAGAGAGAGAGAGAGAGAGAGAGAGAGAGAGAGAGAGAGATGAAATGAAATGAAATGTTATATTAACGTCTTCAAAAGGCCAAAGTGACCTATGAGACCAGAAAGTTACAAGGTGGTGGATCTGATACAAAGTGAGAGTAACAAAATAACAACAATACAAAACAAAGATATATACTATGGGATCCTAGACCGGTCGATGTGAACCATCAAAAATGGGCGGCTTGCTGGGATAGCCGAATCATAGGAGATGTAGCATCGGTCGTTGGCGGATCTCATCAATCTCCTCCATGGTTAGTAGTCTGATCGGGCGTCGTGCATGCCTGGCCAGAGTGCTCCGAATCTTCTGACGTAGCCTCCGTCAATGCTGTGTAGTCCTCCGCAGTCGTGGGCGCCTGGATTTCCCCAGTTCAGTCGCTCGGTCGATCAGTGTGCCTGTGGTGTGAGACGAGGGGGAGCTCTGCTGTGGGAGTGGCTTTTGCGGCTGTCCTGTTTCTGCTCTGAAGAAGTCTGTGATCCGTCTTTGAGATTGGCTAGCCTCGCCACTCATCAGGCTATCTCTGTGTCTGCGCAGCTCGAGCAAGAACAAACCCAAGCATCTCTGATCCTCGTATCCATGACTCTTGAGAGTGGTCCAAAACCCTCTCTGAACAAGCAATGGAAGCGGCCTCGTATCTTGTAGTAGACGGGGCAGCGGCATGTATAATGCAACTCATAGGTCACTTTGGCCTTTTGAAGACGTTAATATAACATGTGCGGTTTATGAAGGAGATTGATTTGGTTAGCGCCTCAACCACTAGTGGGGGGGCCGCTAGCTCTGCTCGGATAATGGCCCGTGGTACTGATGCCTTGGCTCTAGTGAGCCGCGAGATCATAGAGACGAGAGGCTTCTCCATGTTTCCCCATCCATCTGTGCGACCCGGCCTCCCGTGGTGATCCAATGAAGGTCCCCATATCTCAGCTCCATAGAGCAATGCTGAAGCCACCAAAGTGTCAAAGAGCCAAAGCTTCGTTCGGGGCTCTTGAAACTGAACCTGCGAACACATCTTCTCCAATCTACCCAATGCTGTGTGGGCTCTAGTCAGTCTGGTCTCTTTTGCTCTTCTGAGTGAGAGTCCAGGTCCGCTAAAAACCACTCCAAGGTAAGTGTAAGCATCTGTGTACTCCACAGTCTCCTAGCTGTATGTAAGAGAGAGAGAGAGAGAGAGAGAGAGAGAGAGAGAGAGAGAGAGAGAGAGAGAGAGAGAGAGAGAGAGAGAGAAATGAAATGAAATGTTATATTAACGTCTTCAAAAGGCCAGAGTGACCTATGAGACCAAACTGATACAAAAGTGGTGAAAAGTGTGAAAAAAAATGCGAAAAAAAAAACTAAGTACAAAGTATTAGATAAACTTCTTAGGAGCATTCTGGGTGTCTCGCTAGAATATTTCTAATCCTTTGTTGTAGTCTCCTTCCATTCCTGCTTCTTTTGATACGAAGAAATCTGTGATCTGCCTCTGAGGCTGTAGTGCTCTGTCTTCTCATTAGATTATCCCTGTGCCGATGTAGTTCCAGTAGGTACAGGCCTAAGCACCTTTGATCTTGGTATTGCATGACTCTATCTAGAGGTCCAAAGCCTTCTTTAAATAGGCAATGGAAACGCCCACGTATCTCATAGTATTTTGTGGAGTGGCATATGTAGTGTAATTCTGTCTCCGGCTCCATTCCGCATAACTTGCAAATTCTGCTCTCAGGTGGGATTCCCCTAAATCTGTCAAATTCAATTTCCAGCTGGTGTGAGGATGTACAAATCTGACCAATAGCACATCTGAAACCATGAGACAGGTGGGTATCCGTGTAGCTCGGGTGAATCACAAATCCAATTTCAGATAGCTGTAGGAAGTTTTTTTTTTTTTTCCAAGAAAAAGATCCTTCTATTAGTTAATGAAAACTGCCCATAGGGCTATAACCACCTCTGCAAGAGAGGGCTACAACAAGCATGATGGGGAGACTCTCCCAATGAAAAAACAGCATATATACAATGAGGCTAAATAGAGATGGGAGGAGGGAAGAGCCACACAGGTTGACAGTAGTGCCATCTTAGCATCCCCTGGACTATGGTGTAGAAAGGCCCAGGGCGCCAGAGTCGAACGAAAGCCTCGCGGCGCTCCCGCATGCGGTCAGAGCTGCGATGTAGTCCGTCAAGTTGTCCTCTGAGAGTATGGATCAGCTCTAGCCAAAAGTCACGAACAGTCTCTGCTAGTGGCACAGGGCGAGCCTCAAAGATGCGGAAACAGCGGGCCTGCCAGATGAACCAAAGTGTCAGGCCACTGATGAGCTCCCAACACTCCTCTCTCTCACTGCACCACTCTTGTGGAGAAAGCTTTGTAGCAGGCTGGAGTGTAGGTCGCCCCCCCTGCATCACTATCATCCTGCTGGTGGAAGATAGCTCAAACTGAAGTGCCGGGCCCGTGAGGGTGGACCAAGCCGCTGCCCCCCAAGTGTACTGTCGAGCCGTGGAGAGAGCAGGCAACAACCAAAGAACTCGTAGCCACAACTGCTGGGCCGAGGGATAGTCCCAAAGACAGTGATGCTGACTCTCCACCAAATGGTCACAAGGTGTATATGTGGCCGAGAGACCACTATGCACTAGCCAGCTCCCTACTGCTGTGGCTCTGTGTGCGACCAGCCACTGAAACAAGGTGACTCGCCTCGGCTATCTGGAGTCCCACAACCTCTCCCTAAAGTTTGCTAAGAACTCGACTGTGAGACCCTCCTCCTGCTAATGACGTGCTGCAGCGGGGAGGGCCTCTCTGTGTGCTGCTAGTATATGACGTCCCAGTCGAACAATGTACTGAAAGAACGGGACTCGTGGGTGGTCTGCAGAAGAGAAGGGGTCCTTCCATAGCCACTCACCAGGATCCCACTTTACTCGTGCCAACGGACAACACTCCCAAGCCCATAGCCTCCAGTGTCCTGTCTCAAGAACTACTGGGTCAGGGTCTATGACGCAGGTCCGCCCACTGATGCCCACTACTCAGATCCTCTGAAAACAACACTCTGCTGCGGGGCCTCTACTGCAACTCGTTGTAGTCGTCCCCCACCCTGAAGCTCGAAGAACAGGGTTGAGACAGACTCTGAGCAGGCCTTGATTGAAATGAGAACCTCCAGTCGTGTGAAGGCTCCCATCCACCGGGGTGCTACTGGCTCGAGAGGCGTTAGCCACTCAGCTGGAACTGACTCTGAGATGTCCTGACACATGCTTTGTACCCCTCTCATGCCCTGTAGCTGGAAACCCTGCACCTCCTCTGACAAACCTGTGAACTCTAGCCAGTCACCTAGAGAGCGCGCTGGACTTGCTGCCATGGGACCCGAAGAAACATGAGGCCGACTACCAACCAAGTGGCCTCTCTAGTGGTAACCATGGGGTTCCAGACGAGGGGCTGCCGTAGGCGCTCCTCCGTGCACGTCAGTTGTCTCTGCTCTAGGCCACGTCGTAAGAGCTCCCAAGATCGAAGCAAACTCACAGCGAAGCGGTCCTCCAGTCTCCTGCTCAAACCAACTCGGCGCATCTCTGTAAAGATCCATCTGGTCGAAGGTTGCCAAGGGCCTCCTGTCTGAGGCAGCCTGGCACGAAGTCTCTGCAGCAAGAACTCCTTCCAGGGCTCCTCTCCTGGAAGAAGTCCTTTGACTACGAACTTCCCAAGAAGGACTCAGCTCTGCTGTGCTTGATCAATGATCCCAAGCCCTCCCTGAGAACAAGGAAGTGTGATGACCGACCAAGCCACCTTGGCTCGGGCAATTTGAGTGTCACGTCCTGACCAAAGGAAGTTCCTGATCAGCCCCTCTACCTGGCTGATACAAGAACTCGAAAAGATCCAGCAAGAAGTGATGTACCACATAGTCGCCAACAACACCTGGTTGGCAACTACTACTCTACCAGTCAGCGAAAGTCGTGCTGAGCTCCAATGTAACAGCTTTCTCCTGATGGACAGGAGAAGAGGAGCAATCTGCTGCTCGGGGGACAAATCCAAACCAACCTTACAACCCAAGTACCGAACTGCAGTCCCTGGGGGAATCCACCTGAAACCCTCTCCTGGCATCCAATATGGCACAAGAGCACTACCAACCGAGAAAGCCACTGTCTTTCTCCAGTTGATCAGTGCGCCCCATGCACAACAGAAGGTCTCCAAAGCCTGCTCACATCTGTGCAGATTGGCGTCCTGGCCCTTTAAGTACAAGGCTGAGTCATCGGCGTTCTCAGCATCCTGTAGCTCATCTCCCCGAATAGGGAGTGCTAAGCCCCTCAGACCAACCTGCTGTGACACCAAAAATCTGCTCATCGCCTCCGCATAGAACAGAAAGAGAAAGGGGGCAAGAGGACAACCTTGTCTGACCGAGCGTGTGAGTATGAAGCGCTCACCTCTACCTCCTGCCAAAAGCACCTGACTGTGAGCCTGTCTGTACAAAGCTGACACCCCTCTGATCCAAGCATCTGAGAAGCCCATCCTGCGTAGAGTGCCCTCTAGAAAGTCCCAGTCAACTTTGTCGTATGCCTTCTCAAAATCGAGAAGAAGAATCACAAGGTCCTCCTCACCGAGTTGTGCCAGGGCAGAAGCCTCCCAGAAAGTGAAGATGTTGTCAAGGATACTGCGTTCCTTGACAAAACCTGTGTGAGTCCCATGTATAAGGCTCTCCAAAAGTGGCTGAATCCTCAAACTCAGAGCCTTGGCAAGAATTTTGTAGGCTGAGTTGAGGATGGTGATGGGGCGCCACTGTCGAATCTCATCCAAGGAGCCACCCTCCTTTGGAATAAGGTAAATCAGGCCCTCACTCATGCTATCAGGCATCACTCCTGTGTGCAAAATGTACTGAAAGGCACTACATAGATCTGGGCCAAGCAGGTCCCAGTACTCCAAGAAAAAGCTGGGAGTCAGCCCATCCTCACCTGGACAGCTACCACGAGGGAGGGCCCTAAGAGCCGTGTGCAGCTCCTGAAGCTGAAGTGGCTTCTCTGGCCTCCGGCGCATCTTCTCAGTCACAAGACAGGGCATCTGTGCCCAAACCTGCTCCCTGCATGCATCCTGCCGCTCTGACTTGGGCTCAACCGACAGTAACTCACGGTAAAAGTTAGTAGCAACTGCACGCATATCCTCGGGCTCACAAACAACTAACCCATCGGGTCTCCTCAACTGATTGACCTTGGCATGCGAGTGCCGAGGTCCCACTGTCTCAAAAAAGGCACCTATCACCGTGTCACCCACCTGAGTCCACTGAGATGCCTGTCGGTGAAAGGCAAACTCACTCCTCTGTGCTAGCGAGCTCCTGTCGAGCCTGCTGTAACTGCTCCTCCAACCATTGATTGTCTGGATGCTGCTCCTGCATCCTCTGTAGTGAAGCAATGCCTCGTCTGAGACGCTGCTCCTCCTCTCTCACTGGAGCCCGGCGAGCCAGAGACTCCTAGAGAAAAAAGTGACTAAGTTGAGCTAGGCCTAAGGCCACTCTGTCTGCAGGTAGAACCTGGCTGTCCATGCTCTTTGTCCAGAGAGCCTCTACCCTCTCTTTGAGTGCTGAGTCCAACAAGACCCGCTCTCGGATGCGAAGCATCGTGCTCCCACTCCTCTACCTGTCTGCCACTGTGAGGATCACTGGTGCATGGTCCGAGAAGGATGTCCTTGCCAGGATGCCCACTGATCCCCCCAAGTCACTGAAGTGGCCACTAGTGTAGAAGCGATCTATCCTCGATAGATTCACTCCTCCCACACTGCGGTCCGATCTAGAGAAGACAAGACTGGCTGGAGGCCTCACAAAGCCAGAGTGCTGCCATGTATCCTGCTGAGTCTGGGGGTGTCACCGCAAACTTGGCTAGTGGCCACAAAGTCTGCAACAAATCTGTAACTCCAAGTTCTCCCATCTGATGAGAGAACTCGAGAACCTGTGTATGTAACCATCCCAACACTGTGTCGAGGGACCACTCTGTCTCAGCCCTACCTCAGAGGGGAAAGGAGAAACCAACTGATGAGTCCAAGGCCTCTGTCCCCCTAGCGGCGAGGAACAAAGCATGGACCTTGAGGCAGGCTGCCTCGTGGTCTGCTGTGGAGTCACCGAGAAAGCGAGTGAACCCGTAGTCGAAGAAGTCCCAGCGGCGTCGGAGGTCAATGCTCGTCAGACCACGAGGGATAGCTGCAAGGGAAGATGTCTGAATCTGCAGAGGGGGCTGCAAGAAGGGCTGACCCTCTCTCGCTAGGCGACTCTTGGCAAAGGCGCTGCCAAGAGATCTCCTTGTCGCCGGCGAGGGACCAGTCTTCTGAGTCGACTGTGGAACTAGAGCAGGAGGGGGGGAGAAGGAGCTGGGGAGAGCGGGGGAGAAGAGGAGCGGGGTGGGGCGACAGAGGTAGAGGAGCGATGGGAGCAGAGGGCGGGGAGGAGGATGAGGAGGAGGAGGGAAACTTTGAAGGGGGAGCGGCTGTCGAGGGTGAAGCGGAGGTGGAGGCTGATGTAGGGGACTCCTCCTCCTCAAGAGGACCAAAGCGGTTCCCTGTGGGAACCCACTGTTGCTGAGTAGGCACCTGAGGGCCACTCTGAGTACCAGGCTGTTGTTGTGGCCTGTGGCGTCGACGGCCACGGGGCTGTTGCCTTCCCTCCTCCGTTGGAGCCCCAGGCTCGGGGGGTGGCTCTGAATCTGTGCGCTGTGCCGCTGACTGAGGTTGCGGCCCAGCCTTGGCAGGCTGGGGTAGAGGCTGAGGTGCAGGTCGTGGCCTCCTCCGTGGACAGGCCTTCGCTAGGTGGCCCATCTGTCGGCAAATGAAGCACTGGTTCGGGAGGCCCGAGTACTCCACACTCTGTCTAAACCAACCCCCACTCAACCGAGGCAGAAGGATGACCTTCGGGAGCGTGTGGGTATCTCTGACCAAAACTCGAACTGAGGGGATGCTAGCCACCTTGGCAGCTACTGATGCTGCCGTACGAGGTGTCGCCAGGACAGTCCCGATGGCGGAGCCAATCCTTGAAAGAAGTGGTACGTACTCCCTTCGTAAACCCGGAAAGCAGACTGAGATGGGGATGTCTGCCTCCTCTACTAGAACATCCGAAGTCGGGTCAAAACCATGACGCCACTGTCGAAAGTGGGCGCGTGATGCTCAGATGGCCAGTGGACTCATAGCTATGACCTTGGAAGCCATCTCGGAGGTCTCGAACTCGATCTTATAGTACCCCCGTCCGAGAATCTGGACATCCAAGATCTTGCCCACCTCTGCTAGAAGGCGGGCCTGGAGAAGGTCTCGCAGCTCTCCTCTGCTAGGTCAGGTGCCGAGAATCTTGCAAATGACCGAGGTCGCCTGCAATCGCTCTACCTCTGCGGCAAGGCTCGCTTGCTCTATAGGCGAGAGAGCAAGTCGAATGGTGGGCTCAGCGGGGTCGGGCGAGGGGGCTTCTGGCGAGTCCCTCCGTGACGAAGCTGGAGCCTCCATCTGTGTCTACTGCTGTGGCGTAAGAAAGGGACGACGGGATGGCGCTGCAATTGAGTGCGTCAACACTGCTCCAAGGAATTGAAGCACTTCCGAAAGTGCCGAATTGCAAGGAGTAACCGAGGGAAGGACCCCAACGGGCGGACAAACGGGCCGAGGCGGGGGGGGGGGGGGGGGGGGGTATTTTTCTTTTTCTTTTTTGGCGGGCTGTGGCAAGCGGGTAGGCAATGCACAACAGGTGGGACTAAGGGCGGGCGGCGGCAACTGGGGCTGCGGGTGGGGGCGGCAGCAGGGGCTGAAGGCGGGCGGACAAGGGCAGCGCGAGGGGAGGCAGCCAGCTGGGAGGCCAAGCAGCGACGGGCAGCGCTGGGGGGGGGGGGGGGGTTGGGTAGCGATGGCGAGTGAAGAGGCACAGCAGAAGCGAGCGTGCGGCAGTTTTCTTATGAGACTCAGCTGTAGGAAGTTTTCTTTGTAGTCGGCCATCTTCGTGCCCAATTCTTTTGTAGGGTCTACCCATGTCCTCTTAGTGTCCAACTGTATAAGATCCTGGTGGATGATTTTATTAATCTCCGTTTGTGTGATTGCCAGTGATGGAGCCTCAAGAGAGTATTGGAAGGGGGGTAATCTTTCCATACTGAACCCGTGTCTTTGAAACCACGAGGACAGTTGCGCATACCAGCATGATGTATCTCCTTTCATTACTAACTGTTGAGAGGATTCGAGGGCCAATCTAGTATATCGGCAATTATTTGTATCCCATAAACCATGTATAAAGGACACTGATCTGGTAAGAGCTTCAATTTCTATCGGAGGGGCAGCTAGTTCCGCTCGGGTAATCGCGTGTGTTGCGGAGGCCTTGGCTCTAATCATTCGGGAAATCATAGATACCAAACGTCTCTCCATTGACTTCCAATTATCCTGATCCACAGATGGTCCCCAAATGTGGACCCTATAAAGCATAGCCGAAGCCACCACAGTATCAAAGAGCCAAAGTTTTGTTCGTGGTTCCTGAAACTGCACTTGTGAACACATCCTCTCCAACCCTCCCAAGGCCGCAGAGGCTCTCGACATCCTCTCCAACCCTCCCAAGGCCGTATAGAGAGAGAGAGAGAGAGAGAGAGAGAGAGAGAGAGAGAGAGAGAGAGAGAGAGAGAGAGAGAGAGAGAGAGAGAGAGAGATGAAATGAAATGAAATGTTATATTAACTTCTTCAAAGGGCCAGAATGACCTATGAGACCAAACTGGTACAAAAGTGGTGAATCTGTTACAATGTCCGGGTACCTTAGTACTAAAGTACTAAGGGTGAAAGTGTAAAAGTGTGAAAATAAATGTGAAAAACTAAATACAAAGTATTAAATAAACTTCTTAGGAGCATTTTGGGTGTCTGGCTAGAATGCTTCTAATCCTTTGTTGTAGTCTCCTCCGGTGAAGTGTGCTTCTGCATCTTGGTCGTGGTCGTCTCGATTTCCTAAGCTCAATCGCTCTGTCAATTAGGGTGTCTTTGGTATAAATGTGGGTACTCCTTTGTGCTGGCTGCTGGTCTCTTGCTTCTCCTTCCACTCCTGCTTCTCTCGATCCGAAGAAATCTATGATCTGCCTCTGCGGCTGTAGTGCTCTTTGTCTTCTCATTAGATTATCCCTGTGCCGATGTAGTTCCAGTAGGTACAAGCCTAAGCATCTTTAATCTTGGTATTGCATGATTCTATCTAGAGGTCCAAAGCCTTCTTTAAATAGGCAATGGAAACGCCCACGTATCTCATAGTATATTGTGCAGTGGCATATGTAGTGTAATTCTGTCTCCGGCTCCATTCCGCATAACTTGCAAATTCTGCTCTTAGGTGGGATTCCCCTAAATCTGCCAAATTCAATTTCCAACTGGTGTGAGGATGTACGAATCTGACCAATAGCACATCTCAAACCATGAGACAGGTGGGTATCCATGTAGCTCGGGCGAATCACAAATCCATCTTCAGATAGCTGTAGGAAGTTTTCTTTGTAGTCGGCGGTCTTCGTGCCCAATTCTTGTGTAGGGTCTACCGAGGTCCTCTTAGTATCCAATTGTATAAGATCCTGTCGAATAATTTTATTAATCTCCGTTCGTGTAATTGCTAGCGATGGAGCCTCAAGAGAGTATGGGAAGGGGGGTAATCTTTCCATACTAAACCCGTGTCTCTGAAACCACGAGGACAGTTGCGCATATCAGCATGATGTATCCCCTTTCATTGCTAATTGTCGAGAGGATTCGAGGGCCAGTCTAGTATATCGGCAATTATTTGTATCCCACAAACCATCTATAAAGGACACTGATCTGGTAAGAGCTTCAATTTCTATCGGAGGGGCAGCTAGTTCCGCTCGGGTGATCGCGTGTGGTACGGAGGCCTTGGCTCTAATCATTCGGGAAATCATAGATACCAAAGGTCTCTCCATTGATTTCCAGTTATCCTGATCCACAGATGGTCCCCAAATCTGGACCCCATAAAGCATAGCCGAAGCCACCACAGTATCAAAGAGCCAAAGTTTTGTTCGTGGATCTTGAAACTGCACTTGTGAACACATCCTCTCCAACCCTCCCAAGGCCGCAGAGGCTCTGGATAATCTAGCATCCGCTGCTTTCTTGAGAGTAAACTTCGGTCCTGCAAATACCACACCAAGGTATGTGTATGCATCTGTGTACTCTACTGTATCCTGGCCATGTACAAATGTAGGTGCCGATCTCCTAACCCACTGCGGTGTGGTGTTAAACACCATAACTTTGGTTTTACCCAAGTTTACCCCACTGTCCTCCGCGAATCTATGTAATGCATCTAGCTGCCTCTGCATTCCATCTGGTGATTCTGCTATCAATACAATATCATCTCCATACAACAACAAAGGGATCCATGAGCGTGCAAGCTGAGCACCTCTGTCAAACTCTCTATGTCTAAAGGTCAAAATAACCTATGAGACCAAAAGGTTACATCCATGTGTGACTATAGTACAATGTCTGGGAAAACATAAAGATAAAAATAAATGAAGGTACCTAGAGTGGGTAGGTAATCAGGCCTAACCTACATCCTCATCAAATAATACACCATCTCAAAATATATGGGGAGGGGTACAATCACATGAGAGCTACTGAGGTGCACAATAGAAAAAGTAGTCAATGGCGATCATCTTATGAACTCTCTCATGGGTTTCTGCAGTATGGCCTAAATGTCCTGCATGGTTAGCTCTCGGGCGGGGGGGGGGGGGGGGGGGTCTGCTATGATCTGGAGCCTCCGATGTAGACCTCGTCTATGATGTGAAGATCCTCGCATCCTCGAGCATCGCGAGTGGCGAAGATGGATGGCTGAATCGAGAAGGATGACCCAATGAGGGTGTGACTGGGTAACCTGTGGTGGGCCATCCCGAGTAGATTCTCTGTAAAAAGGAGTGATTTGCCTCTGTATGGATCCTCCATGTGTAGGTCGTCTGCTCCTAAGGGTAGTCTCAGTGACGCTACGGATCTCTTGCAAGAAGAGACCTAGGCACCTCTTATCATAGTAACCCATGAAGCGGAATAAGGAGCCCAAGCCCTCTCTGAATAAGCAATGAAAACCCCCGCAGATCTTGTAGTATAATGTGCACTTACTCCCTGTGTTTGGCTCTCTGTGGCAAACCTGGCATAATCTCTCCTCTGGGGCTATACCTCTGTATCGGTCAGTCTCTACCTCCAACCGGTGAGATGAGGTGTGTAGCTGACCAACAACACATCTAATGCCATGAGATGGTGGGTGTCCATATATCTGGGGTGTGAGTCGTGTGGAGAAGAAGGTTCAATAAAAAGCTATCTTCATCCCCAACTCGTGTGATCGAGATGGTGTGCTAATCATAGTGACAACCCGAAATGGAAACAATAGAAACGGAAATGGAAACGGAAAAACCGGAGTTTCAAAGTTTCGACCGGGATAATAACTCACAGGGTGAAGTTGTGAAGTACATTGGATTCTTTAGCTTCGAAGGTAAATTTAGCCAGTTTCAAGCATTGTTTTTCCTGGACTCATTCTGTTTCTATGTCTTGGAATCGTTGTCTTTAGCAAAGAATTTTTGTCATTAGGGAATGTTTTCTCAGTTGTACTATCAATTGTATCTTTCTGCAACACAGAGCCTCTATTGCATAAGAGGACTCGTTCTTGCTCTTGTTGGATTCTTGGATACAGAGAAGTTTCGAAGTGGTCCTCATTGCTGTTTCTTGGTCCACTTTCTGTTATGTCATCTATAGCATCGGGACCATGGAGCCTAGATGGCAGGGGTGGAGTCCACAGGGGATCTGAGGAGGTCTAGACGGCAACAGGGGTGTGTAGCCATGCACAACATAGATCCAGGCACGCTACTAGCCAAGTGTGGATGGCCAAGTCTATATAAAGGGAACTCCTATGGTTGGGTTGGCAAGTTTTTATGCAGTGCTCCTATGCAAGGTAGATCCTTGGAGAGCTCTTCCAGGTCCTTTTAAGCCAGTGGCGTGTAAGTTGTAACGACCTCGTGTCACTTTCTTTCTGTTGGCATCGGTTTCCACATAGATCTCCCTCCATATTTTCTTTATCACAATTCCAAGTATGATAGCATCACCAAGTTACTTGTAAGGCTCCTGAAAACATTTTCAATGTCTACTCTCGGATTGCTGACCTAGGATTTAAGTCATCCTGAACATGCTTTCTTTTGTCCTGTTGATTAGTGCTAGCATTATCGTTCGTTGAAAATCTCTGCACCTGTTTTGATTAGCACGATTATTTTTCCTCCCCCTTTCACAAGCTTTGCTACCTATATCTCTGGAAAATTTGCGACAAGAACTAAGTTAGACTAGGTACACGAATAGGGCTTGCACTTGCTATGCCAAATTTGAAGTTATAAAACTGATTAACTCCACAAAGATGTCAATGTGATCAATTAAGTGCACAATTGGATTAATCCTTGCAAACTCTCAAGGATGCTATCAGGCGCAACATGTGCAACACCAAGCATTATTTGATTTTATTAAATTGGGGTGTGTCTGATAGTAATATGTGATGTATAAGAGCCTTATTTGCATGAGCAATTAATTGCTTGCTGCCTTTTGTTGATTTGGAAAGTGGGCTTCAAAGTGGTTCGATTTCTTTCTTGGGCTGTGGGTTCGAGCTAACATTTCAAGCTGTTGCATTGCCAACTTTGAATGCTTGCTCATCCTAAACATGGTTTTCATCCTTCCAACTTTTGGTGGTGTTGACAACCTTTTTCTTTGAATATTTCTGCTCATTTCAATGCACTTTCGTTATGTGCATCGTGTTACAGCATCGATGTACCCGTCATTGCAGTCATGGGGCACTTATTCACATGATTATTATGTGCGCCACCCCTTCAGATTCCTGGAGAAGTTTTCGGGTGATCTTAACCATCGCCATAGCAAGCAAGGTTTGTTTTAAGTTTAATCTTTGTCACTAAATTAAAGGAGTCTACATGCAATGATACAACCCAAATGTCAAACTTGATAGGGTTGTTGACATCTTAATGGGTTTTGTATCCCTATTGGGTTCTTGCTTCTGTTGAATTGTTCAAGCAAGTCTCTCCCAAAGTGATGCAGGACATTGCTCAATGGTTGGTAGTATTGCTAGTGAGATTGGGAGTGCGCAATATACAAGAAGCCATGAAGGAAGAGAGAGAGAGAGAGAGAGAGAGAGAAGAAGAGAATTTCAACGTTGTAGGAAACTACCCCAAGAGACCTTAAAGATCTATCCGACGAAGCCATGAAGAGAGAGAGAGAGAGAGAGAGAGAGAGAGAGAGAGAAGAAGAGAATTTCAACGTTGTAGGAAACTACCCCAAGAGACCTTAAAGATCTATCCGACAAGGAGAGTTGAACCCAAGACCTGTTATTATGAGAGAGAGAGAGAGAGAGAGAGAGAGAGAGAGAAGAAGAAGAGAAGTTCAACGTTGTAGGAAACTACCCCAAGAGACCTTAAAGATCTATCCGACGAGGAGAGTTGATCCCAAGACTTGTTATTATGAGAGAGAGAGAGAGAGAGAGAGAGAGAGAGAGAGAGAGAGATTATTGTGAAGGTACTAGATTGACTTTTCCAGCGGGTCTTCACTGCAAGAAGTTGCACTCCTATGACAACTTGGGTCCCTTCCGAGGATCAAGAGTTGAAAGTAAGTTGCTGCACCACCATGGATGCATAGTCACTCTGCTAGTACTTGTAGTTATTACAAGCTCCTTTGCAATAAACCCGGGAACAACGAAAGAATATTCAAATAAAGATCTATCTGATGGGTCATCAAACCGACGTCATTCAAGAGGAAATTGGCATGACCAATCTACCACAGTTGGTGATAAGTGGGTTATTTCAATTTCTTCTCTTATCCACACATACACGAGAAGAGAAGTTTTAATGCCCTAGGAACAATTCCAAGAGATATCAAAGATCTATCCGGCGAGTCTTGAACTCAAGACCTGTAAGAGGGAGTTGGGATTGCATAACTACCACGAGAGAGAGAGAGAGAGAGAGAGAGAGAGAGAGAGAGAGAGAGAGGCTTTAAGGTAGCTCTTTCAAATATTGCAAACATTCTTTGTTTTTAGCTTGTTACCCATCCTTACCATCATTTAGTCAAAGGTCATATGAATGGTGGTTGGGTCCATTTCTCTTGGTTTTATTGGTTCATTCACAAGTTTTTTTTTGTTTGTTTGGCTAAGAGGTGGGTCTATAAACTCACGTCTTTTTTTTCTCATCTTCTCCTTTCCACGAAAAAAGTTTTGTATGGTTTGGTGCACATTGGATTTTGCAATATTTCTAAAAAGTGAAGGATCTTTTGCACGTAGCAGAGGAGACTAAGTTAATCCTAGGTTTTGCTTTGGTACATAAGCAACTTTGCGGGAGACAAAATTAAACCACGGTTTTTGTTTTGGATCTCTCTCTCTCTCTCTCTCTCTCTCTCTCTCTCTCTCTCTCTCTCTCTCTCTCTCTCTAGTTCACTCTCTCTCTCTCTCTTCTCTCTCTAGTCGCGACTCCCGAGCCCTAGTCTCTCTGCAATTGTTGGTTTCAAGGGCGGCATCGAGCTTGCCATGGCTGCAACCTGGAGACATCGCCCTTGCGTCTAGTGACCTTCGACACCTATCCTTGCAACTTGCGGCCCCTCAGTTAGAGTTTTTGCAACTGCAAATGCTTGTGCAACTTGCACCCAGCAGGAAGCTCTTCAAGAGTTGTTTCCACTCCAAACCGGGAGCACCTTCAAGCTTTGAAGTCCCATGGCAAAACACAAGGGAGTATCCCCTGCAGCAAGACGAACCTGATTCTTTGTGGCCCCCCCTTGGGTGGAACCATTCGATCGTATCCAAGCTGAACTTAAGGAGCTGAAAGTAGAGAATGGAGAGCTCAATATACGCCTCGCCATTTGCGAAGCCTGGCTCTAATCTCTCGATTCTAAAAAACAAGCAAGCATATACCGCATTCTAGCCAAAACTATCAAGGTAGAGCATACATTTAGAATAAATGTGGCATCATTAGCCACTCAAATTCAAGAAAACACTGTCATCATCTCCTAGAAAGTGGAGGAGTGCTTACAAGAGTGTCGTCGTCGTGAAGGTCTTGCATTGATCGTTCGCATTGGTGGCTTGCCTTTCATTATAAAGTGTGGTTTTTGTCCTAAAGTCCGAGTCAAGGAGGGAAGAGGAATAATCATCCCACATGTAAACCAGCAGGCACAAACCGCATTCTAGCCAAAACTATGGAGGTAAGAGCATACATTTACAATAAAGGTGGCATCATTAGCCACTCACTTTCAAGAAAATACTTTCGTCGTCTCCTCGAAAGTGGAGGAGTGCTTACAAGAGCGTTGCCGTCGTGAAAGTCTTGCATTGACCGTTCGCATCGGTAGCTTGCCTTTCACGATAAAGTGTGGGTTTTGTCCTAAAGTCTGAGTCAAGGAGGGAAGAGGAAGAATCATTCCACATGTAATGGAGTCAAGCTGTAGAGCTACTTAAATGTTATTTCATGAATGAATAACACAAGTCTATTTTGCATTACATCTCCCTTGTTTATGGTGAACTTGTGATGGCTTAGCAAATACTCAAGACCGTGTTTATGAGTCCAAGTTAATTGATCTTGGAATCTAATACGCTTGAGTGATAATCTAGCCAACACACATTCACTTGTGTGCACGATGTTTATCTTTCATCCAACCTAGCTAGCACGATCCAATTTCTATCAAGTAATATTAAAGCACTAGGATATACTAAGCTAGGTTTCGTGCACACAAGTGAGTGTGTATTGGCTAGATTATCACTCAAGCAAATTAGGTTCTTGCACACCTAGCCCCCATTGTAAGTAATATCAATTCGTTGCCAAGGTTGGTTGGTTTAGCTCTCTCTCTCTCTCTCTCTCTCTCTCTCTCTCTCTCTCTCTCTCTCTCTCTCTCTCTCTCTTTTCTTTACGCTTTCGCATCATCGACTCTCTCTCTCTCTCTCTCTCTCTCTCTCTCTCTCTCTCTCTCTCACACACACACACACACACACACACACACACTCTCACTCACACACACACACACACACAGATGATGATGACGTTTATATTTTGAATATGATGATGTCAATTATGACATATGAGATTGAATACAATTGGTCACATGCTATGGATTGAGGGAACCAATCACTTGTGATGCTTGAAGGTTCTACAAATGAGAGTGGAAATTGAGACTCCACAACATGGCTAGGGGAGTGGTTTGTGTCGGAAAAAAAACAGGAAATTAAGCTTGGATGTGACAAAAAAAAAAGAGCACTCAAGTAGGGTTTGATGCTCAAGTAGGGTTTTATGGTCCAGTTTCAACTATGTCCAGCAGATTGGTAAAAGAGCACCCAAGTAGGGTTTGATGCTCATACAAACTCCATGTTTTCCAATGTCTACCTAAAAAAGAATCTTTCTTGTGCAATTGCAATACTTTTATAGTAAGAAAGTCCCTCCACTATTGGAGAAGCATAAATTTCGCTTCAAAACTAGAGAGAATAGAAGCATTGGACAAGGGGTACATTCCCTATCGGGATTATGAATAAGTTGAAGCACTATGCCATTACATGCCGTAAGTGCATATGGTTTTTCTTTTTTTATGGGCGCCAACATCCCCTTGAACAAAATGCATCTCTTTGCATCGCTAAAGATTATAATGTGACTGCAAGGTTGTAGAGGCTTAGGAAAAGCTTTGAGGATGGATGCTACATGGTCTCAAGAACAAGTTATAACATGAGATACATAATTTATGACTACTCCACTTTTGGAACTCACATTTGTACATGAATGCAATTAAACCAAACCAATTTTTGATGAGGGTATATTTTAACTTATTAGATGATACATTTTTTTAATTTTTCTTTACTAATTTCAAGTAGCTTTAAAGTGATTTAGGTGTAAAATTTCTTTGACCAGGTTGTATATTAGGATCCATATATATTGATTTCAAGTGGACTCCTAGAATGTTCGTTTATACATTTTGATCCATGTATATTTGTTGCACGTGTATGGCAATTATGGGTGCTTATTTCTAGATTTTGTTATATCTCATGGTATATTACATCTAGAAGTGTTTTGTGTCTTAACCGATATAAAAGAGATGTTACGACATAGTAGTTAGTATATGATATCTTTGAAAGACTTTACCATCATCAATAGATTTTGCTTTCAAAAAGCAGATTGCTCACTTTGAGATCACATCATAATTTCAAAGGCTCTCAGAATTGTGACCATTTTATGGTGATGGTGTGGGTAAACAACTTTGGAATGCCGGGGCACTTTTTTCCATTACTAGAAGATTTTCTCCTAGCTTGGATATGTATCCATCATTCTAGGGAAAGCCTTATCTTTATATTAGCATACTTGGAAATAATACTTCCTTTGTTGCGTGCTCTTGATATTCTCCTTCATCTTCGTCATATTTACTTGCATTTTTATGTTCGTACTTCCAACAATTGGTATTGCCAGCTTCAGCACCTTGTTGGTGTCGCATGTATCCTCATGGGCCACTTCCTCATATTGAAGTGATTTTTTGTACATAAGCTTAGAGCAAGTTGATCGAGTTTGGCATCATGAAAATTTTGATTTGCGCTCATTTTGACTTCCATTTTCACTACCGACGGTACTTCACATGCTAATTTTTCCTTTTGTGTAGGTGTTTCTACAATGTATGACTTTGGAAAACATGGAGTTTGTAAACTATTGTGACTTGGACTACATAATAGAGGTTGGTTTTGTGCAAGTTTTCCTCTAGACAAATAGCAAAAGAGGCATAGGGTAGGCTAACTTATCTGGCTAAATTTTCTTACCTGCATAAGGAGTTAGAATCAAAGGTTATAATTAAGGAGAAAGATAAGGATGTATTCTTTTGAAAAATCTCTAATCGCCGTTGTTGAATTGACTTTCTTGTGCAGAGAGTCCTTTATGGTTTGCAAGATTCTTACAAACTTCTTTCTCCACAATGACAATGAGTAATCTTGATGATATGAAGTTTGATGGTCTTGTGTCTATATTGCTACAAGAGGCCCACTCTAGAAAAAACAAGGCTAAGCAGTAAGTTGTTGAACGTGAATTTGTAGTTGTTCACAACAAAAGAAGAACACCACAATTACCCCTTCCAATGCTTCTTCAAGTAGCAACCCTACCCCTGCAATTGATGCTTTCAAGCAACAATAGTTATGAAAATTATGATGATTAAGGCAAGTAGAAGATAAACTATCATTATTGTAAGTAAACTGATAATCTCATCGAGCGATGTCTTAAGCTTAAGGCTAAAGAGCTTACAAAAAAAAGGCAAATGTAGCTAGTGTAGATGCTTCTTCAAATGCAAATATGATAAATACTGAGTAGGATGTAGGAAAGGCTTCTAGTGAACACTATGTTCATGATGCATGTATCGCAAATTCTATGGACCATGTGTGGTACTTTGATGGTGGTGCAACAAAGCCCATTACCACAAATTTTTCACCACTTGAGATTGTCCCAAACCACGATTATTGTATAATGCGCCAATAATGCCTCCGATCCTATTACTAGAGTTGTATATATTATGTTTACTATAGATGTGATTTCCTTCACGCACTGATGCTTTGTATGTACCTGGGATCAAGAAGAACCTTTTGTCAAATTTACACTTGCAAACTTAGGTTTATACCCCAACAACCTCCCACTGAAAGTCCAATGTGGTACTTTAAGTGTGAGAGAAGCTACTATACAAGATAATATACAAGAGATGTAGAGAAGTGATGTACTACCCTACACCTAACTGCTTGCGAAAATGCGCAAAGCTCTCTGAGGGAAGTCCTTTTGTAAGTAGATCAGCAGGATTTTCTGTGGTGTGAACTTTGACAAGCTAAAGTTGCTTATCCTCAAGCATTTCCCTGATGAAATGATACTTCACATCCACATGCTTTGTCTTTGAGTGATAAACTGGATTGCGAGCTAATTGTATAGCACTTTGACTATCACAATATAACACAGGCATCTCTTCTTTGATTCCCAAATCTGTTATTAGTCGATTAAGCCAAATTGATCTTTGCATGCCTCTGATGATGCAACATATTCAGCCTCTGTAGTAGACTGAGTAACACAATCTTGTAATCTAGAACGCCATGATATTGCTCCACCAGCCAATGTAAAGACATACCCTGACGTAGACCTTCGGTTGTCTAAGTCACCTGCATAATCTGAGTCTGTAAAACCCTTTACACTTAGCTCCTGACTCCCATAGCATATGCGCATACTCATTGTAGCTTTCCGGTATATCAATATTCCTTTCACTGCCTCCCAATGTTTCTTGCCTGGGTTTGACATGTATCGACTTACTACTCCCACTGCAAATGCAATGTCTGGGCGAGTAGCAATCATTGCATACATCAAACTACCCACTGCAGACGCATATGGAATCTTATCCATTTCAGCCTGTTCTTCCGCAGACACAGGACAATCTTGTTTGCTAAGTTTCACATATGGTGGCAATGGAACACTCAATGCCTTTCCTTTCTCCATATTGAAACGTTGCAAAACCTTGTCAATATACTCTGTTTGAGATAACCAAATCAACTTCTTTGATCTGTCTCTCTCAATGCGCATACCAAGTATATGACTTTCCTCACCCATGTCTTTCATGTCAAACGATTTTGCCATCTTTGACTTCAAAGCTGAAATTTCTTCCAAGTGCTTGCCAACAATCAACATGTCATCCACATACAAAATAAGTATCAGCCAGCTGCCATCCTTAGCCTTCTTTGTATATAGACAGTGATCGAACTCACTACGTTTGTAGCCTTGAGAAAGCATAAACTTGTGGAACTTATGGTACCATGCCCTCGGTGATTGTTTTAAGCCATAAAGACTCTTTAACAACTGGCATACCAAATCTTCCTTGCCTTTCTCAACAAACCCTTCTGGCTGCTACATGTAAATTTCCACATATAAATCACCATGCAAGAACGTTGTCTTGACATCCATTTGGTGCAACACCAAATCTAATATGGCAACCAATGCAAGAAAGCATCTCAATGTAGTCATCTTGACCACCGGAGAGAAGACTTCATCAAAGTCAATGCCTTGTTCTTGCTTAAAGCCCTTGGCAACAAGCCTTGCTTTGTACTTTGGCTGACTATCATGAGCGGTGAGCTTATACCTGTAAACCCATTTACAAGGTAGAGCCTTTTTGCCCTGTGGTAATTTAACTAGCTTCCATGTCTGGTTTTTATGCAGAGCTGTCATCTCTGACTGCATGGCCAATTGCCAATTCCCGGAGTCCTTCATTTGCACTGCTTCCTTGTAACATGAAGGCTCATTGCAATCAGTCAAGATGACATAGTTCATAGATGGAACAAACCTATCAGGAGGTCGCGTGATACGTCCAGATCTACGCAAAATAGGTGGCTCAGGCTCAGCCACAACCTGTGGTTCCACTCTATCCTGTCCTTGCTCCTCTTGAGCCCTGACATTTTGTCTTGCATGTGCAGGTCTATCTTCTTGGAAGACAACTCTTGTAATCTCCTCAACCCTCTCTGGTTTAGAATGATATTTGGCTTCATTAAAGTGAACATCATTGCTGCGGATAACCTTTCTGGATTCGGGATCCCAAAGTCTGTACCCCATCTCACCAGAATTACCATAGCCTAGAAAGATGCACTTTCTACTCTTTGGCTCAAGTTTGTTCCTAAATTCCTTTGGAACGTGAGTATATGCCTCACAGCCAAAGACTCTGAGATGCTTATATGAGGGCATTTTGCCTGACCATACCATCTCTGCCACTGAATCCTTCTGCAAAACCTTGCTAGGAGATCTATTTATAAGATGAACAGCTGTTGATACAGCTTCAGCCCAAAACCCATTTGGCAGTTGTGCATTAGACAACATACTTCTGACCTTCTCTTGTATGGTCCTATTCATCATCTCAGCAACACCATTTTGAGGAGGATTGTAAGGAGCAGTAAGTTCACGTTTTATACCTTTTGACTCACAAAAGTCCTGAAAGGCCTTTGAAACATACTCTCCACCATTGTCAGTGCGTAAGCATTTAAGCTTCTTGCCACTCTGATTCTCGACAAGTGTCACAAACGTTTTGAAAACACTAAACGCTTCATCCTTGTGCTTGAGAAAGTAAACCCATACTTTCCTCGAGTAATCATCTATAAATGTCATAAAGTAAGAAGCTCCCCCTAGAGATAGGTTAGGCATAGGTCCACACAAATCACTATGAACAAGTGCCAACTGTGTATCTCTTCTACTGCTTCTATGCTTATGTGGCTACTGTGTTTGCTTACCATACAGACAATGTTCACAGAATTCAAAATCATTAAATGACAAGCTAGGCAAATAACCAGAACGAGACAAGGTTTCCATTCCCTTCTTGGACATATGTCCTAACCGGCTATGCCACAAAGAAACGTTCGGCTACTCGGTTACATTGATTACATTTTTAGAGACATTTGAAACATAAATCATGTAAAGTCCTCCATACTTTACTCCATGTGTTACTGTCATAGAACCCTTGGATATCTTCCACATATTCTGTCCAAAAGTGGTGACATAGCCAGCATCATCAAGTAAACCTGTGCTGATCAAGCTCTTTGTAATTGCGAGAACATGTCTCACATTCTTCAGCGTGAAAGAAGAGCCATTCTGAAACTTCAATTGAACATCTCCAACACCTAAGATCTCACATGTCTGCCCATTGCCTAGCCGAACATGATCTTTAGTGGTCACATAAGAGGTAAACCACTCCTTGTTTGGAGACACATGAAGTGATGCCCCTGAGTCTATAATCCAGTCACTCAGTGCATTTCCATCAGATGCTATAAGAAGAGCTGAGTCCATTGTATTTTTCAAGAAGTAGATATCTCCTGACACTAGACTGTCATCCTCTACAACAGTGTTTGTCACATTTATTTCTTGAATCTTGACTGAGGACTTGTTCTTCTCACCATGGTCTTCTGCTTTCTCTTTGCCTTTTTCTGCTTTCCATTCTCTGCAGTCTCTTTTCATGTGACCCTTCTTGCCACAATGGTAGCGTTCTATGTCACTCTTGCCTTTAGCACTGCGGGACTTGCTACGAGACTGATCCCTCTTTCCACCTTTGTACTTTTATTTGGTCCTTCCCCTGACAACTAAGGCTGTTCCTTTGCCTTTGTCCATTGTCTTTTTGTTGGTTTCTTCAGTAAGCAGACTGCCTTCTACACGTGCTATGGTCAAACCATCTAGAGGTGCAGAATTACTCAAAGTTGTGCGAAAAGTGTCCCAACTTTCCGGCAATGTGATCAACAAGAACATAGCTCTAATAGGTTCATCAAACTTGACACCTTGAGCTGACAACTGACTGTAGATGGTGTTGAATTCATTCAGATGATTGGACATAGGTGTCCCTTCTTTCATCTTCAAGTCAACAAGCTTCTTAAGCCAATATACCTGTGAAGCTGCACTCTGCTTCTCATAAAGATCACTCAGCTTTGTCCATGCTTGATAAGCCGACATCTCGTCTGCTACATTGAAGTAAACGCTTTCTGCCAAAGTCAGCATAATGGTAGAAAGTGCCAATTCATCCATTTCGCTCCATTCATCTTCGTCTATATCTTGTGGTTTTATCCCCTTGAGATTTATAGGTTTTATCTGCTTCTTTTGTACCAACACATCCCAAATCTGCTTCTTCCACAATGGGAAATTGGTTCCATCCAGCTTCTTGATATTGTAAAGAGCAGTATCCTGTGATCCAGCCATAGCTACGCTTCACAGTAGTTTACTTTCCTGGGAAAAATTCGCCAGAGTTTCTCCTGTAAATTGATCTCTGAACCAATATCAACCTGTCAAATGAACCAATAAAGCTTCACATTCTGCAGAAATTTTGGTAGAGTCTCCTTTGTAAAATGGCTCTGGTGTACTCAAAAACAGACCAAAAACAGCTCAAAAAACCACTGTCTCTAACACTATAAGCTGTGGGTAAACCTGTCCTACACCTGTACTGTCTCACTGTCTTGTCACTGTCCTGTAAGCAAAGACTGCGACAATGCCTCAACGGCAGTAAAGCAAAGATGCAATCCCAACTGTCTAACTCACAGTCAATACATCCTAGCTGCCTATCTAAGGGTGCTCGAGGGATCGCTCCAAGACCTGTATCACTGAAAGGATCTCAACATTCGAGAATCCCCCAGCTCAATAAAACCTCACTCGACCCTCAACAAAGGCTGCAGTAAATCTGACAGTACATAGACTTCCCACAAAGTCATACATCCACAAATTTCCCACTATATGATGTAACCGCTACAACGGTTGTTTGCTGCGTGACTCACAGCCAGCAAACCCTCAACAGACATACATCATCTCTGACAATACATCCCATGTGGAAGTACTTGCAATGTCAGGATGAAATCTGGAATATCAAGCAGCAAACACAAGCTACCTGATGAACTGGTGGATGTCGCCTACAGTCTGTGTGTAGGTACGCCCGTGTCGTATATGACACGCCTCCAAGAACTGTAAACCGTCCTTCGTTGTGTAGACAGCCACAAATCAGCAGTTTGGGAGTGCCGATATCCTCAGCACTTGCAGTCGTAGGCCGAAACCCCAAATTTGCAGAGTCGGATCTGCACCCGCTGAGACTACGTAGTCGAAAATCGCCTGCGCAGATCTTTTTCAAGCCGAACAGTGGCCAAGATGACCTCAGAATGAAATTCTGAGAACACCAAGCCCTTCGAGTTGTCCCACAAGATTTGGGGCCGTGTCTTCGCCTGTCGAATCTCACTCCAATCTGAGCAGGTGACTCTGGCTACCTGCAAATGTTGCCCCGAGCCTCGATCTGAGCTCTGATACCAGTTGAAGGAGTACGAGCGGAAGTGCGACGCGAGAGAGAGAGCGAGAAGAAGAGCACAACGATATGGTGAACTCGCTCTACTGTAATGTGTAGAGCATAGTGAGTTCTTATTAGGTTTTACAAAAGAATATGTGTACATACCTGGTGGCCCGCCCACTTACATGGGCGACCACATTGGGCTTTATACCCCAACATTGCATACATAGGTATATTAGTTAAAGCCTTACTTTTGCAATGGATGAACATTGATATGGCTATGCTGATACTGGCTCTCTTGCAGGTTTTTGATCACGTCTGTAAAGGTAGGGTAGTGAACAGCAGATTATTGCTTAAAATCTCGAAACTGTTCATTTAACTTATGATTTTGGAATGAGTAAACTTCCTTGGTACGGGTTTCAATGTTTTGGTATATGATGGCTCATGTGCCATATTTGAGAGGATAATTGGATGGGGGAAATCTTATTGTTGCTGGGGGATGAAAACATCTGTTGACCCATCTATGGATAGTTGGTTTCTCAGTTAATCATAAAAATTACCTCTGATCAGCTAGTCATAAGATATACTTCATATTTGGTAGATGCTAGTTCTGTTATGTAGTTTACTGTTGCATGATCTGTTTAAGTTGAGGAGGTTAGCTGGTCCCTTAAATGGACTATTATTACTTACTCAATGTTGTCTATAGCAGGAATACCCTCTGAAAATATATTGGAAAGTAAGCATGATTAGAGGTTACTTGGCTCGGGTTCATTACCTCGGCCTGAGGATAATGGCGGACCCGCTTGTGGGGACATCTGCCTTGGCACCCACCTGGTTGATGTACATTATGAATTCTCATTGTTTATAAATAGATTTAGAATCTCACGTTGGTTCTCTGGTCTCATATCCAGTATACCGTGTGTTAACTATGGATTGGGGACAATTGTCTTGGAACTGTTTTTGGTTATTTTTTTGTGAAAATTATAAGCAAATGTGTTAAGAAGGTGATTTATGGGAAAATGTGTATTGGAGTCTTGGCATGGCTGTGCTCGGTTACCGATCCAAAACTGACATCAGGTCTTGAGTTGTCCTTGGCTGATTTAGTCTAAGTATGGTATGTGACAGCTCTGGCCGATTGTTTTGATGTACATACCCATTGGATTATGAAAAAAGATAAAGTAATGACTGGTATAACTGCAAAATTGCCACAGTAACTGCATCCTTATATACAATTAAAAAGAGTATGCAGTTGTAGGCACACAAATTGATTGGTAACAGAATATTAAACAATTTGTCAGCAATAAACATTAAACTGTAATATAATCAAACGCATAAACAATGGTAAATTTCAAAAACTATAGAAGTCTAGGGTCGCTAATTTAACATTCGAAAGGCACTAGAGGTCAACTATTAATACCATGGGCAAGCTTCTCAATTTTGTCTGGTTAATTAAGCTGTTTAATCGTCGCGAGAGCCAAGTATTTCATGTCCGAGGGGGCTGACTAGAGGCTATATCTAGAAGACCTTGTAGTTAAGCTACGATAAAAGGAATTGCTCATGAAATCATCACCTGACTTATTTCCTTTTCTTTGATCCCCCAAAGTCTTTTCACATTGATTCAATTTTGATGCGTGTGCTTATTTTGTATACCTTGGGTTTTTTGCTTTTCAAGGAAAAGCGCCACATTGGGAACCTCTAGGGCTCTAGTACCATAGGCAATACATGTGAGTGAAGTACCAAATTAAGATTTTACATTATGGCACTTTTGATTTATTTTTTGTTTGTTTTCAGCAGTTCAATTTTGTAACTTTTGGGGTGCCATATGACATTGTTACCCTCCCCAAGCTCATCACACTAGTAAACTCCGTTTATAACACTTAATCTAAAGGTTAATAGGGACTAAGCCCGCTAGAAAGCCCTAGTACATTGCACACAATGTTGCCTAAATCGGATCAAGAACCTAAAGTAACCATTGATTATTAGGAAAGAATGTGAAAATTGATCACATCTACGTACCAAATGAAACATGTTCATTAATAGAACATATCTTGCTACATGTGTAAACAACTATCCATTGAATTTTCTTAGCAAAACTTGTAACCTTAATAAGTATCCGACAGTTTTTTGTCACTAAAATTGTTCTTAATATGATGTGTTCAAAATGGTCTAACAAATGGATCCAACCAATACGTAGGGATTCTGTCATGACACATTATTGACATAACAAGCACCGATGTCAGTCCCAGAGTCTCATATTCTCCTCATGTGGAATATGTCTCATATAAGGATGTCCAAAAAACGACATCCTTCAAGTACAATATGTACTTGTGTGTGGAGGTGATTGTAAACACTCAATGACATGGTGAGGTGGGCCCTCATGAACCTTGCTCCACACTGGCTAAACCAAACTTTGTGAGTTCCTACACCATTTTGTATCCCTTGTAACAACATGTGCAAAGACAAACCCTACCATGTAGGTCCATAATTGTAAGGTGCAAAAGTATATCCGGTACACATTTGTCCCAAAATTCTTTGCTCCTCTATGACCTTGTCATTTGTCTAAAGGTCAAAATGGATGAAAGCATTCTAGCTTATACATCCTACTTCAAAAACTCAATAAAATCATATACAAAAATCAAATAAAACTAAATCATATGAGTACTTGGAGGTTAAACTTAGCATTCACTTACTCATAGTTTGCTAAATCTGTGTGTCATTTTTTTAAAACCTAAGTCAATGGATAGTACTTTGGCACAAAATAGAAGCCCTAAGCTTTGTTACCCCTATGAGAGAAATTTCCTTCACTTGAATTTGGCTCATAGCCATGTATGCTGAGAAATTTGAATTGTTAGAGGTGCCTTGCATGCCCTTGTGGCTTTGTTCATATGGATCTCCAATAAAAAATGAGATAGACATGTTGCCAATCTTCCCCAAGTTTGTATGCTAATAACATCGTCCAAACTTTGACTTACATGCAAGCAGCCCTAAAGTGAAGCCTTGCTTTGCATAAGTTCATCAAAAAGATGAGATGGAATAGAGCTTGAGTGCTCATAGCTAACAAGTGCTCTTATTGACACACAGATAAAGCCCAAGAAAATCGATCTTGTCGAGCTTTTATAGAGAACCGACCTTGTCAAATTGTACATCGTATATGGAGAGTCTTGATATTGCCCAATATTGAGAGAGATAGCTCACGAAGTTTAGTAATCCAGCTTCATCTAGCTGCCAAGTTCAATTTTTTGTTATCTCCACCCTTGGCATCAAAGTTTGTATTCCCCTTGGTATGGTTGGCTGATATAGAATGCTACATATATGTAGAAGTTGTGCCATACCCTGGACCATTGTTGTGACCAACTTAAGTGCAGAAACATTTTGCTTAGGGGCCATGCCCTAACAAAAATTATAACCCCAAACTTAGAGATGAAGAAAGAGAGACTCCTGCCAGTGTCTTGAACTACAAAGATCTGGCCATGCCAAACATCTTTGTACCCTTTAGAAATTCTAGTAATAGGCCTTGCCATAATAACAATTTCCAAGTATCCATGACCTCGGTGGATCAAGAGATATCTCCTTGAGATGTTGAAGCATTTTCGATTGGCCTTTCTTTTGTATCAAAAGTTAACCTCTTGGAAACCTTATGCAATATCAAATCATACATAAAGCAAAAAAAATTATGAGAATTGGAAATCTCAAACCTGATGATTGTACTCAATTGAGGTGCTCTGATTGATGCATTTCATGGGGAAAAGTCCTGCTTCTTATTGAGACCGTTTCTTACTCAATCCTTGCTTGACTCTGGTCTTCAAACCAACCTTTGGTATGTGCTAATAGTGTATTTGGAAAAAATGTGGTGGTGATTGTAATTGTCACAAGCCTTTCTTCTATCTTGAGTGCTTAATTGCACAATTATGAAAAACTTCCATGGAAGCATACACAACTCTCGCATGCCATAGCTATCAAGTACATTTTGATCAACAAAAGTAAACATCAATTGCGTACCTCATGAACTACTCATGTCAACTTGCCTTGCCATCATAATAATTGATCTAATTTCAATCAAGAATAAAACTGATAAATCCTTTGTCAAATACCTTTACTTGTTTCATATAGAATGTATTTTTTACAATAGATTTCCTACTTCCTACTGAGGGCTTGCTCGATTTGCAACCCAAGTCGAAGCTTGTGAAATCTATAAATGTTGCTTGCATGACTTGCATGGTGTGGTGTGTATATCCTACTCCTCGCATGCCTTGCATGCCTTGAAAAGCTAAAGCCCTGTCAAAAATGTGGCAAAACGTGGGCAAATTTCTTCCTTCGTGAGTTTCTACTCTTAGTTTCCTAGAAGCCCTGCATGCATATCGATGTGCAAGAAGTGCATGTTGCCAAGATGACTATGATGAGATTAAAACTTCATGGCTCTTTTGCCAAGCTAAAGGTGCATGCAAGGTTCGTTTCCTCCATGGGGACAAAGGTCCCTTAAGGTGCGCATAGGGCACTTTAGGGCACCCTGTGTGAAATACATGGAAGAAAAAAATGGCATGGCGTCATCTACCACATCACAGCACAAAGGAAGGAAGATGAGATTGTTACGACTCATACAGGCCTTGTCATGGCCCAATAAAGAAATGCAAAAATGGCATGGCGTCATCTACCACAGCACAGCACAGAGGAAGGAAGATGAGATTGTTACGTCTCATACAGGCCTTGCCATGGCCCAATAAATAAATGCAAAATCATCTCCTTACCATGATGCTTCTCTACAGCACCATCATTACCATAAATTGTGATGCCCGCCATGGCATCCGTTACCATTCAATGGAGATTTCCCGCATCCTTCCCCTTTATCAAAAAATTCTCCCATGCAAGGGAGTACTCATCCTCATGGGAGAGAGATAGAGATAGGATCCTTGCACCATGACTGTCTCCTTCATCCTTGGAAAAGGATTACCCACGGTCCCTAGCAACTTGCCATGGGTAGAGAGAGAGAGAGAGAGAGAGAGAGAGAGAGAGAGAGTCCATCCTCCAAGATCCATGCCTACTTTTCTCCTCCTCCATAGCTGCCCGGAGCCACCTTTCTTTGATACCAACATAAGACAAAAGGGACTTGCATGTACATGCAAATCACATCCCAACCATGCCCTATAGAGGCCCCTGACCATGCCCTATAGAGGCCCCTGACCATGCTATTTATAGGATCCCCTTTACCGCATGTCCGTCCTAGCCGTTGGCCTACCCTAGTCTTACATTGGGCGTGATAAATGAGGGTCACAAAATGGATTACACACTATAGCCATGCCTCTAGTATTTTCAACCCACATAATAAGCATTAGCAATTGTACAAAGAGGCTCTTTTATAGAGCTCAAATAACTCAAGAACAGCTATATAAATACCAAGAAAAAATAGTAAACATTTTAGCACCTTATCCAACGAGCTAGGTAGAAAAAATTGCAAACTATGTCAATGTTTTGCTAGAATTTGTTTCTATGAAATAAAAGAATGTTCGATGACCTAGGAAGTTAAAATCCAACTACTTAGTTCTTTGCCAAGACTCAAAAGTATGGATAGAAGATAGCTTTTATGTATAGTTTATAGTGTTTTCTATAAACAAATATAGAATCCTATGTGCTCTCACATAGACCAACTATTTGCATACAAATTAAAGCTTTGTCATTGATGGGAACGGGATCGTACTAGCTAAGGTGGGTGATAAACAAAACATTTTGCACACAAGTGAGTGTATGTAGGCTAGATTGTTATTGTTGGGAGCAAGGGTGGGCTTCCACCCTTGGCCATGAAATATAACCTTTGACCTTGGCTTGATGGAGAACGGAAAAGAGAGAGATGGCAAGGGAAGATGTTGACATAGAAAGTAAGAGATGGAGATGTTGACATATCTACACATAATAGTACACAGAGAAAACAAGGAAGGAAAGAGACAAACTCTTACAGAAGAAGATGACACAGGGAAACTCCATAGCCCAAGACATAGGTTAAGAGAGGGGAAAGGGAAAATTGAGAGCATCTACACAAGAATGGCCTAAAATTGTAGCCCCAAACTCTACGACACCTCTTGTGGAGTTTGATATTTAATATTTGATATTACTTGTTGGTGCCAAAAATTGGAGGCCCCTCTTTTACACTTGTTCCACTTTAGTTGTGATTAGAGCATATCACTTATTGCATGACCCTCTTAGGGGGGTGAGTTCTCACTATCCTAGTGACTTATTGTAAAAATGTAAAATGGCAGAGGAATTTATTTCTTGCCGATGTCTTTTCCTCAACTCCCAGAATTCCAATCTACAAGTCATCAACTCACTGTTAGTAAAAAAAATAGAAAGATAGCACAATAATTATCCATTACACTCCAACTATCCCTAGTAAACCACATACAACAAGAGGGTTCCCAATCTCATTACATCCCTCCCTCCAGGGATAGCAATTGTCCTCAATTGCTCAATAGACAATAAGCTGGACCGTGAGTGATGAAATGTGTGGAGAAGATTAGGGAAGTTTCGATATTAAAAAAATAGGCATCCATTTAGCATCTTCCCTAGGGTGGCCTTTAAAAGTCAAAAGATAATAATTATAAACCATGCGTGGCACATAAGGTGGCCACAAGGCTAAATATTTGAAAGGAAAACTTCACCAAAAATTTAGTACCTCATAGGCTAGTGAGTCTAATGTTGCAATGTAAAGGATTGGAAAATATGCAGTACCCTATTTTCTTGTTGAATTGCACTTCTTAGGGAAATTTTTAATGAAAATTTTATTAGGCACACATGCTTTTGTCTCTATTTTCAAATTGAGTTAACATAGTAGCAGTAAATAAATTAGTGATACAAATCTAGTAGCAGTTGAATAACATGACATTTGGCCTTTTTCCCAGTAAGTGTTCAAACAATTGGAAATTAAATACTTATCTTGAGTTTATTGATTTGGAAGTTTAGAATGCTTGACTCATCCGCATCGGAGAGAGATTGCTTTTGGTGTCTATCAACATTGGAATTAAAAGTGGCCTTTGTGCCTTGATTAATAGCATGAAGATTGAAAAATATATAACATGGAGTTATCAATGATAAACCACGATTGCCACGTACTTATCCATAAATGATAGAAAAAATCAATGTTGCCATGACTCAGGTGGTTGCCATTGAAATTATGACAATTAATATACCATATAGTTAATGCAAAATTTTCAGGAAAACTCAAGAAAGTGTAATAAACTAATAAGCATTGTGGATAGCATATCTGAGAAATTATGACAATTAATATACCATATAGTTAATGCAAAATTTTTAGGAAAAATCAAGAAAGTGTAATAAGTTTAAATTGATCTACCTTGTTTTCGAATAGGGTAAGTTGGTGATGGCTATCACAAGCCCAATAACATGCAACTGTTGTTGAGGTTTCAAAAACCACGACGAACACGAGATCCATAATACTTGAATGCCTTTTTGATGTGTGAATTATTTCTTTTGAAGCCGTAGAAGTTTTGATTTGTGTGGATTAAAATTAGTAGCCAACAAAGGGCTTGTCAAAGTTGGGCAGCCAAAATATTAAAGATTGAGTGGTTGAAAAGTAAGGTGGTTGAGCGGCCAGGGTTATGGAGGTTGGGCAGTCGGGCAAGAATTCAATGGCCCTTAAAGATGAATAGTTTTGGTTTTAACACTAGAATGGTAACATGACACTTTTATGTCCTTGGACACTTTTGTGTCGTGTTAAGTGACCATTTTGCTTGAATTATTTGAAGAGTATGAAAATGAATTTCTAGGTTCTATATATCCACAAATTTGCCTTATGAGCTGAAAAAAACTTAGCATTTTTTTTGGAGTATCAATCTCACCATTAACCTTACTCGTGCACAACATTTTTGAACTTAAACTGTGTGAAAAAACGGGTCCTGTTTTTTGCTTTTTTTCAATTTTTGGCAACTATACCACTCTAAACTTCATGTTTGTGAGGTTTATATGGCTAGAGGTTAGGCCATCATAGTTCTCAACATGTTTGATGCTTGTAGGGAGAGCTAAGTGTTAAAATTGAAAGTTATGACCAATTTACAAGAATTGCATAATCCTGTTTTTTGGCCAAAATTAGCACTTTTATGATTTTTTTCGTGGCTTTCTTGATATCCAAATTCAATTTTGATTGTGTAAGTGTAATGTATAACATAAATCTAATCTTCCTTGAGTTTTGGGGGACCAAATATGCTATATAGCATAGTATATGATGATGGTTGAGTTTTTTGATTGCTGAAGAATACGATACATTTTAGAGTAGCAGGTATAACTTTCTTAATATTGCTAGTTTCTTAGGCCAATTGTGTGTATTTCGTAGGTAGTAACCATATCTAATCATAGACTACAAACTTGGCTAGATATTGAGTAGTTTCTATGGGTTTCTAGAGGTCATAATGCTAAACCCAGTTTTTTCATGTTTGCTATATTTAGCACTTTATCATTGCCCCCAAGGTTCCAATTGTAAGAGATCCATTATCCTTTTGACATGCTCCATGGCTCCTTTTGGATCCAAAGGCCCAAAGGGAACTAAGAAAACATGTATATAGTATATGTATTGAGAGTGACTATAGAAACTTTGATGATAGGTCCGCAGAATGGCAAAAATGCAACTTTTTTGTACCTATTTTTTTTGCCCAAAAAAAAATTAGTGAGGTAGAAGCAACCATATGTTTTGGTCACCAACCCATTGAAGTTAACGGGGCATTTTATCTCATATCCTACAAAAATCCCCACTCTTATTTATATGCAATCAACCGTAAGAAATTGCTGTTTTGGGCAAAATGCACTAGTCCATCAACTTTGGAGGCTTGTAGTGACCAAGGGATGAGAAAAATTACAAGTTTCTCATTTTTTCCATATGTAGTAGTTATTGAACTATAAGCTCATGAAAGGATTTTTCAAAATGAGTGGATCTACTATTGTTTTGGAATTTTTTTCCAAAACCCTGAAAGGACACTTTTATGTCTTGTTAGGTTACCGTTCTAGTGTTAATGGGAGGAGCAAAGGAGGTAGAGTGTGGGGTCGGCCAAAGTATTGTGGGTGGCCAAAAGTGGTGGTCAATAGGGTAATGGTGTGAATAGGTTCCTGAATTATTTTGATGACAAGATAATACGTTTGGCGGCCAATTTATCAAATTCTTGCTTTATGCAATAAAGCATGTGAAAAAAGGCGTTTGTTACATTCATCCAAGCATTGCTTTAGCTCGAATTCATACTCTCCTTGTAGTGTGGTTTTGGAGACCATTATCATCTGGTCTCCTTTGAAACGAGGGTGGGAGGAATGGTAGCCCATGGCTGCTGTTCAAAAATTATATCGACACCTACCTCAACAAACGTCTCCACCATAATTTTGGGTTGAAAGTTAAGTCTGTGGGTGGGACTAAAGCTTTAGAAAACTATTTTATTTTGTTTTTATGACTATAATAATTTATTTTCTTTTTGAATATAATGTTTATTGATGTGTTGGACACCAACATACAGGGACATGCTTAGAGGCGTTCACTGAAAGGCATGCGGCATGCAAAGGTTTCAAAGCCCACCCTTTAAAGGTTTAAAGTATGGCCAGTATCAATTTAGTTTACATATTAATAGTATGAAAAATAGTAATTATTGAGCAGCACTGCGAGCAGAAGAGAAAACGTTGGCGACTTGTACCCGCCTGTACAATTTGCAATGGCCCAAGATCATCTTGAGATTGATGGCGACTTTTTGCAGGGAGGTAAAATCCTTGGAGCGCAAGAAGAGCCTTTTGAGGCATGGGAGACCATGTTTAGTGAAATGAAAGCAGTTTGGTGATCATGCCGAGAGCTGGCAGAAGAAAGAGGGCGATAGTGTGGGCAAAGCATGGTTTAGTGAAATGAAAGCAGTTTGGTGATGCCGAGAGCTGGCAGAAGAAAGAGGGAGATAGTGTGGGCAAAGCATGGATTGCATGCGTGTTTTGGGCTCACTCGTAGAGGGGAGGAAAAAATTCACACCTCCTTAGATTCAAAAGCACCACTAGATCTCCTTCATGCCATCTACTGAACGACACCCTATGTGGTCCAAGTTCAAACGCAAGGGTGCATGATGATGATGCCAAGCCCCAAGTGTTTTCCCTTGTAGGCAATGGGCATTTAAGATTCTGAGCAGGCCATGCCACGATTGCCATCAATGGGCCATTACTATCAATCGATAGTTCGGGCACCATCAATTGATAGTGTGGGAGCAGCTATTATCTGGCTGCCAATGTCAACGTCGAGTATATGTATAGGTTTGAACACATTATATAATGGATACCTATCTCTTATAGACTTCAGTCCATATCCAGCCAGATATGCACACACTCCTCTTTCTCAAGCATTCTCCCTCTGTTGCACTTAGGTATAGAGAGCTTGCACACGGTTCCATCAAAACACCTCTCTCTCATTCTCTCTCTCACACAAATAACTTCTCAGCTTATGAGAAGCATCATGAGCCGTCTCCACTGAAGAATTATCCTCCTAACTTGTACAAAAATTACAGTGACAAACTCATAGGTCATAGTTTAACCCCATTGTAAATTAGCGTATATTTTAACTATATTTACCCTATTTTCTTGCAAAATCCAAAGCTAAATTTGGTTGAGACCCTCGATTCAACTATTCTTGTGTCCATATTTATATCTCAATTGACATGGTCAATTGTAACACATGATGAAGGACAGAAATGCAATAAAATAAATAAGAAAATAATTCAAAAATCCAACAATTTGGAAAATACTATTACTCTTTCCCTAGTTCGTAGAACCTGGATGCATAGATGATAATTTCTCCTCTTCTGTATGCTTGCCTTTGATTACATGATGGCCAATCTCTTTTGCAAGGCATCATCATGTATAATTTCCTCGATCTTGCTTTTCTTCTGCAATTTTTGATATTATTAGTAAAATTTACATACCAACTTTAAATTTACTTCGACCTTCTCGATGATAGCCTCTTGGATGCCGAGATCAAGCCTTTGTGCTCACATACTTACTCCTTGTAAAACGAAACCTTCACTCTGATACCCTTGTTGGGTAGCAAGGGTGGGTTTCCACCCTTGGTCATGAAATATAACCTTTGACCTTGCCTTGATGGAGACTGGAAAAGAGAGAGATGGAAGGGGAAGATGTTGACACAAAAAATAAGAGATGGAGATGTTGACATATCTACACATAGTAGTACATAGAGAAAACAAGGAAGGAAGAATACAAACTCTTGCACACTCTTTCACAAGAAGATGACACAAGGAAGCTCCATAGCCCAAGACATAGGTTAAGAGAGGAGAAAGGGAAAATTCAAAGCATCTACACAAGAATGGCCTAAAATTGTAGCCCCAAACTCCACAACACCTCTTGTGGAGTTTGGTATTTAATATTTGATATTACTTGTTGGTAAATTGGAGGCCTCTCTTTTACACTTAGTTACACTTTAGTTATATGAATGGAGCATATCACTTATTGCATTACCCTCTTAGGGTGAATTCTCACTATCCTATTTACAAAGCAATCATAGTGGCTTATTGATAAAAGATCTAAAACACTATGAAAATGTAAAATGGTCGACGCCTTCTCCTCAACTCCCAAAATTCTAATCTACAAGTCATCAACTCACCGTTAGTAAAAAAAAGAAAGACATCACAATAATTATTCATCACTCTCTAACTATCCCAATTGTAGTTAATCACATACAACAGGAGGGTACCCAATCTTGTAACAATTACTCAAGTGATCCAAGATAGCTTAACTTGGAGTCATAAACATGATCTGAGTAGTTTGTTACCCCATCACAAGCTCACGAAAGACAAGAGACATGTAATGCAAATTTGGAATCATTGTTTATTCATGGAAGGAGCTTTAAGTAGCTCTAGAGTCTCACACCTTTACATGTGGGATAACTCTACTCTTCTCTCACTCACTCACACTCTAAGTAACTCTAGGACAAATCCTATGGGCCTTAAATCCCTCCCATTGGGATTTGAACTAGGAAAATACATTGAAGATTCTATATCCACTAAGGATGACAGATTCACAAAAGATGACAAAAGGGTATCCACATAGGATGACAATAAAAGAGGAATCCTCGCCTTGAAGTAGAGAGGTAACAAACCTTCATCTTTGACTCTTGAAATACGCCCGTACTCCCCCCTTTTTTATTCATTTCATTCTTGGAGTCTTCTGTCCGCACTATGTCGGTGGTGCCAATGATGTCGATGTTGCTAGAGCCTTCTCTTGAGCTTTATTCAAAACAAGCACAATGCAAAAATCTACTAATGCAAAAACCTACTAACACAAATGTGAATGCTATTGTTGTCTTTCCCTCCCCTTAAGGTGAAATTCCCGAATTCCCCCATGGTGCCTTGGAGTGGTCTTTGCACTTGGAGACTCTCCAAGGCTAGTGTCTTGATTCCGTACATGAGCACAACTAGAAAATCCTCTTCAAAAAATGTAGATTATGACGTACATTGCAAATGTTGTGCTTGGTTGCAAAACTTTGGAGTTTAATTTTGTGTGTGTGTGTGTGTGTGTGTGTGTGTGTGTGTGTGTGTGTGTGTGTGTCAGAGAGAGAGAGAATGGGAACAATTTCTTTCTTTGTGAAGCTCCTCTTCACCGGAGTGAAGCCCCTCTTCACAATAAGACTAATGAAAGCACTTCTTTCTTTGCTTGAAATTTTGGTCTCCCTCGAGTTTTAAGTGATGCTTGGCTCATGTGAAGTATTACTTAAGTAGGGAAGCCAATGGTGTGATATGCCCCTTAGGTTCAATTGCTGCGACTGCATGAATGCCCTCCTCTATTTAGCAGAGTTCTACAGAACCATGGGAAACAGCCCTTGCTTTGGAGACTTGAGATAAGCTTGGTGGTGTCCCGTGGGAGCGCCCCTTCTCACAAGAGGTTGGGGGCACTTGGCTTTGCAATGCCGCAGGAACAACGGGTGGTGGGAATGGCTACTAGTGAAGCCAAAAAGATCCCAAAGCCTGATTTGATGAGGTTTGGAGTCTGGGTGTAGGTCAAAAGGTAATTGGACGATGCAGTGTGTGAGCCCCCTCTTGCAGACCCGAATTCTCCATTAACCGGAATTGAGCGCCCAGGTCAAGTCCGACCATGTTCCTCATACACTAAAAGTTGAAAGTGAACTTTGAACTCGCAATCCAAGCCTCCAATGCATTATTTTTAGTGAGTTGACCACTAAGCCACACAAATTTGCTTGTAGAGACTTATGAAAAAAGACATGGTAAAGTAATTTTGGCAGAGGACACACACACCTAATTTTGGAAAGTAGATTTGGGCATGGAGATGAGGGGGCTCCCAAACTCGAATTGCAGAGCTTGAAGGCTCTATGGAAAGCTCTTGTTGAGCACTTTAGATGATATAAGTGTTGAAAAGAGAGGACAAAGTTGATGAAATTAATCAAACAAGAAAATTAGCTAGAATCAACACAAAATGAGTTTAAAATACAAACACAAAAAATGGATACTAATCCTCTCCCTAATGAAGCATACCCATCCATAGAGGGTAGTGGCTTCTTGGGTGTTCCAAGGACATGCCCACACATAGCTAGATTAGGGTTTAATTAGTGAGAGATGCAACTAGTTATAGAAAAGACCAATGGACCGTAACGATGATTAAGAAATACTAATCACTTTAATGGAGATGTTAATCACTAACACACAAATGCATAACAACAAACCTAGCTAGCACACCATGGCTCTGATACCACTTGATGGGAATGGGATCATGCTAGCTAAGGTGAGTGATAGACAAACATCGTGCACACAAGTGAGTGTGTGTATGCTAGATTGTTATTCAAGAAAATTAGATTCTCATAAAAACGATCTTGAGTAGTTTGCTAACCCATCACAAGCTCACGATAGACAAGAGACATGTAATGTAAACTTGGAATGATTGTTTATTCATGAAAGGAGCTTTAAGTAGCTCTACAACCTCACACCTTTACATGTGGGATAATTCCACTCTTCTCTCATTCACTCACACTCTAGTGACTCTAGGCCAAAGCCCATACCTTACTGTCATTCACTATCTACGAACCTTGAAAAGGAAGACCATACAAGCTTACCATAGAGTGTTGAAGTTTTGAAAAGTCAACAAAAATATTGTTGAATCTTGTGTGAGGAAACCTTAGTCCTTAATAGCTCTTAGAGCGCCTAAGGATCCATGACAAGAAGAATTGTGTTTCTTGCACTTGAAACTCATTTCTTGATTTGAAAATCCACATTATATCTTCAACGTGCAAGTAGTCACTACATGATGCAATATGTCAGTATCGTAACCTTCTTTGCAAAAATGAGTTTGCAAGGCATTGGAAACAAGTTCTTCATCACTCTTCTTTTTTTGAGAGCATCCTATATAAGATTATGAATGGCCTTGTAGCCGTTGAACTTAAGCCCATCTTGCCATATGTGCTTTGCACATCGAGTTCTATCACTAGATTAGAGAATGTATGCAACACACACATAATGGCCACCTTCTTCTTTGTTGTTTGCTTGCAGTGCATCAAGATATCTATCTTGAGGCAACTACTCAATAGACAGGTATGATCCTTTGACCCTGCTACTTCGACGCGACTCTTGGATAAAGTTCTTTTTAGAACAAGAATGCAAAAGCATTTCTAATAAGAGCATTGAAAACTTTGAACTACACATTTTTCATGTTGATAACTTAAAAAATTACATTGTTGCGGTGACCCTCCTTGTGGCAAGCCTTGTCACAAGGCACAAGTGTCTTAATAACTTTAAGGCTTTGCATTTGTTCCCTGCCACCCAATGGCAAATCTTCCATGTGTGAAATTGTTTCTCTATCAGGTGATTTCCACATCTTTCTCTTCAACCTAGGTGGTCACTTGATGAAGCTCTCTCTCGGATTGTATAACCTTTGTTGGAGCTCTTGCAAACTACACTTCATTGCTATAAGTTATGCATGAAAATTTATATTTTTCTTACATCATGCATTGAGAGCCTCTTGCAATAGCCAAGGGACCTTTTATCTCCCTTTTCAACACATCATACAAACCTTAAGAGATTTTGTAAATGTCAAAGGAATGCTTAGAACCGGATTGTTAGATATAAAACACCTTCCATCCATAGATCCACATTTGTTTTTCCTATAGCTCATTGGTCTCTCGCTGAAGCCATTGGCCCTTGAGTAATTCATGGGGCTGATGCATACTCCATCAACAAAAATAATTGCACACAAATGGTTTGAGATGATGGCAGTAGATTGGTGATGTTGTTTAGGACCATTCAACAGAAGACACAAGGAAAAGGAGAGCACACAATAAATTCTTGCTAGAAAGATTGATGATCTGTAAAGCCCTCGAACAGCTCACTTTGTTGTATCTGCCAGACTGTGAGTACAAGCTCGAGTGGAAAGCTTGGTGATGGCCGGTGAAAAGACATTTCCTAAAACCCCAAACAAAGAGTGTATGTCTTTCTCTTATGAAATCACACGATTGGTTCTCCCCGCTCAATAAACAATAGGGAAATAATTGGCCAGAGTCAAAGGTGGGAAACAACCGTCAAGAACATTTGGTGCCCTCTTGCCAGATAGGATGAAGGTATTTTTATGGAAGGTGCTATGGGGAGCCATACCAATTGGAGTGAAGTTCCTTGCTAGGGGAATTGTTCCAGACAAATGCTCGCAATGTAGAACGGCTTCTGAAGATCTTTCCCACCTGTTCAGGGAGTGTCCTCAATCTATGGACTTGCAGGCAAGATTTGCAAATGGATCCAAAAAACCTAAAAAATAGGATTCTTCAAGGACGATCTCTTCTTGGGAGGAGAGATGTTCAAGAGTCATACTTTGCTCATTGCTACACAAATAGTTAGGTATTGCTACTTTAAACACATTTGGAAGGCAAGGAACAGTCGAATTTTTTAGAACTCTCTGGAGGTAGCTAAGTTTGTGGAGATAGTCCAAGAAAGCAGGGTAACAATTATCGTCATTGGGAAGCAAAAGAACTCAAATGAGTGGAGTAGGACCCTTACAAATGTTGTGAATGTGTGGGATCATCCATTGTCAAGGGGTGGCTCCCCCATCAGCCGATGTATCTAGAATCCAGTGAAGTGGTCATGGCTTGTCAGGAGCATGACAAGAATCTGTAATTTTTGGATCTGGTAATAAAATCCACTCACCATTGTGAGTTTTGCAAAAAAAAAAAAAAGGGATCATAAATTAGGGTGAAGAAAAAGGTTGATTTTTGATGGGACATGTTTTTTCAGTCAATAAGATCTAAGCTGGGTGGAAGAAATTAGGCATGTTAAAGTTGAAGAATATGTTTTGGGAGAAAATTCAAGATAGTTTTTTCTTAAAAGAGAATAATTATAGGTTTAGAAAAGGAATCTAAAAAATGATTTTTTTCTATAGGTATAAAATGGGGACCCTTTTTAGAGGGAAAGAAGAGAATTTTGAAATATTTTCAGGAGAAGGAAAATTTTGGGTCCCTTCACCCTCGTGCTTGCTTGGGTGGCAAGCAAATTGTTATGATCCATGCCACATTTTTCCATTTGAACCTTGAACATCACAGAGAGAATGAAAGACCTCTAGGCTTAAATATAATTCACAGAAGAAAGAAAACCTGATGATCTATCTTATGGTTTTGGACATGATTTTGTCATTAATAGAGTTTCTCATGAACAACTCTTAATGATCCAATAAGGAATCTTGTTATAAGAACGTGAGATTTAAAGATGGCTAGGAACACATGGATGCCAAGTTCTCCCCGGTTGAACAATTATGTGGTTGATTTTTATTAGGTACATTATGTAGTAATGTGCATTAATATACAAATATGTACGAGAAAACGACTACATATATTGAAATGAGACTTTCAACTTTGTGTCATTCATTCCTTGGAGGGTATAGGTTTTGCATTGGATGGGCACAAAGATTTAATTCTTATATGGTGATTTTCAAGATGAGTGAATATAATTTCCCACATTATGCATGCATGCATAATGTGTTCATGCATAATAGAATGGCCCACATTATGCTTGCTATAAAAAGCCTTGCATTGACTAAAAGAATCCCCAACATGTATGGTGTAATACACTTGCAAAGTATCTTTTGCTTTTGGCTTCCTATGGAAAATGTACAGAGATAAAGGGACCTTATGTTATGGATGGAAACTAGAGCATGTGAGTATATAAAAGGGTTTTCTAAAGGAGAGTTTGACATGATAAAATTCAAAGATCTTGTTTCTTTCCAAACATTAAAGTCATTTACATAACTAATGGTAATTGGATGTCATCATTGAGACAATATGTTTAGCATGTTTTTTTTGGCAAAACTCACGATTCGTGAGTGGATTGTGTTAAACACGTCATAATATTACAAAACCAACCTCAAGCTCGTATCGAGCTTTGAGGTGCAAAAGTTTACAAGCTGGATGTTTGTCGCCTCGTAGTAAGGCCTTTCACCACTGAATTTGAACAAAAATTCTAGGCTTTACTTATCGTCTGCTGACAACAAGGCATGAGTAGTCCTAAACCAATCTTCCAAATTTTGTTTGCGTCCGAGCGTCCATATTAGCACTTTGCTTTCTTGTATAATCTCTATGAAGCTTGCCACCTCAGGATCTCCTTCGAACACCCGACGGTTCCTTGTCTGCCATACATTATAGAAGATGAAGTACCTGACAATTTGAGTGTATATATTTAGACATGTGAGAGATACCCCTCCCTAGGGGTCTATGCACAAAATATACAATTTACATTTTTATACAATTTTCAATATACATCAGAGTTGCAGAAGCATTTGCATAGGGGAGGAGTTCTCAGTGCCCGACCAAGCATGGAGTTTAGGCCATGAGCCAGACTGCATCCAGAGGTATCTAGACACCTCCGGACTGCATCCAGAGGTATCTAGCAACTAGTACTACCCCTGAATGGGTGTCATGAATGAAAGCGTATTCAAGAACAATAAGAAAAATACAACATTGTGGAGGGTGAAATGTATGTGTAGACCGCGTTGCGGGAAGAGAGAGAGAGATTGGAGGATGAAATAGAGTGCATAGAGACATGAGAAGATGACAATAGAGAATCTTTAAAATGTCCATCTAAATGGAACAGGCAACCATGTATTAACGCAATGATAAAATCTGGGTATATCATAACATCAAAAAGTTTATGAAAAAATAACAAGCAGAGCACCGGACCCTGTGTAGGGATCAACCGATACACCCATCCACTTCCGCTCTACTACGGACATAGAGAATTTCACTTCGCCAGGAGCGAGCCAGAACACCTCCATCCTACATGAGCAAGACATAGGTGAGGCTGCTTCGCCTCCCTCCATGAATGTGAGCTCTGAAAGGATCCCAAATATCGGAAGGTGGTAGGGTATCAACACCAACTATACCAGTTTAGGCGCCACTCCTCTTCGATGCCCAGCACCGGGTGTTTAGACAAAGCCAAGACAAAATCCCCGACGCGTTAGCAGTGTAGGTCATTCAACCCCCGACGCACTAACCATGTAGATGAGCTTAACAAAAAGAAGAAGACCTATGCAACACCCCCGATCCAGCAAAGCCACAGGTCAGCGATCCTTTAGTCTAAGGCTAAGCGATGTAGGTGGTCCTAGTCTTGTAGCAACGCTGCCATGAGAAACATAACACATGAGTCCAATCACAATAGCACTTCTTAGATGCACAAACAATCATTTTCCAAACAGTTAGATTTTACAGGGTCTCTATCTTTACACATCTACCAAAAACCATAAACGATAATCCGATCGCATCACACGGGTGAGCACTCCACCCTACTTGGGTGAGGTACGACCAATCCTGCATAACCACTTTAGAACATAACATGGCTGCAAAAATTTTTGTAGCATTTAGGCAACATAACCAAATCCAAAAAAAAAAAACCATAAGCCACACCGGCTTCCACCATAAAATTTCAACCATAATCCATGAGGGAATCTCGGCCCTTAGCCATAAATCATAATCACACTGAACCAACTCCCACACTTGGAGTTTGACCCATCTCCTGCAACTAATCGGAGTCTACACACATGTGACCTTTAAGAAGTGATTCTTTCATGCCTAAAAATAGTCCTACCAGAGACTAATTATGATATAAAAATCCAATTTTTGACAACATCCAACCATGCAAAGTTGATGCATCATATCTACACTTCACCACTCTAGGACATAGAGCTAGTTTTTACCTAGAAAGGTGGAAAGCATTCATAACCATACATATGAGGCATCCACATCAACCATGAGTTCCCATACATCATATGAGAACATTCCAACACGATAAATATGATGCAAAACAACTCCGACCTTTAGGTCAACCATAAACCATAACTTCACACATATGTAAAAATTGATTTTTTGACATTTTTTGGAGCATGCAAAACATGAAAATGAAAGTATTTGGTCTCATCCCAATGCATCAAGTTCAGATCCATAATATAGACTATCACTCCATCACATCACTTTACCATATGGTACTCACACAAAAAACGATAACCCCAAAAGAAAGTCACTTTATTCATATCTGCATATGCGGTTCGGGATGTTTAACCATATACTCCCACACAAGTTTATTACCATCTAATAATTGAAATCAACTCACCAAAACAAACCATAAAACATATCAAAACGGCTCGGTTAACTCACGATGTTATATGGTATCCGCCCTTGATAGCACTCCTATGCGTGTAGGTAAAATCGATAATAGAGTGATTAATAACTCGCATTCCCGAAGTGATAACGGAGACCTAAATTCATTTATCATTAAGTTTCATCAAGCTTTTCAATTGATTAAGTGGATTTGCCCATCCGGCGAACCTATATAGTGGTTCTCCAAGGAGCCAGGAGTCAAAATATTTGGTTGTGTAGTGGACATCAAACTGTTTTTTGACCATATCTCTTAGCTCATGCATGTTTTTCACATGACACCAAAGAGAGAAAATGTTCTAAATAATATGTTTTATCTTCGGTGCAAAGGGTTCGGGCTGATTCACGGTTTGTGACTTATGACCAAAATAGTATTACTATCGTCTCTAGGACGTGAAAACAAAAAGCGCTTTTTATGCACGTACGTGATCATAAACGTATCATGTGCATAACTCAATGTGTTAAAAATGATGAAATAATCATGGGACAACTTTGTATATACTTGGTTAATCCATACATGCACTCGTATGCGAAAAAACAATCACCGAGAGGGTGACTACGCAGAAACACGCATAGAGAGAGAGATGATGATTATGGAGTTTTAAGTTTCTCACCGTGCTTTAGAATCAATTTGGGATGTTGAAAGGCTTCTTGCTTTGCCGTAAGAGAGCGGTGATGAGAGTTACGTAGAGATATCCGCGGCCACGAAAGCTTCCAAAGAGCGCGTACATCGTGAAACGAAAGAGAAGATAATAAGCAAGTAGAGAGAGCGTATCCTTCTTCTTCTTGAGAGAGAGAGAGAGAGAGAAGAGCTTATGGAGATGGTGATAAAGAGCTTGCACCACTCCATATAATAGATAGGTAATTCTGACGTCAAGGCAAGAGAGCTTCCGCGTTTGAGAGTGTATCTATCCCCCCTAAGTGAAGGAAGAGAGGTCTTTATATAAGCTCTCAAGGCCAAAAGCACAAGTCAAGAATAGAGTGAGCAAAGAGAGATAAGTTCGCGGTTTATAATTATATATATATATATATATATATATATATATATATATATATATATATATATATATATATATATATATATATATATATAATGTTTGTAGACACCATTTCGATGCACGATTTAGAGACTCTAAGAAGAAGCTTGGCTTCCAAGAAAAGAGTTCTAAACTAAGCTCCAGCTCCTCTCTCTTTTCTAAAAAGACTCTTTCTTTCCTAAAAACAAGCCTTTGCTTTTTGGTGGTCAACTCTCCCACTTACCATTCAATTTTTTACATCAAATTGACCATCCGAGCAGTATCTGGCCAACTAATTGTTGGGGTATAGGCGTCTGTGCCTTGCCCGGCCGCCCAGAGTCTGGGCGCCCACTGACTTGTATACCTTATACATAGCATGATTGTATAGGGGGCTACTCACTCTTTAGAGTCTCCCCACCCACATCGTGTGTATCTCCTTCTCTCTCTCTCTCACTCTCCGTCTGTGGTGCTCCCCGATCCCCTTCAATTGGTATCAGAGCTATGGTGACCGCGGAGAGCACGATGGCTTTGAGAGCTTCGAGGCGATAGCTCGCTCGCTCTCGACGGTAGAGAGATTAAGAAAGCTTGGAAGCTTTGTGAGAATGCAATGGGAGCTTGTGAGCTCAGTTGAGAGTGATGTATGCTCTTGTGGAAGCTCAGAAAGGAGTGTGGAAGATTGTGTGTAAGTAAAGGTGCTGTCCTAAAACTGTGTGTGCAGCAGCACTGTTTTCAAATTCGTTTTTCTCCTTGTAGAATGCATATGGTTATGGCATATAGTTGATGCCCATTATACATGCATTTTGACGAGCACTTTCAAGTGCCGGTGAGCTCTCTTGAGAGCATTGTTTTCGCATTGAATAAGTTTCCGGATTGCAAATCTTTTGGCGCTTGCTTATGCGCGGTCACTCCGTTGATGTACGTTGAGTGCGGATTGCCATTGTATGTGAAAATGCGGAGCCATTTTGGCATTTCTACTCATGGCATTGAGTAGTGTTATGGTTTATGGTAGAGATTATACTTGAGTTTTTTGCTCAGTTTTGAGGGGAAATTCTGTCCGATTTTTCCTAGATTCTCGCCATAGTTTGTGATCGAGTGTTTACTCTCACTTTGACAGGTTTTGTCAGTTTGGACACAGTTTTGTGTTTTTTGTATCCACTCTCGCAAGAGTGAGAAGTTGTGTATCTTTCTTTGCTTGAGACAGTGGTTTGCTCTCGGGTGGGAGAGTCTTGTGATCTCGAGCATTGTTTGCCATAGTTTTGCAGAGCTTATGCATGTATGTTGAGTGTAGTTTGATGCGCATTGATTGCTCATTGTATTGAGCTTGCAGGACAATGGTTATTTTGTGTTGATAGCCATTGTGCGTCGAAACTCTGGCGAAATTTTCCCAGGAGTTTTATGCGTATCATTTATGTGATCTAGGTAGAGATTGCGGGTTGCACTCAGCATTTGCGTGCGGTGTTCTCTGCAGGTGGGAGATTTGTGTGTGTGTATGCATCGATACCGCACAGTGTGGGCTTGGTGATTAGCTCACAGATTGCAGTGTGATACTAGAGCATGCGAGGCTTGTATTGACATTGCGGGAGCTCTATTTTGGAGTGTGTCTCACAGGTTTTACATTGTGTTTCTGGCCATATTTGTAGACAGTTTCCAGGTGTTGTTGGTGAGGTGGTTTTGCTTTCTAGTTTGCTACATTGTGCTCATGGCAGAGACAGGTGATCGATCAGATTGTGACCTCTCACAGATGCGCATGTTTGATGGGTCAGACTTTGCGGCATGGAGAGATTGTATGCTTGATGCATTGACACAGCGAGGGTTGCATCGACCATTGAGTGGTGATGTAGGTAGACCTTCAAACATGTCTGATGATCAGTGGCAGGAGCTAGAGGAGATGGCACTATCTACGCTTTCTTTGCACCTTGCGGAATCTGTATATGCTCTTGTTATGTATGAGACTACTTCGAGAGCACCTTGGCGCAGATTACATGATATGTATGATAGATCTGAGTCATCACGGACTCGTGTGAGACATGTACATTCACGAGCACGCCGACAGGTGACATGTTGGTATTGTGGTCATTCTAGACACGTTAGATGGCGATGTTTTTGTCGTATGCGACATCGTAGGAAACATGGCAGTCTCAGAGATGTATGTAGTGATGCCATGGACTCAGTTGCTTTGACAGTTGAGGCACATGTAGTGTCGGAGTATACTAGTGACGGGGATGTCACTTTTACCTCGAGCTATTCACGAGATGCTATACATGTGGATAGTGCACTCCCTTCGCAGTGGTTGCTAGACGCAGATGCTAGTTTCATGTCACGCCGCATCGTGCATGGTTTTGTAGCTATTCTAGCGGGATGCTTGGCAGTGTACGTTTGACCGATGGATCGGTGCATGCGATAGCAGGTGCAGGAGATGTGAGACTGTCATTACCGAGTGGTGCATCTTACTTGTTACGACATGTGCGCTATGTACCAGATTTGACAGTGAGTTTGATCTCGATTGGTCAGCTTAGAGATTGCGGATGTCAGATTTCGCTATGAGAGCGAGATTTTGTGATGCATTTGGGTTCGCTAGTGATTGCGAGAGGTGCCAGGAGTGGTACAGGTTACCCATTGCATGTGGATCACGGGAGAGACGGTGTTGTCTCTGTGATCACGCAACCAGGTAGAGAGCGAGAGAGCACGCGAGTCTCTTTTGCTTGTGGATTGCAGGATGCTTTGCATGGAGTGCAGAGTAGTGAGCTCGTTGTGCACACAGTTGGGGCACGACTTGAGCAGTCACACAGAGAGGTGACAAAGTCAGACATGCATGCTTTGCTAGGAACTGAGCAAAGAAGAGAGTCAGTTGTGCGAGATACTTCTATGCAGGATAGACAGGTAGAGAGGTCTTGCGCTAGTGAGTCACGACAAGAGGACGTTGTGCAAGAGTCTATGCATACGGAGTTAGAGCATGAGAGCTCTAGCGAGTCACAACAGATTGAGTGGTCATGTTTGCAGTGGATGATTGCAGAGGAGGCTGAGACGTCAGCGATTATGCAATCATTCCTTTCTATGCTCGACAATGAGCATGGGGATATAGTTGTGCAGGATATGTCTTCCAGCAGACACCTAGAGCAATTGGTTTTCTCTGAGGTTTCACGACAGGTTGATGCGTCTTTTGTGGACAGTCAGGAGATGCATGTGGCTGACACGCCTTGTCAGTCAGAGATGCCTATTGCCAGGGATATATATGTTGATGCATGCTCCGTAGAGCTAGCAGGGCCCGCTAGCATTGCATCGGCATTCGGTGGTCTCATGTATGAGATGTTGATCTTGAGACCGGATATCGCAGCTGCAGTGGGAGCATTTGCATTTGCAGTTGGGGTTGTCAGTCGTTTGTTGACTGATGATGGCATAGTGCACAAGGGAGATATGCAGGTATTGCATACATACTTGCAGTACGTGTGCGGTACGTCTGGTGGTGTATGGACTTACACGGGAGCAGGACAGCCGGATGCACACGATCACAGCCAGCCAGTGGGTATCGGTTGAGAGCGGTTTTCTCTCACCTTTTGTAGTCTTTAGACTAGGTTCTCTTGCTTAAAGGCACAGTCGCCTTTAAGTGGGAGGTTGTTGGGGTATAGGCGTCTGTGCCTTGCCCGGTCGCCCAGAGTCTGGGCACCCACTGACTTGTATACCTTATACATAGCATAAGTGTATAGGGGGCTGCTCACTCTTTAGAGTCTCCCCACCCACATCGTGTGTGTCTCCTTCTCTCTCTCTCACTCTCCGTCTGTGGTGCTCCCCGATCCCCTTCACTAATAAAAACCGTAGCTAAACTATGCCACACCGTAATATTCGGACATAATTATGACTTTCCAATACTTTCAATCAAACATCTTAAATCAAAATTCTGTGAAATAGATATTGAAAGTTATTTTTCTTATTTTTAAAATAAACCCAAAATTTGGGGATCTTACAACATGTTCCGCAAGTATAGAATGCTTGCTTAGTGTTTCTCCGTTATATTATAGGATCCTACCGTATGTAGTAAGGTGGTGGTTGTGACAATATTAATATCATGAATCTTACAAGGAACCCGATGTACATGCATGCATCAAACACGTTGAAGCACACTATCAATGTTACAACAAAGGATATTAACTTGGTTTGTGGAAATACATAGACTGACGTACTTAATATGTCCACAATGGGTTTGGGAGTAGAGAAGCTTCATAGGTTGTGTACTATGATGGGAGTCATCAATGGGATGGCTTTGATCTTAACAGAGTGTTGAGATGTTAATGCTCAACTTGGACGGGCACTCGCAAAGTGGCTAGACTGCCACATGCACTAGTATATATCTTGTAGCAAGGACCCCATATCACTCTACCTTACATATGACATATCTTTGGATATTGTTTTTCAATGTGTTCATAGTTTAAAATATTTATGTAAAGTTCAATACGCATGAGTGTATGCTATATCTCTTTTATAGAGTCAATTGGTTGATTGAGTGAAGTAGTCAAATTTTTGGCTTTTATACACTTCTCTAAGACTAGGTTGCATAGGTGTAAGCTTTTTTATATACTCTAATCTCTCACCAATCTTTAACATTCACACACTAATAAAAAACACCCACAAGCACAAACAACTCTAATTAGAGAGAGAATGTATGCCTAATTCCTCAGCTCTCTCTCTCTCTCTGCACATATGTAAAGAGAGCACAAAAATAATAAGCAATTAGAGAGAAAAACCAACAGTTAATCGCTACGTAGAGAGAAATCGCAAGCATAGATCATACTGAAAGAGTTGATAGCGATCAACTTATCTTGAATTCCATGGATCTAAATGGTTATAAGAGAGTGTACCATAGCTCCAAGCTCCATAGAAATCTCATTTCTCACAAAGCTTATCCCTCACAAAAATTGGATCCCCAATTTCTATGTCCTTTCACATCTTGAGATTTGATCTTTATACCTAGAGTTTCTAAAAAGTCACGAGCACCTGCACCCAAGAGCACCCAAATGCAGCTTCACAAGAATGGGAGAGAGTGAGTTCATGGCCTTTGAATGCATGGAATGCATAATTTGTGATCTTTAATGCACAAATAACAATTTGGGTCCAAGGAGCAACAAAGATGAGAGAGAGAGAGAGAGAGAGAGAGAGAGAGAGAGAGAGATGGCCTACAACATGTGTATGAAGTAAAGGGAGCAAGGTGTTAGGCGTGGGGAGAGAGAGCGAGAGAGAAGAGAGATAAATAAGGGCTAGTCAATCAAAGAGAGAGATGCGATTGGAGATGATGAATCATGAAGCCAATCGATAGCTAAGTTGTGAACACTAAAAGCAAGGGAAGATTTTTCCTCTAGTGATAAGAGAGAATAGCAAAGATGTCACAAGTTCAAATTTGACAAAAACCAACATCTTGGTCTCAAAGGTGGAAAAGAGCTCAAAACTCGACCATTACACATGCACATGAGCTTGCAAACATTCCTAATACACACAATCAAATCAGCTTGCAAATACGGTGTGGTTATTGAGAAACTAGTGCAATAATTGCAAAACATTGCAAACACTTTGTAAAAAATGGGGATAATTACCAAAAGAAAACTTTAAAATCCACATTATCAAGCATAAGTTCCAACCATGATCTCATCGCAAACTGCAAAGTAATCTTCAATCAAATTTCCAAAACAATGCGAAATAAGAGTATGAATGGACACATAATCTAGTGTCAATGGAGACTGTAAGATATTATTTTGAGTACATGCATGCACAAATCACTCAATGCATCATAAACACATTCAATTAATCATTTGCACACACATTAATATTAGGCATAAATACACTAACAATTAAGTACATGCGCACACACATAAATTAACATACACATGTATTTTGTGCAATCAACAATGCCAATATAGCAATGCACTACATGCACATGTCGGTAGTAATGAGCACACATTAAATCCATGCAAATTTTGATGGGATAACGGCATGAATTAATAATTCAAAAGCTCAAAATTGCCATAGGTACTCACAAAATCATCTTTAAAAAATAATAGCTAATCAAACTCCACAATTCAATGGTGCTTCATATACAAGTGGAGTATTGTGTATATCCCCCTAATTAGCTTCAAAAATCCCTACAAATACTCTCGAAATCTAGCAATCTTGGAATTTCATTAGCACAAACGAACAAGATTAGAGTGCAATTGAATCCTACAATTAGGCACTTATCTATGTGTGACAAAGAAATCCCAAGTATCTTAGTAGAAATTAGGGTCACAATTAGGAAAAGGATTGCAAAATTAACTAATTAGTGATGAAAAATTAGTAAAGAAGGATGAAAAATTACTAAAGGAGGACATAAAATTGAAATGAACGTGGGGTGTATAGCATGTTGCAACTTCTATCTATGCACACATGTGCTTTACATTTCCAAATGAGGCACCAATTCAAGTTGCACACACTCTAAAATTTGACATACTTTGTAATAGACAAGTGAAAAATTAGGCTCCTTCATGAAACCAAGGCTGCACCAGCTTAGCACTAGAAATTGCTAATTAGAGAGTAATTTTGAAACAAATTAATTTGTCATTATACATGAATTGCAAAGCTTACAAGAGTGTAGGAGAGCTCCAAGCTCCTTAGCAATCTCCTTCACAGAGTTTATCTCTCATAAAACTAGAATCCCTAAATTATGTGTCCTTTCACATCTTGAGATTTGATCTTTATACCTAGCATTTAGTGGGACGACCAAATTCATCTACTTTATCTCCTACACCGCCTAGGTTTCTTCACAGACAATGCATTTACAACTTAGAAGTCACAATGAGCCTGTTTTACATATTTATCTTTGCATTACACTCATTTTCACAAGAGAATTGACACTCTGACAAAAAAGTAGTGATGGTCGTCACTGGTCTTCAATTACTTGATAGCTTTTGTGTTCTTTGCAATGTTCGAGAAAAATCATTTTTCCAAACACACAAAATTCCCTTTCTTGAATTTTCCAAGAGGAAATCTTAGAAAAGTAGTTTTTTTTTCTTGCGTTTTTACACTTAAGTTTCTTTATTTTGGGGCGGAATTTCTCCTTTTCCCCTTGCCTTCAACCGGCATTTTTGAAATTGAAAATGGCACGGTACACATTTTTCCCGAGCACTCGTTCTTTGCAACTTGGGACCAATAGTGTCCTTGTAGTATCTCACCTTCATCTTTACTTGTAGCTACCTCTCACTATATTTAGAGTATGACATCTTTCGCAACATTTTGGCACGTTTACAAAATCTTGAAACATACACCGCAAAAGTGGATGTACTAGTAATATGTAAGGGAAGTATAAAGGCCAGTCTTATATACCAAGGAGTTTTGAAAGTTTTTTTAGTGAAAAATGCTTTGCTTGTTAGCTATAAAAATGCATGTTGGGCTATGTGTAAAAAGTTTACTAAACCACCATGCTATTTTCGAAACAAAAGCTCAATTGTTCTGTATGTAGCTCATCCAATGGCTTCAAAAAAAATAGAAAATGGGTCTTTTCATTCGCCCCTTATGCATTTAAGATGTTTGGAAAGGCTTTCTAGTTTTTCGAGATTGGGGAGACCAAGACCTAATGGCTTGTTGCGGGCATCACAACTTTCCTTTGAACTTACAATTAGAGAAGTAGATGTAAAATGTTACATTCTTCTCATTCTATATATAGATGTTACTGAAGCTGCATTCATAATTTGCCACCACCCATTTGTTCTAATTGGTATTAAAAGCATCAATGGCACAATTACACAATTTTGGATACATTTACAAAGTTATAGGCAGCACTTATGACAAAACTCAGTCCTTGAAAAGTTATCAACACATAGCCTAACCAAGATATAAAAATATAATGCAACTCCTAACGTGCTTCTCATGCCTGTGTGTGCGCGCGCGCGCGCGCGAGAGAGAGAGAGAGAGAGAGAGAGAGAGAGAGAGAGAGAGAGAGAAGCAAACTCAACTTCAGTCTACGTCCCTAGATCCTTGAATTATAAACTGTCTCATTTTGTTTGCATACCTATCTTGACGCCATGATAAGTATATACATGTAAGGTTACGCCATTCTAGCTGTCTCCGAGTTGGGGGCTTGACTGGCAAAGACAGCATCAAAAGCTGATAGCCAAGGATCTTCACCACTATATTGCAACTTCATTGGTTGATGATGCTCCTCTGGTAGTTTCGGAGCTTGCTTTGTCGCAAAATGCTGAGCCTCAATGACAGGAGCATACATCCCCCTTGGCTTTGCATTACTTGCATAATTCCACATATTGGACAAGGTTGATGCGGAAGATGACACATTGCGCTGACCGCCAAACGTAGATTGCATAGCATTATGCGTAACTCCGCCCTGGCACATGTTTTCAGCGTCGCACCCTTGCAATCCAGACTTTCCCCCACTCGGCAACGAACCTGAAAATAGGTGATGATTTCCCTGTGCAAAAGAAAATCCCTCCAAAGGGTCTTTCGCGGCGGGCTTGCGACCAAGAAAAGAAGCTGAAGTGTCCAAAGTCGGTAGACTCTCAGTGTTTGTGTATGCAAGCTTTGTCGCGTGCGGCTTTAATAATGCAGAATTACCAAATGCTTGCATGTAGGGAGTTGAGGGTATGCCTGTTAGCTGTTGTACCATAGCTCGAAAATTCAACACATCCGTCGAGAGAACGGTGATTGGGTTTCTGCTGCTTGCCCTGCTCCGTCTTTTGCTGACTTTATTACTGCCTACTCCTTGAGCTGACTGTGAGGATAAGGCTATGGAGGCTGCTCTTGAAGAGTGGAAAGTATCTGCTTCTGTTGACAAGGCATTCTGTGTAATCATGCGACCGTCAAAAGGGCCTTGAACATCACGATGCAGATGCTTCATGTGAGCAAGGAGGCTATCAATGGGCATGGACATGGGACTATGTGATGTCGTTACGGTGCTGACACTGTCGTAAGGGCTTCCAGGGTTAGATGTGGACAAGGGGGAAAGAGAGTTACTTGAAAGAGGGCTTCCCATCTGCAAGGAGATATGCTCCAGATGCGGGAGAGCATCTTGGCTACCCCAGCCACGGCTGCTAGGCATGACGGTAGTAGGTGCCATCGCCACCTGCCTCTGTTGTTGGTATCGCTGCTTGTGCTGCTGCTGCAGAGCCCTCAAAACATGAAGAGATGATGCAGACGCATCGAAACCTTGCTCACGGGAGGCACTGGCTAGGGTTTGTTGTAGCGGCAACGAAGACACAGAGATGGCGGGGGTGCTTAACTCGTGGGTTAAAGCTTGGGTTAAAATTTGGGTATCGCGATCCAAAGAGGCTGTGAGAAGCCAGTCGCCAAGAGAGCTGGACAAAGAAGAAGAAGGGGGCGGTGCAGGGGAAGGACCCATCAAGGGGCGGCAGCGTGGGCGATCAGACAGAGCTCGACCTCTGAAGCTTGACCGAAATGGGTCGCAGATTCTGCAATTTCAAAGAACGTTCTTAGCGTGTAGAGCAAGAAGTCGAAGCCTCCGAAGCATCTGGCTATGGCGTCTTCGTCCCAGCTCCCATTATATGGACCCAGAGTCAAGAGTCAAATGAGTAGGGTAACGTCAGTGTGAACGTATCTTGCATTCTGCGGGCGCGTTCAGACCTCGTGGGTCCTGGCCGGTGACCGAGTGAAAAGTGTCCGGTAACTGGGAGGCAGGTGTTCGTATCGGAAATAGTTTCATAAGCTGCTGCTCACGCGAACCATAGAAAGAACTTTGTCACTCGCTCGCATGAAACGGTGCGCACCCTCAGCTATAATTCACATGGGTATGGGGAGATGGGACCAAGGCCCTGCATCCATCTAGGGCCCCAACATCAACCGGGTGCCGTAGATCTTGTCGCAAAACTAATCTCAAGTAATCGATATTACTTTTAATTGAAATTAATCTCGAGTACCCCTGATTATTCTCGCAAGCAGCACATTCGTACATTAAAAAGTGACAGGGATGTCAACAATCCATGAAGATGTGGGATGTCGTTGCTAGGGCATATGCCTCTCAATACCTAGATTGTGGGTTCAATCCTCGAAGGTGGGAAGGAGAAGCATGTAGTCTTGGATAACAGAAATTATAGGCTTTCTCTCAAGATTACTTTGTCGGAGATATACGGTGCTCATTCATCCCAATGTAGATCTCATGTCCATGGAAGATATAGTGGGAGGGGTGTGCACATGAGAGCTTGCTAGCAAGGACTTTTGTGCAGCATGGACTAAAGGAAAGCTATCACCAAGTCCTTTTCACGCACATGATCTATGTCATCTCCATCAAACTCGCTCACCCAAGCCTCTCTAGCCAAGAATTTTGAGTGCCTTCCATCATGGAGATTGTTATTTCCATAGGTGACTTCATTGGGCTCCCCTTTGAAAGTATGAATTGGACAACATGCAATTTTTATGGGTAGTTTGGAAGCTATAAATAAGCATCTTCCTCAAGAGTCTTCATTAGATTGAACATTATGTGGCGTGCCAATCTATTATTGATCAATACATTTCCAAGTGGGAACTATGGATCGTAAAGAAAAAGATTAGCATCCTACGCAACACGTCTTGCTACAAGTAGAATGCTTCCATGGTCAAAAGTGCACTTGAGCCCATGGACGAGTACGTTGAGAGATCCAAGGTAAGACTGCGTTAGTCTCTCACTTTTGGAGATCTATGATGCATAGATTAGGGTTGCATTCATAGTGTTAATGATATAACTCAAGCACACTTAATCAAACACTCAAAAAACTAATGAGGGTCGGGAAAAGTGATGACACAAAACATAACAATTAACTCACAAGGTTGATACCATGGTCTCTTACAATAATCATCTTCATGAAGGAACCTTCATCAGACTAAACATGATGTGGTATGCCAATCTATTGTTGGCCAATATGTTGCCAGTAGGAAAGCTACGTATCCTCAAGAAAAAGATTGTTATCCTAACCAAGGTAGGATGCTTCCATAGTCAAAGGTGAACTTGAGCCCTTTGGAGGAATAAGTGTGAGAGATCCAAGTTGAGGCCAAGTAAGTCACTTGCTTTTGGAGATGTAGGGTTGGATAGATTAGGGTTGCATTCATAGTGTTCATGAAATATCTCAAGCACACTTAATCGAGTACTCAAAACATTGATGAGGGTTGGCCAAGATGATGACACAATATATAACTTGATTAACTCCTGAGCTTGATACCATGCTCTCATACACTGACTTATGGCGGGAGGCATGGGGCTAATTATAGGGAGATATAGGCTAGAATATATGATCCATACAAGTGCCTAGAAGTAGGGGAAGGGGTAAATACACCAAATGATAATAGATGCACACATCTTCGGTGACATGTACAAAACAATCTAGAGATGATACACATGGGAAGAACAATGTAACATTTAATGGCCTAGTAACTTGTGTGTAGCGGAAAATAGCATAAACATAGTGAGCGTTTCATTAGAATAGATTCCTAATGAGCATAGCAAGAGTGCTTGGATGGAGAGAGCAACAAAATGCATAACACCTAGTTAGATAGGCATGAACAATACTTCAAAAGAGAGAGAAATTAAGCTATTGACAACAGTTAAGGACCGGATTTACATGGAGCTGATCCCCCCTTCAAAGGATTTTGTATTATAGGTTTCCTCCATCAAAGGAGACATTTTACAATACAATACTTTGTGTTCTTTCAATAACTTGCTGGTGCAATGAAGATGGAAGATTCAAGCACCAAGCTAACACTTGTTAAACACAACATCAATTACCTCACGGTCTCAGACCCAAGACCTCACACACCTTCGAGGATAGTGAGAGCTAGCGGGGTATGAGAGTAGATTGATAGGAAGAAGGAGTATTCTTACAGTATATCTCCTCACATAATCACTCATAAAATCTTAGCATAGCTTAGTAATTAGCATGGTAGAGGAGATGAGCATGCATTGGAGCTTGGTTCTTGGTTGGATTTGCATCACAAAGCCAAGAGTTGTTGAAGACCTCCCTTCTCACAAGCTTGGAGTAGATGATGAGCTTTCCATTAAAGCTTGAGAAGGAGAGAGATTCTTCTTTACTTCACACATGAGATTGTGTGAGTGTGTGTGTGTGTGTGTGTGTGACAATGGCTTGCCAAAATCACCCCCCTCTCTCTCTTGGTCGACCCCTCATGATTTTTACTCATGCTGACATCCCATTGGACCCTGCAAAGCTTAGCCAATGATGATTAAGAAGCATAAATGATAGCCTTGTGACATGTGTCCCCTTTCCCCTTTTGTGAGAGCTTTAGGTAATTAAATAATGCAATTAACACTAGGTTGGTAACCTAACAGGACATAAAAGTGTCCTTTCAGGGTTTTGAAAAAAACCTCCAAAACCATAGTAGATCCACTCATTTTGTAAAATCCTTTCATGAGGTTATAGTTCAAGGCCTACTACAAATGTAAAAAATAAGAAACTTGTAAAATTTCTCATCTTTTGGCCACACCAAGCCTCCAAAGTTGATGGACAAGTACATTTTCATCAAAACAGTCATTTCTTACGTTTTGTTGCATAAAAATAAGATTAGGAATTTTTGTAGGACTTGAGATAAATTCCCTAGTTAACTTCAATGGTTTGGTGATCAGAACATATGATTGCTTCTCACTCACTATTTTTTGTTTTGCCAAAAGAAATAGGTAGAAAAAAGTTGAATTTTTACCATTCTGTAAACCTATCATCAAAGTTTCTATAGCCACTCTCAATACAAATAATATATGCATGTTTTATTAGTTCCCTATTGTTCTTTAGGTTCATAAGGAGCCATGGAGCATGTCAAAAGAATAATACATATCTTACCAAGGGGAATCTTGGGGACAAAGATGCAGTGCTAAATACAACGAACATGAAAAAACTGGGTTCAACATTATGAGTTGTAGAATCCCATAGAAACTATTCAATATCTATCCAAATTTGATCCTTATGACTAGATATGGTTACTACCTACAAAATTCATGTAGTTGTCACAAGAAACTAACAATATTGAAAAAGCTATACTTGATATACTAGAATGTTTCGTTTTCTTCTATAATTGAAAAAATCAACAATCGGTGTCTACTATGCAAAATAGGGTATTAGGTGCCCCAAAACTCAAGGAATATTAGCTTTATTTTACAATGTGGGACATAGAAAATCAAAACTGCATTTGGATATCATGAAAGCCACCAAAAAAATCATAGAAGAGCTAAAATTGTCTTAAAAAACAGGATTTGACAATTTTTGTAATTTGGTCATAACTTATAACTTTAATATTTATTTCTCCCTAGAAGCATTAGAACATGTTTAGGACTACTAAAGATAGTTCTCTAGCATTATAGACCTCACAAACATGAATTCTAGAGTGGTATAGTTGCAAAAAGTTGAAAAAAGCAAAAAACAGGACCTGTTTTTTCACACAGTTTAGGTTGTGAAATGTTGTGCAAGGACAAGGTTAAAGATGGAATTGATATTCCAAAAAAATGTCGAGTTTTTTTCAGCTCATGAGACAAATTTCTAGACAGATAGCACCTCAAAATCCATTTTGAAACTCTTGACATAATTGAAGGAAAATGGTCACTTAACAGGACATAAAAGTGTCCCAGGACACAAAAGTGTCCCATTACCAACCTAGTGTTAAACTCCGATTGGACCCCTTAGTCTTCTGGCCAATAGGAATCAGGCAAGCCATTGGGCTGTTGAATGCTCATTGGACCCCTTGGGAGACTGTCCAATAGTCTTCTAGAGAGCTTAATTTCTATTGGTTCTGTTATCAAGTGTTTTAAAATGAATTAAACTAAATGTAGTCTGGCCTAATTCTCATTGGTTCACCTTGTTAACCCTCACACACATTCCTATCACCTACAACGGATGTTTACCCTCATGCACATTCCTATCACCTACAACGGACGTCGTATTATTTATTTGGTAGAGTCAGTGTGCGCTTATGTCGCACGTATCAATGCAAGGAACTTGCCGATACACCATGTACGAGCCACAAATGGCTCCAAGCACACAAAAAGCCTAAACTAGTAAGCTCAAAGAAGGCGATGGTGTGTCACTCACCGCTCTACGCTTGCTTCGTGGAGGATTTCTCGCCGCGAAGAAGAAGGAGCCGCCGCTTCGTTGCGCTCAACCGCTTCGCCGCCACCGTGCCGTCGTCGCAATGCTCGATCGCACTCTCTCTCTCTCTCTCTCTCTCTCTCTCTCACGCATACACACACACAAGGAGATGAAGAAGAAGAAGATGGAGATGGAGCAAGAGCACTCTTCTATTGCACAAATGAGAGAATGAGTGAATTTTAGGTCTGGTTAACTTTTATATGAGCTCGCCCCATTCACACTTGGGCGCCCATGCTTAGCCAACTAATCCCTTGAATGTTCTAGTTAGAGTGCGCCTCTCATTAGCGATCACTCACCCTTTTCTTATTGGACCGACAAGCTCGGTACCTGACTCTACAAGTAAATAATACAACGTCCGTCGTAGGTGACAGGAATGTGCGTGAGCCATGAGGGTTAACATGCCCCCCTTCCTGATGTAGATTCCGTCCTCGGAAGCTATTGAGTTGAAGCTCGTTCGTCGAGGTGGAAGAGAATTTGAGATGAATGCATTTCCTTAGCCTTCTTCAGTCACTCACTGCAAAATCAAACAACATTGGCACAGTAATTGCATTCTCATATAGAATTAAAAAGCATATGCAGTTGTAGGCAAACAATGTGATTGGTAACAGAATTTTAAACCTTTTGTCAACAATAAACATTAAATTGCAATATAATCAAACGCATAAACAGCTGTAAAGGTAAAAAATTAAACAAGTCTAGGGTCGCTAATTAACGGTCTAAAGGCACTAGAGATCGACTATTAATACCATTCTTAATTTTCTCTGGTCAATTAAGTTGTTTAATCGTGAGAGCCAAGTATTTCATGTTCGAGGGCTGACTAGAGGCTATACCTAGAGGACCTTGTAGTTAAGCTACAATAAAAGGAATTTCTCATGAAATCATCGCCTGACTGATTACCTTTTCTTTGAACCCCCAAAGTCGTTTCATAGTGATTCAATTTTGATGTGTGTGCTTATTTTGTATGCCTTGGGTTTTTTGCTTTTCAAGGAAAAGCACCCACACTGGGAACCTCTAGGGCTCTAGTACCATAGGCGATACATGTGAGTGAAGTACCAAATCAAGCTAAGATTTCTCTTCCAGCTTAAGATTTTACATTGTGGCACTTTGATTTTAATCTTTTTTGTACGTTTTCAGCATTTTAATTTTGTAACTTTGGGGGGTCATATAACACTGTTACACCTCCCAAGGCTCATCACACTAGTAAACTCCCTTTATAATACTTAAGCTAAAGTTCAATAGGGACTAAGCTCACTAGAAAGCCCTAGTACATTTCACACAATGCTGCCTAAATCGGATTAAGAACCTAAGTAACCATTAATTATTAGGAAGTCATTCCCTATGGTATTAAGAGAAGATCTCTAACACCTAACTTGGTGAAACTACCTTAGTAGGACTTGCTTGATGTTTAAACCTAGACAAGTGATTATGACAAAAAAATGACATTGAATTAAATGTTTGCTACTAAGCAAATGTGTTGGATATTATGCTACCAATCACAATTAAAGCAGAAAAACATAGATGCAAAAAAGATAAGGGGCCATGCTAATGGACAAGAAACACCTGTTTGTGTTGATGGTCGTGCTTGATTTGAAGTGTGAACGAGAGAAAGATCCCATGAAGGTCCAAATCCTAACAACAGCAACATGTTCCTGTACACACTAGGAAACACAAAGAATACCTCTAGGAGGCACATCAGTGGGAAAAAGGAACTTTGCTAATCACTCAACTCTAAAACAGAAACATTCCTATCGTACTAATTCTACCTACCCTTCATCACTCGAGTGATGAGGATCAAAGGTGTTTGATGACATAGGTTTCTGTTTCAGTGTACCGAATGTGAATGTATAGGTCTGGTCAATGTTTTGACTTTTATTGTGCATACTTGTTTGCTAATTGCTCTTGCTGTTTATTATTTTTTGTTTTTTGTGAGTATAAGTCTTTATATGTACATTCCCTAAGATTGGGAGATTGAGAGGTCAGGGAGGAAGGTTGAGAGGGAAGCAAGTAAATGATGACTGTCAACAAACACTCCCCCCTTCCTTGGGTAGATAATCCCGTTTGAAATGAGCTTGTCACCCTTTGAAACCAATTTTTCCAGTTGGTAATAGGTGGGGATTTTTTCCAGTAGTTTTCTATTACCTTAGGTGCCTCGTTGAGTTGTAAGGGTGGTAAGGTACTCTCCCAGGATCGAACTTGAAGTGGTTCATCAGGTGATTCTTGAACACTGGGAGGTGTGGATTCCTTTGTAGCTTTATGGAGATCCACTATTGTAGGTGGAGGCTGTGGAGAAGCTTTTACCTCTATGGATGCATTACATGAGGAGCTAGAAGATTCATGGGCCTCCCCCCTTCCTGAGCTAGGTGGAACAAATCGTTCTTTCTTCGGTACCCAAACTAGCTCTGGAGCGGGTGTGTAGCATTCTGTGATTTTTTTCTTTCCACGATTGTCGATTTGTTTTGGAGCTACGGGATTGGGCTCACATGGGTCAGGTGACAGGTAAGAACACAATCTACGTTTTGGCACCCAAATTTGATAATTTCCTTGATAGTAGCCTTGGGCTTCCAATAGTTTTTTAGGAATCCATCGCAACATTTTCTTACTTTTCTTGGAGTGAATGGTACGTTTCTTACAAGGTTTCTGTTTTTTAGCACTAGTTATGGTCGCTAAAGAAGCTTTAGGGATCCACTTGTATGTTTTCTTTGTTATATGAGGATGAGTCTTGTCAGAAGCTATATGCATTGCTTGTAGCATATTTAAGGGTACGGGCATTTCATCCCCCTCAGGTGTTACCCAGGTTGTCCCCCTATTTCCCCAAGTATCTATGGTTGTTGCTAGGTGGACCCAATCCACATTGGCAGACTCAGTCATCCCAGGTAGTACAACCATATAAGGAGAATATTCTCCAACATCAGTGTCCGCTTTACACGTGTAACAATACTACAATGGGGCCGAGTGAACTGTGGTGTCAGATCTATGATCAATTATAAACCTGTTTCCTAGAGGATGTGTTGGACCTATCACAAGATCTACTCGAATAACAGAATCTTGGAACTACAAGTAGACATGGTTTTTAGACCAATCATGCACCATTTTTGCTTCCCTCATGAAAGGACGTCCTAAGATCATCTCCGATGCCATAGTGTGTTTGGAGAAATCCATAACAATGAAGGTAGCTCTTATTTTATGTCCAAAGACCTTGATCTTGAGATCTTCTAGCATCCCAATAGGTTTAACAATACACTCATTGTCCATCTTCACTACTATGGTTGTGGTCGCAAGGTGAGGTCTTCCCATAGTTTCCCAGTAATTTTTAGTCACAATGCTAACCCCAGCACCACCATCAAGGATTCCCTTCACAGTTAATCCCTTAGTAGTGATTGGTATGGTCGCATTGGATTCATCACCCTCAAAGTATTGTCCCAACTTGTTAACAGGTATTTCTATAACAAGGTTCTCATCTAGGTTGGGTTCTGGATCTAAGTGTTCCTCCTCTATTGACATCTCCCTAGCTCCATCCATCTGTGCAAATTGTGGTCGCCCAAACTTTAGTTCTCCATTGAGGAAGGCTTGAAGAGCTGAGACTAGCTCAGGGTCTTTATATAGTTTGGACATGATGGTGGTTCTAACTTCTGAAGACATGAAATCCATCAATTTGGCAATGTTTAACGGCACCTTTTGGACTTGAGTCCCTTGACGTGGGGAAGATGGGATCTCCATTTCTTTGATAGGATGAGGTAGTCCCTCTGTAAACATTCTTTTGATCAAGAAGTGAGTACGCCCACTTTCCCATGACTTTAAGTCACTTTCTTCTTGGATGACACTAGGTATGGCTAAGGGTCTATGGACTTGGTGAGTTTGTTGTTGCGTAGGGAACACGGTGTCTGTAATCTGGATCTACCTAGGTTCTGGTTCTAGATCCCTTTGGGTATCTTCTACCAAACTCCTTAATTGCTTGACTCGCTCGATCTCCTCTGTAGGGTTTGGGTAAGTTCCTATCTTCATTTTGGATACTGGCCATTGTGGCTCATGAAGATCTTCCTTGTTGGTTTCTATGTTAGTGGTTGTTTTGGTCTCCAAGGTTTCACCTGAATCAGAATCCTCTTCAGTGTCATTCATATATACGGGGTTGTCACCAGTTCCTATGATTGGGGTCTGACTTCACTGCTTTTTGCAATCTCTTTCTTCGTGTTTTCTTCTTTTTCTGAGATTGGGCAATTGATTCCGTGTCTCTTCTCTCAAGAATATAATTTTGTTTTTGGAGCATCGATCGTGTGAGTACGTTTACTAGTACCACGGGTGTACTTGGCGATGGCTCCTCATAACTTCAATCAAGTTTAATGGCGTGATCTTCGGTGCATTTGGATTATTTGGACATTGGGCAATCAAATGATCTATGCCACATCGATTACACATGAGTATCGGCATTGTAGACGTGCTCGCTTGATTGGTTTGCATTAGTGTGGCGTTCTTTTGTAGCCTAATAGGACACTCAGCTACACGATGTGGACCTCCACACTCATAGCATTGAGGAGGTGGTCTCTTAGCAGTGTAATTGATATTTTGGTCTCTTGCCGCAAGAGCAGCTACTTGATATACAGGCTCCACTTGTCCCCAATAGTCCTCCATGTAGTATTGTGGAGTTTCTTCAAGCACATCCATCCCATAGGCGATATTAGGATCTATATCTTCCTCACAGCCTTCCAAACAAGCAATAGATGACTCACAACCCACTTGATTCACAGAAGTGATTCTTGGATGTGGTGGTTGCGGTCCCAGCACTGGAGGTGGCAAGGGTGTTGTTTGGAGAACATTCTGGGCCCTAGGGACCATGTGTTGTGCTTTTTGTTCAAGAGTTGGGGCCGGCATCAATGCAGGCACTTGAGGTGTGTCTGTACATGCTAAGGTTGGTCTATTGGCCATCGCGCGCTTAAATACTATGCAATCCTTAGCTTAATGACCATACCTCCCACATGCATTGCAATTCCCATTGAATTTTACTCTAAAAGTAGGGCATTCACTGGTACTATACGGTCCATAGCATATTGAGCACCATTGCTGCTCCCTTCTTGGATACATATGATTGTTTTGCAGAGCACGATTGTCTCTAAGACTCTCTTGAATAGCCTTGGTGAGATCTGCTAAAGTCATCTCAGATATCTTTGGCTCCTTAGTAATAGGCTTTAGGGTCATTGGCTGATGCCGTGATGCTTGCGAGCTAATAGATTTAGACTCAACAGACACTCTTTCTCCTTGAACCATTAAATTATCCTCCAATTGGATCGCATTGGTGGTGATTGCTTCCCAAGTGGTGATACCTCTAATGACTAGGCCATTGTAGATATCCTCATGTCATAATCCCCTAATGAATCTATCAAGAAATTGGTTATTGTTGAAGCGCTCATTTGGATTACAACACGAATTCAAATGCTTCAAGCGACTTATAAAGTCTCTCACCGACTCTCCTTCCTCTCGTTGGGCTTTCTGGAGCTGAGCGGCTACACCCCAAAGCACTCCCTCTCGTATGTATTCTTTTAAGAACAATCTCCTAAGAGTAGGGTAAATTGTTTTTTCTTTCACCCTTAGGGTTCTATACCAATCCCCAGCCTTTCCACTTAAGGTTAGGCTTAAAGCATTGCTCTTATGTAGGTCATTGTGTTCTCCTAGAGAATCGCATATTTGTTCAAACACTTCGATATGCTTTCTCACATCCCCGTCTCCACTAAATTTTTGTGTGATCTTGGCTATTTGTATTGCCTTACTTCTAAGCTCTCTATCAGGCGCGTAACGCATATTCTCAGCAATAGATCGACCGATAGCTTGAGCAAATGTTGCCAAGTCACCTAAATGAGCAGGCACCGTGGGTGAAGCCGCTCCAGAGACTACATGTGGAGTAGGTATTGGCATTGGGCGTGGCGCATAGGAAGCCCTTGGGTTCCACGTTGGGTACGATGTTGTGCCATGTGGTAGCCCATAGTTCATATGTGTGGCCCTAGGCATAGCAGACGTCGGATGTGACATGCTAATGCTAGCCGGTATAGTCCCATGGAAATAAGAACTCGGGTGTTGTGGTTGTGGATCATAGGTAGTTGAAACAATGGGAGGGGTAGGGACTACATGAGTGCGATGACCCATAGGTGCATACGATTGGTACACACTTGTAGGTACTGTTGCAGGCATTGAGCTACCATGTAGCGGTGCTTTACTAACAAATGAGGTCCATGGCGTGTTTCTCGGCATGCCCATCATTGGGGTAGGCATGGTAGCCGTGGTGTCATCAAGGGAAAGATGAGCTAGACTTGGAAAGGTGAAGCTATCACTTGTGGGCTCAAATTGCACTGAGACACCTGGCGAAACAACATATGGAGGATCCATTGGACTTACCGAGGGAGTCTCCATTTGCGATAAGGTCGATTGTTTAGCCTTTCCTGTATCCAAGAATATCATGAGACCCGTTGAAGGTATGCTGATCCCCTTGTTCTCTCTCTCAAACTCAATGACCCTATGGATGACCTCACAAACTCTTTGTTGTTGATCCTCCACACTAGTAGCGCCCATTGTGGATTGTAGGACATCTAACCAACCCACGTGATAGGTGTGACCTGTGTATAGGTCGGTCAGAGTTTTCGTTTGTAGTTCGTACTCCCAGTTCTCATTTAAGAACACTCCATCTAGGATTGAGGTGCTAGGGGTGTTCTTTGAGCTTGATGCAATGTTGCTTTCTAGGGGTTGGCCCTTAGTGGTTGCTAAGTCAGGATCACTCGATTGCTCTCTTAGCAAGGATATTGACATAGGGGCTTTTGCTTTTAACTCTCTTCATTGCTCCGCGTTGCGTAAGCTCTTGACTTCCTTTTCCCTCGCTGCAAGGATATACCGCTGAACCTCTTGCACTTCGGCAAGGCTTCTACCATCGGGTAATATGACCTCGGAGGGAAATAACTCTGAAGAGTCAAGAGGTGCAGTGAATGAAGTATTCACATGCAAATTCTCTAACTGTATAGGGTCTACGTTGGTCACGAATGGAGAATTTACTTCCCCACCCCCCTCATTTACATCATTAGCTCCATGTTCGGAGCGAGTGCCTCTACTAAAGGTTTCCTTCAGGCGGCTAAGCATACTCGGCCCGGACTGCGGGCCCATGGCATGCATTTCTTGGCTCGAGCTATCAAGATTAGGCATTGGGAAACCCTCCATGACGTCGTAGTCAGAGGAAGAGTCACTAGCCGCTATGTTCAGGTCTTGGTTTGTACTACCTTGGGTCCCCACCGAGGGTCCATAACATAAAGTAGGTGGATATTGAGGACTCGCGTAAGTCGTGCATGTGCCTTTGGCACCCTACAAACGTCGATGAATAACCTCGAAGGTTAACCGCTTACCTTTTTTAAGCGTCCGTTTTCACTCGTGTTTTTTACGTTTTGAATGTTTTCTAACGTTTGAATTTTTTGATTAAAGTTTGTGATAACTCGAAATGAGCGTATCACTTAGAGGGTCGTTGTGTGCTTTACAGCACAATTTTCGGGCATCTGACGTTCCGCTGGTCCTCAAAAAATCGATTTTTAGCTACGTGTGAAGCTAAAATTCGTTTTTTTTAGAGGCGACTGAGGCCTAGGCCTGAGCGTGAGCTTGGGATTGGGTCTGGGCTTGGGTGCAAGAGATATTCCCGATCCCGATCCTACCTTTAAATTTTTTTATAATTTTTTTTAAAAAAAATATTTTTTTTATTTTTTTATAATTTTTTAAAGGATAAGGTCGCTGCGGCCTGCGCGAGAGCACACACACACTCTATCTACCTACTTCTAACTAATACACCTATTGTTAAACACTAACACACTCTATTAACTCTCACAGATCTACTTCCTACTTACTTTACACAGAAAACTAACAACCTTAGTACACAGAGAATAAACACAGTACCTTTGAAAACTCCATTAACAAAGAAAACTAACAACCTTAATACACAGAGAATAAACACAGTACCTTTGAAAACTCCATTAACAAAAAAAACACACAGTATAACACCAAATCCCTCTTCTCAACACACACACCCTCCTTCCTTACCTTTCCTACAATTGAAATTACACCACGGAGAAGCACAAAGTGCTACTCGAGCTTAATGTATGGCATTCCCCGACAGCGGTGCCAAAAATGTGCGCTTATGTCGCACGTGTCAATGCAAGGAACGTACAGATACACCGTGTGCGAGCCACAAATGGCTCCAAGCACACAACAAGCCTAAACTAGTAAGCTCAAAGAAGGCGATGGTGTGTCACTCACCGCTCTACGCTTGCTTCGTGGAGGATTCCTCGCCGCGAAGAAGAAGGAGCCGCCGCTTCGCCGCGCTCAACCGCTTCGCCGCCGCCGTGCCGTCGTCGCAATTCTCTCTCTCTCTCTCTCTCTCTCTCTCTCTCTCTCTCTCGCATACACACACAATCCCTTGAAGAAGAAGAAGATGGAGATGGAGCAAGAGCACTCTTCTATTGCACAAATGAGAGAATGAGTGAATTTTAGGTCTAGTTAACTTTTATATGAGCTTGCCCCATTCACACTTGGGCGCCCATGCTTAGCCAACTAATCCCTTGAATGTTCTAGTTAGAGTGGGCCTCTCATCGCGATCACTCTTACCCTTTTCTTATTGGACCGACAAGCCCGGTACCTAACTCTACAAGTAAATAATACAATGTACGTCGTAGGTGACATGAATGTGCGTGAGCCCTGAGGGTTAACAGTCAGGTACCGGGCTTGTCGGTCCAATAGGGAAAGAGTAAGAGCGATCGCCGATGAGAGGCGCACTCTAACTGGAACATTCAAGGGATTAGTTGGCTAAGCATGGGCACCCAAGTGTGAATGGGATGAGCTCATATAAAAGTCAACTAAACCTAAAATTCACTCATTCTCTCATTTGTGCAATTGAAGAGTGCTCTTGCTCCATCTCCATCTTCTTCTTCTTCATCTCCTTGTGTATGCGTGAGAGAGAGAGAGAGAGAGAGAGAGAGAGAGTGCGCGCGATCGAGCATTGCGATGACGGCACGGCGGCGGTGAAGCAGTTGAGCACGGCGTAGCGGCGTCTCCTTCTTCTTCGCGGCGAGGAATCCTCCATGCTAGGAAGCGTAGAGCGATGAGTGACACATCAACGCCATCTTTGAGCTTACTAGTTTAGGCTCGTTGTGTGCTTGGAGCCATTTGTGGCTCGCAACAGTGTATCGGCAAGTTCCTTGCATTGACATGTGCGACATACGCGCACATTTTTGGCATCGCTGCCGGGGAATGCCATACACTAAGCTTGAATGGCACTCTGTGCTTCTTTTGTGGTGCAATTTCAATTGTAGGAAAGATAAGGAAGGAGAGTGTGTGTGTTGAGAAGAAGGATTTTGTGTTATACTGTGTATTTTTTTTGTTAATGGAGTTTTCAAAGGTACTGTGTTTATTCTCTATGTATTAAGGTTGTTAGTTTTCTTTGTTAATGGAGTTTTCAAAGGTACTGTGTTTATTTTCTGTGTATTAAGGTTGTTAGTTTTCTGTGTAATGTAATGTACAGTAAGTAGGAAGTAGATCTGTGAGAGCTAATAGAGTGTGTTAGTGTGTAATAGTAGGTGTATTAGTTAGAAGTAGGTAGATAGAGTGTGTGTGTGTGTGTGCTCTCGCGTAGGCCGCTGCGACCTTATCCTATTTTTTTTAATTTTAAAAAATAATAATTTTTTTAAAAAAAAAATTTAAAGGTAGAACCGAGATTGGGAATATCTCCCAGACCCAAGCCCAAGCTCACGCTCAGGCCAAGGCCTCAGTCGCCTTTTAAAATTACAAATTTTAGCTTCACACGTAGCTAAAAATCGATTTTTTGAGGACCAACAGAACTTCAGATGCCCGAAAATTGTGCTGTAAAGCACACAGCGACCCTCTAAGTGATACGCTTGTTTCGAGCTATGACACACTTTCATCATAAAAATCAAACATTAAAAAACATTAAAAACGTAAAAAACACGAGTGAAAACGGTCGCTTAAAAAAGGTAAGCGGTTAACCTTCGAGGTTATTCGCCGACGCTTGTAGGGTGCCAAAGGCACATGGATCTGCGCTCTGGTCGTGTGCTAGAGACGGAGCAACTAGAGAGAATTTTGACTTACGCGAGTTCTCAATATCCACCTACTTTAGGTTCCGAGCCCTCGGCGGGGACCCAAGGTAGTACAAACCAAGACCTGAACATAGCGGCTAGTGACTCTTCCTCCGACTACGACGTCATGGAGGGTTTCCCAATGCCTAATCCTGATAGCTCGAGCGAAGAAATGCATGCCATGGGCCCGCGGTCCGGGCCGAGCGTGCTTAGCCGCCTGAAGGAAACCTTTAGTAGAGCCACTCGCTCCGAACATGGAGCTAATGATGTAAATGAGGGGGGTGGGGAAGTAAATTCTCCTTTCGTGACCAACGTAGACCCTATACAGTTAGAGAATTTGCATGTGAATACTTCATTCACTGCACCTCTTGACTCTTCAGAGTTATTTCCCTCCGAGGTCATATTACCCGATGGTAGAAGCCTTGCCGAAGTGCAAGAGGTTCAGCGGTATATCCTTGCAGCGAGGGAAAAGGAAGTCAAGAGCTTACGCAACGCGGAGCAATGAAGAGAGTTAAAAGCAAAAGCCCCTATGTCAATATCCTTGCTAAGAGAGCAATCGAGTGATCCTGACTTAGCAACCACTAAGGGCCAACCCCTAGAAAGCAACATTGCATCAAGCTCAAAGAACACCCCTAGCACCTCAATCCTAGATGGAGTGTTTTTAAATGAGAACTGGGAGTACGAACTACAAACGAAAACTCTGACCGACCTATACACAGGTCACACCTATCACGTGGGTTGGTTAGATGTCCTACAATCCACAATGGGCGCTACTAGTGTGGAGGATCAACAACAAAGAGTTTGTGAGGTCATCCATAGGGTCATTGAGTTTCAGAGAGAGAACAAGGGGATCAACATACCTTCAACGGGTCTCATGATATTCTTGGATACAGGAAAGGCTAAACAACCGACCTTATCGCAAATGGAGACTCCCTCGGTAAGTCCGATGGATCCTCCATATGTTGTTTCACCAGGTGTCTCAGTGCAATCTGAGCCCACAAGTGATAGCTTCACCTTTCCAAGTCTAGCTCATCTTTCCCTTGATGACACCACGGCTACCATGCCTACCCCAATGATGGGCATGCCAAGAAACACGCCATGGACCTCATTTGTTAGTAAAGCACCGCTACATGGTAGCTCAATGCCTGCACAACAGTACCTACAAGTGTGTACCAATCGTATGCACCTATGGGTCATCGCACTCATGTAGTCCCTACCCCTCCCATTGTTTCAACTACCTATGCTCCACAACCACAACACCCGAGTTCTTATTTCCATGGGACTATACCGGCTAGCATTAGCATGTCACATCCGACGTCTGCTATGCCTAGGGCCACACATATGAACTTTGGGCCACCACATGGCACAACATCGTACCCAACATGGAACCCAAGGGCTTCCTATGCGCCACGCCCAATGCCAATACCTACTCCACATATAGTCTCTGGAGCGCCTTCACCCACGGTGCCTGCTCAGGTGACTTGGCAACATTCGCTCAAGCTATTGGTCAATCTATTGCTGAGAATATGCATAACACGCCTGATAGAGAGCCTAGAAGTAAGGCAGTACAAATAGCCAAGAACACACAAACATTTAGTGGAGACGGGGATGTGAGAAAGCATATCAAAGTGTTTGAACAAATATGCGATTCTCTAGGAGAACACAATGACCTGCATAAGAGTAATGCTTTAAGCCTAACCTTAAGTGGGAAGGCAAGGGATTGGTATAGAACCCTAAGGGTGGAAGAAACAATGATTTACCCTACTCTTAGGAGACTGTTCTTAAAAGAATACATACGAGATAGAGTACTTTGGGGTGTATCCTCTCAGCTCCAGAAAGCCCAACAAGAGGAAGGAGAGTCGGTGAGAGACTTTATTAGTCGCTTGAAGCATTTGAATTCTCATTGTAATCCAAATGAGCGCTTCAACAATAACCAATTGCTTGATAGATTCATTAGGAGGTTACGACATGAGGATATCTACAATGGCTTAGTCATTAGAGGTATCACCACTTGGGAAGCAGTCACCACCAATGCGATCCAATTGGAGGATAATTTAATGAATCAAGGAGAAAGAGTGTTTAATGAGCCTAAATTTATTAGCTCGCAAGCATCAGGGCATCGGCCAATGACCCTAAAGCCTATTGCTAAGGAGCCAAAGATATCTGAGATGACTTTAGCAGATCTCACCAAGGCTATTCAAGAGAGTCTTAGAGATAATCGTGCTCCGCAAAACAATCATATGTATCCAAGAAGGGAGCAACAATGGTGCTCAGTATGCTATGGACCGCATAGTACCAGTGAATGCTCTACTTTTAGAGTAAAATTCAATGGGAGGTATGGTCATCAAGCTAAGGATTGCATAGTGTTTAAGCATGCAATGGCCAATAGACCAACCTTAGCATAGACAGACACACCTCGAGTGCCTACATTGATGCTGGCCCCACCTCTTGAACAAACATCACAACACATGGTCCCTAGGGCCCAAAATGTTGTTCAAACAACACCCTTACCACCTCCAGTGCTAGGACCGCAACCACCACATCCGAAAATCACTTATGTGAATCAAGTGGGTTGTGAGTCATCTATTTCTTGTTTGGAAGGCTGTGCGGAAGATATAGATCCTAATATTGCCTATGGGATGGATGTGCTTGAAGAAAGTCCTTAATACTACATGGAGGACTATTGGGGACAAGTCAAACCTGTATATCAAGTAGCTGCTCTTGCGGCAAGAGGCCAAAATATCAATTACACTGCTAAAAGACCACCTCCTCAATGCTATCAGTGTGGAGGCCCACATCGTGTAGCCGAGTGTCCTATTAGGCTACAAAAGAACGCCACACTAATGCAAACCAATCAAGCGAGCACGTCTACAATGCCGATACTCATGTGTAATCAATGTGGCATAGATCATTTGATTGTCCAATGTCCAAATAATCCAATTGCACCGAAGATCACACCATTAAACTTGATTGAAGTTATTGAGGAGCCATCACAAAGTACACTTGTGGTACCAGCAAACGTACTCACACGATCGATGCTCCAAAAACAAAATTATATTCTTGAGAAAAGAGACACAGCACCAATTGCCCAATCTCAGAAAAAGAAGAAAACACAAAGGAAGAGATCGCAAACAACATCGAAGTCAGACCCCAGTTCAAAGACCAACATAGCGACTGGTGACGACCCCATATATATGAATGGCGCTGAAGACGATTCTGATTCAGGAGAAACCATGGAGACCAAAACAACCACTAAGATAGAAACCAACAAGGAAGATCTTCATGAGCCACAATGGCAGGGATCGAAGAAGAAGATAGGAACTTATCCAAATCCTACAGAGGAGATTGAGAGAGTCAAGCAATTAAGGAGTTTGGTAGAAGATACCCAAATGGATCTAGAACCAGCACCGAGGCAGATCTAGATTACAAACGCCGTTTTCCCTACGCAACATCAACCTCACCAAGTCCATAGACCCTTAGCCATATCTAGTGTCATCCTAGAAGAAAGTGACTTAAAGTCATGGGAAAGTGGGCGTACTCACTTCTTGATGGAAAGAATGTTTACAAAGGGACTACCTGATCCTATCGAAGAAATGGAGATCCCATCTTCCCCACGTCAAGGGACTGAAGTCCAAAAGGTGCCGTTAAACATTGCCAAATTGATGGATTTCATGTCTTCAGAAGTTAGAACCACCATCATGTCCAAACTATATAAAGACCCTGAGCTAGTCTCAGCTCTTCGAGCCTTCCTCAATGGAGAACTGAAGTTTGGGCTACCACAATTTGCATAGATGGATGGAGCTGGGGAGATGCCAATAGAGGAGGAACACTAGATCCAGAACCCAACCTAGATGAGAACCTTGTTATAGAAATACATGTTAACAAGTTGAGACAATACTTTGAGGGTGATGAATCTAATGCAACCATACCAATCACTACTAAGGGATTAACTATGAAGGGAATCCTTGATGGTGGCAATGGGGTTAGCATTGTGACTAAAAATTGATGGGAAACTATGGGAAGACCTCACCTTGCGACCACAACCATAGTAGTGAAGATGGCCAATGGGTCTATTGTTAAACCTATTGGGATGCTAGAAGATCTCAAGATCAAGGTCTTTGGACATAAAATAAGGATTACCTTCATTGTTATGGATTTCTCCAAAAACACTATGGCATCGAAAATGATGTTAGGATGTCCTTTCATGAGGGAAGCAAAAATGGTGCATGATTGGTTTAAAAACCATGTCTACTTGCAGTTCCAAGATTTTGTCATTCGAGTGGATCTTGTTACTGGTCGAGCATATCCTCTAGGAAACAGGTTTATAATTGATCATAGATCTGACACCACAATTCACTCGGCCCCATTGCAGTATTGTTACACGTGTAAAGCGGACACTAATGTTGGGGAAGATTCTCCTTATATGGATGTACTACCTGGGATGACTGAGTCGGACAATGTGGATTGGGTCCACCTAGCAGCAACCATAGACACTTGGGGAAACAGGGGGACGCCCTGGGTAACTCCTAAGGGGGATGAAATGCCCGTACCCTTAAATATTCTACAAGCAATGCATATAGCTACTGACAAGACTCATCCTAATGTAACAAAGAAAACATACAAGTGGGTCCCTAAAGCTTCTTTAGCGACCATGGCTAGTACTAAAAAACAGAAGCCTTCTAAGAAATGTACCACTCTCTCCAAGAAATGTAAGAAGACGTGGCGTTGGATTCCTAAACGACTATTGGAAGCCCAAGGACTTCTATCAAGGAAATGATCAAATCTGGGTGCCAAAACATAGATTGCGTTCTTACCTGTCACCTGACCCATGTGCGCCCAATCCTGTATTTCCAAAATGAATTGACGATCGTGGAAAGGAAAAGATCACGGAATGCTACACACCTGCTCCAGAGCTAGTTTGGGTACCAAAGAAAGAACGATTTGTTCTACCTAGCTCAGGGACATTGGAATCAAATGAAGCTTCTTGTTCTTCGTGTAGTTCCTATACAGAAATAGAAGCTTCAACACAACCTCCACCTACCATTGTACATATCCATACAAGCAAGAAAGAGTTTTCACCTCCCGTTGTAAGTTCACCACCTACAACAATGTTGCAAATAAAATCATGGGAGAGTGCCTTACCACCCTTGCAACTAAGGTAATAGAAAACTACTGGCAAAAATCCTCACCTATTACCAACTGGCACAATTGGTTTCAAAAGGTGATGACATCATTCCAAAAGGTATGATCTACCCGAGGAAGGGGGGAGTGTTTGCTGACATCCATCATTCACTTGCTTCCCTCTCAACCTTCCTCCCTGATCTCTCAATCTCTCAATCTTAGGGAATGTATATATAAAGCCTTATACTCACAAAAAACAAAAATAATAAAGAGCAAGAGCAATTAGCAAACGAGTATGCACAATAAAAGTCAAAACATTGACTCAGACCTACACATTCGCATCCGGTACACTGAAACGGAAACCTATGTCATAAAACACCTTTGATCCTTATCACTAGAGTGATGGAGGGTAGGTAGGATTAGTACAATAGGAGTGTTTCTGTTTTAGAGTTTAGTGATTAGCAAAGTCCTTTTTTCACACTGATGTGCCTCCTAGAGGTATTCTTTGTGTTTCCTCGTGTGTACAGGAACGTGTTGTTGTGGTTAGGATTTGGACCTTCATGGAGTCTTTCTCTCATTCACTCTTCAAACCAAGCGCGATCATCAACACAAACAGGTGTTTCTTGTCCATTAGCATTGCCCCTTATCTTTTTGCATCCATGTTTGTCTGCTTTAATTGTGATTGGTAGCATAATATTCAACGCATTTGCTTAGTATCAAATTCAATGTAATTTTTTGTCATAATCACGTGTCTAGGTTTAAAAATCAAACAGTTCGACTAAGCTAGTTTGACCAAGTTAAGTGTTAGAGATCTTCTCTTAATACCATGGGGAATGCCTTCCTAATAATTAATGGTTACTTACGTTCTTAATCCGATTCAAGTAGCATTGTGTGAAATGTACTAGGGCTTTCTAGTGGGCTTAGTCCCTATTGACCTTTAGCTTAAGTATTATAAAGGGAGTTTATTAGTTTGATGAGCCTGGGGAGGGTAACAGTGTTATATGACCCCCCAAAGTTACAAAATTAAAATACTGAAAATAAACAAACAAAAATTCAAAGTGCCACAATGTAAAATCTTAAGCTAGAAGAGAAATATCAGCTTGATTTGGTGCTTCACTCACATGTATCGCCTATGGTACTAGAGCCCTAGAGGTTCCCAATGTGGGCACTTTTCCTTGAAAAGCAAAAAACCCAAGGCATACAAAATAAGCACACACATCAAAATTGAATCACTGTGAAAAGACTTTGGGGGGTCAAAGAAAAGGAAATAAGTCAGGCGATGATTTCATGAGCAATTCCTTTTATCGTAGCTTAACTACAAGGTCTTCTAGGTATAGCCTCTAGTCAGCCCTCGAACATGAAATACTTGGCTCTTGCGATTAAACAACTTAATTGACCAGAGAAAATTAAGAAGCTTACCCATGGTATTAATAGTCGATCTTTAGTGCCTTTCGACCGTTAAATTAGCGACCCCAGACTTGTTTAATTTTTTACCTTTACAGCTGTTTATGCGTTTGATTATATTGCAATTTAATGTTTATTGTTGACAAAAGGTTTAAAATTCTGTTACCAATCAAATTATCTGCCTACAACTGCATCCGCTTTTTAATTGCTTATGAGAATGCAATACTGTGCCAATGTTGTTTGATTTTGCACTGACTGAAGGAGGCTAAGGACATTCATCTCAGATGCTCTTCCACCTCGACGAACGAGCTTCAACTCAATAGCTTCTGAGGACGGAATCTACATCACGAAGGGGGGCATGTTAACCCTCACATACATTCCTATCACCTACAACGGATGTTTACCCTCACGCACATTCCTATCACCTATAACGGACGTCGTATTATTTATTTAGAGTCAGGTACCGGGCTTGTCGGTCCAATAGGGAAAGAGTAAGAGTGATCGCCGATGAGAGGCGCACTCTAACTAGAACATTCAAGGGATTAGTTGGCTAAGAATGGGCGCCCAAGTGTGAATGGGGTGAGCTCATATAAAGGTCAACTAAACCTAAAATTCACTCATTCTCTCATTTGTGCAATTGAAGAGTGCTCTTGCTCCATCTCCATCTTCTTCTTCTTCATCTCCTTGTGTGTGTGTGTGTGTATGCGTGAGAGAGAGAGAGAGAGTGTGTGTGTGTGTGCGCGATCGAGCATTGCAACGACGGCACGGCGGCGGTGAAGCGGTTGAGCGCGGCGTAGCGGCGTCTCCTTCTTCTTCGCGGCGAGGAATCCTCCATGACAGGAAGCGTAGAGCGGTGAGTGACACACCAACGCCATCTTTGAGCTTACTAGTTTAGGCTTGTTGTGTGCTTGGAGCCATTTGTGGCTCGCACATAGTGTATCGGCAAGTTCCTTGCATTGACACATGCGACATACGTGCACACACCTCTATGGCCATCCAACAGGATTTGAATGCATCTTGGGGGAAACTTGGCTAGGGAGATGACATGTGTTCCCTAATCCCTTTGTGTAAGGGGAGCTTGCTAGAGTGTGTGTGTGTGTCTCTCTCTCTCTCTCTCTCTCTCTCTCTCTCTCTCTCTCTCTCTCTCTCTCTCTCTCTCTCTCTCTCTCTCTCTCTCATCCCCTACTAAAAGGGCTTTCCCCCTCCTATCTAGGGATATGTGAAGACTTTTTGGTCTTCACATAAGCATTCAATATTACCTAGCCCGTTGTTTGCACATTGCTCTTTTGCAGACGGCCCCCCCTTTGGATCCCTATTTTTCCTCTTTTGAATCCCTACCGCGACCGGTCTGCCAGCTTAACCAATATTCTAGCTTTTTCTCCCCTGGTACTTCTCCATATTAAATGATCAGTTCAACATGAGAAAATCATTTAGAAGAATTAGATATTAGTTATTATGACAAACAAGGAGTTCTATTTGTTCCCTAGAACTCTTTGTGATTGACAACAAGATGACATTATGACAATGGGCCTTGAGACAACATAACATGTCTTTGACAGAGGTTGATGGTATGGTGGGTAGAGCAAGATGGATTTATTATTTAATCATAATAGAGATTAGCACTAATTACACACTTAATCAAAGCATGCACCAAGAGAGAGAATAAACACAAAGTAAGATTGATTATTGAACTACCAATATTAGTACATGATTGCACCTTTAAATAGGGCTACAGAAGGTATTGCAAAAGTGTAATACAAGGGAAAGTGCATTCAAACTCACCTTAAAATCAGCCCCTAGAGTTCATATGGCTGAGTATGGATTCATATACACATAGGACTAGACACATGACTCCTTTCCAACTAGGCTCCATGTTTACAACTTGGGGTACACACCAAGAAGCACAAACCATAGGCCAAATCATGCATAACCAAAAAATCCTACCCTTAGGGTGTGTTCTTTGACAAGTGATACAATGACAGAGCACATTTAATCTAGAAGCAAGAGAGATAGCATCCTCAATCCAAGAAAAAATAAATATTTAATCCAAGAGGCAAACTTCAAAACACCTCTCCTCAAACAATGTACACAAGAGTGAGATCATGCCATTTCAAGTAATCTCCAATAAGACTACACTACGAGAGTTAAAGAAGGCTAAAAATTCTCATCATTCTTGTAGCTACAAAAAAATATGATTGTTTCTGTCAACTTCTTCTTCTTCTTGGTCTCCTTCTGCTACATGAATCGATGTCTTAGACTTTGAACTCTTATCGGTACTAGTTTTTGGAAGGAGGATGGTTGTTCTTCCCACAAATGGTACTAGATATGAAATAATCCTTGGCTAAATTTCCTTTTTTGCCACATTTCAAGCATGCTTTAAAAAATGCAAGTAATAATGCTCCTCATCTTTCTTATTTCCCACAAATGGTACAAGCCTTAGATATGAAACAATCCTTGGCTAAATCTCATTTTCAAGTCAAGCATGCTTTAAAAGATGCAACAAATAATGCTCCTCCCCTTGATTATTGATCTTTCCTTTGATTCCTCTCTTTAAGTTATAGTAGTGAATTAATGAAATCTTTTCAAGGATGTGATGATGATCCCTAAAGCTTACTCGTCTTTGGCTTGGTTTGTCAAGCACACACACATACAAAGATGGAGGCAAAAGACTGTAGTTCTTCTTCTTCACTAAATCAAGATAAGAGGTCTACAAAACATAAGGGAAAATACAACATAAAAAGGAACTAATACAATGGTCTAGTGTAAACCTTTAGTGAGTGAGGTGAGTAGATAAGTGTGCCATCACTCTAGTAGGTCGAACAGCTCGATGTAGTATCACTGGCAAAGATATATGAATCCACCAAGGCATACTAGTGATGATGTCTGTCAGTGGTAGTCATCTAGGATTCATACACGTTGAGCTTGACATATCAACACTCCCCCTCAATGTCAACACCATCTCTTGTATGCCAAGCATTTCTTGAAATCGTTGGAGCTTCTCCGCTCCAAGGGTAGTCGTGAAGATATATGCAACTTTCTCATATGTTGCCATAGTACTCAAGGTCGATGTCACCTGCCAAGGCCCTCTGTCTGATGAAGTAGTAGTGCACCTCAATGTGCTTTGTTCTGGCATGAAACACTGAGTTTCATGCCAATTGTAGGAGGTTGTCACAATAGATGACAACCGGCCTCTGTACCTATCCAATCCCAACCATGCTACCTTACATGCCGCCACAACAGCACCCATGTACTTTGTACTCAAAAGAGAAACCATAGGTTTCTTCTTACTGCATCATGTGATAGACATGCGATCGTATGTACTACAACCCAATTTTCATATGTGTAACCATGGAGCTACAACTCCACATCAACCCCATAAAAGAGTGCATAATCCCAATGAGCACTCACATAGTGCAAAGTGCACCGTATCCAAGTGTGGTTTCTTGGGAGACTGCATAAACTGGCTTACCAATCCAGTTGTGTAGCTCAAATTTGGACGTGAGATAGTCAAGTAGATCAAGCTGCCCACAATATTTTTGTACATTGTAGCATTCTCAAGCACTTGACCTACATAATTTCCCATCTTCAAATTTTGATTTAAGGGCATTGCAATTGTCTTACAATCAGCTATACCATACTTTTTCAACATGTCCAAAGCGTCACTGGCCTTTGTGACAGCCATACACCCTCTTCTATGTGTGAATAATTTCAATGCCCAAGAAATACCACAAGTCTCCCAAGTCTTTCATCTCAAACTCCTACATAAGTAGAGCTTGTACACCCTCTACTTCAGCCACATTATCACCACCAACAGTCAAGTCATCCACATAAATGCATACCACCACAATTCCTGTCGCATTCTTTTGCACATACAATGAATGATATGCATGTATTGCAGCAGTAGTAGGGGTCCTATTCATAATGTAAACACCTATAGCAATAGCCTCAACCCAATAACAATGAGGCATGCTCTTCTCATTCATCAACGCTCCAGCAACCTTTACAATGTGCATGTTCTTCCACTCAGCAACACCATTTTGTTGTGGAGTGTACCGACATGAAAACTACCTTTGTTTTCCATGCTTTTTTAGAAAACCATTGAATTCATTGGAGAAGTGTTATCCCCCTCTATCTGACCTCATACACTTTACATGTTTCCCAATTTGCTTTTCAACCATAACTTTGAATTTTTGAAAGTGCATAAACACCTCTCTTTTTTGCTTCATGAAATAGACCCATACCTTCCTTGTATGGTCATCAATGAAACTCACATAGTATCTACATCCACCCATAGATGCATGCTTTGTCGGACCCTATACATCTGTAAGCACTAAATCCAATGCATTCCTTCTTACATTCTTATAATGAGGAAAGGATGCTTTTCCTTGCTTTCGAAATTGACAAGCTTCAAAAACTTTTGCATTTCAGCAACTCTATATGTAGGTAAACATGTAACCATCTCTCTAGTTTGCATCATTTTAAGCCTCTACAAATTTACATGACCAATACATTTCTGCCATATCTCAATATCTAGAACAACACCTACACCTCATGCAAACATGGCAACATTCACCTCAGGCACATTCACATCCAAAGTAAACCTTACTTTCCTTCCTTGCGCAACCAGCCTTCCATTTTTCTTATGCTCTTCAACAAAGAGACCATCAGAGTTGAAACCTGACCTGCAAACCCCACTCAACCATTTGCCCAACAAAAACCAGGTTCTTTGTAATGTTGGGTACATGTAATACATCAGACAGGTACTTCACTTTACCATCTGTTAATATAGACAATGGCATATTTCCTGCATGCATAATGGGATGTGCAGTATCATTCCCAGTTTCTACATAACCAAGAGTTTGTAAAGTTTGCATTTCATTGAGCCACTCGCCATGACTGTCATTTGATTCGATGCACCAGAATCCACATACCAGACATTATCAATGGATTTTGCCACATTTGCAAACATGTGTTGCACCACAAATAGCCTCTTAGGCTCATTTAAGTTCATGTTAGTGGTTGCATAATTGTTTTGTTGCCTCTTGTATAGATAGTCACATCCAAAGTGACCATGTCTTCCACAACCCCAACATAGTACATTTTCCATGTTGACCTACATTATTGCACTATGCATTTCCACGATCTCTTGGACTCCCCCTACCTTGAATGTTTCATCGACCACCATGTTCAGACCTTGATTTTTTTTTGCTATTCTGCTTGGTGATTGCATCTTCCTCGGCCTCATCTACGATCTATAACACATCCTCTTCCTCTTCCTATGTTGTTAAAAAGGACCTATCCAAAATTGTTTCCACCATGTGTAGAGGATGCTTCCTCAAGTTCTTTCTCTTTTACAATCAATAAGGACACCAAATATGTGAATGAGGGAATGTTCTCTCAAAAATGGATGCCAGTTTTGAATTGTTTGTATTTTGGACCCAAACCTCACAGATAGACTTCTACTTTATCATCATCATTGACTATAACACCAATTGATGCAAGTGACTCACATATTTCTTTATCTTCAGTGAATAGTCATTGATGGACAAATTTTTCTTTTGCATAATATTCAGCTCAGTCTTCAACTACAGCTTCCTTGCCTTCGTGTTGGTCACATCCAACGACAATAAAGTGTCCCAAGCCTCCTTAGGGGTATGAGCATCTTATATATGCCCAATCGTATTATCCTGCATACTCACAAAAAGTCAGTACAAGACCTGGTTCTAATCTTAAAAGGTCTTTATTTGTGTAGCATTTTCATCTTCCTCTAGTAATGGTGGTGATGTCTCATGCTCTCCATCAATGTAGTCCCAATAACCTTTGCCCATAAGAAAATTGGTCATTCTAAAATTCCAAGCATGGAATTTGTTCTTGTACAACTTTTCACTGACAATTTGGTTAAGCCCATCATTGTTGGATGACATGTTTCCAACCCTTCATCAAGTCTCTGAGCAGCCTTTTAAAAATAGTCAAGTACCAATTGTAACCATGATCTACATAGATACACATGTCTCACTGTGATAAACAATATTTGTGCACATTGTAGCCGACGAACTGAAGCTTTTTGCACCACCCAAACCTTAGCATTTCTACATGCAAACGCACTCCAAATCCAAAAAGAGTGTTGAAACGTGCCCAAAATGGAAATTTGGCTGCACAATCTCAGTCCAAAGGACTCCATAGAACCCTAAAAGGAAAAATCTCCAAAGGGAATCACCTTAATTGGAGATCATTTGAGAATGTCTCTCGAGAATACTGATGCTGCATCCTAAGCTGCTCCTACTTGCTGCTCCAAGATCCTTAAACACAAACCAAGCTCTGATACCATGTCAAGAGATAAAGAAGGAGAGATCTTGAGCTCTTGCAAGCACACACACATGCACAAAGATGGAGGCAAAAGACTGTACTTCTTCTTCTTCTTCATTAACTCAAGATAAGAGGTCTACAAAACATAAGGGAAAATACAACATAAAAGGGAAGTAGTAGTTGTCTAGTGTAAATTGTTGGTGAGTGAGGTGAGTAGATATGTGTGCCATCACTCTAGTAGGTAGACCAGCTCGGTGTAGTACAGTTGTAGTATCACTGGCGAAGATATGCGTATCCACCAAGGTGCATGAAAGATGATGATTGTCGATGGTAGTTATCCAAGAGTCGTACATGTTGAGCTTTGACATCTCAACATGGTTTTGTGCATTGATGGAAATTTTTCGTGCACCTTCACTCAAAGAGAGATCACTAATAGTATTTGGGGAAGGCCTCTTCTTCTTCACCATATGTAATAGTAGTAAAGGACAATACCCTAGTTTCCTTCTTCTTCTTCTTAAGGATCTTCTTCTCTTCTTGGTGCAATACCCAAAAGGTTTTTCTTCATGAGGTAGCCTATGGTCTTGAATTTCCAAATATAAAGTCCAAACCTTTTGAACTTTTGGATATCTTCCTTATCGATTAGTGATGCCCAATGTGATGGAATATACGTCTTAGCCAATGAGAAGAGAGCAATGTCTACCTCTTTTACAAGATTATCAGAACAAAATCATCACCATCGGTTGCAATCATTAATAAATGCTAGAAGTAATACTGAAGTAGCTTTGATCAAAAGCCACAACAAGGGAGGGTGTTGTTGGGCCAATAGCAATACAACCCATTTTAGGTGCACCACCAATTCATACACGCTTTTGAGAACTCAATTTTTCTAGGTTTCTACCCTTGTATGCCTAATATAGTTTATGCACAAGCTCCATACTTTGAACTTTGTTAGGCATCTTTTTGATCCATTAGAATCTCAAAAATTCAAAGGACATTCATATTTGGCCAAGGACTTGTTAGACTGCCCCGTTCATTACATTGTTGGTCATGAGGGTCATAGAGAACTGTCTCGAGAACTGTGTGGGTGTAAAATGGTATTGCACTTTAGATTAAGATAGCTTCACTAACTATCTGGTGTGTTCCTCAAAGGAATTGGGACACGGGGGTCAAAACAATGATAAAGGGTGGCTTTAGGTAGCTAATATAGGTGGTGTATGGTCTCAATGATGAGCTTGCAATGTGCTTGATAGAGTGTGTCTCATATTTTTCCATCATCTGCATTCACAAAGAAAAAATTAAAAAATGACATACACACTTTGAAACTGAAGAAAATACTTGATAAAAGTTCACACAAATAAAGGGCGTTAGACATACATACATACACACAACCAAGATGCTCAAGCACATGGATCAATAAAGGTTCCTATAGATTAAGCACTAGTCCTCGACATGCATAGGATCTTGTTTTCATTAACAAGCACGATGTAGTATCCCTAGAGAGGGAGGCAGGCCCCCACCACACAAAGCACAAAGTGGGGCAAATAGTTCCATGACCAATGGTCCAACAACCCATGAGACTACATGGGTAAATGGATGTCTACACATACAAATAGTAATCTCTGAACTACAACTAGTGCTCAAAATTCCATTGGATTTTGCTAGGTATGTATAGATGTGAATTAAATCATTGTTTTTATTTTTAATCCTCCTTAAAGACTTTTAATTGGTGAGAAATATGAGAGTGATATGTATTGGTAGATGAGTAGATCTCTTAATTTATAGGAAAGACCTCTTAGACTATAAAAACTCTATTTTATATATATTAATTTACTTTTGAAATGGAGTGAAATGTGCCTCTCTCGTTTAAGATTACTTTTTGAGTTAACTATGAAGAGTAAATACATGTATGAGGGACGAGCTCACCAATACATAGGGGTAGACTAGATCCAATATGTGTAGATAATCTTCTTTGTCTCCTTTATGTGCATAGCAATTCTATGTTTTTCACATGCAATAGTGGTATCAAAGCAAAGATGTAGCAAAAAGTGAAGCATTGGCAACAACAGAACCCACTCCCCCCGCCCCCCCCCTCTCGCGTGCAGGTGTCTCCCCATCCGACCAAGCACCCGCGGCACCCTTGCAAGTCTACCTAAGCCTTACAACCAAGGCATAAACCTTTGCACTCCATTGACACTCAAAAGGCTCCATTGGCTACCGTTGGTACTATGCACATAAGAGCCCTCCCTAAAGTCTTGCAACAAAGGTTTCTTGAACCCACCACATCAAGATAAACAGCTAAGTGTTTTAACAATTGGCTATCCACCTTTTTTTTTTTGCTTACTATTGCCAAGTAAAAGCTTTGGTTCTTTTAAAAAAGCCTTTCCTTTTACCTTTGCTACATAGTTTTAAACTACACACTTTTCACCACTTTCAACACTACACCGTGGAAGCTTCAAATAGTAACTCGTTAGGTGATATCAGCCTAAATTTGTAAGGCAAAATTTACAATCACCACTTCTAAATCCACCTGCTCAATATCTTGTAGAGTTAGTGAAAGAGAAACTGGTGGGCTAAGACAAATCAATGTTAGGTTTTGGAGACTGCTCTTGGCAAGAAACCTACTTGAAATCATGATCATGATTATTGAAGACTTACAAAGATGCTATGTACAAACTTTGAGTATCAGCAGACTATCAAAGAATCGAAGATCAACCATCTCTCTTTTACATTCAAAACATATGATGGTAAGAAAAGGGTGAGACCGTTCTTGTTTGGCTTAGTCAATTTGATCACTATTTCTTTGGTGACAGATTTTTCAAGTGTGACAAGATTAAATGGGCAACCAATCATATGACTACAAGAGATTCTTTACGGTGGAGTTTTTTGTGAAAAATCATCAAAGCTCCACACATTTGGAATAAATTTCGAGCTCAAATTCAGGAGTCATTTTTGCCTTCGTAGTTTCATCTCAAGGTTGATCATGTGCTTGGAGTAATTTTGCTTGGATTCCTTGTAACACTATTTGTCAGTATGCAGAAAGATTTTGGCAAACTTTGTTGAATATATGAATGCTTGAAGAAGTTTTTGATGACACACTTCAACAAAAATACAAAGAAAAACTTCAAGAAGGTATTTAGGCTAAGTTGAATATGCTCAAACTTTCATCTTTATATGAGGCAATTGACACTAGAAAGAAGATTTAATCTCTTTAAAAACAAGTACATGCCTTTATAGCTCCAAATTCGTCTACCCAACCCACCTATTCCAACAATAATCCTTGGCATTTCAATATATATATAAAAACATGAAAATCCAATGTGCTACATACACTCACTTATCCTCTGATCTCATGCAAATAATGTAAAAATCTCATGCAAGTAATGTGCCTACCCCTATCATTGTAAATCCAAATCCTCAACTTAGACTCAATAGTACACAATCACATCACAAGACACTTGTCCCATTTGTTTTTTACGTGCCAGCGGCATGGAAACATAGCTCCCAATTGTCCTTTCAAACCTACCATGAAGAAGCTTTCTATCAACACCAGAAATCTTACCGTTTCAATAAACTACATGCATGCAAGTTTAGATGTGGATCAGCTTTAACATTGGACTAAAGAATCTCTCCTAAATGAAATCAACATCAACATTGAAATGAAATCAACATCAACACTGAAGGCACTACTAGAACTCTTTATTGTGGTATGCTTGGTATGATATTAATTAATAACCATGAGATTACTGGTTTTGCATGAAGATGGAAGTTCTCATTATTTTATTTCTCAATGGCTTGTTAGTAAAATAAAATTGAGTACTTCATTTTTATTTAAAGTTAAAGCTATTTTCCAAGGCACAAAATATAATGAAATATAAGAAGTAAGAAATATAGACCTTCAAATAGGGGAATACAAAAAAGCACGCAATTTTCTTATTCCACCTTTGCATTTCATAGAGATCATTCTAGCTATGCCTTTTTATTTTCAAAACAACCCTGAAATCGGCTACTTCACACACATAATGACTCTGCAAAAGCATGAGAAACTAGTCAATTTATCTAATGATAAATTAGTTGAAATATTTCCATTCATCATGCATTACACAATTATAGGAAAGGATACTACATTTATATTCATGAAGTTGAGCAGTCTTCTCCGCACCAACCGCCATATCACTCATATATTTTGCAATATAAGTATTATTTTGCTTTGGACTACCCTCCACATCTTGCTCCTCTTAGACTTAGGACCATAGGATTGACCTTATTCTTGGTAGCCAACATCCTCATAAGGCATGTTATAGAACTGACCTAAATTGGTAGGATTTTTTGTAGCTTCTTCACAGCCTGCAGGTGTGAACGACAGGGTGCTATAGTCAGCCTGCGACGATAGGTCAAAGGCTCTACAGAGGATGCTGATGAAGGCACAGTGCTCAATGATGGTTGTCTTTGTGAGGCTGAGTGTCCTTGGGGAGGCAAGGCCCGGTAGTCATGGCTTGGAGGCTGTGATTTCGTATACGTCCGCCCCTCTTCTTTTTGGCCCTAGTGGAGGATGTTCCTCCATGGCCCCTTGTGGGCTAAAATGACGTCTGGTGCTGGCGGTGACTCTATTTGATGTGGTATTTGACTTGATGTTGGCTGTGTTGAGGGGGGGGGGTCAGTGGCAGCGACCCCTCTCCTTGTGGCCTGCATGGTTGATGTTATCGCGGGTGTTGCAGGTGTGTTGATCACCCATAACACCCTAGATTTGGTATGGGACCTCAAGCTGTGGTTCAATGTTGGTGATCTCCTTTGGTGTGCGGTTGTTTGGTGGCAAGTGATTCGTCTTTGCTCTTGTTTTGTTGTTGAGCCCTCTCAGAAACTTGGTGGCAGGTGGCAGCTACTCTGATGTGGTGGCATCTTGGATCTCAACGTGGGTGATGGGGACTTTAGGCCCCGTCCCTTCTACAACGGTACCTCTTTTGCCTTTGAGGGTGGCACCCTAATCAACCGATGTATTTTAAATATATTGTTTTCATTTGGATGATCTAGAACTTTGGGTTCATTGAGTTATGGAAGGTATCTGATGCTGTGTTTGGGTTTGTTTATGGTCTATCTAGATGCACTGACTCGATTCAGGAGCAATCTCCTCTTGTAACTTTTTTTATTAGATTAATATATTCACTCACTACTATGAGGTTTGCAACAAAAAAAAACAAAGGATTGACCTTATTCTTGGTAGTCAACATCCTCATAAGGCATCTTATAGAAAAATTCCCATTCAACAAAAAGAGATTTAGATACAAGTCCCTAAAATACTTGACAAAGGCTTGATACAACCCTCTAGTCTCCTTTTGGAACCTCCTTTATTAGAATAAAAGGAAAATAAGGCCTATAGGATGTGCATAAACTATCATAATTTAAACAAGGTAACTATCAAAAATTGGTATTCCATTTCTCATATTGATGATTTTCTTGATAAGCTCAACATAGCCACTGTTCTTAGTAAGATTGGTCACCATCCAATAAGAATGCACACAATTGGCATTTGTAATTGCATATTGCACTCAAAGTGGTCACTATGAATTTTATCTCATGCCTTTAAGTTTTACAAATACACTTGCTATGTTCAATCGTATGATGAAATAGAATATTCATTAATGCCAAGATTATTTGACAATCTTCTTTGATAGTATTTTGGTTTTAGTAAGTCGCATGAAGAACATAAAAAGAATTTTCATTTTCTTTCTAACAAATTTCATGAGAATCATTTGTTTGCAACCCTTGACTCTTGTGAAAAGTTTTCGTTTTTCAAAAATGAAATTGAAATCGTTGGTCACATATCTTTTGCTAATGGCATAAAAGTTGATCTCAAGAGGGTTCTACTATTAGTATTGGTCTCTTCCTTGAAGTGTTTATAAAGCTTGATCTTGCTAGTTTTTATCATTAATTTGCAAGAAATTTCTCACTGGTTTCTCTTCCACTTTAGATTATTTAAAAAAAGATAGCTACTTTTCATTAGGGTGAAAATTAAAAAAAAGGTTTTTGACAAACTTAAACGCATCCTCACACATGCACATGTCGTTCAATTTCTTGATTGTTGTTACTTATGCTAGTGGGTCACAAATAGATGACGTTTCAATATAAGATGATCATTTGATCCCTTTTTAGTTGTTACTTATGCTAGTGGGTCAAGAATAGATTATGTTTTAATATAAGATGATCATTTGATCGCTTTTGAGTCATAAATTGAACCAAAATGAACAAAAGTGTACTAATTTTTGACAAGGAGTTTCTTATTGTTGTTGAGGCTCCTAGTATGTGAAAACATTACCTTTAAGTTCTAAATTTTTATTAAAATTGTTCAATAGAGTATACAACACCTCTTGACGCAACCCATCTTCTCAAAGAGATTCATCAAATGGGTTCCTTTTTATTCAATGTTTTCAACCTTTTTGGATCCAATACCAACCTGGTTGTAAAAATGTTGTTGTAGATGCACTTAGTAGACATCCTTCATTCAATAATCTATCAGTCTGTAATATGGAGAGATTCAGGTGTTTGTAATCACTTTTGGATAGCTTTATTTTCTAACTTAAGATGTAAAATGGGTTTTAGTTTTGCTATCCATCCACAAAGTATGGACAAACTAGAGGCACTAATAGCACAATATTAGACCCCTAAGGATGTTACACAATTGGGCTTAGATGTTACACAAATGAACACCCACAAAATTAAGATGAGCACTTACCCTTATTGCAATTTGTTTTACCATTGGAAAAGCACCTTTTGAAAATTTTTATGGAAAAAAGTTGCTACACCTATTGTTTATTTTGGTGGTAAAGTTCCAATGGCTGATAGAATAGGCTAAAACTATACCCAAATCCTTTTTGAAGTGACTCAATCTATTCAAGGCATCAAGTACAGCACACAAGACATGTCAACAAGAAACTTAAACCAATGATTTATGGGAAAGACTAGTATGTATGGCTTAGAATGAAAAACTAGTCAAGAACATTAAAAAACATCCCATGCTTTTACTTGATTTTTTATGGCCCTTTTAAGATCAATTCAAATAAGTTAGAATAACATCCTCATTAGTGCATTCATTATTCTTTCCACATGACTCCACTATGCCTATCTTTCATTTGCACATATGGCTGATAATCCTCCTCTTCTAAAAGATGACATATAAGTCTTGATCCTTGAAAGAATTTTGGATCGTGATGTGACTGACACACATGCTTGGCAACATTATCATAGGTATTTAATTACAATCTATAAACCATCAATTGAGGAAGCTCAATAGATTAAACCTTCAATTCTTGCTCGCCAATATCCATCACTCATATTTTCCTAACACAAGCCCACACATTAGATAGCACACAAACCGTTGAGTGAGGTCGTGTATGATTATTCTTGTGTAGACTACCGATAGAAGTAGCACGATTGTCGTGAGTTCAGATCAAGGCAACATTTGTTTTTACTTTTACATTTCTCTATTGTTCATTCTTTAGTGTAAACTATCACTTAGACAACACTCATTTTTGTGTGAAGCATTGATTAGATAGCAAATCATTACATATAGAATCTCAATTGTTGCAGTATGGTGTATATTGTTGATTCAAGCAGTATCATTAGCTTGTACATATTGCGAGTGAGGTAGTACAACTAAATACATTTTCTTAGAAACTTGGAGGTATGTTATGAAAGTGTGAATTAAATAATGGTTGTTATTCACAGTCTCTACCTTGGATATTTTATTGGTGAGAATATGATCTATTATGTGATCGATGTTGGTGAGAAATATGATCTAATATGTGATCGATGTGTGTTGGGGGATGAGCAGATGTGGATGCAAGGACTCATTCACTTTGGGACACCTCTATTTCTACAATTGGAAGGTAAATGCTAAAATTTCCATGACATTCTTTACCCTTAAGGGACATCCAAAAGGACATGAAGCTTGTTAGGACGTTCATTTTCTTGTGTAAAACTAGACTAGCTATTTGTTTTGTAGTTGGAGTGTTAGACTTGCTCTCCAAGCAAGCTTGATTATCTTGTTGGAAGTTAAGTATATTTATTTTAAGGTAGGCTAAGGGTACTTTGGGTCATTGCATTTTTTATAAGCCTTGTATTGACATTGTATATGCATAGAATGACTTGTATTGGGATGGAGATTGTGATTTTGAGAAGTTTCTTTCTGGCTATTGTTTCTCACTTAATTCTAGAGTATTTTCTTGGATGAGTACAAAGCAACCAATATTTGTGCTTTATTGAATGAAAGAAAAGTTTGAAGATGCTTGTTTTGCAACTTGTGAAGCAATTTGGTTTAGGAGGATTCTTGTATATTTGGGTGTTTCAATGAAACAACAACAATGTTTCCTTGTGACAACCAAAGTTGCATGGCTTTTATGAAAATTCATATTTTCCATGCAAGCAGAAAGCATATGGAGACTGTTGTTAGAGAGCACATTGAGGATGACATTGTGGACCTTGAGTATTGCCCTATTTGAAGACGATTGGGAAAACATCTTCAAAATAGTTGTTGGGAAGGACCATCAACTTCAACATCTTCATTGACTTGGAGTTGGTCCTCCTCCAATGTAATGTAGACTTTGAGGCCAAGGGGGGGTAGTATATATTCAATGTATGTCTCTTAACATGCATCTCATTTTGTTGTATGTTGTACATTTATAAGGCAATATGAGGAAAATCAATTATTGCACATATCTTTGATAGAATTTTTTCTTAAATGTCAAGTTGATCGTTGTTGTGATCATTGATGACAATGAGCTAATAGGTGTGCAGATTAGATCCCCATGTAGAGGTTGTGGGTAGCACCCTCAAGGAAACTCTTTGTTGTGATTTGTGGGTTTTGTTCTAATTTTGTTCCTTGCTTGCGTGTACCTTCTTTCGCCTACTAGGATGCCAATTTGGCATGAGTCATGTGATAGGCCATGTGATGGCATGTGGATACTTTATACTTAATATGATGATGTACATGGTGAGGTTTCATCCCATGATGTACCCATGATGTCACCCTCTATGATGCCTATAAGAGGCTTGTAATCTCTCATGTATAATCAAGTTTTATTTTAGAGTCTACATTGTGTATCTCTACTCTCTTTGATTACACACACGCACACAAAAACACCATGAATGCTACACTCACTAATCCTCCCTAATCCCTACAGCTGGGAGCTTGAAGAGGATGAATTCCTCTTTGTTTACTAATCTCCAATTAGGTAGGATTATCTCTCCCTAAACTAATAAATTCCTTAAGTAACGCACGATTAGAAGGGATATGTTCATGGCTACTCCATTGATCCACTACCCTCATTGTGTGAAACTAATTAAGTGAATAATTAGTGAGTGTGTTCTCTCTCTAATGAAGACACTTTGCTAAGGGTACTTGATTAGTGATTTTTTTTTTGTGTGTATAGAGGTTTTTCACGTGTGGTCACTTAAGCATCTTCTCCCAATCTTCTCATCAAGTATTTCTAATAAGCTCTATTAAATGAGCATTCTCACATTTCTCTTTTAGCATGTATATACTCTTTAATAAAGCACTTGTGTGTGTGTGTGTGTGTGTGTGTGTGTGTGTGTGTGCGCGCGCGCGCGTGTGCATGTATGTGTGTGTGGTGCTCTTTACAAATTCTCATAATTCCATGCTAGTTTAGAGAGTGTATAAATTCCCTCCCAAAGATCTCTTTGCATAGTGTACCTATGCTTATTTTCATTGCTTTTATGTGAATATTTTGGAGCATGTGAATAATCCTAGAAATCAATTATTTTTGTGCACACACTAATCTTAGCTTTTGGTCATAGCAAAGTAGAACATCAGTCAAATAACTCGACTTTGGGTGGAAATCAACATAATTTGGCATATGTGTTCAATTATTGGATCATTAAGACAATCACCTCGAGACCAAAAGTTCTATTAGCATTCGGGTACTGTTACTTGGATATTTTATTGCTTACAAGCCAATAACAAAGTTTGGGGTTGATGACCCACACACTACGCAAGTGCACATGAGCATATCACTAGTCTTGTCTCAATGAGCCATAAAAGTGGCTTGGGCCACTACAGTGGCTCATGCCAGGTTTTAGTAATTTGAGGATAACTTTTGCAAATGACCACAAAACTCCATCTACTTTAGATGGTTGTTAAATGTTGTTAGTTTTTTTCCCAAAAATATAAAAGGTTTTAAAAGCCATCACATACATGTATGTATTCAATAGGTTGTGAAAAGATATGACCTACTTGTTCGCAATGCTCCAGTAGTACGAATGTTTCTCGGAGATTGGTCCATCTTTCTCTTGAATCTAGCTCAAGAAAACCAAACTCCCCTCTACGCATGGAAGCAACATCTCCCTCCATGTTTATCTTGAACCATTGCACATTAGACGATTCCACCTTGAATTTGTTGTAAATATCCATCCTCAAAATTTCCTACAGCATTTTGAAATACACATGTTTTGCTACAAACAAATCTTCATCAAAGGATCATCATCGGCTAGATTGGTAGAATTTTGCCATGATTTTGCAATAAACGTGCATCACTTTGTGTTAATCCGGTCTACCCTGAAGTAGAGACCTTTATACCATGTTTCCATGTACTATGAAAAAATGTAGAAATAAGAATCAATGTCAAAAAACACCACACGAGACATTAGAGATTAGAGATTTACATTGGGGATATAACCATATGAATACTCCCACTCCTCTTTTATCACATGAAAGACTTGTTGTGTGGCTCTTTCCCTGGCACTGTGCTCTGCACGGTCCATCCCAAAGAACCACTCGCCAATGTACACTAATGACTCTAAAATTGGCCAACCATCTGCCATTCTTTCTTCTGGGCATGCCCTTTGACATATCCCTTAAGAATTTTTATGAATCACTCCAAGAAAAACATCCATCTAGAAGACATGATGCTTGCTATTTCCACCTCATCAACTATGTGCACAAGGAGATGCACTTGAATAGTAAGCATGATGGTGGAAAAATGTGTTTAAAGATAGCTTTGTGGAAGTTATGAGTCAATGTCGATTTCCTTTTGGAAAATCCAATGAACCAATGTAGCAAGATTTTTAATTGTTGCACGGATATTGAAGGACAAAGAACCCTCAATAGCCATCGGAAAAATAAATTGCAAAATAGTTACAAGCCTTACATTCGTGAATCATGCACTTTACTATGGTTTAGGGTCAATAACTTGAAGCATACCTGGCACATTTTATCCCAACCATGTGACTTCATGCCAATGAGCTTCCCTTCCTTCATGAACACCATCCTTGGTGAATACATTATGCATATGGGCAATTCCACAATCTGTATGATCTCTTTCACCTTGCCTTCTTATTTTCCTATGAAAATCCAAGGCACTTTTGGTAACTTTATTGAACTTTCATTTGTGGTTTGCAACCAATGTTGCTCTATATGGCCAATATCTCTCAGGTCAACCCTAGCGGTAAGGGTATCTTTCTTTTTAATGAGATGGTTCCATAATAAACTGCCCAGATTCTTGATGAGTATCAGAATGAGAAAGTGATTGATTCTCAATCTTGTCCAATAAGGCAATTCATACCATATTGAGAATCTCTTTATCTCTAGTGGAAGATACCCTTCATACATCTCCTTTTTATCTAACCATTCTTGAGCGAACATCCTTGCTGGCTCCCTTCCCAAGACACGCTCTTGTACCTCATCATTGTTTGGAAAATGTGCTCAATGACCTTCATAAATTTGTTTCTTCAATGTTGTGGATTGATGTGTGACAAGCTTTGGACCGCATGTGATAAAGTCTTTCACACAACAAAAATTACTTCACATCTTGTAAACTAACATGGTTATCGTGGATTTCATGCTTACCTAAGCATTCCCCAAAACTAGGATAGTCATGCATCATCAACATTAGAATACCTCTAATAACGTATGCATTGCATTGACCTGCATGTTAGCACATCTCCATGACTTCTGTGCTTGTCCATTAGTGTTGTAACTCTTCAAGTAGGGGGTGAAGATATACATTGATATTCTTCACTTTGTACCAGCTTAGCACAATCAAGCTTAAGGATGAATGTCCTTTCTTAGTTGCTAGCCATGGTGAAATATTGTAGTTGGATAACAACTGCCCATACACTCTAAGATGTCATTGTTCGAATGGGTTTGCGCCACCCATAGTCAAGTTGAGGTGTAAACTCCTTGGATTTTGTGCAAAATCCAACCACATATCATTGATGCACTTCCAAGTTGCACTATCCATAGAAATGCTTCATACACAACTTGAAGATTCATTCTTGCCATAATGCTAGAGTAGCCATTGATTTGCATTAGAAGAAGTGTTTGATGCGAGGTAAAAGAGAAAAATATCTAAGCATCTTCTACAACACTTTTTGTTCTTGAGAATATCTTTTTGATATTTGTCTGCTTCACACTTAGGATATGTATCCATGCCGACATACTCCTCTCTAAACACAATGCAATCATCAGGGCAAGCATGATGGGAATTTTGGTCCATTCCTAAATTTTGTAAGACCTTTCTTGCATCATCTCTCAAAGATGGCATCACATTACTAGCTGGCAATATGTGTGTTCTTCCTATAGAGAAGCATCAACGCACTTGTGAAAAATTATCATTACATAATTGCAGTTAACATATAAACAATCACCAAAAAAGTTATATGACACTCGTGTTACTCCAGCTAAACTTTTATTGCATGTTGAAAAGAACCAGTAGTGTCTTCAATTTAGAAACTCTAGCTCTTTCATACATTGATGTGTCAGCCCCATATTTCATACCATCATAAACAAACCGTTTTGAGTCCATGGTTGTTGCAATCGTTTCATCAATTTTTAGCTCATGCATCTCTTGGTTGCGGTGATGCTCTACACTGTCACGCTCCAAGATTTATGAAACTTCATCAATAGCTATGTTTTTCCAATTGAGTGGATCATATACAAACACGTCTTGTAGGTTGTAGGATTGCTATATGATGTTCATCTTTTGAGTCCTAAATAATTGAGAATTGACTATTTTTAGTACAAGGTAAGTCTAACAAGTGAGAAAAACAATTTACTAGTGTCGTTCACACCTATCAATGAAATATAATTAGAAATAGTTGATGGATTGAACTTGCTATATTCACAAATATTCTATTGTGCAACCCTAGCCGAGCGATAGGCATCTCAATTGAATGGTCCCACAACATCATCGCTACTCATAATGCTTGTGGCGTAAACATAAATTTAATTTCATATTTGTACTTAACTTGAAAATTCCTATGCAACCCTAAGCCTAAACTCAATCTTATAAAAAACACAAACGAAGCTTGTGCACTTGCCATTTCTACTTAATACTTTGCACATGACTTACCCTTGTACCTATTGATGGTTTGGACAAACCATATGTGAAACAGCAAACACAGACATGAAGAGGGTATTCTGTTTGAAGTAAATAACAAACTTTAGAAATGGCTTGTCATCTTTTGTTTGTGTTATGGCTTGCGCAAACCATCATTCAATCCATATTCAAAGCCAAAAGCAATAATGGTAAGTGCACAAACCATTTTTAAGTCTGTTTGTATTTTTTCTCTTAAAAATGTAAAGGGGATTCAAAAACGGCTTGTGCACTTTCCATTTCTACTTGTCCCTTTGCACACGGCTTATTCTTGTCACTATTGATGGTTTGGGTAAGCCATATGCAAAGAGACAAGCACAAATAGCAAGAGGGTAAGCATTTATAAAGTTTGTTTACATTTTTAAGTGAAAAACACAAAGGCAAGCACAAACAACAAGAGGGAAAGCTATTTCTAAAGTCTGTTTGTGTTTTTAAGTGAAAACCGTAAATGGAGTTTAGAATAAGCTTGCCCTCTTGCCATTTATGACTTGTCCAAACAATCCATAAACAAGTGGAAGCGGTGTATGCAAAGTGGTAAGAACATATGGTAAGGGTGCAAGCCGTTCTCGAAGTGTGTTTACGTTTCTAAAGTCTTGCTTTTTTTATTTAAGCCGCAAACGACTTCAGGAACGGCTTGCACACTTGCCATATGTGCTTGCCACTTTACATATAGATTTTTCGCTTGCCTATTGATAGTTTGGACAAGTCATATGCACTCTTGTTAACATAAATAGCAAGAGGACAAGCCATTTCTGAAGTCCGCTTACATTTTCAAGAGAAATAATGCAAACATACTTCAAGAAAGTCTTGCCATCTTGTCATTTCATCTAGCCCCTTTGTATATAGCTTGTCCAAACCATCATTTTGGACATTTTCTATGATTTTAAAAGTCTAAACTTACCCAACCGGACATCACGTCCAACACACATTGAAATGCAAGTTTTAAGTGAGCCTAGTCTACTACTAGCACAACTACATGCTCACTCCCAATCAAAAAAATCTCACATGCTTTAATTTTTTGACAACCTTGGATATTGTCATATCCTATGTATGAGCAAGACAAATCTGAACCTGAAATTCTACAATACTAGCCAGTATTGTTGCAAAATTGTACTATTTTCCATGTGTTTTAAGCAAATTTTTTTCCTTCTTGCCCTCCCCTCAACCGGCTACTTTGATTTTGCAACCGGTTCAAGGCTAAGCTAAGGCACACTTTTCCCGAACACTGGGTCACTTTAGAGTCGTTCTACATACCAACAATCACGAAGTGGTTGATTTCACTAGTTCGTGAAATTATAAGGGTTACCAATATGAGCTCAAAGACTTTCGTGGATTCTTAAACCATGCATATGTTTTCAATTACTAACTTTATGGCCACCAAAAGGCATTAAAAATTCAGTTTTCCTTGAAGAAGAAACTTTTACTTTTGGTGGAGGCAATTATGAAAAACAAACCTACATTGAGACAAAGATCAATGTAGCTTGTCCATGTGTCATCTCAGTTCGCTTTTCACTTGAAAGAAATGAGAGCATCTCTTGAGATTCTTGCTAAAGAAATGGTTCCCAAATTGAACCTACATATATACACCTCCCATGATCATTTCTCTATTGGCAATCCACAAAATGTTATAAGTCCCATGGGGTACTAAATGCCTATATGGGTAGTGGGATCAATGGGAAAGAGAGGTCTTCATGTTTCTTCCAAATATGCTACAAGTGTATGTTGCCACTGTGGGAAAACTTAACATTATTATTATAATTTTAAGATTGAACAACCCCCGGCGCCGCCCCCCTTCAAAAAAAAAAAAAGCAACAAAAGACACACAAGTGCCCCCACGGAGCGGGTGGGTGGGAGAGGGGGTGGTGGTCCCCAAAGCAACAAAAGACACACAAGTACCCCTTCTATAGGTTGAGTTTACTTTCTCATTATATATGTGCGCTCAAGTCTTGTGATGCATGTCCGAGATTCAATAATGCAAATCCTTCCACTCTCACTTCTACTAATACCCCGTGGGAGTTAGTCCTAAGAATGAACAATCCTTGGTTCTTCTTTCCTGTTGCACAATCTAAATGCTTCAAGTAATATGCTTATATGAATGTCTAGATGATTAGACAAGGTTTGCATGTGCACTGTAATTTGGATTTGGATGGATTTGTTTCAAAGACTTGTTTTCAACAAGTGTAGATTGATGGGCTTGTCTTGAGGAGGACCTAGATTACAAGGGAAAACAAAAATGGAACAATTTTTTACTTCAAGTATAAGCATGCCAAACATGAAACCTGCAGTGTTTGCACTAACAAACAAAAATTTGTTGGTGAAATGCCAACAAACACTAACCAAGTTTTTCAAGTAGACACAAAGTTTCAAAAAAGCATTCCATGAGATGCTTCTAACAAGGCATGTTATAAAAGTTCCTCCTTTATCCTCTAATAGTTAAAAGTTGTAAAGACGATACTATGACATAACACGTTGCGTCGAAACACGAACAACTTTGCAAGGCTCCTTTACATCAAGTAGAAGATATCAATCCACAAGATTGTTCTCTTCTCTTTGGAAGTTTTGCTAGGCATTGTAGTAACTACCTAATGTGCCAAAATTATGCAATAACACTGTGAACAATTTTATTTGTATTTGTACAAAATCTAGAGGGGCCCATCTTTATTTCCTTTAGCTTAAAATATATTGCATTTCATTGACAATAAGCCACAACTAGTCATTAGCCTCGTGGTCTACAATGTGCTCCCTTTCATATGCTCTCTCTCTCTTTCTCTCTCTCTCTCTCTCTCTCTCTCTCTCTCTCTCACACACACACACACACACACACACACAACTATGACAGCTCGCTCAAGTGAAAATGCCAAGTTATAATGTCCGCGGGTAACACTATTGAGATGCCAACTGTGATTCACCCATGGAAGCAAGTTGGTGCGAACTTGTTTAAGACTTTCACAATTTTTTGGAGTACTTAAGATTTAACAATTCTAATTCCATATAGAAGTACATAGTGGAAACTCTAGCAAGAGAATAAAATGCTAAGAAAGAATGAATCTAATTATTTTAGAATTCTAAAAGTGAACATATTTCTATGACATGACAGGAAAGGCTACTTCTTATATACAGAGTATATAGAGAGTAGAAAGTCTTTTGACTTTCCATTGCCACAAGGCATTTCATTTCCCACAACCTTTTCTTCGAAGGAGCACGAGCATTCCTGTTTGCATGATTAAGTTTTAAGTTTGATGTTTTTATTTAGTTAAACTTAACCGAGAAGTTAAGTATTTGTTAAAATAAGGTTTAGTTTACTTTTCAAGTTGTAATGTTTCAGAGCTTTATTATTTAGAGTAAATTTAGGCTAGCTTTTTTTCTTTTTTCAATATTCTCTCCAATTAGAGAGAGTTAAGTTTGTTACCAGATACATATGGTAGTGATGTGTGTCAACACATTTAGGATCGTCCGTGTATTTTTTTTTCTCACTAAGAGGTTTTTTCCCTCGTGCATTGTATATATGTCCATCACTCTAGGGTTATGTAGTCTTTTCATTGCACACCAAGTAGTACTACTCTTTGTTGTGTTCCTTGAGTTTTCTTTTTTTCTCCAAGCTGTGTGCATTATTTTAAAAAATTGGTATCAGAGTAGGTTGTGTCCTCTTGAGCTTAGTCGCCAACAACTCCAATACACAGGTACTCACTTTCTTTGATTTCTGCGAGCTTTGATGAGCGTCACCAGGTCAACAAATAATTTGAGATTTGGGCTTACTTTGGTTCAAGCTCATTTCCACCTCCGTTTCCACTACAGGTAGTACTACACAGGCAATTTTGTCATTTTGTGCAAAATTTTTGTCAGTGCTATTTTTAGCAAAATAGGTCCTTATAGTCTTCTACGGCCTGTGCTATATAGCACATGCTGGTTCCGCTTTATTTCTCCCCTTTTTGGGTAGTTTTCACATCAAGTGCAGGCATTCGCCATGGATGACAACAACACAGATGTGTTTAAGATGTTTGCTTATGAGAATAAATTGGATGGAGACAATTACCCTATGTGGGCTTACATGATGCAACATGTCCTTCTGTCAAAGGGCATTTGGAATGTTGTGCACGGCATTGATGTACATCTGGTTCTGAGGATATAGGCGATGTTGAGGATGTTGCAGGTTTTGGTGGTGGCAAGGTTACTGCTGCTATAGTTGTTTTGCCTACGGTTGAGCAAACTGATTGGATGTAAGATTTGTGCAGGCTCATGCATTGGTTACTTTGTCTATGAAGCGCACTATTACTCCTCACATTTGTTCAGCAAAAATCTGTAAAATAGGCTTAGGATATTATGGCTAGTTTTTATGCAAGTCGCAGTGAGACTAAAATTGCTTTGCTGCATAAAGAGCTGGAGTCAAAGGGTATGCATGAGGAAGATGAAATAGACACTTTCCTTGCTGGTATCAAGGATATAAAATGAGCAACTTATTTTTGCAAGCAAAGTACAGTTCCCTTCTGCAGACAGTTATTGATGTGTTGTCATATTCTTACCAAACTTTTGCTAGTACTTGGAGACTTATGACCCAAGGAAATCCTGAAGGTGTCAAGTTTGATACATTATGCACATTGTTGTTGCAAGAGTCACTTTCCAAAAAAATAATGCTAAATAGAGTGCAATTGAACAAGCCTTTATTGCTGCTCAAAGAAAAGGTGGTAACAACAATGTAACCGGTTCTCATGGTTCTTTTGCGAGTGGTAAATCACATGTTTCCAATGCTTCTGTTGGCAACACCTCGTCTAGGAATTCTGGTGAAAAGGGCAAAAAGAAGATACATTGCGGTTATTATAAATCTAATGATCACATGATCAAGCAATGTCCTAAGTTAAAGGCAAAAGAGGCTAAGAAGAAAGAGGTTGGTTCCACTACAAGTGAACCTATTTTTTAGTCTTCTGGGAGAGGAGATTGTGATATTGATGTTGATCTAGAATTGGCTTTTAGTGCAAAGTGCACTTATGATCCTTTTGTCCATGATGCATGTATGTCATTGGTTGTAGATGCTCATGTGTGGTACTTTGACAGTGGTGTTGCAAAGCACATTATCTCTCATCGTCATTTGTTTACCTCTCTTGAGGATGTCCCTCATGGAAAGTCAGTCACTTGTGCCAATAATGCCTCTTATTTGGTCAAGGGAGTTAGAAAGATTGTCATGACTGCTACAAATGGCAGTTCTTTCACACTTGTTGAAGCATTGTATGTACCTAGGATCAAGAATAATCATTTGTTCGTATCTGCACTTGCTAGACTTGGTCTTGCTATGAAATTTGTAATAACAAATGTACAGTTCATGATCTCAGTTTTGGTGATGAGATTGTTTCATCAGGCAATTTATGTCATGGGTTGTATAAGCTCACTTTCTATGACAAGTGTGGGTGTTAACCCTCACGCATATTGTTATCACCTACGACGGACGCTGTATTATTTATTTGGTAGAGTCAGGTATCGGGCTTGTCGGTCATGCCATGGGGGTTTGTCGTTCCTAGTCTTCGAGTAGCTTATCAAGAAGGTTGGGATGGTAACCCCTTAGTTGAGCGATTATATATCCTTGAAAGGCTAGATGAAGAGAGGCAATTAGCTGTATGAAATGCACTTGGTGATAAAGTCCTTATGTATGGAGTGCGTAACAAAAAGAAAAAGTTGAAATATGTGGGAAAAGGACCATGTAGAGTATGTGAGATCACCCCACAAGGAACCATTCGTGTTGATACTCTTGATGGAGTTGAAACCATTGGATTCCTCAATGGGAGCAAATTTAAAAGATACGATGATCCTTTAAGCCAAGAGGAGCTACATTCCATCCATACCAAAAAGGCAGCCAAGGCACAAATAGAATTGAAGAAGATACAAGCTCAAGCTGAGGCTAAGGAGCGACAACAACGCATAAGACGAAAATGAGAGGCTAACCTTGGAGTCACACATGCATTCCACGTTGAAACCAAGGAGGATTGGTTGGACTCTGACACACCTCTACAATACCCTATTGAGCTAAACAGCACCTATGAAAAAGTGCTATATAACGCCTTATTGGACACGGGTGCTAAATATAATCTGTTATCATATGGGGTGTGGTGTCAGTTAGGGAAGCCACCTCTATCTGAAAGTATTATCCAAGTCAAGGGTGTCAACAAGAAAAAAACTTCACTTTTTGGAATCTGGCACACTTCTGTCAGTTATGACAATGGGGTTGTAGCTCAAGACTTTTTGGTCATGCCTGTTGGAACTATGGAGGGTAATATAAATCTAGGACGCACGTGGATGATAGCCACAAAATGCACTATTGATTGGGGGACAGGGGGTGTCACAACACAGAAACCAACTCTTAGCCCTACCACTCAAACCATAGTCCCTAAGATATTGCCTCTTAAGGAAATAAAACCCAAAACATTGCATGTCCAAGAGGTTGAACCATATGTCCCCATAGCTCAACTCTCTAGAGCTTCAAATGATGTAGTTGAAATAAAGCTTGAGACACACAAGACCCATCCCAATATAACAAAGAAAGCATACAAGTGGGTCCCTAAAGCTTCTTTAGCGACCATAGCGAGTGCTAAAAGACAGGAGCCTGGTAAGAGACATCCCAATTCGCCCCAAGAAATGCAAAGAAACGTGGCGTTGGATTCTTAAAGGACTATTGGAAGCCCAAGGCTACTATCAAGGAAATGATCAAATCTGGGTGCCAAAACGTAAATTGTGCTCCTACTTGTCATCGGGTCCATGTGAGCTCAATCTTGTGGCTCCAAAACAAAGTGAAGATCGCGGAAAGGAAAAATCATGAAATGCTACACACCTGCTCCAGAGCTAGTTTGGGTACCAAAGAAAGAACGATTTGTTCCACCTAGCTCAAGAACAGGGAAATCAAATGAAGCTTCTTGCTCTTCATGTAGTTCCTATACGGAAATAGAAGCTTCGACACAACCTCTACCTACCATTGTACATATCCATACAAGCAAGAAAGAGTTTGCACCTCCTGTTGTAAGTTCACCACCTACAACAATGTTGCAAATAAAATCATGGGAGAGTACCTTACCACCCTTGCAACTAGATGAAACGCATAGGGCGGTCGAAAACTATTGGTTAAAGCCTTCACCCATAACAACTTGGAACAATTGGTTTCAAAAGGTGACGACATCATTCCAAAAGGTATGATCTACCCAAGGAAGGGGGGAATGTTTGCTGACATCCATCATTCACTTGCTTCCCTCTCAACCTTCCTCCCTGACCTCTCAATCTCCAATCTTAGGGAATGTATATATAAAGCCTTATACTCACAAAAACAAGATAAAAAAGTAAAAGAGCAAGAGCCATAACACAAAATTATAAAAACACATTATGCACAAGAACTCATCTATATGACCCTTGTAATATTTGCACTCTAACCATCATCTGTTTGCATGTACAGATATGGCTAGTACGCTAGAGTCATCCACTCTTGCCTTAGGTGAGAGGTACCCTCGTTACTTTTCACAAATGTTTCACATGGTCTTTCCGGTGCTTTCATGTGAATGGGATTTAGTAGGTACGCTAGCATGTGAGAGGAATTTTAAGGAGTTAGAATGGCTGATACGTCTCTTGACCACGACTGATCCATACTTAGTAGAGAGCATTTCTCCCATTGCACAAGCCTACCCTTTTGACCAAGATGACTATAGGCGTTTAGTGACCTTCTTAGTAAACATGGGTACCTATGATGAAAAACAAGATTTACATAACTACACGGATCGCACATATGGTCTCATGGATGATGACTTTGTTTATCTCGACAACGAGGATAGGGGTTTAGCCTTAGGGTTTCCCCCCAATCTCTACAATATCATATTCCCCTGACTCTCTAGGGGGAGTGCAAATAATTAGGTTAGGGTTCCTTATGTTCTTTTAATTGTGTTCAATAAGTGTTGGTACCTTTTCCCACTGATGTGCCTCCTAGAGATGTTCTTTTTGTTTCTTAGTGTGTACAGGAATGTGTTGCTATTGTTAGGATTTGGACCTTCATGGGATCTTTCTCTCATTCACGATTCAAATCAAGCGCGACCATCAACATAAACAGGTGTTTCTTGTCCATTAGCATTGCCCCTTATCTTTTTGCATCCATGTTTGTCTGCTTTAATTGTGATTGGTAGCATAATATTCAACACGTTTTCTTAGTACCAAACATTAAATTCAATGTAATTTTTTGTCATAATCACTTGTCTAGGTTTCAAAGTCAAGCAGTCCGACTAAGCTAGTTTGACCAAGCTAGGTGTTGGAGATCTTCTCGTAATACCATGGGGAATGTCTTCCTAATAATCAATGGTTACTTAGGTTCTTAATCCGATTTAGGCAGCATTGTGTGAAATGTACTAGGGCTTTCTAGTGGGCTTAGTCCCTATTGACTTTAGCTTAAGTATTATAAAGGGAGTTTACTCATGTGATGAGCCTGGGGAGGGTAACAGTGTTATATGACCCCCCAAAGTTAAAAAATTAAAATTCTGGAAACGAACAAACAAAAAATCAAAGTGCCACGACGTAAAATCTTAAGCTGTAAGAGAAATCGCAGCTTGATTTGGTACTCCACTCACATCTATCGCCTATGGTACTAGAGCCCTAGACATTCCCAGTGTGGGCGCTTTTCCTTGAAAAGCAAAAAACCCAAGGCATACAAAATAAGTACACACATCAAAATTGAATCACTGTGAAAAGACTTTGGGGGCTCAAAGAAAAGGAAATAAGTCACGCGATGATTTCATGAGCAATTCCTTTTATCGTAGCTTAACTACAAGGTCTTCTAGGTATAGCCTCTAGTCAGCCCTCGGACATGAAATACTTGGCTCTTGCCATTAAACAACTTAATTGACCAGAGCAAATTAATAGGCTTACCCATGGTATTAATAGTTGATCTTTAGTGCCTTTCGATCGTTAAATTAGCGACCCCAGACTTGATTGATTTTTTACGTTTACAACTGTTTATGCGTTTGATTATATTACAATTTAATGTTTATTGCTGACAAATGGTTTAAAATTCTGTTACCAATCAATTTTTCTGTCTAAAACTGCATATGCTTTTTAATTGTATATGAGAATGCAATTACTATGCCAATGTTGTTTGATTTTGCAGTGACTGAAGAAGGCTAAGGACATTCATCTCAAATTCTCTTCCACCTCAATGAACGCACTTCAACTCAATAGATTTCGAGGACGGAATCTACATCAGGAAAGGGGGCATGTTAACCCTCACGCATATTCCTATCACCTACGACGGACGCTATACTATTTATTTGGTAGAGTCAGGTACGGGCTTGTCGGTCCAATAGGAAAAGGGTAAGAGTGATCGCCGATGAGAGGTGCACTCTAACTGGTGTTGGGGTATAGGCGTCTGTGCCTTGCCCGGCCGCCTAGAGTCTGGGCACCCACTGACTTGTATAGCTTATACATAGCATAAGTGTATAGGGGGCTGCTCACTCTTTGAGTCTCCCCACCCACATCGTGTGTCGTGTGTCTCCTTCTCTCTCTCTCTCACTCTCCGTCTGTGATGCTCTCCGATCCCCTTCAATTGGTATCAGAGCTATGGTGACCGCGGAGAGCACAACGGCTTTGAGAGCTTCGAGGCGATAGCTCGCTCGCTCTCGACGGTGGAGTTCAATCGCGGAGTTCCACGGAGAGCGATTTTAGCTTGAGGAGCATTGTCTTTGGAGCTTAGGAGCTTGGTGTGGTCAAGCTTGGTCGAGGAGGCAGTTGCGGCTTCCTTGGTGAGAGGAGCTTTTGAGCTCAGTGGAGCTCGTTAGAGAAGTGCTCGGCGGAGGAGAGCTTGACATTCGAGTGCTTGGATGCTGTTGTGGCAGAGCTCTTGTGTTGGAACTTGCATTGAGAGGACATTGCATCACGCAGAGTCGAGTAGGAGCAGTTTCAAGACTGTGTGCAGCTCGTTTTTGCCATTTTCGGGCTCTAAAATGCAGTTTTTTGCGTAGCTCCGTCATACAGAGTCAGATCTACATGATCCAGGAGTCTAGGTCAGGGTTTTGGCACGCTCCGAACGCGATGATGATTTCTATTTTCTAAAATTATGCTTTGAATTACAGCAGGTACAGCAGCGGGTTTATTTGTGCACTTTCGGGTCCCAAAAACACTATTTTTGGTATATCTCACACACACGGAGTATTTTCTGCAGCAACCAGCAAATTCATAGGTGTACACAGGTTTTTGGATATGCATTTGTCCAGAGAGCCACTCATGCGAGAGTGAGCTATGTTGCCATGGTCTTGGCGGTTTATGTATGCCATATATGGATTTGTGTATTTGTTTATGGCTGAGATTATTTGAGTGGTACTCCGGCAAGAGCGGGTATGCTCATATGTATGACTTTGTGAGGTGATTCCGGTCGAGTTTATTCCCGGATTGGCCATCGTGGCATATATTATTGTCTCTTTGAGGTTTACTGTTGAGATTTTGCTCCAGTTACAAAGGAGACTCTGCCAAAATTTTGTCAGATATTTATGCGCGATTGAGTCATATTGACTTGTGATTTTGTGCAAGGTTTTGCACGGTTATTGGTGCAACTTTGCATCAAGTTTTGAGCCATATTTGCAGACTTTTGTTGATGCGATTCGAGCCAGTTTAGGGCTGATTTGGTTGACATTGCGGGAGCTCTATTTTGAAGTGTGTCTCACACATTTTACATTGTGTTTCTGGCCATATTTGTAGACAGTTTCCAGGTGTTGGTTGTGAGGTGGTTTTGCTTTCTAGTTTGCTACATTGTGCTCATGGCAGAGACAGGTGATCGATCAGATTGTGACCTCTCACAGATGCGCATGTTTGATGGGTCAGACTTTGCGGCATGGAGAGAGTGTATGCTTGATGCATTGACACAGCGAGGGTTGCATCGACCATTGAGTGGTGATGCAGGTAGACCTTCAAACATGTCTGACGATCAGTGGCAGGAGCTAGAGGAGACGGCACTATCTACACTCTCTTTGCACCTTGCGGAATCTGTATATGCTCTTGTTATGTATGAGACTACTTCGAGAGCACTTTGGCGCAGATTACATGATATGTATGATAGATCTGAGTCATCACGGACTCGTGTGAGACATGTACATTCACGAGCACGCCGCCAGGTGACATGTTGGTATTGTGGTCATTCTGGACACGTTAGACAGCACTGTTTTCGTCGTATGCAACATCGTAGGAGACATGGCAGTCTCAGAGATGTATGTAGTGATGCCATGGACTCAGTTGCTTTGACAGTTGAGGCACATGTAGTGTCGGAGTATACTAGTGACGGGGATGTCACTTTTACCTCGAGCTATACACGAGATGCTATACATGTGGATAGTGCACTCCCTTCGCAGTGGTTGCTAGACGCAGATGCTATGTTTCATGTCACGCCGCATCGAGAATGGTTTTGTAGCTATTCTAGCGGGATGCTTGGCAGTGTACGTTTGACCGATGGATCGGTGCATGCGATAGCACGTGCAGGAGATGTGAGACTGTCATTACCGAGTGGTGCATCTTACTTGTTACGACATGTGCGCTATGTACCAGATTTGACAGTGAGTTTGATCTCGATTGGTCAGCTTAGAGATTGTGGATGTCAGATTTCTCTACGAGAGCGAGATTTTGTGATGCATTTGGGTTCGCTAGTGATTGCGAGAGGTGCCAGGAGTGGTACAGGTTACCCATTGCATGTGGATCACGCGAGAGACGGTGTTGTCTCTGTGATCATGCAGCTAGGTAGAGAGCGAGAGAGCAGGCGAGTCTCTTTTGCTTGTGGGTTGCAGGGTGCTTTGCATGGAGTGCAGAGCAGTGACCTTGTTGTGCAAGTTGCGTCTACGGATGCACAGGTAGAGCGGGACAGCTCTAGTGAGTCACAACAGGATGAGTCATCAGAGGTGATGACAGAGATGACTCACATGGATGATGAGATGTCGGCTATTGTGGAGTCATTTCTTGATATGCTTATGCGAGAGCTTGATGCAGATTCAGGACAGATGGATACTCTTGGTACACATGTGATATGTGGTGGGCACGAGGAGTCACTCCAAAGCTCGGAGTCAGAGTGCCATGGTCTCTATGATAGGGGACAGGATTGACATGAGTTGAGTTCTGAGTTGGAGGTGGCAGAGGTTGCCAGGGTTGCATCAACGTTCGGTGTCCTTATGTACGAGATGCTGATCTCTAGGCCCGACATAGCAGCTGCAGTGGGAGCATTTGCAGCAAGGTTGATTAGTTGTTCGATGACTGATCTCAGCATACAGCATAGGGGAGGTTTGCAGGTATTGGACCGATACTTGCAGGAGTGCATGAGCTCTTATAGACTATTTGCAGAGCTTGGAGCTAGCTCTGTGTGGCTTCCGCAGCGGGATGTTTGTCTATCAGTAGAGCCGGATGCACACGATCACAGCCAGCCAGTGGGCATCGGTTGAGAGCGGTTTTCTCTCACCTTTTGTAGTCTTTAAACTAGGTTCCCTTGCTTAAAGGCACAGTCGCCTTTAAGTGGGAGGTTGTTGGGGTATAGGCGTCTGTGCCTTGCCCGGCCGCCCAGAGTCTGGGCGCCCACTGACTTGTATACCTTATACATAGCATAAGTGTATAGGGGACTGCTCACTCTTTGAGTCTCCCCACCCACATCATGTGTCGTGTGTCTCCTTCTCTCTCTCTCTCACTCTCCGTCTGTGGTGCTCCCCGATCCCCTTCAATTGGAACATTCAAGGGATTAGTTGGCTAAGCATGGGCGCCCAAGTGTGAATGGGGAGAGCTCATATAAAAGTCAACTAAACCTAAAATTCACTCATTCTCTCATTTGTGCAATTGAAGAGTGTTCTTTCTCCATCTCCATCTTCTTCGTCTTCATCTCCTTGTGTGTGTGTGTGTGTGTGTGTGTGTGTGTGTGTGTGTGTGTGTGTGTGTGTGTGTGTGTGTGTGTGTGTGTGTGTGTGTGTGTGTGTGTGTGTGTGTGTGTGTGTATGCATGAGAGAGAGAGAGAGAGAGAGAGGGAGTGTGCGATCAAGCATTGCGGCGGCACGACGGCGGTGAGGCGGTTGAGCGCGGCGTAGCGGCTTCTCCCTCTTCTTCGCGGCGAGGAATCCTCCACAACATCAAGCGTAGAGTAGTGAGTGACACACCATCGCCATCTTTGAGCTTACTAGTTTAGGCTTGTTGTGTGCTTGGAGCCATTTGTGGCTCGCACACAGTGTATCGGCAAGTTCCTTGCATTGACACGTGCGACATATGCGCACAGTGGGCAAAATTTTGCAAATGCGGTTGTGGATGGTAAGGCTATTTCAGATAAAAAACTTTGGCATGCATGTTTTGGGCATCTGAATTTTTTCAATTTGCTGAGTTTGCAAAAATCTGATATGGTTGCTTCTTTGCCTCCGTTGAAGCACCTGTAAAGCATGTCTGTGAAGGCTCTTTTTTGGGTATGATGCATTGTTTGAAGTTTCCAAAGGATGGTTTAGTTAGGACTACATGCAGGTTGTAGCTTGTGCATAGTGATGTTTGTGGGACCATGCAAACTCTATCCTTGGGCAAGTACCTTTACTTCGTGATTTTCATTGATGATTACTCCAAGCATGCATGGGTATATCCGCTTAAAGCTAAGTCTAAAGTGTTTATGTGCTCTTTCTAGCTATGGTTGAAAATGTCTCTAAATATACTATGGGCACCCTTCGTTCCGATCGAGGGGGGGAGTATTTGTCTCATGAACTTCATGTATTTCTGGCTAGTCGTGGGATAAAACACCAATGTATAGTGCCATATACACCTCAGCAAAATGGTGTTCCTGAGAGGAAACACAGGTCGCTTACAAAAATGGCACAATGTATGGTCAAAAGTCAAGCTTCATCGCATTTGTTTTGGCTTGAGACTATCATGTGTGCCACTTATGTACTTAGTGTCCTACAGAAGCTTTGCAGTCTATGACTCCATATGAAGCGTGGCATGATAGAAATCCATCTATTGATCACATGTACATTTTTAAGTGTTTGACTTATGCTTTGATGCCACAAATGTCGTGCAAAAAATTGGATGATAAGGCTATCAGGTGCATTTTTGTTAAATAAAGCGCTGAAAGCAAAGGCTACAGGTTGTACCAACTACAAACAAAGTCTATCTTGGTTTCACGGGATGTGGTGTTTGTGGAAGATTTTGTTCAACCTTTGTTGTCATGTACTAGAGACAGTAATCTAAGCTCATAGGACATTTATGATAGTTTGTTGCCTCTTTTTAATGGTGGAAGTTCGAATGTAAATTTGAATGAGGCAAATGTACAACCTATGGGGTTTTTGAAAATGTTACAGATCAACCAATTTTTGACGCAGATATAGATGATGTACTTGATGAGGAAAGGGTTGAGAATGAGCACGCTAGAGGTATTCCAAAATGGTTGGTGCATACTTTGCAAATTGGATGCACCTTTGTCTAGTCATACTCATTCATGTTCTTGACATGCATGTTATGCATCAGATTGCTATGCTTTGGATATTGTCAACAATCATAAACCAAGCGTGCGAGACTTTTCAAGGCAACTACAACTCAGAAAGAGAGATTGTATTAGGTATGGCCAACGCGTTTCGACCTCAAAAGGGTCTCATCAGGGCAAGTTACAATCTCTTTCTGTAGTGCTTATATAGGGCTAGGGTGGTAGCTCCGGTTAAGAGAGTTAACTTGAGTTGAGTTTTCATGGATTTTTTTTTATAAAATGTTGGAGTTTGAGCTTAGACAGGAATTAGGACAAGTACATTTTTGACTCTTCCCAAGAGTGTAGAGGGAAAAGGGCTCATTGAATGTTGACAAGATTGAGCTTATTTAAAACTTGTACCCTTGATAGAATTGAAAAGGACTAGAATTGGGATTTGCATTGGATTTGATGGGTGGGTGTAGAACCAAGGTAGTAGGGAAGGGAAAAAATGTATCAAGGCTGTGACAAAGACATTAGTGGCAATGGTTGCAACACTGTCAAACTAGATAATGGAATGGGGCAAAGAAGATTGGCACTAGAGGACTACGTATGGCAAAGGGGCATAGGCATGGCTGTCTGGAGATGCCATGGTATACTGATGAAGCCCTCGCAACATTTACTACTGAAATAACATGCACTTACAAAGAGTTTTAGCAGAGTTGGGTGCGACAACTTACAGAGAGAAGAAAGAGATGATGGCACTGGGATAAGGAAGCTGAAGGTGTTGAAGGCCATATAAACGGCACATGGTGCACAAGGCTTTGAGGAGACTAGCTTCATGATTGCAAGGTTGCTTGGTGGTGGCTATGAGATATGAGGCCTGCATTGGTTTGAAGGTTACAATTGATGAAGATTTGGGCTGCAAAGGTCGGGCCATTAAGCAATGTAAGCGAGGGTCATTGATGCTAAAGGAGGTGTCAAGAGATGTAGTAGTGTGGGTTGTTGATGCTAAAAGCACTTTCGGGGCTAGGAGCAGGTATAAATTTATTAAAAGATTATCAATCATGGTATGGGTTACCATGGAATTCACACCAGCTGAGAATGAGTAGTATTGCCACAGGACTAGTAGCATGTGAGACTTAGTGGTGGCATGCTAGGGTAGGATAAGCAAGCTTGGGGTAAAGCTTGTAAAATGCAAGAGATAGGGCTTCTAGCCTATCATCAAAAGTTTGGCGGGGTACAAGATCAAGAGGAGCCACACCCGTTTGCAAGTGATAAAGAAACCTCTATCTTTTGATGAAGCACAGAATTCTGGATGACTGCCATGCAATGAGAATATGATGCACTTATAAAAAATGAAACATGGACTTTATGTGATTTGCCTCCTGGCAAAAAGGCTATTAGTACAAAGTGGGTTTACAAGTTAAAATGCAAGCCGAATGGTGAGATTGATCGCCATAAGGCTCGACCTGTTGCAAAGGATTTGTACGTCAGAAAGGCATAGATTATGGAGAGACTTTTACTCCCACTTGTCGTATGACTACTGTGTGTTTTCTATGTGTATTGACAGATCATTTTGGTGGGGATGGACATTAGTTAGACATTGTTTCTGCTTTCTTGAATGGTGACATATTTGAGGAAGTTTATGTAACACAACCTCGTGGTTTTATCAAGAAAGGACAAGAGGATAAATTGTGCAAATGTAAGATATCTTTGTATAGGTTGAAGCAATCTCCTCGTGCTTGGTATGATAAATCTGACACTCATTTGGTCAAACAAGGCTTTTGTAACAGTCCAATAGAAAGCACTTTGTATGTAAAGTGTGAGGGCAATGTACTTCTCATCGTTGTTCTATATGTGGATGATTTGTTGATCACTGGTCCAATCGAGGCAGATATTGCTTAATTTAAAGCTGATTTGAATGCTACTTTCAAGATGAAACATTTGGAGTTGTTGAATCATTACTTGGGCATATAATTTAAGCAATGTGGTGGTGGTATTGCCTTGTGTCAGACAAGTTACATAGAGACATTGCTCTGTAAGTTTGGACTTGAGGGTTGCAGACATATTGCCACTCCCATGGAAACAAGTTCAAAATTGAGTCTTCATGATGTTGGTGATCCTGTTGATGTTAATCTTTACCAAACTATTGTGCGATGCCTTATTTATGCATGCAGCACAAGGCGAGATATTGAGTTTGCAGTCTCACAGGTCAGTAAATTTATGCCTAGGGTCTAACATTGGCAGATTCTCAAGCAGATCTTTACTACTTGAATGGAACTTTACATCTTGGGCTGTTTTATCCCAAGGGGGATCATTGCCGCCAGATTTACATGCTTTTTTATACTCAGATTGGGTTGGTTGCTTTGACACGCGAGTATCCACAAGTGATTTTTGTTTCATGCTCGGAAATTCATGCATATCATGGTTGAGCAAGAAGCAACTATACAGAGAAATCTTCACAGCTACAATCAAGTGTGTATGGCTCACATGCCTTATGGCTGATTTGGGTGTTAGAAGGACACTGCCAACATCATCTACACTGAGAGTCAGAGTGCCTTGGCAGTTGACAGTCAGCGTGCCTTGGCAATTGCGAGGAACCCATTTTTTCATGCTCGCACAAAGCACATTGAGGTGCAATTACCACTATGGTAGGGAGATTCTCAACACGAGAGATCAGCTTGTCTTATGTGTCAACACAGGACAACCGTGCAGATCTTTTCACAAAGGTATTTCCTTGTGAGAAGTTCAAATCTTTTCACAAAGCTTTGGGCATACTCCCCTTTGTGAACTGATCCTGTCCTTAGGGCATGGCACTTCTATGTGCCAGCTCTTGTTCATTGCATCACTCTCAAGGGGGATTTGTTGCCATATACATATGGTAGTGATGTGTGTGAACACACTTAGGATGGGCATTTTTTCCCTCAGAGTTTTTTTTCCCGTGCATTATATATACGCCCATCACTCTAGGGCTATCTAATATTTTCATTGCACACTAATTAATACTACTTTTTGTTGTGTGCCTTGAGCTTTCTGCGTCTTCTCCAAGTTGTGTGTGTTTTCGTGCAACCCTATTTCCAACAAAGTTATATTAGCAGCCATCAAACATACACAAGCACCATGCTTAGAATGAGGCATCTAGAAAACCAAAAGGAATTACTAAAGGATCCAAGGCTAATAATAGAGGAGCTCCCCAACAACATTAACACTCCCCTCCTCCGCGCCGCCCCCCCCCCCCCCCCCCCCCCCCCCCAAAAAAAAAAAAAAGAACAAGAAGAAGGTTTGGGGTCTAGCATTTTAAGTTAGTAGTTTAGGTTTAGAGTTGTGTGATTTAAGGTGAACATAGAATAAAATTTAGTAAACAAAAGATTAAGATTAAGAACAAAAGATCTGGCGTTGTGTTGACTACACAAACCCTAGATCTGGAGATGTAGCGGACAACCTCAGTTGACGCACAATGGATTGGGGGCCCCTCTCGCTAGTTAATCTAGGGTTTCTATGCTTTTGTCGGACGGTGCAGAGCGGCCCATAGGCTCTGTTACTGGTTACCTCCTAGAGTGGCGGTTTTGGCTGCCCATGCTCTCTCCGATAGTGTTTGGGGATCGAGGAGCTGCATATTTTTGTCTAAAGGGCTTGGCGGCTACCCTCCTTCCGTAGGAAGGGAACCTGCTTGCCCGACCCATATTGGTTCTCATTGAATGGATGGAAGTGGTTGCGATCGTGGCTGCGGTCTCATGGGAGTTTCGAAGAGTATTTGCAACTGCAAGGAAATTTTGCGAGTTGTATGTGATGGATGGGTTCTGGCTTTGGGTGTTTTCTTGGTGACTTCATGGCAGCCTATGGAGGTGCATGTGGTGGATGGATTATGGCTCGGAAGCTCTGGTTCTTCTCTTGGATCATCTTGTTGCAGATCAAGGTTGATCTGGTTAGTTTGCTGATTGGCTCGGTGGTTGCTAGTTGTATGTTTCCATGGGATGTTTTCTCTTGCTTCGATCTGGTTATTTGTTTTGGGGAATAGCTGTGTTGATTTTTGCAGTAGTAGCGATGGTATCGACCGGCTTGGTGGACAGTTAGTGTGGGGTATTACCCTGTTTGATTTGGTGGCAACCCCAGTCGGTCTGTGTTTATTCCTCGGATGGGTGGCTCCTTTAGCCTCTACTTATGTGTCAGGTGGCTTCCTTGTCAACCTATCGGGTCCTCAAGTCGGGTGGCTCCCAGATCAGCCAATGTTTCTAGTCGTGTCTATATGGTCAGCTTGTCTTGGTGCCCTGGCTCGGTTTGTGAGCAGGGTCAGTAATTTTTTTGAATTTTATTAATACAATACCACTCACTATTGTGAGTTATGTTTTTTTAAAAAAGGATTTAGTAAACTAACCCTAATTCAAAACAATAAACATAATCTTAGAATTTAATAAACACTAAAACTTAATTCATAATACTATACCTAACCCCAAACACTAAAACCTAATCCCAGATAGTAAGCATAGTTCTAAGCATTTACCCTTAATCCCATTAATACACATTATCCCTCATTCTAAGACATAAGTAGTTAAACATAACATTCATGTGACCAATCGTACACTACATACATAGTTTGTGCAGTTTAAGAGTTACCTTTTGGTTTTCTTAATTATTGATAGCCATAATATGTCTAAGAAAAAATTATGAGCAATGACAATTGTGTGGGACAGTTTGATCGATATGCATATCTCTCAATCATGCCATGATGTCCTTGCAATAAATACAAATGGATTGAACACCAAATTCAATGTGTGTTGCACTTCAATAGGTTCAACAACTATGGCAAATTTTATCCATTTATTATAGATCGAGTTTTTGTTGACCAAATTCATTGATATGCCCATCTTATGTATGTATGCTACATCTTTGTATTATATATTGCCTTTTTTGGTTAGGACTTCAATGATGGATGTCATGCAGCAACTCTACAATCTACTAGGCATGTTTGAGGGTGATTCACTCAAACAAAGAGTAAGGCACCTATGCTTGCATCATCTTCAAGTGCGGATATTGAATGAGGCAATCAGTGCCCCTTGGGCGAGATGTTTGAGCCAAAGATTGATGAGATGATCTCCACAATCATGGGCTTACATGCAATGACCCATGAAGTGAGGTTGATACCCCAATATATGAGTGAGCGATCATGTCCAAATTGAAGATGCTCTTAGATCCTCTAAATATGCAAGCAAACATTGGGTGCAGTTACACGATGACACACTAGTTGGGTGGATCATATAGATGTGCCTCTAGGTGGAGAACCTTGCTTAGAAATATTTTAGTGCAATAAAAAGATATCTTCTTTATTTTTCATTTTTTTTCACAATCTTTAAGTTGAAAAGATTTTGTGATTGATTTTTTGGTGCTGAAAGTATATCTTGTTTATTTTTGTAATGAGCAAGGTTGCTTGCTCAAAGTTTACTAGTTGACCATGCATGTTAGGCATCTCATAAATTTTGCTTATTTCTCTCTTGCACTTTTTCATTTGTACACACACATGGGCACGCCTCATTCACATGGACACACCTCATCCTCAAGTGGACTTTGATGCCTCGTTTGATGCTCTCTCCTAGAGCATCAAGAGTACCTAATTTGTCTAGTCAGCATCGAAGTGAGCCATTGTAGCTACATCACTCTATCGGTGGTGAAAATAGATGCTATGGAAGTGGTGTCAAGAGGCCATCTCACAGCCATAGAGAGCCTTTATCGTTGGCATCTCTTGCCATTGACACATGTTCATTGTGCACTCCATGATTTGCCTATCCATCATACGCTCCTTACTCTATCGCCACTCTTGTAGATCCCACTCTGCATTAGACACCATAGGAGACCTTGGCTAAGACCCCTTGCCAAACATCATAGGAGACCCCCACTAAGACACCCATCTAGACTCCTCGCCGCTTTCTCAGAGAATCAATCTGAGGGTTATGCTTACATCATAAATCCATACCCAAGTGTGGTAGTGGTAGATGAGGGTGAGAAAGCTCTTATTCACCATATGCATGAGCTTTGCACCCAAATCTTGTGGCATGACTTTATGAAGAAATGGAGGCAAATGGACGTTCAAAGAAGGAGCATCGTTTTGCTCCTTCATTGGGAGTTTTTCATGCCTTTCCACATTTACACTTATCCAAGAAGTATATGATGCAAAATATGGGTGAGTTTGTCAAGTATAAGCACTCACATACCCACGAAGCATACAAAAATGGATTAAGAAAAGAAGCTTGGAAGTTTATCAACAGGAATGCATGCACCATCTTGCTTGGTGGAGCAAGTACAAAGATGCTAGGAGGGCACCAATCTCAAGAAGTTTTGGACAGATTCTCACAATAATTCCCATGTTATGACTTACCTCAACATCATGAGCTTCTGTGAGGAAGGCACAACATACCTAGCTAGGTACGATTGGGAGCAGGGGACCGTCGGCTCGGTGGGGGGGCCAGGGGTCCCCTATTCCCAATCGTACCGAGTCGGCGGTCCCCTGCCCCCAATCGTACCTAGCTAGGTATGCGTTGCCTCTCGAGCAGAAGCTCATGATGTTATGCATTGTATGAAAAACGTTGAAAAAGGCTCCCTTTTCCTACGTGAGAAAATTTCTAAATCTTCTTGTGAATGGAGGCAAGGTCTTCACATCACCCAAAAAGCGGCAGCTTAGTGACATTTGATGAGGATTTTGTAAGTATTACTGAATAACTTTACTTGTTTAAGATTCTGACATTTGCAATTGCACATTCTAATCTTTTCGTTAATTCACAAGAAGTTTTAGACAAATTCTCACAATAATTCCCACATTGTGACTTACCTCAACATCATGAGTTTCTGTGAGGGGACCGCCGCCCCCAATCGTACCTAGCTAGGTATGTGGTGCCTCTCGAGCAGAAGCTCATGATGTAATGCATGGTATGAAAAACTCTAGAAAAAGACTCCGTTTTCCTACATGAGAATATTTCCAAATCTTCTTGTGGTTGTGTTTAATACTTCTAGTGCAAGTTTGTCAAATATAAGCGCTCAGATGCATGAGTTTGTCAAGCATAAGCACTCAAATGCTCACAAATTGTCAATGCGATCATATGACGCAAAGAAAGGTTTACATTGGCTTATTGAGAAGTTTCTACACGAGGTGGATCAATAAGCGATTTCTACACGAGGTGGATCGGTAAGCGATTTCAACTTTTATCATAGTTTACATTGATGCTTTCTTTTTCGCAATCATTGTTGTGATTTGCGCCCGACCTATGGGAGATCAAGCTATTGTGGGATGAGTTGTTGACGTTGGAGTCACTATGATACTTATATGTAATTTTTCTATCCTTACGCATATATATATATATATATATATATATATATATATATATATATATATATAGTTAGTTAGTTAGTTAGTTATTGGGGATGACAATATAACCCATTTTGTAATCAAACATCTAGTTTATGAATAAAAATATGGTTTTGTGCCTCACCATTTGTTTTATACCATCACTCTATTGAATCGAGCAATAGATTTTGTTGTACAATTTCAAAGTGATGAAATACAAAATTTGTTTACTTCAAATCTTGGCTTATATCAACCAGTGATACTGACACTTATATCGACTAGGATACCAAATATTTAATGTTGACGCTTTTGGGGAAGGGGAGGTTAGAAATCTCCATTCAACTTGTTCAACAGCATCAAAATTTGTGTCCATGTCTCGAAGAGCCCCTTGAAGTGTTACCTACAGGCTGGCTTAATATTTCCATCTCTATCTCCCAAAGCAACCCCTCTCTCTCTCTCTCTCTCTCTCTCTCTCTCTCTCTCTCTCTCTCTCTCTCTCTCTCTCTCTCTCTCTCTCTCTCTCTCTCTCTCTCTCTCTCGCTCTCTCTCTCTCTGCTATAGAAGGTAGCAAATTCATGAAGGTAGTGGGAGATCGAGGTGCCTCATATGACATGCACACAACAAGTAGGGAGGAGGGTGATGTGCGAAGAATGAGAGAGTTACTTGCAGGTGTGAGTCTCATTGGGGGATGGCAAGTAGCTCAATTAGGTTGTAGTGTGTATCAAAGTGTTATGCTTTGGCTGTTTCAAGTATGAGTGATAAGAAGGAACTTGATTTTTTTGAATGATACACAAAATTAAGAAATATGATTGAATTAGGATGTTGCATTTCTACAGGATTTTACTTTGTCTCTATGTGATTTTCCTCTTTGCAAAAAGGCCACTTATTCTAGTGAGTTTTCAAGTCGAGATGTAAGTCAAATAGAAACATGATTGTTATAAAGCTAGACTTGTGCCAGAAGATTCAAGGAAAAATGAATTGACTTTGATAAGACTTTTACTCCCACTTGTTATATGACTACTATTTGCAGCATTTCTTTCATTAGCATCTTGTTAGGGCCGGATTGGATAATTTTGTTAACTTCCTTAAGCTCTTGCTGAAGTCTAGCTCTTGTATTCTGCAGTTTTTCGATATCTCCTTCATTAGCATCTTATATTGCTATGAATGCACACAATTGGACATGGGGACTAGGCTTTTGAGTAGTAATTTGGCATTGATACACACCCTCTCTTTTCTTTACTGGAGCATCTTGCTAACAACCATAAGATTTTCACTTATACATGCTTTCTAAATAGCTTACAAGGCATTGAATTTTCTAATGATACTCTTGTATTATTGTTCACAATGGCCGCCTCATATTCGATTCAAAATTGTTCAAGCTATCATCATTCCATATCTGTTGTATTCTTTGCCCATGTAAAATGAATCGTGTGCTCTCTTTTCTATCACAAATATAAAAAAATAGATTGGTAATCGCATGTTCATCTCACAATGTTGTAAGCATCCCTTGAGATGAAATTGCAAGGCCTAAACTTCAAGGGCTCCACGGAATTCTAGATCTTACTACTCACATGATTATTGGAAGAGCCACATTTATTTATAAATTTATGGAACATTGAAAACAAGGGTGGCTGAAAATTGTATTTTGAAAATCCCAGAACTTGGGAAACCTTTTGTGGTAACATGTGATGCAAGTGGAGATTGAGATTGAGAGTGAGAGTGAGAGTGCGATTGAGAACTATGCACAAGATTGAGAGTGAGATAGCTCAGGGGTGGTCGGGAGGTTGATACGAGCTACGCTCTTCTTGTACCCGTGAATTGATATCAATACAGATCTCTGATTTCCTGCGTCTACTCTGTGTACTTGCAAATTTTTGTTATTCATTTGTTGTACTCCCATGTCTCGTTACAAATCTACTACCATTTCATCACACATAGTATGGGATATTGTGCATAAATCCTCTTCCTAACATTTGTTATTGGTATAAGGTTTGTACTGACTGTCATTTAAGAACTCCCTCCTACATAACCACCTTCTTTATTGCTGCAAGGAAACAAGTATGTAACAACCTCACGTTGGAATGGTCGGCAAAGACATAAGAAGTTCCTTAGGGTTTGAAATTTTGCATTGACATCTCTTCTTCAAAGATGTGCTTGCCTTATCCTCGGGAATTCATATTAAACAAATCAATAACAAGGGTGTGAAAAGCACAACTCAAATAAGAGATGCTAATTATGAGTTTGCATTGTCATGTCTTCTTCAAAGATGCACTTGTCTTATCCTCCGGAATTCAAATTAAATAAATCAATAACAAAGGTTTGATAAGCACAACTCAAATGAAAGATGTTAATTATAATTCGTTGCCTTTATTTATAGTCAGGAACTAGTTTTAATTTGGTGCCCATTTGTGCAACTCTTGGTATCTTCCTTGCTACATAAGTCCACAATAGTCAACTTCCACCATTACTCCAAGATCACAAGTTACAAGTCTATGCTCAAACTCCTTGGCGTAGAACCAAAACTTTACACTTATGTTCATTTTATATGATTGGAATATTTTGAGTGAAAAAGAGTGCTTCGTTAGCCGCATTTTGAAATGAGATAAAATGCAGGAGTGGAGGTAGAGGGAGAGGGTCAAAGTGAGAGCAAAGAAGGTAGAAACAAGAGAGAGGAAAATAGTACAACACATCATAATGATACAATATGAATTTCATGATGTAAAAAATGTTTTCTAGAGTGCTTCGTTAGTTGCATTATAATTTGTTAGTGAAATATCTTGTCTACATACACCTTGCTTCAAGCTAGTGCATGTATTTTCATTTGGAGACAATTCTCTCTTTAGAGTTACACAGAAGAACTCATATTTACTTAATCATGCTCTTAGCAAGAGCGAATCCATAAATCAATGCAATCCAAAAAAATTACCATGAACAATCCCAAGGCATATCTTGTGCTCGTTAAAGCAGAAGAACACTGCAATTTTCATATATGTCAATCAAATATTAATCGACATAACCTTTTTCTCTCTTGAATGACCTTCAATGAACAAAGCATATGAATTTGTTTCCTAGTGTCAAACTCTTTAAAAATCCAAGTAGATGTGACTAAATTATTGTTAAGTAGAATGTTTTGTCTTTAATATCCACCTCCTAGAGTTCCTTTTGTATTGAATCGAAGAAAAGCCAAATTAGTTGAAGTAAAGAGCACATTTGAAAATGATTCTCAATAGTATTATTTCTTTGACCCAATCTCACTCTCTTATGTTGTCATTTATATAAAAATGTGATTAAATTCATGTCAAACCATATGCAATAGAAACGAGCAGTTGTGTCCTTTGCTTTAGAACCTATTCAATAGTTAACGGTTATGTCATTTCAACATTCAACATGAGTATACATTCCTACATAAGAGAATTGGAGAGAGAGAGAGAGAGAGAGAGAGAGAGAGAGAGAGAGAGAGAGAGAGCTTTGTTTTCACATCAAAAGTATGTTACCTTATTTTTGAGTGGGTACCATGTCTCATGAGTTGCAATCGTGATGTCCCAAACTTGATTTGTTTACTCGCACAACAGAGGTTAGAGTTTACGTTAATTAATACTCTGGATCATTTCCAATATTTATATATAAATATTAATTTTTTGTTTATTTATTTTAAAAAAAGAAAATCATCAAATTTCCTTTCAAGTTTGCACACTTCTCCCCAAATTTTATAATATGAGGGAACGTGCCATTTCCATGGCAACAAGCAAATTTCAGTGTGTTCATTTTATAGCACTTTTCATACTATTGAGTAAATAACAGGAAGACTTTTACGTACCTTTTTATTTTGACACTCACGTGTCTATTTTTGCAAGCAATGCAATGTAGTGAGTCAAACATTTCTCATTGAAGTTGGTGACAAGCTTCCTAGCCTCTTTCCAGTAGTGTATTGTCGTGTTCAATGCAAGGATATATTAAAACAACCCATAGCTTTGTTGCCCCAACAATATTTGCAAAATGTTGCGACCAATGCATTTTGATAGACGACATTTTGGAGAAAATGTCAATCACAATGTATTTGTGCTATTATGAGGAAACCACATTTGACAAACATATCAAGCAAAGCACCGCCAAGAACATCTTTCTCCACACCCTAACTAAGAAATCGGGTTGTGAATTCTCCTTTGATGTGAAGGTCTTGCAAAAGCTGAAAATAGCATAGTGCTCATCAAGAACTCTCTATGCTGGTATACATTTGATAGAGATATCAAGCATAGCATTGGCAAGCACAACATGATTCTCTAGTAGCCCCTGAGTAGCAAGCTCATCATTAATTGTGTGACCCATGTAAAGGTCCTAGATAAGGCCACAAGCCTTTTAGGTGCATAGATGATTGCAATGGAAAAGGCCTGCCATTCACATTTTATTAAAAACAGCCTTGAGCTATCTTGCCACAACAATGCTGGGCACATTTGGAATCAATGCACTACAAGAGACCATACCCCAAAGAGGATGCATATCAAGAACTTTATGTGCTTTTGTAACGGTTGCAAATTTGGCATACATATCAACCTTGAATTTGCATCTTGGTAAATATAGCCGTAAGCATCACTATCACAACCATGTTAGGCATAACTTATAACCAACACACTGCAAGAGACATCCGAGAAAGTATGCCTATCAAGAACCTTATGTGCTTTCACGAAGGCACCACAAGAAACATACATATCGATCAAAGGTGAATCCATTTTCAAAAGCCATATCCTTGCATCAACATCTAGTGAAAGTAGTGCATAACACCCTTGCCACAGTCAAGTTTAGCAAATCATGCAATCAAGAAATTGCAAGTACCAACAATCTAGGCAAGGTGCAAGCATAGGTGATTGCATTTGGAGAAAGGCAATTCCGTCATGTTTGATTAAAAGAACCTACAATTTTCTTGGCAAAGCCTTGTTTGATATATCATGCAATCAAGATGCAAGCATAGATGATTCCATTTTTGCGGAAATCCTTTTATTTCGCATGAAGCCCATATCTTGCAATCAAGATGCAAGCATAGATGATTTCATTTTGCGGAAAGCCTTTTCTTTTGCATGAAGACCATAGCTTCCTTGGGAAAGCCATCTTAATTTTGTAATCAACACATTATGTGCTTTTGTAACGGCACCACATTCACATACACACTCATCATCAATGTGCTCTTGAGTAGGAAATTCATCAAGAACTTTCGTGAGGGCAACACATTTTGCGTACATTTTGACCAAAACCTTGCCAACATCAACTTGTTTCTACAAAAACCCATGACCATGCATAAGGCCACATGAGTTTAATGTGCAAGCATAGATAATTTCCTTTGGAGGAAGGCCTCCTTTTTGCATATGAGTGGTAAGACAGCTGAGATTCCTTGCCACAAGCATTTTGGGCATATCCGGCATACAATGCATCCAAGAGTCGACATCTCAAAGAGGATGCCTATTAAGTACATTTTGTAAGGGAACCTGATTTTACATACAAATTTGTTACCATATACATGTGGTAATTGAAGGAGTACGAGCGGAAGTGCGACGCGAGAGAGAGTGCGAGAAGAAGAGCACGACGATATGGTGAACTCGCTCTACTGTAATGTGTAGAGCATAGTGAGTTCTTATTAGGTTTTTACAAAGAATATGTGTACATACCTGGCGGCCCGCCCACTTACCTGGGCGACCACATTGGGCTTTATATCCCAACAACCTCCCACTTCAAGTCCAATGTGGTACTTTAAGTGTGAGAGAAGCTACTATACAAGCTAATATACAAGAGATGTAGAGAAGTGATGTACTACCCTACACCTAACTGCTTGCAAAAATGCGCAAAGCTCTCTGAGGGAAGTCCTTTTGTAAGTAGATCAGCAGGATTTTCTGTGGTGTGAACTTTGACAAGCTGAAGTTGCTTATCCTCGAGCATTTCCCTGATGAAATGATACTTCACATCCACATGCTTTGTCTTTGAGTGATAAACTGGATTTCGAGCCAATTGTATAGCACTTTGACTATCACAATCTAACACAGGCATCTCTTCTTTGATTCCCAAATCTTTTACTAGTCGATTAAGCCAAATTGATTCTTTGCATGCCTCTGATGCTGCAACATATTCAGCCTCTGTAGTAGACTGAGTAACACAATCTTGTAATCTAGAACGCCATGATACTGCTCCACCAGCCAATGTAAAGACATACCCTGACGTAGACCTTCGGTTGTCTAAGTCACCTGCATAATCTGAGTCTGTAAAACCCTTTACACTTAGCTCCTGACTCCCATAGCATATACGCATACTCTTTGTAGCTTTCAGGTATCTCAATATTCCTTTCACTGCCTCCCAATGTTTCTTGCCTGGGTTTGACATGTATCGACTTACTACTCCCACTGCAAATGCAATGTCTGGGCGAGTAGCAATCATTGCATACATCAAACTACCCACTGCAGACGCATATGGAATCTTATCCATTTCAGCCTGTTCTTCCTCAGACACAGGACAATCTTGTTTGCTAAGTTTCACAAATGGTGGCAATGGAACACTCAGTGCCTTTCCCTTCTCCATATTGAAACGTTGCAAAACCTTGTCAATATACTCTGTTTGAGATAACCAAATCAACTTCTTTGATCTATCTCTCTCAATGCGCATACCAAGTATATGACTTGCCTCACCCATGTCTTTCATGTCAAACGATTTTGCCATCTTTGACTTCAAAGCTGAAATTTCTTCCAAGTGCTTGCCAGCAATCAACATGTCATCCACATACAAAATAAGGATCAGCCAACTGCCATCCTTAGCCTTCTTTGTATATAGACAGTGATCGAACTCACTACGTTTGTAGCCTTGAGAAAGCATAAACTTGTGGAATTTATGGTACCATGTCCTCGGTGATTGTTTTAAGCCATAAAGACTCTTGAACAACTGGCATACCCAATCTTCCTTGCCTTTCTCAACAAACCCTTCTGGCTGCTGCATGTAAATTTCCACATCTAAATCACCATGCAAGAATGCTGTCTTGACATCCATTTGGTGCAACACCAAATCTAATATGGCAACCAATGCAAGAAAGCATCTCAATGTAGTCATCTTGACCACCGGAGAGAAGACTTCATCAAAGTCAATGCCTTTTTCTTGCTTAAAGCCCTTGGCAACAAGCCTTGCTTTGTACTTTGGCTGACTATCATGAGCGGTGATCGTATACCTGTAAACCCATTTACAGGGTAGAGCCTTTTTGCCCCGTGATAATTTAACTAGCTTCCATGTTTGGTTTTTATGCAGAGCTGTCATCTCTGACTGCATGGCCAATTGCCAATTCCCGGAGTCCTTCATTTGCACTGCTTCCTTGTAACATGAAGGCTCATTGCAATCAATCAACATGACATAGTTCATAGATGGAACAAACCTATCAGGAGGTCGCGTGACACATCCAGATCTACGCACAATAAGTGGCTCAGGCTCAGCCACAACCTGTGGTTCCAATCTATCCTGTCCTTACTCCTGTTGAGCCCTGACATTTTGTCTTGCACGTGCAGGTCCATCTTCTTGGAAGACAACTCTTCTAATCTCCTCAACCCTCTCTGGTTTAGAATGATATTTGGATTCATTAAAGTGAACATCATTGCTGCGGACAACCTTTCTGGATTCGGGATCCCAAAGTCTGTACCCCATCTCACCAGAATTACCATAGCCTAGAAAGATGCACTTTCTACTCTTTGGCTCAAGTTTGTTCCTAAATTCCTTTGGAACGTGAGTATAAGCCTCACAGCCAAAGACTCTGAGATGCTTGTATGAGGGCATTTTGCCTGACCATACCATCTCTGGCACTGAATCCTTCTGCAAAACCTTGCTAGGAGATCTATTTACAAGATAAACAGCTGTTGATACAGCTTCAGCCCAAAACCCATTTGGCAGCTGTGCATTAGACAACATACTTCTGACTTTCTCTTGTATGGTCCTATTCATCCTCTCAGCAACACCATTTTGAGGAGGATTGTAAGGAGCAGTAAGTTCACGTTTTATACCTTTTGACTCACAAAAGTCCTGAAAGGCCTTTGAAACATACTCTCCACCATTGTCAGTGCGTAAGCATTTAAGCTTCTTGCCACTCTGATTCTCCACAAGTGTCACAAACGTTTTGAAAACACTAAACGCTTCATCCTTGTGCTTGAGAAAGTAAACCCATACTTTCCTCGAGTAATCATCTATAAATGTCATAAAGTAAGAAGCTCCCCCTAGAGATAGGTTAGGCATAGGTCCACACAAATCACTATGAACAAGTGCCAACTGTGTATCTCTTCTACTGCTTCTATGCTTATGTGGCTGCTGTGTTTGCTTACCATACAGACAATGTTCACAGAATTCAAAATCATTAAATGAAAAGCCAGGCAAATAACCAGAACGAGACAAGATTTCCATTCCCTTCTTGGACATATTTCCTAACCGGCTATGCCACAAAGAAACGTTCGGCTGCTCGGTTACATTGATTACATTTTTAGAGACATTTGATACATAAATCATGTAAAGTCCTCCAGGCTTTACTCCATGTGCTACTGTCATAGAACCCTTGGATATCTTCCACATGTTCTGTCCAAAAGTGGTGACGTAGCCAGCATCATCAAGTAAACCTGTGCTGATCAAGCTCTTTGTAATTGCGGGAACATGTCTCACATTCTTCAGCGTGAAAGAAGAGCCATTCTGAAACTTCAATTGAACATCTCCAACACCTAAGATCTCACATGTCTGCCCATTGCCTAGCCGAACATGATCTTTAGTGGTCACATAAGAGGTAAACCACTCCTTGTTTGGAGACACATGAAGTGATGCCCCTGAGTCTATAATCCAGTCACTCAGTGCATTTCCATCAGATGTTGTAAGAAGAGCCGAGTCCATTGTATTCTTCAAGAAGTAGATGTCTCCTGACACTAGACTGTCATCCTCTGCAACAGTGTTTGTCACATTTATTTCTTGAATCTTCACTGAGGACTTGTTCTTCTCACCATGGTCTTCAGCTTTCTCTTTGCCTTTTTCTGCTTTCCATTCTCTGCAGTCTCTTGTCATGTGACCCTTCTTGCCACAATGGTAGCATTCTATGTCACTCTTGCCTTTAGCACTGCGGGACTTGCTACGAGACTGATTCCTCTTTCCACCTTTGTACTTTTCTTTGGTCCTTCCCCTGACAACTAAGGCTGTTCCTTTGCCTTTGTCCATTGTCTTTCTATTGGTTTCTTCAGTAAGCAGACTTCCTTCTACACCTGCTATTTTCAAACCATCTGGAGGTGCAGAATTACTCAAAGCTATGCGAAAAGTGTCCCAACTTTCCGGCAATGTGATCAACAGGAACATAGCTCTAACAGGTTCATCAAACTTCACACCTTGAGCTGACAACTGACTGTAGATTGTGTTGAATTCATTTAGATGATTGGACATAGGTGTCCCTTCTTTCATCTTCAAGTCAACAAGCTTCTTAAGCCAGTATACCTGTGAAGCTGCACTCTGCTTCTCATAAAGATCACTCAGCTTTAACCATGCTTGATAAGCCGACATCTCATCTGCTACATTGAAGTAAACGCTTTCTGCCAAAGTCAGCATAATGGTAGAAAGTGCCAATTCATCCATTTCGCTCCATTCATCTTCGTCCATATCTTCTGGTTTTATCCCCTTGAGCTTTATAGGTTTTATCTGCTTCTTTTGTACCAACACGTGCCAAATCTGCTTCTTCCACAATGGGAAATTGGTTCCATCCAGCTTCTTGATATTGTAAAGAGCAGTGTCCTGTGATCCAGCCATAGCTACGCTTCACAGTGGTTTACTTTCCTAGGAAAAATTCGGCAGAGTTTCCCCTGTAAAGTGACCTCTGAACCAATATCAACCTGTCAAATGAACCAATAAAGCTTCAGATTCTGCAAAAATTTTGGCAGAGTCTTCTTTGTAAAATGGCTCTGGTGTACTAAAAACAGACCAAAAAACAGCTCAAAAAACACTGTCTCTCTGACAATGTAAGTTGTGGGTAAACCTGTCCTACACCTGTACTGTTTCTCACTGTCCTGTCACTGTCCTGTAAGCATAGACTGCGACAATGCCTCAACGACACTAAAGCAAAGATGCAATCCCAACTGTCTAACTCACAGTCAATACATCCTAGCTGCCTATCTAAGGGTACTCGAGGGATCGCTCCAAGACCTGTATCACCGAAAGGATCTCAACATTCGAGAATCCCCCAGCTCAATAAAACCTCACTCGACCCTCAACAAAGGCTGCAGTAAATCTGACAGTACATAGACTTCCCACAAAGTCATACATCCACAAATTTCCCACTATATGTTGTAACCGCTGCGGCGGTTGTTTGCTGCGTGACTCACAGCCAGCAAACCCTCAACAGACATACATCATCTCTGGCAATACATCCCATATGGAAGTACCTGCAATGTCAGGATGAAATCTGGAATATCAAGTAGCAAACACAAGCTACCTGATGAACTGGTGGATGTCGCCTACAGTCTCTGTGTAGGTGCGCCCGTGTCGTATGTGACACGCCTCCAAGAACTGTGAGCCGTCCTTCGATGTGTAGACAGCCACAAATCAACACTCTAGGAGTGTCGATATCCTCAGCACCTGCAATCGTAGGCCGAAAACCCAAAATTTGCAGGTGGCCTACGCAGACCTTTGTCGAAGCCGAACGGTGGCCGAGATGACCTCAGAATGAAATTCTGAGAACACCGAGGCCTTCGGGCAATCCCACAGGGTTCGGGGCCGTGTCTTCGCCTGTCGAATTTCACTCCAATCTGAGTTGGTGACTCTAGCCTCCTGCAATGCTGCCCCGAGCCTCGATCTGAGCTATGATACCAGTTGAAGGAGTACGAGCGGAAGTGCGACGCGAGAGAGAGTGCGAGAAGAAGAGCACGACGATATGGTGAACTCGCTCTACTGTAATGTGTAGAGCATAGTGAGTTCTTATTAGGTTTTTACAAAGAATATGTGTACATACCTGGCGGCCCGCCCACTTACCTGGGCGACCACATTGGGCTTTATACCCCAACAGTAATGATGTGTGTGAACACACTAGGACCACCGGGGCATTTTTTCCTCTTTAGGAGGTTTTTTCCCCCGTGCATTGTATATACGTCCATTCATTCTAGGGCTATCTATCTTTCCATTGCACACTAAATAACACACTCTCTGTTGTGTGCCTTGATCTTCCTTCCTCTTCTCCAAGTTGTGTGCATTTCTCTGCAACCCTAATTCCAACAATTGGTATCATAGCAGGTTGCGTCCTCCCGAGCTTAGTCACTAGCTGCTCCAACACACGCCTGCTCACTTTCTCTGATTTCAGTGAGGTTTGGAGAGCGATCGCAGGTCGACAAATATTTTGGGCAGGCTCTTAGAGCTCATGTTGAGTCAGATTTCTGGCTCGGGCTCATTTTACCCACTACAGGCAAGTCTGCACAGGCAATTTCGTCATATTGTGTAGAATTTCTATCAATGCCGTTTTCTACATAACAGGTGCCTTACAGTCTTCTACGTTTGGTGCTATATAGAACGTATTGTTCCCGCTCCGTTTCTACTCTTTTCGGCCAGTTTCACATCAGGTGCAGCATTTACCATGGTTGACAACAACACAAATGTGTTCAAGATGTTTGTTGTTGAGGACATATTGGATAGGGACAATTACCCTATGTGGGCTTATATGATGCAACACATTCTTGTGTCAAGGGCATCTGGAATATTATGCAGTACATTGATATATGTCCTAGTTCTGAGGATGTGGGCGATGTTGAGGATGTTGCAAGTCTTGCTGCAAGGATTGTTGCTATTAGAGTTGTTTTGTCTATGGCAGAACAAGCTCGTTGGGATGTAAAGGATGCGCACGCTCATGCATAGATAGCATTGTGTGCATTATGCACATTGTTGTTGTAAGAGTCACTTTCTAGAAAAAACAGGACTAGAAAGTGTGCAATTGAACAGGCTTTTATTGCTTCTCAAAGAAAGGGTGGTAACAGCAATGCAGCCACTTCTTATGGGTTTGCTGCGAGTGGCGAAACTTATGTTCCTAATTCTTCTGCTGGCAGCAATTTGTCTGGAAATTCTAATGATAAGGACAAAAAGAAGATGTGCTGCCATTATTGTGGAGCTAAAGATCACTTGATCAAGCAGTGTCCTAAGTTAAAGGCCAAAAACGCTAAGAAGAAAGAGGGTGGTTCCCCTGCAAATGCTCGTTCCACTACAAATACAACCATTGTTGTGTCTTCCGTGAAAGGAGATTGTGATGCTAATGTTGATGCAGAATGGGCTTTTAGTGCATAGTGCACTTACAATCCTGTTGTCCATGATGCATCATGTTAGTTATTGTAGATTCACATGTGTGGTATTTCGACAGTAGTACTACAAAGCACATTACCTCACATCGTGAATTGTTCAACTCTCTCGAGTGCCTCATGGGAATTCTGTCACTTGTGCCAACAATGCCTCTTATTCGGTTCAGGAAGTTGGAAAGATTGTGCTTACTGGTGCAAAATGACAATTCTTTCACACTTGCATCTGCATCTGCATCTGCACTTGCCTGTATCTGTATCTGCACCTGCTAGACTTGGACTTGTAGTCAAATTTGTGGATGACAGATGTACAGTTCATGATCTCACTTTTGGTGATGAAATTGTTGCATCTGGCATATTATGTCATGGGATGTATAAGCTCACTTTGTATGACAATTGTGGGCAGAATTTTTCAAATACAGTTGTGAATTTAAAGGCTATTTCAGATGCAAAGTTCTTTTGTCTGTATCTGCGCTTGCTAGACTTGGACTTGTAGTCAAATTTGTGGATGACAGATCTATAGTTCACGATCTCAGTTTTGGTGATGAAATTGTTGCATCTGGCATATTATGCCATGGGCTGTATAAGCTCACTTTGTATGACAACTGTGCACAAAATTTTGCAAATGCAGTTGTGGATTCAAAGGCTATTTCACGTGCAAAACTTTGGCATGCACGTTTTTGTCATCTGAATTTTTTCCGGTTTGCTGCATTTGCAGAAATCTGATATGGTTGCTTCTTTGCCGCCTCTTGAAGCACCTGTCAAACATGTTTGTGAAGGTTGTATTTTGGGTAAGATGCAACATTCAAAATTTCCAAAGGATGGTCCAGTTAGGGCCACATACAGGTTGCAACTTGTGCATAGTGATGTTTGTGGACCCATGCAAACTCCGTCCTTGGGCAATTACCTGTACTTCATGACTTTCATTGATGATTACTCCAGGCATGCATGGGTTTTTTCGCTTAAAACGAAGTCCGAAGTTTTTATGTGTGTCAAACAATTTCTGGCTATAGCTAAAAATGTCTCGAAATGTATTATGGGCACCCTCCGTTCCGATCAAGGGAGGGAGTATATGTCTCATGAATTTAATGCATTTCTGGCTAGTCGTGGGATAAAATACCAATCTACAGTGCCTTATACACCTCAACAAAATGGTGTTTTTGTGAGGAAAACAAGTCACTTACGAAAATGGCACGATGTATGGTCAAAAGTTAAGCTTTGCCGCATTCTTTTTGGCTTGAGGCCATCACGAAAGCTTTGCAGTCTATTACTCCATATGAAGCATGGTATGATAGAAAGCCTTCTATTGAGCATATGTGTGTTTTTGGCTGTTTGGCATATGCTTTGGTGCCACAAACACAACGCAAAAAATTGGATGATAAGGCTATCAAATATATCTTTGTTGGTTAAAGGGCTGAAAGCAAAGGTTACAGGTTGTATCATCCTCAAACAAAGCGTATTCTAGTTCCCTAGGATATAGTGTTTGTGGAAGATTCTGTCCAACCCTTCCTATCATGTAATAGAGACAGTAATGTAAGCTCACAGGACATTTATGACACTTTGTTGCCTCTTCTCAGTGGTGGAAGTTCGAATGTAAATTCCAATGACGCAAATGTACAACTTATGGGGGTTTCTGAAAATGTTACAGATCAGCCTATTACTGATGTAGATGTACATGGTGTGCTTGATGAGAAAAAAACTGAAAATAAGCAGGCTAGAGGTATGCCAAAATGGTTGGTGCATACATTGCGTGACAGTAAATTGGATGCACCTTTGTCTAGTCGAACTCGTTCAGGCTCTCGCCATGCATCTTATGCATCAAATTGTTATGCTTTGGCTGTGTCTAGCTTACATGATATTGAGGAACCTCTCTTTTGATGAAGCACAGAATTCAAAAAATTGAATGGCTTCCATGCAATCAGAATATGATGCACTTATAGAAAATGACACATGGACTTTATGTAATTTGCCTCCTGGAAAAAAGGCCATTGGTACGAAGTGGGTTTGTTTACAAGTTGAAACGCAAGCCGGATGGTGAGATCGATCGCCATAAGGCTCGACTTGTTGCAAAGGGTTATGCGCAACAAAAAGGCATAGATTATGAAGAAACTTTTGCTCCCACTTCCGTATGACTATTATTCGTTTTCTATGTGCATTGGCAGCTCATTTTGGTTGGGGTGTACATCAATCAAAGGTTACTGCTTTCTTGAATGGTGACATATTTGAGGAAGTTTATGTAACGCAGCCTCGCGGTTTTGTCAAGAAAGGACAAGAGGACAAAGCGTGCAGATGTAAGAAGGCTTTGTATGGGTTGAAGCAATCTCCTCGCGCTTGGTATGAGAAAGCTGACACTCAATTGGTCAAACGAGGCCTTCGCAACAACAGTCCAACAAAAAGCACATTGTATGTAAAGCGTGAGAGCGATGTACTTCTCATTGTTGTTCTTTATGTGGATGATTTGCTGAATCTAAGCTGATTTGAATGCTACTTTCAAGATAAAAGATTTGGGACTGTTGCATCATTACTTGGGCACACAGTTTAAGCAGTGTGATGGTGATATTGCCTTGTGTTAGAAAAGTTACATAGAGACATTGCTATGTAAGTTTGGACTTGAGGATGGCAAACCTATTGCCAATGCCATCGAAACAGATTTGAAGTTAAGTCTACATGATGCTGGTGATCCTGCTTGATATCACTATTTATCAAATTGTTGTTGGCTGCCTCATTTATGGATGCAACACAAGGCCAGATATTCAATTTGCAGTCTCACAGGTCAGCAAATTTATGCATAGCCCAGGGTCTAAGCATCGGCAGGCTCTCAAGAGGATTTTCTACTATCTTAGTGGCACTTTACAGCTTGACTTGTTTTATCCCAAGGGGGAATCATTGCCGTCAGACTTACATGCTTTTTCGGACTCAAATTGGGCTGATTGTCTTGACACGCGAGTGTCCACAAGTGGTTTTTGTTTCATGCTTGGCAGTTCATGTATATCATGGTTGAGCAAGAAGCAACCAACTGTGGCCACTTCAAGTTGTGAGGCTGAGTACAGGACAGTCTTCACGGCTACGATTGAGTGTGTATGGCTCAGACGCCTTATGGCTGATTTGGGTGTTGCACAAGACACTGCCAACACTATCGACACTGACAGGCAGAGCGCATTGGCAGTTGCGAGAAACCCAGTTTTTCATGCTCGCTCAAAGTACATTGAGGTGCGTTACCACTATGTCAGGGAGAGGCTCTCAGCAGGAGAGATTAGCTTGGCTTATTTGCCAACACAGGACAACCTTGCAGATCTTTTCACAAAGGCATTGTCTCATGAGAAGTTCAAAGCTTTCCACAAACCTTTGGGCTTACTCCCCTTTGTGGATTGATCATGTCCTCAAGGCATCGTACTTCCCTTTGCTCACGTGCCAGCTCTCGTTTACCGCATCACTCCAAGGGGGATTTGTTACCATATACATGTGGTAGTGATGTGTTTGAACACACTCGGACCGTCGGGACATTTTTTCTCTCTTTAGAAGGTTTTCCCCCCGTGCATTGTATATACGCCCATTCATTCTAGTGCTATCTATCTTTCCATTGTACACTAAGTAACACACTCTCTGTTGTGTGCCTTGAGCTTCCTTCGTCTTCTCCAAGCTGTATGCATTTCTCTGCAACCCGTATTCCAACAAATTGATCAAGACATTGTCAAACACAAAATCTTTCTCCAAAAATCCCTCATTAAAGAATATCAAAAACCTTGTAGGTACAAGCATAGTTGAATGCAAATGGAAAGAGACCTTCCATTCGCATGTAGTTAAAATAACCTAAAGCTTCCTTCCATAGCAATGATGGGCGCATTCTTCACACTAAGCATTCCAAGTGAAGAGCATGCCCATGAAGACATTTTCATGCTTCTATGATAGCACCACGTTTGGCATAGATATTGACCACTGCATTGCCAAGTAGCACATATTTTTGCAATATCCCATGACTAGCCAAATGATTATGAATTCTCTCACCCATGTGATGGTCTTGCGTAAGAATGCAAGTCATCAAGGTACAAACATAAGTGATTGAATTTGGAGAAAGACCTTTATGTTGCATCTCGTAAGAACTATCCAAAGGTTCCTCAACCTAGCATGCAATAAACACATTTTTCAAACAGTCCCCGACTTGCAAGATCATCGTGAAGTTTCGTAGCCATGCGACGGTGCAAGAATGGGCAATTGCATGTGGAGAGAGACCTTTCCTTCACATCCACTAAAAAAAAGCCAACTTTCAATCCACATGCAAACGTAGGCAATTGAATGTGGGGAGAGACCTTCCCTTTGAAAAAAGCCAACTTTCAATCCACATGCAAACATCAAGGTACAAACATAAGTGATTGAATTTGGAGAAAGACCTTTATGTTGCATCTCATAAGAACTATCCAAAGGTTCCTCAACCCAGCATGCAATAAACACATATTTTTCAAACAATCCCCGACTTGCAAGATCATCGTGAAGTTTCGCAGCCATGCGAAGGTGCAAGAATGGGCAATTGCATGTGGAGAGAGACCTTACCTTCACATCCACTAAAAAAAATCCAACTTTCAATCCACATGGAAACGTAGGCAATTGCATGTGGGGAGAGACCTTCCCTTTGAAAAACGCCAACTTTCAATCCACATGCAAACGTAGGCAATCGCATGTGGGGAGAGACCTTCCCTTCACATCCACTGAAAACAACCCACAACTTCCATGCCGCCGCCATGTGACGGTCATGTGATGTCCTCACCATCTGATTGTGAATTCCCTCACCCGTGTGATGGTCTTGCATTAGAGCACAAGCCCTCAAGGCGCAAACATAGGTGATTGAATTTGGAGAAAAGCCTTCCCATTGCATCTGTTTACAACAGCCCGAAGGTTTCTCAGTCCTACATGTTTTTCAAACAGTTCCCTACTTACAAGATCATCGTGAAGTCTCTCAATCATGTGAAGGTGCAAGCGTAGGTGATTGCATGTGGATAGAGACCTTCCCTTCTTCGTATCCACTGATAGCAGCCCACGACTTTCATCGCATACCCTGCCATGTAAACTTTCCAAGTGATGACACTCCCGGCAAGGCCACCAAGAACTCTTCATGCTTGCCTGAAGAGTACCACATCAGAAAGGCCAAGCATTAAAAGGTGTTGGTCTGTGCGTGAGAGCAATGTACATTGCTGATGCAATGTCAAAAAAAAGCTATGTTGCTACAAAAATAGTGAAGGGGCTTAAATAAGAGAGGACCGTCTGAAGGTGATAAAAAATAGGGCCACACAGATCAAGTAGGAGCCAGATTTTCGAATGGTGATGTTATGCTAACGAAGTCACGACTTTGATAATTTTTGCTACTCTCCAACAAACTCAAATCCTATTTGCGGCGTACTCTCGAAAATACCTGCTGCACAAAATCCAAATTGCACACAAAAGGATTCACATATAAAATAAATCCTCTTGCATTTATTTTAAATGCCATATCAAACCATACACTTGGAAACATTATTTTTTATAGTGCCGAAGTACAGTTGCACGGTGGATTTACTTTCTTATCTCCACATTCAAGCTACACAAAGAAAAGACCTATACATTGAGGCCTCCTAATTTTTCATCACTTCTCCAATTTATACTTAAATGTATTATATCGGTTTCATGTTAGTCATAGGGAACTGTAGAAAAGCAACGGTTCCAAAGCATGTAAGTTGGAAAATGCATTGTATTGTTTAGAGAAAGCGCCTCATGCTTGGTATGGGAAGATATCTCTTTATCTAATTGCATATTGTTTTGGAAGTCATGATTTGAATTCTTTTAATAATTGAAACTCATGCACTGCTATTTGGGCCAAAAGACAAACAAAGGGCATTGTTAATCCTTATTTATGTTTCCCTGACCCAACCTTTATACCAGTAAACTTCAGCATTCAATCCATCCAGGTGTGATTTGTCTAAAATACAAACATTGATTTATGCACTTTCCAAGAACATTACCCTCTGGTCTTCCAGATTTTGCCATGAAACCTTATAATTTGGCACTTATTCACTTTTATGAGAAATGAAAGAGATTGACCTCTGGCTCAGACTTTAAACCTCCATGATGAAATGCTATGTATGAAAATGAAATGAATATTTGACTACAAAACCACGATCCAACCTAGTGGTCTTCCAGATTACCCTTTAGTATTGGTGCCAAAGTAAAGATTATTTGTTAGCAAAAGACCCCATAGCAAAGCAAGTATACCTTCATTAGTATGGTAGGGCATGTGTCATCAAGCCACAAGAAACGAATATTTGTACATAAGCAACGGAATTTTCCATATTCAAGGCAATACCAGTCATCAGGAGGATGCGTTCTTGGACAGCGCCATATGATGTATCATGAAAAAATGGTTTTTCCAGTCATTGGAAACTGTGAAAATAAATTACACATACCTGAAAAAATTGTGAGATACATCTATAGGGAAGCAATCATGTGCTTGAAGTAGAAAAACAAGGTGCAGCCTCAAGTGGCCATTACCTAGAGTGACCCTATCACAAAGTCAAAATGCACACCCCAAAAAAATAACAATAATGATAACATAACACCTATATTCTTTCTCCTCTAAGGCATGTTTTAGTATGCCAACATGAGACTGCAGCATCCCCTCATGCCTCAAGCTCAACCCTGTGAAGGGCAATAACAGGATGATGCCGAAGGGAGTCTGTATGACACTCCTTTCACGATGGCGCATGACGACAACTGCAATAAAGATCGGCTCTAAACTGGACCATGAACAATACACAGAAGTGGGTCGAACCTGGAAATAATCACAGGGTCAAAACATCCCCAAAATACACAATTAACTCTTGCATCCACAAATTCACATTCAAAATTATTACCAGCTTGTGAGCTGTGACCCGTTAGACATTGTAATTGTCAGTGATCTCTTGCATCCGTGACGGAGTTTAGGAACACTTATCTGTTAGTTGGTCATGCTTCCTTCAAGTATAGCCAGCCTTTTCGTGGCTGAGAATCAACTACACGAACAAAAAATTCGTCTCCTAGTTGTCTTTGAGTACTCAGATCCATCAAGTTCTGAAGCCCCACCTGCAAACAAAGCATGCTTCTGATGAGGGCAAGGGCATGTGAATGCTTGGTTGTAGGATAAAAAACCCTGAACTTGTTTGTTATCCACCATAGAAGTGCATAGAAGGAACTAGGACAAAGTACACTATGAATGAAGGCAAAACCATCAAAAGGGCAACCAGCTTCAATACTAGAGAACTTCTTACTTAATCCTTCTCTTCTAAAATGGGTTAAGTTCCAAGGGGATGACTCTAAGACTTCTGCCACAAGGCACTTCCACCATAGAGTAAAAGAACTCAACGATGCTTCAAGACAGTGATATACCTCTAATAAGAACACTAATGCTGTTGAATTCTTCTCACTTCGGAGAAGACATACACGATATCTTCTCTCTGATGGCTCTCGTCTCAGATACTCCAAAATCCAGTACCGCTCGCACTCAGACTGCAGCTTTTTCAAAATCCTGACTCTAGAGTTGAAAGCTGCCATGGACGCTTCCATGTAACCGCTTGAGATTGGAGGGATATCATTACGAAGGGTAGCCTTTACCTGCCATAAACAAGAAGCCCATTCTCAACATTTTTCTACAGTTAAAAAATTAGCGTTCATCATGGAATAGACTGAAAATAAGCAGCCAAAACACCTTGCAGATTAAACAAGAGGTATTTAGACTCTATATGGATCGTCGTCCAGACATGTGACAACACCTGCAGCATCGTCTGAAGATATTGCACTAGGTTCGACTTGGGACAGACAGCAGAAGATTCAGTCACGGCGTCCAATCCCATTCCCCAAGGCTAAAACAGAGCACCTGAGAAACTCCTTCCAGAGGCAGGTAAGCAGGCTGCAGCTTCCTGCAACCCAGCTACTTCTACAATCCCCAAACAAAACAAAGGACAAAACATGTGTGTATGCTGTGTGTGTGCATACCCACACATGCGCATGGGCATGGGTAGGTGCGTTTGTGAGCACGTGCGTGCGTGCGCAAGATATGGCCACCCAAGATGGGTGAAACCATGCCAAAAAGCCTGTTTCTAGACAACCTCAAACTGCGGAAATGAGTTTGTGTCCCAAATGGAAACAATCACGAAGGGACTGATAAACAACCCAAAGGGGCCAGAATCGCACCCAGGCAAGAAAGTAAACAACATAAGAGGAAGCACCATGCCAATGTGCTAGGACCCGAACAAGAAGAACCTATGGTACCAGCGCCAAAAGAAAACCCATTGTTTGAAGGAAATTTACACTCCCAAATCTTTTGTAGAATACTTTTCCACCAATGAAGAGGTTTGTGTGAATTTCTTAACCGATTACTGTGCTCCAAAATATAAGGCCAGGGAATGAGCAAGTGATATGCATTGGAAAGCGCATGAAAACCAGAGTACACACCACACTAAGTGGAGGAGTTCAACTTCCATACGGCACTGACCCCAAACCCTGGCGTACGTTTCCGTATTTCTTTATATTGCTTCAACAAGGTACAATGCTGGAAACTCTGCTTCTCCACGCGGTAGAATGTCAAAGAGAGTACCCTCTGTACATATGTAAAGGCCTCTGGCCTCTCAAAAGCATCTCACATGAAAAGAAACTACTCTAAAAGCAGCTGATCCAAAAGCTAGCGCCCATGAGGCTATTTCCGTAAAACACGGACTGTCAGTACAATGTGCCAGTCAATATGAAAATCTGCAATTCACAGACTGGGGCTGCCACATCACATTCTCTTCTCAAAGAGAGAGAGAGAGAGAGAGAGAGAGAGAGAGAGAGAGAGAGAGAGAGAGAGAGAGAGAGAGAGAGAGAGAGTGTGCGTGCATGCGTGTGTGTGCGTGTGACGAAAACAGCCTTGGACATTGATGTTTTCTTTTTTGTGTTCACATGTGGTTTCTACACCTGCTTTTGGTCACTGGCAGCCTTCATACTGGGATGTGGTATTTGGAAAGTTTAAAGCTAAGATTCCTGACGGCCCTCTTGTTTCTAGTCTTGTAGCTGATTGGAAACAAGTAACAAAGTAATTGTTGTGGCATGGTCGAGATGATGTAAGTTGCAATTCACTTAGACTTCAGAGCTTGCATTGGAGTTTGGTTTTTTATCAGACTCTTGTCCAGCGGTCTCCTAGACAGGCATATTTTCTCTCCCGAAAAGGCATTGATTTGATCTCAGATGTTGTTGATGTTGCTCGGCATGTGATCTCATTTCATCAGGCTGCTGTTACTTTTGGTCTTGGAGTGCATTATAGATACACATAGCAGATCATTACGGATATGGTTGATTCCAAATCTCCCATTCTGTTGCTTGCCGTTGACGATCGACTTGCTGATGGCATTATGCTGGTTCCTCGATCCTATCTTTATCTGCGAAGACGGTGTATCACAATTTGCAGCCTTCTTCTTGGATAGAGGATCACTGTAATAACCTATGGAACATGAATAAGCTACTGCACGGTGGCCCAGCAAAGTTATGAAAGTGTGGCATGCTAAGCTTCCTTTCCAAAGTGGCCTGGCAGGTCATCACTCTACCTTGTTCTCAAAGGGGGTTGGGGATCATAGACCCAACACAGCAGCAGAGCCCTTCTTGGGAAGTTTGTTGTCAGAGGATTGCTTCCAGGGGAGGAGCCCTGGAAGGAGTTTTTGCTCAAGCAGCTGAGAGCTAGTGCCTCAGGCTGGAGGCCCTTGGAGACCTTCCACTAGATGGATTTTCACAAAGATGCGCAGAGTTGGCCTGACCAAGAGACTAGAGGACCGTTTTGCTGTGAGCCTTCTCCGACCCTGGGAGCAGCTGCAGAGAGGCCTGGAGAAGCACCAACCTACTTGCACGGAGGAGCGCCTGAGACAGCCCCTTGTTTGGAACCCCATGGTCAGCACTCAGAGAAGCCACTTGGTTGGTAGTAGGCCTCATGTCTCATGGGGTCCCATGGCAGAGGGTCCAGCACGCACTTTGGGTTGTGGGAATCTGTGGAAGGACTTATGTCATAGATCATGACCCAGCAGCTCTTGAGACAGGGCCACTGGAGGCTGTGGGCTTGGGAGAGTTGTCCACTGGCACAAGTGCAGTGGGATCCTCGAGAGTGGTTTTGGAGGGAGCGTTTCTCCTCAGCCGACCATCCAGTGTCCCTTTCTTTCAGTACATTGTTCGATTGGGAAGTCACATTCCGCCAACACGGAGAGAGGCCCGTCCTGCTGCAACACCTCATTGGCAAGAGGAGGGTCTCACAGCTGAGTTCTTGTCAGCTTTTTGGGCGAGGTTGTGGGACGCCAGACAGTTGCGGCGAGTCACTTTGTTCTAGTGGCTGGTTGCACATAGAGCTACAGCAATGGGGAGTTGGCTTGTACATAGTGGTCTCTCGGCAGCATGTGCAGCTTGTGACCATCCTGTGAAGAGTCAACGTCATTGTCTTTGGGACTACCCTATGGCACAGCAGGTTTGGCTTCGTGTCCTTTGGCTGATGCTAGCTCTTTCCACAGCACAGCAGTACACTTAGGGGGCAACTGCTTGGTCCACTCTCACAGGCCCGGCACTATAGTTTGAGCTATCCTCCACCATCATGATGATAGTGATACACGGGAGATCGACCTACACTCCAGCCTGCTACAGAGCTTACTCCACAAGAGTGGTGTAGTGAGAGAGAGGAGTGTTGGGAGCTCGTCTGCGGCCTAACACTCTGGTTCATCTGGCGAGCCCGCTGCTTCAGCATCCTTGAGGCTCGCCTTGTACCACCAGTAGAGAGAGTTCGAGATTTTTGGCTAGAGCTGATCCATACTCTCAAGGGACAGTTTGAGACATTCCAGGGAAGCTCCGACCGCATGTGGGAGCGTAGAGAGGCCTTCCTTCAACTCTGGCGCCCTAGGCCTTTCTTCACCATGGTCCAAGGTGTAACTATGTCAGACTTTGTAAATAATTAGTTTCTTTACGAGAAAAGAATTATCTAATTAGTTGTGTGCACATCAGAATAGATCTAGCAGTTTCTGGGGCCTCAGGTGCGCCCAAGTTTGGGCCAGTGCACCTCAAGGAAACCCTAGCAGAAAAATACCCTGAAGCCCTAGTAATTGGGAAATCGGGTCTTCAATAAAAGGGTAGATAGTAGCCTCAAATTTCAGGCTCAGAAAATTACGCGCGCTAGTGCAAGCACAGGAATGAGATGGGGTCCTTAGACTATTAACCCTAAGGCTTGATTATTTTACTGCCTTAGGATAAGTTAGTTAAAAGTATTCTTAAATGATTTGCGCTAGACCAAATGGCCGGACAAGTGCGAACAGGTAATGCCAGAGCATTGCTGTCACGGCAATGCGCTAGGGAGCAGGTAACGTTTTCATTTGTTGCATCTATGTGTACAGTTGTGCACTTAATTGCACATTTCATTAACTAGCATAGAATTCTTAAAGTCAAAAGTTGAATGGTTTTTAAATTTTAAAGTAAGTGTGCCACTTGGCACACTTTCCCATGCAATCTCTCTCTCTCTCTCTCTCTCTCTTCATGCTAGTGCCCCCTCTTCTGGGAGGCTATAAGAGAGCAGCCCCTCCCCCTCTTGCCAGGTTGGCAGTGCACTATCCCCCCCCCCAAGTTGACCATCCTCTACGCAGTGAAGCTCTCCATTGAAGCTTGAGAGCAGCACCTTGTGGTGTATGTGGAGCCTCTGAGCACCCATCACCTAGAACAAGGCCTCTCATGGTTGCTTGCAACTTTGGGAGAAGTTTCATCGTGTAAAGTAGTAGAAAACTCTCTTTCTCCCTTGTCTAGCTGCTGCAAATTCCCTGTTTTCAGCCCCTAATCACTTGTATTAGGGTGAATTTCAGCAAAGTCTTAATAGAATCTCACTCCCCACTACCTACTCTACACATACACCAAGTTTGGAGCATTTCTATCGCGAAAAGGACCTCCAATTTGGCATTGGAACACGCTCAAGTAACAATTTCTGGTTATCTGCAGAAAATTACAACAAGCGTATGTGTGTGTTTTGCATGTTTCTGTGGTTGGTTGATTGCAAGAATGATTACGTCCAACGTGGCACAGTTAGCGGAAGATAGACACTCATTCGTGAGAGCTTCCGATGAGTTTTGTGGAAGGTAGACTCTCCCCTACGAGAGCTTCCCAAAATCTCGCAGAAGAGGATAGATCCTCTCGGTAGTCAGAGAGCAGTTCTTCTACTCTCTCAGTCAGAAGCAGAAAAAGGCCAAGAAAGAATAGAGGACAGGCTTTCGCCCCGTTCCCGTGCTTGTAAAGATTCTTGAAACCGGCCTGTACAATCCAAAAAGGGCGGTAGACTTTACTTCAAACCTTGATTTAGCTTTCACCCATTATTAGTCGTCTATTCTACCTGTACTTTCAAGACACAACAAAGGGGAGAGGGATACAGGCTGCTAGATTGCACCTGTATGAGTAGACCGACACCAGATTGGCCCCTAACTTAGGCGCCCCTTTCGGTATTTCTTTATTGTTAAAAGAGAGGGACTAAACCTTGTGGTTCCCTACAAGCTGCCCCGCACAAACTTGGCTGAATTTCAGCTGTTCCAGCCCGATTTCCGCAACATAACTGTACTAGGACTCTTCACAGTCAGTATTCCCACACATGGAATGACATTCCCGACGCATACGGGCACTTTGCAAAACCTGGCGAGAATCTGAAGCACGCTGTATTCTCTGTTTTCAGCCCCGAAAATGTGCCAAATCACCTGTACAACAGTCCCCTCGCGTCCCCGAACCTCCTAGGGGTATTACGGACCGTTTAGGGCCAAAACCCTAAACCTGCAAAAATACACAGCAGGCTATAATTTACTGTTTCGGGCTCCGTTTCGCGTGCCAGTCGCACCCGTAGCAAGTCCTCCAGCTCCCGCACCTGTAAAGCTACTTGCCCTTTGAATCGGACGAGATTTCTGGCGTGAAACCTCTCCGAATTCACCTGTACCTGCGGGGGATTAGCCGCTAGCTAATCCAGTACCTGTGCAAGAGGCTCTTGCCTCAACAATCGCGCATGAACCCACACAAGTGTACATTGGTCAAATGAAAAGCCCACTAGTGGGGCATAACATACTGCCATAGGGGAGAGAGAGAGAGCAATGCGTAGCGTGCAGGGCATCACTCCTGGCACCGCACTGTACATAGGAGGGAAAGCAAGCACTCCATAGCTCTTAACCTGTGACAAAATCTGAAAATGAGCCTCTCCAAGCTTAAAATTCAGCGCCACTTCTCCATGCATGAGGAAAGTGCACCAAAATGTGCCACTTGGCGCATTTACAAGCATTTTCCCGTTTCGGGGTTGCCGCCTAAAACCTCCCAACCGGTTGCCCAGTTGACTTCACGGCAGAGTAAGAAAATGTTCCCCTTGTCATTCCGGAGGTAATGACGCAAACACATTTTCAGGTCCCAAAATAGCAGTTCCCTAAATTTTAGGAGATGCTGCCATTGTATCTTTCTAGGTCATCTGACCCCCTTTGTACACTGCAGCCACACCCAGAACTGAAATGTAGCCTCTGTAGCAAAGGATTCCACTTTGGCTAGTCAATGACCCCACTTTGGCTAACCATAGTCTTTGTCCAACCTTAGTGCTCTCTTGCTCTCAGGCCTGGACTCCCTCTGGACAGTTCCACACTAGCTATGCAATGCAGGGCAGTTAGATTTCTCGAGGGGTGTTTCCAAAAAGTGAAAGTAAATAGATAATAAGAAAGAAATCAACAAAAAGGATAGACAGTAGTCACACGCTGGTGACATACCCCCCTCTTGAAATCTCAAACGTCCTCGTTTGCATCTATGTGGTACATGCTCGCAGTCAACACTGATGTATTCAACACCTGTCGACACATTGTACGACACATACATGCTCATTGTCAACCCTGGTGTATTCAACACCTCGTCAACACATGTATTGCCTGCGTGTGAACCCTGTCCCAATGACATAGTGGTAGCTTCGCACTCTGCCATTGCTTTGAGTCACTAACTTTCCAATGACAAAATGGTAGCTACGCATTTTGCCACTGTCTTATAGTACACGTTGGGCCCAGTAACACTTTCGAGCATACCCAAACCAACAGTTTAAGAATGCAGTTACACATGTACCCTTTAAAAGAAGCAATTACTGTATCCTTGACAAACTGACCAAAAATACTCACTTCTATAGTACTAACCATACTTTTGGACATTCCATAAGAGCAATTGCCAAACTGACAATCTGTACAGCTCTAACATTCATGTAACAGGTATTTCATTTGAGCTCATTTTAAATACCATGTACATCATTTCTTTCAGAAGCCATTGTCACACTGACAATCCATGTAGCTTTGAAACTCAAGGGGATAAGGTAGGTTGCAGATCGAAGGCTTCAAGGTAAAGTGATAACACTGTTGGTGACTCTGCAAGTTCACCTTCTTCCATCCACTTAGCATCCATTGGTGGATAGTTTCTGAACTTTACCAAGTAACGCCTAGCAACCTTGCCTTTCACTTTTCTTTCTTTATGTGCCAAAATCTGTTCCAAGACCAAGATCTCGTCAAGTTCCTCGACTTCCGGCTGATCTTCAGCTGGCATATGTTCTAGCAGATCACCCACATAGGGTCTGAGAAGACTTACATGAAACGCATTGTGAATCTTCCAACTGTCAGGCAATTTCAGCCTATATGCAACATCATTGATTATGTCGCATACTTGAAAAGGCCCATAGTAACGCATGCTGAGCTTTGGAAACAGTCTTTCCTTGCCCTTCATCTTCTTTAACCTTGCCTTTTCAAAGCGTAAAAGCACCCAATCACCAAGTGAAAATACCACTTCACGACGGTGACGATCAGCTGCTTTCTTTTGCTTTGCCTGAGTCTTTTCCAAGGCCACTTTGACCTTCTTGTACATTTCATCTATGTCCTGAACATACTTATCTGCTTCAAATATCTTGTCCTTTGTATGCAATATGGGAGGAACTTTCTTGCCACCTTCAACTATCTCAAAAGGTGCCTTGCCAGTTGATGAATGCACTGTATTATTGTATGCATACTCCACCAATGGCAAATACTGCTCCCACTTTCCTTTATGCTCTAACACATAGCACTTCAGTAGATCTAGGACAGTAGAATTTGCCTCTTCTGACTGCCCATCTATTTGAGGATAAAATGACGAAGAGAATTTGAGCGTTGTGCCCATATTCTCAAACAAGCCTCTCCAGAACAAACTTGTCATGCGTGGATCACGGTCGCTAACAATCGACTGTGGCATGACATGATACTTGAAAATATTGCTCATAAAGTGCCATCTGATCTGGCTTTATCTTCTTCCTGACAGGAATAAAATGAGCCTGCTTGCTGAATCTGCAAATGATGGTCCAGATACCATCGTTTCCTGTCTGCATTCTCGGAAGATCAAAGATAAAATCCATAGCAATACTTTCCCATGGTTTATCTGGAATAGGTAGTGGTTGCAATAACCTTGGTGCCTTTTGCCTGTCAAATTTGACCTTCTGGCAAATTAGGCATTCTCGCACAAAGGCATCCACATCTCTTCTCAATGTACGCCAATAGAAGAATGTCTCAACCGCTTTAACTATAGCATCGATACCACGATGCCCTGCATACGGTGGGACATGACTCTCTTGCATAACTTTGCGTCGCAATGGCTTTGTGACACACAATCTGCCATGCATCATCATGAACCCATCTTTGAGAAGATAGTGTTCATGACGTTGTCCATCCATTAGCTGCTCGAAGACCCTTGCAAAATCTTCATCATTTGCATAATAATCCCTCATATCATCAAGTTCATGATGATAAGGAATTGACACAGCTGAAATTTGTGGCTTCCTTGACAAGGCATCAGCCACAACGTTCTTCTTGCCTTCCACATGCACAATCTGAAAATGAAACATGGACAAGATATTTGCCCATCGCATATGCTTCTCAGATAACTTTGTGTGTGTGTCAAGAAGTATCGCAAGGTCTGATGGTCCGTTTGAACAACGAAATCTGCACCTAGCAGGTAGTGTTTCCAACTTAAGAGCGCATGAATCACAGCCAGTAACTCTTTCTCATAGACCTGCATGGTCATCTCTGGCCCTTGCAAAATTCTGCTCTCATAGGCTACTACCCTGCCATCTTGCATTAGCACTGCACCAATGCTACTACCACAGGCGTCACACTTGACCACAAATGACTTCCTAAGATCTGACAACACAATGACTTGATCTGAAGTCATCTTTTCCTTTAGGAGATTAAAAGTTGAAATCTCTTTCTGTGTCCATCTAAAGGTGACTGCCTTCTTTTGAAGGGCGTGTAAAGGTGAAGCAATCTCAGCGAAATTTCAGATAAACCTTCTGTAATAGGAGCATAGTCCCAAGAAACTTCGGACATCATGCACCGTCTTCAAATCTGGCCATGACTTGATCGCTTCAACTTTTGCAGGATACACAGTCCTTTGAGACAATGTGTCCCAGAAAGTGGATCTCTTCCAGAAAAAATTCACTTTTCTTTGCATTGATGAGCAACCTATGACTGCGTAGCTCTTTGAACACAATGGCCAAGTGATGCCTATGCTCCTCTTCATTCTTTGAGTAGACTATCATGTCATCAGAGAATGTACCAACAAATTGCTCGTGTGGACGGAAAATTTTGTCCATCATCCTATTGAACGTAGCAGGAGCATTTGTGAGACCAAAGGGCATCACTAGAAATTCGTAAAGGCCAAACGTCATTCTAAAAGCAGTCTTGTGCACATCAACATGGAGAGAAGGATGCTCCACCATTTGTCCAAGGTAGGCTCCATTGAAACATGAGGAGAAGCAAGGTGCACCATGTCTCCAAGACGCTAGGCTCCATCGAAAAACATTAAACCCACGATATGTCGTAGATGAGGGGTTTACATTCAAGGTCCAACACTTGTCCAAGCTATTATTGGTAGTAGCCTGAGTGGTTTGGTCTCAAGATTCACCACTTTTCCACTTTATGTCATTATATTAAGAATATGCGCGTGTTAAGGTCCACCACTTGTCCAACCTATAAGGCTACATCTTAAAGGTTATTCTTTATTACCACTTGGAGTGACCATGATAGGTTTTACATGCGGATCTGATGGTACCCACTCTTTAGATCTATCCTGCTAAACATAGCTGCTCCTTCTAATTTGTCCAGAATATCATCAATTCTAGGTATAGGGAACCTATTCTTGATGGTATTCTTGTTCAGTGCACGGTAGTCGATGCACATACGCCATGAGCCATCCTTTTTCTGCACCAACAACACTGGAGAACAGAATGGAGATGAACTGGGCTGAATCAGCCCCTTTTCTAACAGCTCCTGTACTTGGCCCATTATCTCTTTCTGCTGAGCCGCACTAACCCTGTACGGAGGCTTATTTGGTGGGCTACTGCCTGGCACCAAATCTATCGCATGGTCCTCGGGCCTCTCTGGCGGTAATTGAGACGGTAATGAAACGGAAAAACAGTCACTATATTGTTGTAAAAACATTGACCTTTCTTTATCTAGCACATATAAATTTGATACGTGCAAAAACCAAGTACGCAGAAAGATGCTTTTTCATTACAGAAGTAATAGCAGAAGCTAATACAGTGGGAATAGACTCCCCTTTAAGCTTTCCATCCAGAATGTGAGTCTTTCCCCTGCTCTGTACAGTGATCTTTTTGTTGTAGGCATCCACGATTCCCTGTACACGAAATAACCAAGGAATACCTAACAACACATCACATCCGTCCAGTGGCATGATGTAAAATTCTTCAGCATCTACATAGAACTGGATATGTAGGCGCAACTTTCCAATGATGGGTGTCACAGCCTCTGTATGGCCAGGACATGTCAAACCTGCCTCTGCTGTATACCCCATCTCTTCAGATCTGATTCCCAACTTTGAAGCCAATTCTGGGGAAATGAAGTTGGCTTTGACACCTGGATCAAAGAAGATTGATCCCTGACCTTTCCCCATGCTCTGCAAAGCTCACTTGCATCTGAATTTGGCTTGTCGCCCACCATATCTGGCACTAGACCACCCATGGGCTTCTTTCCTTTCCTGTCCTCCTTGTCTTCAGAATCAGCTGGCCTTTTCTTTGTAGGACAAGTGTAAGCAATGTGGCCAGGCTGCTCACAGATGAAGCATTTGTTCTCTGACCTCAGGACCTTCTTTTGCTCTTCCGACTTGCGAGGAAAACGTCTTTTCCATTTCTTTGTTGGTCCCTTTTCTGATTCAGCGGTAGCTTTGCCTTTCCTTGCGTTGGCTGGCTCCTGAGTCCCTTTTGGAGCCTCATTGGGAACATGCTTCTTCGCTGAATTTTTCTTGGCTGATCCTTCCTTGACGCCAGTATTGAATTCACAATCTTCTCCCTTGAGCAAACCATTGCCAGTGTTTGCTACCTCGATGAGCTGCGTCAAAGTAGTGACTTTAGTCTTCGTACAGTACTTTCTCAATCCTTTGGGTAGGCCACAACAGTATTTTTCAATCTGTTCTGCCAGTGGCACAAACCTATAGGAAGTTACTGGAAGTAGAGCTTTCCAAAACTTCCGATTATAGTCATCCAGATTCTTGCGAGTAGTAGCATTAAGCTGGTGCCATTCTGTCATGACATCTGCTTCAAAGTCATCAGATAACCATGCTGCTGCAAAAATCTACTTGAAGTAAATCCATGTGGACGGAGCTTGCCCTTGAAGCAATAAAGTTGTCCACCATTGTCCCGCATTCCCTGTCAAGAAAGTGGTTGCCTTGCGGACCTTTGAAGCCTCTGTAAAGTTTCCCCCTGCATAGGCCTTGTCAAACTGCTGGAGGAATAAGAGAGCCTTCTTCATGTCATCAAACCCTGTAAAGGTCGTGAATGTCACACCTTTGCCACCTTCTTTGTACGGAGTTGGCCTCTCCAGCGGCGTTAAATTGTCATATGGAAGTGACTGAAACATGGAAACATTGTTAGGGTTCATTTGTGTTCCCTGACCGCAATTAAGTTGACCTGGAAATGCCATATTTGGCTGCTGATTTGGAATTCCAGCCATACCAAAATTTGCCTGTGGCATCCCAAATTGGCCCTGAGTGCTTTGAAACCCTGGTAGCATGCCCGTGACACCATACATGGGGTTAGGCATCATCATTTGAGCACCCCCGAACACTGTTCCTGGCGTGTAAAATTGATTTCCAAGAGCATGACCAGCCATGCTCTGGAATACCGATCCACCTCCAAAATAGCCAGGGTGTACTGAAGGTGGTGGAAAGACCTGTTGCATAGCCTGTTGCTTCCCTGCCCATTAGAACCAGCTATAGGCTGCTGAAAAGTGGCTGGCTGAACTGGTACGGCTTGAAAGACTGGCATCTCAGCCACCTGTTCTTGCACCTTAGGCACAGGTTGTGGAGACTACATGTTCTCCGTCAAGTGTACAGGTGTTTCCATTGACTGTGCAGTATGAATCACCTGTGCTCGAGCCTTAACAAGCTTTTGAATATGATCCAGTGACCCAACTTAATGAAACGGAACATGAGGTTGCAGAAAGGCTAAAAACCTCGGGTTCTGCATTACTTGTGTGAACATAGCCACAGCAGTAGTCAACTGGGTCCCGAATATATCATCCTCCGTCTGTGGTGGTCTTGAAGACTCACCCACTTCATGTGTCTGTTGGCCCTGTGAAGAGGAAACCTCTTCAGTCACATCATCTAGTCTTTCAACCATAATTATAATTCCCTGTGTCTGGTCTATGATCCCCTATGTCTTCAAGCCCAAACTGACCAAGGCTCACTTCTATGGGAAAAAGTGATTTAATCCCGGGGATGAAACCATGAAACCGGCCTGTACAATCCAAAAAGAGCGGTAGACTTTACTTCAAACCTTGATTTAGCTTTCACCCATTATTAGTCGTCTATTCTACCTGTACTTTCAAGACACAACAAAGGGGAGAGGGATACAGGCTGCTAGATTGCACCTGTATGAGTAGACCGACACCAGATTGGCCCCTAACTTAGGCGCCCCTTTCGGTATTTCTTTATTGTTAAAAAAGAGGGAATAAACGCTGTGGTTCCCTACAAGCTGCCCCGCACAAACTTGGCTGAATTTCAACTGTTCCGGCCCGATTTCGGTAGCATAACTGTACTAGGACCCTTCACAGTCAGTATTCCCACGCATGGAATGACTTTCCCGACGCATACGGGCACTTTGCAAAACCTGGCGAGAATCTGCAGCACGCTGAATTCTCTGTTTTCAGCCCCGAAAATGCGCCAAATCCCCTGTACAGCGGTCCCCTCGAGTCCCCGAACCTCCTGGGGGTATTAGGGACCGTTTAGGGCCAAAACCCTAAACCTGCAAAAATACACAGCAAGCTGTAATTTACTGTTTCACGCTCCGTTTCGCGTGCCGGTCGCATCCGTAGCAAGTCCTCGAGCTCCCGCACCTGTAAAGCTACTTGCCCTTTGAATCGGACGAGATTTCTTGCGTGAAACCTCTCCGAATTCACCTGTACCTGCGGGGGATTAGCCGCTAGCTAATCCAATACCTGTGCAAGAGGCTCTTGCCTCGACAATCGCGCATAAACCCACACAACTGTACATTGGTCAAATGAAAAGCCCACTAGTGGGGCATAACATACTGCCATAGGGGGGAGAGAGAGCAGTGCGTAGCGTGCAAGGCATCACTCCTAGCACCGCACTGTACATAGGAGGGAAAGCAAGCACTCCATAGCTCTTAACCTGTGACAAAATCTGAAAATGAGCCTCTCCCAGCTTAAAATTCAGCGCCACTTCTCCATGCATGAGGAAAGTGCACCAGAATGTGCCACTTGGCGCATTTACAAGCATTTTCCCGTTTTGGGGTTGCCGCCTAAAAATCTCCCAACCGGTTGCCCAGTTGACTTCGCGGCAGAGTAAGAAAATGTTCCCCTTGTCATTCCGGAGGTAATGACGCAAACACATTTTCAGGTCCCAAAATAGCAGTTCCCTAAATTTTAGGAGATGCTGCCATTGTATCTTTCTAGGTCATCTGACTCCCTTTGTACACTACAGCCACACCCAGAACTAAAATGTAGCCTCTGTAGCAAAGGATTCCACTTTGGCTAGTCAATGACCCCACTTTGGCTAACCATAGTCTTTGTCCAACCTTAGTGCTCTCTTGCCCTCGGGCCTGGACTCCCTCTGGACAGTTCCACACTAGCTATGCAAGTAGGGCAGTTAGATTTCCCGAGGGGTGTTTCCAAAAAGTGAAAGTAAATAGATAATAAGAAAGAAATCAACGAAAAGGATAGATAGTAGTCACACGCTGGTGACAATTCTCCTTTAGTAATAAAGATATTCTCTTTATGGGGGGGGGGGACCAGCTCATCTTTCGGTCCCCAATGAAGTGTCAAGCTTTCTCTCTCTCTCTAATTCTCTTGAGTATTTGAAGTGCAATTAAAGGTCAGTTTACGCTTCCGTATTTTTGTGACAGTGGTATCAGAGCAAGGTCATCTCTGTCTTCCTTAAGGGATTGACGACTCTTGGCAAACTGCAACAATGGGAGGACGCGAGATAGAGTTCTCTCTCCTTCAACAGCAGGTGGAAGAGTTGCAAAAAGCTCTCTCCCATCCAGAAGTCCAAAAGATTCTCCATACTCTTGAGAAAGGGAAGGAGAAAATGCCGATGGGGTCGGGAGAAATGCCGCAGAACCCAAAGGCGAACCAAGGAAAGATCCTTTGATTGGAACCTCCCGCATGCACGAGAGGCACAGGAAACCTCCAAAACATCATGTGCGGTTTAACCCAAAGATTCAAGAGCAGGATCCCCCTGATTTCCCTCAGTTCTATGGCCTTAGAATAAGTTAGTTAAAAGTATTCTTAAATGATTTGCGCTGGACCAAATGGCCGGACAAGTGCGAATAGGTAATGCCAGAGCATTGCTGGCACGGCAATGGGCTAGGGAGCAGCTAACGTTTTCATTTGTTGCATCTATGTGTGTAGTTGTGCACTTAATTGCACATTTCATTAACTAGCATAAGATTTTTAAAGTCAAAAGTTGAATGGTTTTTAAATTTTAAAGTAAGTGTGCCACTTGGCTCACTTTCCCATGCAATCTCTCTAATTCTCTTGAGTATTTGAAGTACAATTAAAAGTCAATTTACGCTTCCGTATTTTTGTGACAGTGGTATCAGAGCGAGGTCATCTTTCTCTTCCTTAAGGGATTGACGACTCTTGGCAGACTGCAGAAATGGGAGAACGCGAGATAGAGTTCTCTCTCCTTCAACAGCAGGTAGAAGAGTTGCAAAAAGCTCTCTCCCATCCAGAAGTCCAAAAGATTCTCCATACTCTTGAGAAAGGCAAGGAGAAAATGCCGATGGGATCGGGAGAAATCCCGCAGAACTCAAAGGCGCCAGAACCAAGGAAAGATCCTTTGACTGGAACCTCCTGCATGCACGAGAGGCACAGGAAACCTCCAGAACGTAATGTGCGGTTTAACCCAAAGATTCAAGAGTAGGATCCCCCTGATTCCCCTCAGTTCTCTTTCATGAAGGATCTCGATGACATCGTTGCTCCGGAAGACATGTTTCTTGACGATCCGTCGCAGCAAGAAGTGCATTCAAGGGAAAAGACTCCTGTCCATTAGGAGTCTAAGCATAGAAAGAAGGAGCATCATAAGAGGAAGCACCACAAGCAGAAAACATTCAAGTCGGGAGACAAAGATGTGAAATTTGGCACCTACAATGGACTGCGTGATAATGACAAAGCTTTGGCTTTCATCCACCAATTCGAAGTTGCATTTGCTGAAGGGAATTTTAAAGAAAGATCCAAGCTTCGCCATGTTAGTATGTACCTGAAAGGCATCGCCAGCAGTTGGTGGTTAACCCTTATCCTGGAAGATCGTAAACCCCAAGATTGGATTGCTTTCAAGAAGAAGTTCTACGCACAGTTCCTTCCTCCAGACTATGAGGAAGAGGTAAAGAAAGAATGGGATCGACTTTCACAGTCGGAGAACGAAACTGTTCCACGCTATGTGGATAGGTTTTGGGACGTTCTCTTGAAAGTCACTCCATTCAAGAAGATTGACGATTCGGAAAAGTTGCACGAAGCCTTGCAAAAGGCTATGAAGCTTTACCCTCGAGGTAACTTGCAGATACTTATGGAATCAGCCCGCATAGCTGATGGAATACATGACAAGGGTACTCCCAAGAAGATGGAGCAAAGCACTTACCATGCCAAGCAGAAGGCTCTCCATGAGCAGCCTACCTCTACTTCTTCTTCACAAAAGAAAAAAAGAACCGCCTCCGAAGCAGAAGCAAAGCCAAATCAGCCCAAGAAAGGGAGATATCTCTCTCCTGCTGAGTTGCGAACTTACATTAGTGAAGGAAGATGCTTCAAGTGTGGACAAGTTGGTCATATGAAGGGTGAATATCCTACCAAACCTCCACAACCACCCTCTTCCAATGCAGTCCCAGATGTACAGGGAAATACAACCAAGGATGGAAAAGAAAGAGCTCTTCTTAAAGCATGGGGTAGCATCAACAACCAACGGGCTCTCATTTTGTTTGACCCTGGCAGTACAGACAACTTACCAAGCTAGCTGATGACCTGAACTTGCAGCCCAATCGTTTTGGAGTTTCTATTCAAGCACAATCTGCTTTCAAAGGGCAAAACTCAAACTCTACTCTAATCATAGGGAAGTTGAATCTAAAGGTGGACGACTACAAGGATCAAGAGTCTTTCTTACTAGCTTCACTTGAAGGATTCGATGTTATCTTGGGAATGCCTTGGCACTACAAGATGCATCCCATTCCTGACTATGTTCAGAAAACGTTATCCTTTGCTCATAAAAGAAAGGAGTATCTTGTACTTGCAGATGCAGGTGATTGGCGTATCCCTATCGCCAATCACATTGCCATCAAGAAAGTAATGAAAAAGTGTGTTTCAGCGTACTTGATTTTTGCAAGAGAGAGAGATGTGTCTGTTTCACAACTTTCTTCCTCTTTAGAGCAAAAAAGACTTAAGTTATTAGAAAGTTATAAAGATAGTTTTGCAGATGAACTTCCAAATGAACTCCCACCTTCGCGACCTGAGGACCATACAATTGATTTGATCCCAGGAAGTTCTCCTCCAAATCAGCCCTCTTATCGAGTTAGTCTAATGCAGCAAGAGGAAATTCTCAAGCAAGTTAACGAACTTTTGGAGAAGGGCTTAATAAGGCCTAGTACTTCTTCGTATTGTTCACCTGTCTTGCTAGTACAGAAAAAGGATGGCACATTCCGCATGTGCATTGACTATAGATCTCTAAACAAAATCACAATCAAGAATCGATTTCCAATCCCTCGGATTGACGACATTCTTGACAAGTTACAAGGAGCAAGTGTTTTTAGTCGTATAGACTTGAAGAGCGGTTATCATCAAATCCGCATAGCTCCTCAGGATGTGCATAAGACTTCATTTAGAACAACCTTCGGGTTGTATGAATTCTTAGTGATGCCTTTTGGACTCACTAATGCACCAGCCACATTCAACAAAATGATGGATAGAATCTTCCACTCATATAGAAGCTTCACAGGCGTTTTCTTTGATGACCTCTTAATCTTCTCAGAGACGGAAGACGAACACTATAAGCATCTCGCCTTAGTGTTTGAAGAATTACGCAAACACGGATTATTTGTGAATAATAAGAAGAGTGAGTTCTTTCTAAAAGAAATCCACTATTTGGGCCATATAGTATCTCACAATCAGGTGAGAATGGACCCTGATAAGATTCAAGTAGTTGTAGAATGGCCTACGCCAACTACAGTACATGATGTACGAAGTTTCCTTGGCCTCTATTCTTATTATCGGCGTTTTATTCGAGCTTTTGCCGCGATAGCAGGTCCCCTCCATGACCTGACAAAGAAGCGGATTCCATTCCATTGGGGTCTGGACCAAAACAAGCTTTTGAAAAGCTTAAGTATCTACTCAATCACGGACATGTTCTCACCGTCCATGATCTTCGCAAACCTTTCGAGGTATACTGCGATGCATCTGGAGATTGTGTAGGAGCAGTTTTGAACCGAGAGGGTCACGCGATAGCCTATGAAAGTCGGCGCCTTAGAGATGCAGAGTTGCATGTTTCCGTATACGAGAAAGAGTTAATGGCAGTAATTCATGCTCTTTCCATTTGGAAACACTATCTGTTAGGAGCTGATTTTATTATCAAGACAGATCATCAAAGTCTTCGCTACTTTCTCACACAGAGAAAGTTATCAGAAAAGCAGATGAGATGGGCCAACTTTCTTTCAATGTTCCATTTTCAGATTTTACATACTTCTGGAACGAAGAATGCAGTTGCAGATGCTCTCTCCAGGCGTCCAAAGATCAATGCACTAACAACAATTTATCATGAGGAACTAGAATCTCTCAGCGAGATGTATCCTCAAGATCCAGACTTCGCCACAATTTGGGCAGATCTTCAAGCTGGTCACTCAAGGCCACCTTATTCCATTAGGGATAATACGCTCTATCGTCAACAAGCAATATGCATAGCTCAGCCCTTACGACAGAAGGTGATGGATGAAGCCCATAATTCTCCTTATGCCGGGCATCGGGGAATTGCTTCCACCACTAGTGCCCTCGAAAGGTATTTCTTTTGGCCAGCACTCCGTGCGGACATTGAAAAACATGTACGTGAGTGTTTAGTCTGCCAAAAAGTAAAATATTACAGACATAAAGTTTATGGCAAGCTTCAGCCGCTCCCTGTGCCTAACACGCCATGGGAAAGTATTGCCATGGATTTTATTACGGATCTTCCTAGATCCAAGAATGGAAATGATGCAATCTGGACTATAGTAGAAAGATTCAGTAAGCAAACACATTTTCTTCCAGTAAAGAAGACGATCAAAGCTGATCACATGGCTAGAATATTTCTAGCTTAGATTTTTAAACACCATGGATTGCCAAAGACTATTGTCAGCGATAGAGATCCCCGCATGACGAGTCTATTTTGGCAGGCATTGTTGGAAAACTTGGAAACTAAGCTTGACTTTTCATCAGCTTATCATCCTCAAACAGATGGCCAAAGCGAAATCGATAATGCCACTATTTTAGATCTCCTCAAGTGCTATGTTTCGGAACGACAATCCGAATGGGAACAGTACTTACCAATAGTTGAGTTTGCGTATAATAATACCATACATTCCTCAACTGGTAAAGCTCCCTTCGAAATTATTTATGGGAAGCCACTCTTACTTCCTATTATGGTTAGCAAAGAAAACATCTTCGCCGCAGATGAATTTGTGCGCAATATTGATATTGCCCATCAACAAGTAAAGCAAGCGATTCTTCGTATTCAAGAGCAACAGAAGAGAAAAGCAGACAAGCACAGAAGGAATCTCAATCTAGAAAAAGGACAATATGTCCTGCTTCGGTTTGAGAAAGCTAGATTGAAACAGCGAGTCGGAAAAGGGAAAGTTATCAAACTTTCCCATAGATTTTACGGCCCTTTCAAAATTATAGATAAAGTCAATGACGTGACTTTCAGATTGGATTTGCCTTCTCACTGGCGCATCCATAATGCTTTTCATGTCAGTCTCCTCCGACCGTATGTGGGACCTCATCCAGTGGCGCCAAAACAAGAAGATCCTCCAGAAGTCGAAGAGACTGATGAAATCCTTCAACTTGAACAGATAATACACCACTCGGAGAGACAACTCAAGTCGGGGAGTCTACTTCGAAAGTATTAAGTCAAGTTCAAGAATTACACTCCTTTAGATCTACTGAAGTCTACTGAGTCCAATCTTAAGGACTACCTAGACATCTTGCACAGTTATGTTGACGCTTTGCAGTTGAGGTCAACTGTTTAGACCCAAGAGGGATGTAACTATGTCAGACTTCGTAAATAATTAATTTATTTACGAGAAAAGAATTATCTAATTAGTTGTGTGCACATCAGAATAGATCTAGCAATTTCTAGGGCCTCAGGTGCGCCCAAGTTTGGGCCAGAGCACCTCAGGGAGACCCTAGCATAAAAATACCCTGAAGCCCTAGTGATTGGGAAATCGGGTCTTCAATAAAAGGGTAGATAGTAGCCTCAGATTTCAGGCTCAGAAAATTACGCGCGCTAGTGCAAGCATAGGAATGAGATGGGGTCCTTAGACTATTAACCCTAAGGCTTGATTATTTTACGGCCTTAGGATAAGTTAGTTAAAAGTATTCTTAAATGATTTGCGCTGGACCAAATGGCCGGACAAGTGCGAACAGGTAATGCCAGAGCATTGCTGGCACGGCAATGCGCTAGGGAGCATAAAGTCAAAAGTTGAATGGTTTTTAAATTTTAAAGTAAGTGTGCCACTTGGCACACTTTCCCATGCAATCTCTCTCTCTCTCTCTCTCTCTCTCTCTCTCTCTCTCTCTCTCTCTCTCTCTTCATGCTAGCGCCCCCTCTTCTGGGAGGCTATAAGAGAGCAACCCCTCCCCCTCTTGCCAGGTTGACAGTGCACTACCCCCCCCCCCAAGTTGACCATCCTCTGCGCACTGAAGCTCTCCATTGAAGCTTGAGAGCAACACCTTGTGGTGTATGTGGAGCCTCTGAGCACCCATCACCTAGAACAAGGCCTCTCATGGTTGCTTGCAGCTTTAGGAGAAGTTTCATCGCGTAAAGTAGTAGAAAACTCTCTTTCTCCCTTGTCTAGTTGCTGCAAATTCCCTGTTTTCAGTCCCTAATCACTTGTATTAGGGTGAATTTCAGCAAAGTCTTAATAGAATCTCGATCCCCACTACCTACTCTACACATACACCAAGTTTGGAGCATTTCCATCGCGAAAAGGACCTCCAATTTGGCATTGGAACACGCTCAAGTAACAATTTTTGGTTATCTGCAGAAAATTACAGCAAGCGTATGTGTGTGTGTTTTGCATGTTTCTGTGGTTGGTTAATTGCAAGAATGATTACGTCCAAAGTGGCACAGTTAGCGGAAGATAGACCCTCATTCGTGAGAGATTCCGATGAGTTTTGTGGAAGGTAGACTCTCCCCTACAAGAGCTTCCCAAAATCTCGCAGAAGAGGATAGATCCTCTCAGTAGTCAGAGAGCAGTTCTTCTACCCTCTCAATCAGAAGCAGAAAAAGGCCAAGAAAGAATAGAGGACGGGCTTTCGCCCCGTTCCCGTGCTTGTAAAGATTCTCCCTTAGTAATAAAGATATTCTCTTTATGGGGGGGGGGGGCAGCCCATCTTCTGGTCCCCAATGAAGTGTCAAGCTTTCTCTCTCTCTCTAATTCTCTTCAGTATTTGAAGTGCAATTAAACGTCAGTTTACGCTTCCGTATTTTTGTGACACAAGGTGTGCTCAAAAGGCACTACCGTCCACATGTGTGGCTTTTCCCTCCTCCCATCTCCCGATTTAGCCTCATTGTACAAATGCTGTTTTTTCATTGGGAGAGTCTCCCCTTATGATTGTTGTAGCCCTCTCTAGTATGAAAGCGCGAAGGAGAGGCTACCAATAGATGCGCGAGGTGAAGGAGTGCAGGATTGGGCCGGATAGAGCGAGACACAGTGCAGTAGACAGGAAACACTAGGGATCGAAAGCAGAGAGAGGGAGAGAGAGAGAGCTCGTACGATTTGGGGAAAACTCACTTAGTGAGTTTGTGGGTTTTCCCACTTTTCTTATAAGTGACTTAAAAAAATGTCTCCAGGTTTAATGTGAACCTGGACAAAGTATAAAAATGTACAATAGAGGTCATTTAGGGCCCTTAGCAAGACTCTTGGTGAGAACATCTGCAGGGTTATCGTGTGTATGGATCTTAGTCAAGGTGACAAGGCCATTCTCCAATACCTGACGTATGAAGTGGGAACGCACATCTATGTGTTTGGTACGCACATGAAACATGGCATTTTTGGCTAAATAGAGAGCACTCTGGCTATCACAACCCAACACAGGTGTATGAGCAGGCATGCCAAGTTCTTTTCCAAGTCTACCCAACCAAATAGCTTCCTTTGAAGCCTCTATGGCGGAAATGTATTCAACCTCAGTAGTACTCACTGCCACAATTATTTGCAACCTAGAACACCAAGAAACTGCACCACCAGCAATAGCAAATACATAGCCACTAGTTGATTTCCTGGTATCCATGTCACTTGCCATGTCTGCATCACAATATCCTACAACTTTAAGTCACTTTTGCCATAACAAATACACTTTGATTGTGTACCTTTCAAATATCTCAGAATGCATTTGACAGCTTCTCAATGCGCTTTGCGAGGATTCGACATGTATCGGCTAACAACTCCCACTGCATAAGAATGTCGAGACGAGTGGCAACCATAGCATACATAAGAGAACCACAAGTTGATGCATAAGGGATTCCCTTCATTGCTTTCAATGCGAACAAGTATGATGGGACTACCATCTTCATCCCTTTTCGTATATAAACAATGATTTGCATGGCTACGTTTAAAGCCTTGAGACAACATAAAAGTGTCAAACTTCTTATACCACTACCATGATCATTGTCTCAAACCATATAGAACCCTTTTCAGTTTGCGTACAAGTTTCTCGCGTGTAGGAACTACAAAACCTTCAGGTTGTTTCATGTATATGTCCTCTTCAATGTCACCACGCAAAAACGTTGTCTTTACATCCATTTGATTCAATTCCAAATCAAGCACCGCAACGAGAGCAAAAAGGACACGTAAAGTTGTAAGCTTTACAACAGGGAAAAAGATTTCTTGAAAATCAATTCCTTCTTTGTGTGCATATCCTTTTGCAACCAATCTTGCTGTGTACTTGGGTTTTTCATCCACAATCTTAATCTTGTACACCCATTTGTTAAGAAGAGCCTTTCTCCCTTTAGGCAATGGCACAAGATCCCAAGTAACATTTGCATACAAGGATTTCATTTCCTGTTGCATTGCAAGCTCCCACTTACTGCTTGACTCACATGACTTAGCCTCTTTATAGGTAATAGGTTCACCCTCATCTGTCAACATTACATGATGCAAAGAGGGATTAAATCTCTGCGGTTGCCTTCTTAAACGAATTGACCTGTGTACCCAATGATCTACATTCTCAGGCAACGGTTCTACATCATAAGGTAGCTCATTGTCAGCTCTATCATGGTGCTGAAAATCATTTTCAGCCAATTCAGATGGCTGTCCATCCTCATTAAGAGCATCAATATCATGTCCTTTTCTTCTGGCTCAAGGTTAATCGGCTGATTATCAATTTCAGCTTGCGGTAATGCATCATGAGGCTCTTTTTCAACATCAGTGGGTAGCACGGACGGCTGAAATCTGACTGTTTTCTTGTCAGCATCAGATTTTGTAGCATTCTTAAGCAATTTTGCCTCATTGAACACTACATCTCCGCTGCGAATTACCTTTCTAAACTGTGGTAACCACACTCTCTATAGCCCATTTCTCCTTCTTTCCCATAACCTAGAAAGACGCCTTTAATGGACTTCATATCAAGCTTTGTTCTCAAGTCATTGCGTACATGAACAAAAGCTTCGCAGCCAAATACTCTCAAATGATCAAAAGAGACAGGTTTACCAAACCAAACCTCCTCTAGAAAGTCATTTTTCAACATACTATTAGGAGAGCGATTACAAATATGAACTGCAGTTTTCAATGCCTCTCCCCAAAACTCTTGGGAAAGATTAGCGGTGGACAACATGCAACCCACTCTCATATAAAGTATGGTTGTACCTCTCAACCACAGCATTAGAAGACGGATTATAAGGGACTGTCAACTCCCTTTTGATCACATTATCATCACAAAAACGTTGAAATTCAGCGGATACATATTCTCCTCCATTGTACGACCTGAGACATTTAAGCTTACTCTTTTAAGTAGTGACAAAAGCATGAAACTCCTTAAAAGCATTATAAGTCTCGTTCTTACTTTTCAACCAAATGAACCCAACCTTTCCTAGTACAGTCATCAATGAATGTAACAAAATACAATGCACCACCAAAAGACTTAACAAGCATAGTGCATACATCGAAGTGAATAAGATCAAGAGGATTAGCTTTGCGAGAGACACCAGAGTAATAAGAAGATTTCTTTTGCTTTCCATAAAGACAATCGTTACAAAAATCCAAGTTTTTGCATTTTACATCAACCCTCTTCATAGAGGAAAGCACATCAATACCCTTTTTGGCTCATATAGCCAAGTCTACTATGCCACAATTCCGTATATGAAGCAACTTCAGCAACAGCAAGAAACTTGCCAGGCGAAGCTTTGCATCGAAGATAGTACAAAGTACCTCTTTTAGACCCTTTTGCAACAAGCATAGAGCCCTTAAGCAACTTCCATGAACCCCCAGCAAATATGGTAATAAAACCATGTGCATCTAACTGGCCAACGAATAGCAAACTTTTCTTAATGCCTGGTACAAACCTGACATCATTCAGCACAAGCTCTTGATAATTGTTAAGAGCCAAACACATGGTACCCATACCCTCAATGTTGCAAGCAAAATTATCACCAAGGTACACCTTGACATAATTGCCTGCAACATATGTAGCAAAACACTCCAAAGATGGAGTCACATGGAAAGAGGCACCGGAATCTACTATCCAAGACTGGGATAGGCCATCATTAGCACTAAACAATGCATCAATGACATCTTTCTTTGAGATAAGCATGTCTTTTGCATTAGCCATCACCAAATCTGAGGGGCATGAAACAAACAGATTTCCTCAACGTCTGACAACTCCTCAATGACTACACTAGAGGATAGATTTGCATTCTCAGCATCCTTGGAGGAATCACATACTGATTTTTCCCCTTTCTTCTCATCTTTCTTCTTCTTATCTTGCGCTTCCTTCTTCCTATCCTGTTCTTTCTTGAAATACCTGCAATCGGGTTTCTTGTGACCCTTTTTGCCACATTGATAGCAAGTGACATCCTTATCCTTTGTCTTGCTATTACTTCTATTTGAGTCCCGTTGCCCACATCACTCTTTTGATTTCTACCTCTTGCAGTGTAGGCAGAACTGCCACCTTCCCCACTAGACATACGTCTAATCTCTTCATTGAGAATAGACCTCTCACACCGTCATACGTGAGGGTACTCAAGGAGACAACCAAAGTTTCCCAAGTATCTGGCAATGTCATAAGCAAGAAAATAGCTTTCAGCTTATCATCAAATTGTTGAAGCCCACTGTCCTGCAACTGACTCAACATACCTGTAAAAGCACTCAAATGCTCAGTAGCTGACTTCGAGTCATCAAGCTGCATATTCACCAACTTTCGCATCAAATGCACTTGGTTCACAGGCATGGTGTTCTCATAATTTGACTTCAGCTTTTGCCATATTGCATAAGCAGAGTCCAAATGCTTTATGTCCGTCAAAATGTCATCAATGATAGCCATTTTGATTTAGGCCATGCCCTTCTTATTCAACCTGGCCCACTCCAAGTCAGACAAACCTGGCGGCTTATTTTGTTCCAATGCATCTTCACAATCCTTTAAGAAAAGGATACCTTGCATGCGTTCTTGCCAAAGATCGAAGCCTTGACCATCAAACCTTTTAATTTCCGTCAAACTTTTAGTGACAAATACGGAAGAGGTAGAAGCCATCTTAACTCAACCACAAGTGTGTATACAACAGAGATGCAATAGACTGAAAATTTCAGCAAATAGGAGCAACCACAAGACTTAGCATACGATAGACCACAATTTCTTTACATGAAACTGTCCAAATCTGAATTTTCAGCTGAATATGCGATTTAAATCGCATGTACTCAGCTTTTGACTCAAATCCTCGCACAAAACATCAATACATGTGAACCCATAAATTTAGGTACACCTGCGTATTGCTGTTATAACCTGTAATAACCTGTAAATCACTTGTTTTGACCTAAAAACAGCCTGTTTTGGGCTGTTTTTGGCTGTATGGGTGACCTTCTCGACCCTAGAAGGAAGGGGCTTCACGATGGAAGCGAAATTGGTCGTGGGAGAGCAATATATCTTGCTGTCCAGCAGCCTGCGCAGGGGCTGTTTTAAAACCCAAAGGCTCTGATACCAGTTGAGAGCGCGAAGGAGATGCTACCGGTAGATACGTGAGGTGAAGGAGTGTAGGATTGGGCCGGGTAGAGCGAGGCACAGTGCAGCAGACAGGAAACACTAGGAATCGAAAGCACACACACACACACACACACACACACACACACACACACAAAGAGAGAGAGAGAGAGAGAGCTCGTACGATTTGGGAAAAACTCACTTAGTGAGTTTGTGGGTTTTTCCACTTTTATTATAAGTGACTTTAAAAAATGTGTCCAGGTTCAATGTGAACCTGGAAAAAAGTATAAAATTGTACAATAGAGGTCATTTAGGGCCTTTAACCCAACATAGTAGAGGTGGTTGTATCCCTATGGGCAGTTTCATTAACTAATAGAAGAATCTCTTTCTCAAAAAAGAAAAATAGGGCAGCCGGGGCTATTACTGAGGGCATGTATCTCACTATCCATGTCACATTTTTCATGGCGCATTGCCTCAACAACCTCCTCAAGGACATAGGGAGCTTGTCATGGATTTCACCCACCATTAGTGACACCAATCAAATTGTGTCCTTTGTGCTCAACCATCAAAAAGTGCGCCACGAGTTCTCAAAGAGGAGCCACTTGTCCTTGCTCAAATATTCAAAGACAAGATTTGCACTCAATTGGCTTATGCTAGGCCGCTTGTCTACATGTGGCGGAGCCTTAAGGGGCCTCTTTCTCAGTGATAAATTCCATGCCATGCCGGAGTCTACATCAACAATAGGGTTGAAATGCCGAGAATGGGCAGACGATGCCACTTGGTGGGAGGAGGTGAAGACTCTTGACGCCATGGTCAAGCCCATTCTACACCTACTTCGAGTTGTGGATAGCTTGCAACCATGCATCGACAAAGTCTACGAAGCCATGGATCGAATGATAAAGTCACTTGAGAAGCTTGTGCATGAGCCTATTCAGTATGCGGAGATTCGTGGCTTGTGTGAGCTAAGGTGGAATCCATACTACTCTCTACTGCTGGATAAAAGCTAGGGCTCAGTGGGTATCCCTGAAACCTAAGAACCTATGAAACTTTAGAGATTGCCCACCTTCCTTAAAATCATTTTCTCGGTACAAATATTTTCTCTTTATCTTGTACATTGACTCGTCGGAAACTAAACTCTTAGAGAACAAGGATTCCTCATCCAAATTGTCTGAATGCTTCCGAGACTTCTTGTGGGATATGCTCTTCTTTGCCTTCTTCTTGCCTTTCATGCTTTTTTGAGTCTTTCTCTGCCGCTTTCTGTCTTTTCTGCTCCCGTCACTAGCGTTAGAGAAAGAGTAACTCTCTGAACTGTCAGAAGAGGATGATGATGATCTAGAATTATCCTCGAAGCAAACATGCTTCTCCAGTTTACTGGCAGCCTCAGAGGTAGATTTGCGCCCAAGTAGCCAGGATAGTCTACTGCTCAGCTCTTTTTCCATGGCTACTTCTTGGTCTTCATTAGTTTGTTGACTCGTCGCTCTACAGCTTCGTCAAATTCATCCTCCGAGTACACTTTTTGTTTCAATGCCGACTTCAGAGGCGAGAGGCTGGAGGCACGCCATCATGAGTGCACCTCGTCAAGTGGATGCTTCGTCGAAAACTTCGTGTACTGGAGATCCTTGGAGTATCGTATCATCTGTTGAGCACGATGGTCGACCTGTTGTTGACGTTGTATCTTCATTCTTTCAAAGGGTGAGGGTAGTTCTTCTTTCAATTCCTCGAAAAGAGGTCGGCCCCCGTTCGAATCCCTGTTGGTTTCTTCTTCACCTAAGTGATCGAATGCAATGGTTTCCTCTTGCGGAATTCATCGACTAAATCCATGTGTGCTGCATGTGTGCCACGTCAGCATGTTAGCGTGTTTTGCGGGAGTGTTGTACAGTAGACATGTAACAAATTGCTGACGTGTCAAAGCCTAAAGAATGGAGCCAACTTACAGATGACGTGGCTGCCCGAGAGCAGAAACCCTAACCCTAATTTCTGCCAAAAACCCTAACTGCTGAAACCCTAATTTTGGAAACCCTAACCCTAATTTCTGCCAGAAATCCTAACTGCTGAAACCCTAATTCTGAAAACCCTAACCCTAAAACCTGTAAACCCTAATTCTGGAAACCCTAACCCTAAAACCTGCAAACCCTAATTCTAGAAACCCTAAGAAGAACAAGTAACAGAAGAAGAAGTCCTACCAAACCCCGTCTGATGGGGCCCCAAGTGACATAAAGGCATTAAAAATAAAGCAGAACACGCTCAAAAGACTTTGCACATCAAAATATGATGATGTGGCACCTGTACGAACGTTCCAGAATTCGCGGCGGATTTTTAGGAAAATCCCGAAATTTTAGGAATGATTTTTTGGGGTCAACTTTTCATATTTGATGCTTTTAGGCTTTGGATTTTTAAATATGAGCCTTGGGGGCCCTCTCTGGAACTTTTTAGCGCGCAAATTGCAGAGCAGGTGCTCCCTGGCAGTTGTACTTTGCGAATCAACAGTAATATAAAGAAATACCGAAAGGGGCGCCAAGATTTGGGGCCAATACTCTCTGGGGTGAAATTCTGCCACTCCATGTCACGTGTCGTCTCTCTCTCTCTCTCTCTCTCTCTCTCTCTCTCTCTCTCTCTCTCTCTCTCTCTCTCTCTCTCTCAGTTCAGTTGTTATTTAAGTGCTAAAAGTCTGTTCAGTCTGTTCTTTTCTATTGGCACGTGGTACCCGCCCTATGACAGTGGTATCAGAGCATCAGGCATGTACTTTTCTGAAAGCATACCGGTCCTACAAAAGAGCAGACAGAGCTATTGGGATTTACCGGACTTATTAGCCACTCCCACCCATACTTCATCGCGCATCGGGCGCGCTCCCGTCTTCACCACTCATGTCTTACAGGGCATAAGCCAATTAAGATCACTTGCAAGAGAAGGATCCAGATTTGTTTCAAGTCACTGTTTTTCTCAGAAGCAGTGCCATGCAGATGTTGATGTCTATAGCTACCAAGCACCATACTCCAAGTACTTGGCAAGCTTTCAAGAAAAAACAAATTTGCCCGAAGTTATATGGTTTCTGACATCTTCCTTTGGAGTGCAACTTCTGGCAGAGTGGGGTATCCTGAAATGCTTGCCATGTAAACCCTAACAGTTTATAACTTCAAATTTCTCGACATCTCTCAGTAGATGTCTCTTCACGAGTTGATGACCTTGGAGGTCCGATGTGATTGATATATCTTGGGACTACCATAGCCACCAACGAAAACACTGTTTGTCCAAGAGCTGATGGACCATGCTGAGCTCGGCCACGACCCTAATACAGCAGACCGTTTGTCTCCCTAATTTCTGCCAGAAACCCTAACTACTGAAACCCTAATTCTGAAAACCCTAACCCTAAAACCTGCAAACCCTAATTCTGGAAACCCTAACCCTAAAACCTGCAAACTGTAATTCTAGAAACCCTAAGAAGAACAAGTAACAGAAGAAGAAGTCCTAACAAACCCCGTCCGATGGGGCCCCAAGTGACATAAAGGCATTAAAAATAAAGCAGAACACGCTCAAAAGACTTTGCACATCAAAATATGATGATGTGGCACCTGTATGGACGTTCCGGAATTCGCGGCCGATTTTTAGGAAAATCCCGAAATTTTAGGAAAGTGATTTTTTGGGGTCATCTTTTCATATTTGATGCTTTTAGGCTTTGGATCTTTAAATATGAGCCTTGAAGGCCCTCTCTGGCACTTTTTAGCGCGCAGATTGCAAAGCAGGTGCTCCCCGACAGTTGTACTTTGCGAATCAACAGTAATATAAAGAAATACCGAAAGGGGCGCCAAGGTTTGGGGCCAATACTCTCTGGGGTGGAATTCCGCCACTCCATGTCGCGTGTCGTCTCTCTAACTCTCTCAGTTCAGTTGTTATTGAAGTGATAAAAGTCTGTTCAGTCTGTTCTTTTCTATTGGCACGTGGTGCCCGCCTTATGACAAGCCATGTCATCAACACTTTACGCAAGCGATTTGTGTGCGTGTGGGTCCTGTTATATTTAATCTCTTTAAGTCACTTGGGCCCCATCAGATGCGGTCGCATAAGTTGGTGGGAACTCTTCTTTAAACTAGGCCACTCGGCAAGACTTCGCAAGTTGATGAAACTTCTTATGCTACTTCTAAAGTTTAGGCTCCTCGGCCGAGATCTACAAGTTGGCTCCGTTCTTCAGTGGCTTGACAAGTCAGCAGTTTGTGACATCGGTCGAGCACTATCTTTTGCCATGCCACGTCATCACTTTGTGACACTTGATCTATCTTATCCCCAAGGAGAGAGGCTTCTTGGACGAGATTCAACAGTGGCGGCTCATCAACATTCTCAACAAAATTTTAGCAAAGGCTCTGAGTTTGAGAATTCAACATCTACTTAAGAGTATCATACATGAGACAAACATTTTCACCTTCTGGGAGGCAACTGCTCTCGCTCGTCTCCTAGGAGAGGATCTTGTGGTACTCCTCAATTTTAAGAAGACATATGATAGAGTTGCATGGGGTTTCCATGAGGGCAGTATGCGGCGAATGGGCTTTTCGGATGCATGGATTAGGGAAGTGTCAACTCTCTACAAGTGTGCGCACAGTCAAGTATTGTTGGCAAGGGGAAGAGGGGAGCGCTTCAAACTCACACGATCGGTACGACAAGGCTACCTCTTGCCTCCTTCCTGTTCCTTTTTTACATTGGGTGATAAGCAGATTTTTGACCTCACAAGAGGGTGGTTTGTGTGGATTACAGCTACCTATATGGGGAGATGAGCTCTTGGACATTGAATTTGCTAATGACTTAAGGCATATTTAAGAAGGTGCCGGCCAACTTGCACAAGTGTGAGCAGTCTCTTGAGGTGTTCTGTTGTGAGTCGAGAGCATTGATTAACTGGCGGACCACAGTGGCTTTTTGGGTTGGTAGTGCAACGTGCTCCCATGCCCGATTAGTCGCCTGGAGAGGGCATTAGGTGGATTCCCCCCACCCAGGGACAAAAGTACAATACTTGGGCTATCAAGTGGGTTTGGATCTGTCAACAGAGAGCAGTAGATGGCTCCTCTCCTTCTTTCCATCAGAAGGAACGGCTCCATTCGAGTTCAACATGACATTCTCTTGTTGGCAGGGTTGTTGTGGCCAACCAAGTGCTTCTGCTTGCTATTTGGTACATCACGTCTTACTGGATTTTCTCGGGTTCTTGCATCAACCAGCTGGAGAGGTTGATCAAAAACTTTTTGTGGTCAAGGCGAGACACATAGTCGGCTCGAGCCAAAGTCTCCAGGCAAGTTATCTATTTACCTTGCTCTCAAGGAGGAGTGGGGATCATAAACCTAGCACAGCAAAGTAGAGCCCTTCTTGGGAAGTGTTATGTCCCCAGACATGAGGATAGGCACCTGCAGTATGTCTGGCCAATGTGAACCTAGCCCTTAAATTATGAAGTGATAGTTACAAGTCCTATTAATAAGACTTGTCTCATTTGTGAGACATCTGATCTGATCACCACACTTAGACTCTAGGCCCTTGGCAGCTCTACCCGCATATCCGTACTAGTGTGGGCTTGGATGTATGGGACACCGGCTCTTGTGGCAGAGGCTAGCCCGTTGGCTACAGGCTCCCAAGCTCGAAAGTAAGCCTATATTGGCCCTATGGCTGGGAGGTGAGCCTAATGTCCGCTCACTACGCGTGTCCTAGTGTGAGTTTGCCTTGTCATGTCATGCGTGTAGGATGGATCCGGCAAGGGATTAATATTTGTATCAGAGCCCCTTCCTGCTGTCACAAACTGCTGACGTGTCAAGCCACTGAAGAACGGAGCCAACCTACACATCTGGGTCGAGGAGCCTAAACCCTAGAAGAAGCAACAAAAGAAGTTTTACCAACTTACAAAGTCTTGTGGAGTGGCCTATTTTTTAAAGAGGAATTCCCACCAACGTATGGGACCCCGTCACAAGGGACCTAAAGACAATAAAATAAAGCAAGACTACACACACAACCCTGCGACAAAACGTGACGATGTGGCAGCTGTGTGGACGCCCACGATTTGCGATGATGACATGGCAGCCTGTATGGACTTCGCGTTTTGCGCTGACATGGCATGCCGTACGGATTTTCCATGCTTTGTACTGGTTATTTTTGAGGCCAAATGCTTTGGAGTTTAAAGCTTTTCATGTAACTGCTTTTCATGGCCAAGGGCCTTTATATATGAGCAAAGGGCTCATTCTCTGGCACGCTCCCACGTAGAGGTGCAGAGAATAGAGTACCGGCATTGTAATGAGTTCAAGCAATATAAAGAAATACCAAAAGGGGCGCCAAGGTTTGGGGCAAGTGCTCTCTGGGATGGAACTCCACCACTCCATGTCTCATGTGTCGAGCATCTCTTTCAATTCATTGTTAATTGAAGTGCTTAAAGTTGTTTAGTTTGTTCTTTTTTGTTGGCACGTGGTGCCTGTCCCAGTGACACCTGCTTGTATGCACGGCATGACGACGTGCACAAATCACTAGAGCTCCTTGGGCCGTGATGGCCCAGCTTGACAGGCTCTCCCAACTCTCGTATAGGACACTACTAGCGAGAGAGGAGGCCAAGAGGGGCACATGCCAGCGGGTGGTGAGAATCTGGTGAGTTTTTTTCTCACAGATTTTCGTGTGTGGAATGTTGATTGTCAGTGGCAGTCACATGGATGCTTGGTACAATTTTTTCATATCTCCATAAGCCGAAAGCGTTTGAGGATGTCCTCGAGAGCTGCCACTCCAAGGACCTTGCAACACCCTCCGTAGATGTGTCTTGGTAAGAGAGATTATTTATGGAGTGTGTTTTGCACGGAGAGAACTTTGTTGTGCTCCCATTGACGATATTGCATAAAATTTTTCTGAAATGCCCCTTACGGGACTGCCTTGTCCGAATCCCCCGCCCAACCTCCCTTTTATAGCCTCCTGGCCCTAGGGTCCCTTCCCATTGGCAGTCGGCCCTTGGCCCGGTCCCTGACCTCCAGGGTTGTTGCCCTTGGCATGACATTACTCCCCCCTTGCAGAAGCGTTTTCGTCCTCCTAAACAAGAGGGATGATATACTAATGTTTTCCATAGTGGAATCCGTCATGGATCCAGCTGGTTGCTTGACCGGAACACGGTTCAGTAGGAGGTTCAATGAAACCAAGAGTAACATCTTGATTTTCCACCTTGTTGTCCATTTGTAACCATCTGATTGTACCGGTTCATATCCAATCATAGTGTATAGAATCCATTTAGAACGCACATGAGCATACTAAACGAGTTATCACAACAAAGATGTACTGGAAAGAGTACCTCTTTTCACTTTCCATGAAAGTAGCTTGCTGACATAACCCATCAGCCAATTTTAAGTCCTTGACTTGTTCTCAAACTTCATTAGGAAACAACCCCACCATAACTAGTGTTCAAGGTTGAGAATCTCACTTATACATGAAGAGACTAAACCTAGTCGCAAACGTGCTTTATCTGATGGTAAGCAAACTCCAAGTAGAGCAATAAATGCTTATTAATTGGATTGCTTGGTGCTAATGTACGCACTTTGCATATCCTTTAGCACAAGATTACACTTTGTAATCTGTCTATCCCCTTGGATAACTGACAGTATGGAGAGGTATTTCCCCCACGTTTTACAGTCTTCCTAGATGACTGGTAAACGGGGATGACAACATCGTACAACATTGATGAGGAATCAACAATGTCCGTAATAACCATCGTGGTTAACTCGAAAAATCTACAAGCATCCAAACCGAGCCATGACCTCTATTGGTGATTGGTAGACCCAAAAGTAGAGATACGGCACATAGAGTACAAAATGCTTCATAAGCAACAACTTGAAGAATACGCATGCTGTTCCAAGTCATCTTTTGCTAAACACTAGGACCCATAACACCTAGTGTGCATGCATTAAGCAAAAAATAGATCCGAACATGGATATCCATGATCATTTGAGCCAATACTTATGGCGAATGCATAGCACACAGCAAAGAGGAATGTAAATAGTTCTGAAAAGAAACTAAATACTTTCAGTTGCAATTATTTTCAAGCCTTGCTGAAATGTTTGAACCATAATAGAAGGTGAAACATTAATCACTTCGAGGGACAAACAATGAAACTTTTCATTAACAACTCAAAGCCTTGCTATATGTATAAACAGTCATTTGTAATGTACCTGAACAAGTCATTCTAAGTATCCAACAATTTCTGGCCACCGAAATCGTTCCTAATACTCGTGTTGAAAATGGTCTAGAAAACAAATTTGACCAACATCTAGGGACTTTGTCGTGACACATACTTGAATAGGGAGCACCAGTGCCAGTCCCAGAGACTCATATTCTCCACATGTGGAATATGTCTGAAAAGAACATCCTTCAAGTACAAGATGTACTTGTGCGTGGAGGTAATTGCAACACTCTACAACGGGAGTGAGAGGGACCCTCATTAGCCTTGCTCCACACTGGCTAAACCGAACTCCTTGAGTTCCTAGACCATGTTGCATCCCATGTGACAACATGTGCCAAATAAACTCTACAAGTGGGTCTATAACTGCATAATGCAGAAACTTATTTTGGACACTATAGCCCAAATGTCTTTGGCTCTTACATGACCTTGTCATCTCTCTAAAGAGCCAAAATGGATATGCATCCTACGTAGAAAAAACAAACCAAAAGAAAGAAAACCAAAACAGATGCATACCTGTAGTGGAGTGAAAAGCACCTACCCAAATTTCCCACCAGCAAAGGCCTAGGAACACTAATTGAAAATTAGTGAAAGGCAAGTAGTATTGCACGTGGAAACCCAGGTGTTGCCTTTGCAAACCAAATCCCTTGGTCAAAATCAGCATTGTCAAATCTCTTGGTTAAACGTTGCAAGAAAACTGCTCAACTAGCAGACGATAGTATCGTAAGTCAACTCTAGAAGCTGAAATTATCCACGAGCCCTTGGCAGCGTATGGATTTCTTTCCTTGGAAGTGCAGGTGTGAAGAGTCCAATAGTTGGCCATCACACTTAATAATTGATTTAATAATCATGAGCTGGGTCTTACCCCCAAACTGGAGTCATACAGACACTCTTAGTGTTGTAGATAAAATAGAAGATCCACTCAAGTTGGAATCGTATTCACAACCGGATCTTGTCTAGACTCAAAATCCATAATCGAGGAGTTTTGTGAATAGTCGTGCTGTCTGAATTGCTTGCTTCATCTATATCCATTGGTAGAGAGACGCATTTTCGAGTTTGAGACTTTCAAAAGCTCAACTTGATCTTCACACTCAAAGTGTATAGTGTGAAGAGATTCGTTCGATCTTGAAAGCAATCACTGATGGATTACAAACAAATGGCTCTTAGCCATTTCAAAATAGGTGGCTCTTAGCCCTGCCTATTACCATATCGACATAGAAAGATTTGAGAAAAATCATGCCGAATTGCATCTTTCCCGCATAGAAGTTGGAAAGAGAGAGAGAGAGAGAGAGAGAGAGAGAGAGAGAGAGAGAGAGAGAGAGAGAGAATGCTGGGATGAGGAAATCTCCGTATGCGATTGTGTTGTATGCCTTGTGCATATGATCCCGTGCAGACCATGATTGTGTCGTAGCTTATCCTATAAGCGTACACCTGTGTACTTGTACCACGCCCGCGTAGAGAGAGGTACCAGAAGTCACATCGTGACCCACTGACCTGTATGTGAGCGTGACCGTACCAAGGTAACTTTAAACACGGCACGTTGCCTATGAATAACATAAAAAGTATTTGAAGATATCAGTTACTTACATTGTCCTTGACAGAGTATGTAGTGTTATAGTGGAAGCGGATGGAGTGTCATACGTCCAGCGAACTAGTACGCCGTGCATACATAGCAAAAAATAGAATAGTAAGCCCTTGGCTTCAATGACGGTCTCAACCATGTGAGCCTCTGGTATACGTGCCTTGCACGATTACACTGGCAAGTATACATCACAGTGCGCTGTTGCGGAAACTATGAGCCTATATCCACATAGTGCCAAATATGTGTGCCCTTATCATTGATTTGAAGTCAATCGATAATACCTTGTGAGATAAGAGAAGTAGTGCTTCACATGAAGACAGGCAAAGCACTGTGCTTGATGCAGTGGCTTCTTTTGGAGTCTGCCCAAGCACTTTGCTTTGCACAGCAGAGAGATCTTATGTAATGAAAACGAGATTGTTTGGAAATTTATGCAAAACTGGCTCATAGCCATATGTACTGATCAAGTGAGTTAGCATACATAGGATATACACCCTCGGGGAATTGAAAAACCTGCAAACATCTTGGTAAGTTGTCCCAAGTTCGTATGCGAAGAGCATATGCCAAACTGTGGAAATCACCATGCGAAATACCAAAGGGAAGCCTTGCTTCACCTAATGTACTCATGGAGTTCTGGTGCACTAGCTGAGATACACTTTTGCCAATTAACAATGGCATAGCAAAAGAAGGTCGACCGTGTCGAGCAGTCTCACAGATAAATCAACCTTGTCGAATTGTGCAATGTGTTGAAAAACAGAAAAATACTTGCTAGAAATGTTCCTCGTACCTGCTTGGTTTGCTTATTGTATTCCTGAAGATTTTCTAGACGGAGCCGTGCTCCCGTGATAGCATAGAAAACTCGTCAAATCATGCTTGTTGAGAATGGGTAGATCCTGTTGTTGCCTGATTGCGACGATGACAAACAACTGGCCTAGGAGCCATATCCTAGCAAACTTGGTTTACAACTTCTTGAAAGTGTAAACAGTGGTTGGTCTTGCCGAATATTGGCACCTTTAATGCCACAAGCCTTGCTTGTACCATCATGACATAGGCCTTGCCTGAACCGGAGAAGCAAACATTACCGAGGATCAAAAATTTCTAAGCCAAAACTGGGAATTTGACAACTATAAAGGTAGACCCTTGAGCATAATTTATTCAGCCAACGATTATGCTGGTAGCCATTTAAGACATCACATGCCATGCATGAAAAATGTTCAAGACTTACCGAACATGCTAAAATTGCTCCATGCTTTGCTTGTTGTGCGTAGAATGCAGAGAGTTCTGCGAGATCAAAGAAGTTATAATTGAAAACATTAAAGTCGACTTGCCTACCGACTCTTAGAAGTCCACTTCGAATGGCGGAAACATGTCTTCGTAGCCGCAAAAAACATGCCTTCGTAACCGCAATGCAACATCTTGCATGCGGCCCATCCATACCAAGTTTCTTGTAAATCCAAGAGGGCTCGCAACCTTGGCGATTCGCCTCGTTGATTCTCAAAGCATGTGCGAGTGTCTAAGATCTATCATAGCCATCCCACCATTTTCAAATAATATGAAATTTATGTCGTACTTGGAACGACCTAAAACCCATGCCAGCTTCGTGTACTGCCATCAGCTTGCTCAGCTCGGCAAAAAAAATTGAGAGTTTATGTGCATTTGCGTATCCGGCGGGGTGGAAAGTTGTGGGCACCTGCCCTAATTTTTAAAGTGTCTTGCCATAAGGCCAAAGGCCTTTGGGCGCCTGTGTATGAAAAACAAGAAATTCCAAGTCGGCAATGGCACACTCAGCAGCGCGAGAGAGAAAGAGGCCGTCCCCGGCTTGTGTAGTGCTCGGCTTGCACTACGCCAGAGTCGAGAAGTGCTCCTCTCGGCCGCGCGAACTTGTTGCACTCCTCTGCGCCCGCTTTGGCGAGGGTCAAGACGTCTCCCCTCCTCAGCTCAAGGGAAGGCCTTTGGGCGCCTGTGTATGAAAAACAAGAAATTCCAAGTCGGCAATGGCACACTCAGCAGCGCGAGAGAGAAAGAGGCCGTCCCCGGCTTGTGTAGTGCTCGGCTTGCAGTGCGCCAGAGTCGAGAAGTGCTCCTCTCGGCCGCGCGAACTTGTTGCACTCCTCTGCGCCCGCTTTGGCGAGGGTCAAGACGTCTCCCCTCCTCAGCTCAAGGGTGCATGCACATGGGTTCGCCTTTGTCGTCTTCGACCACCTTCCCTGCTAAGCGGCCATGCCCACCTCCAAGCTCCTCAGCCCCCTAGTTTGCATGCATGCAAGAGCAAAAACGGGTGGCTCCAACCCTCATGCCCAAAATAGCCATTGCTCTGATACCAGTGAAATGCCCCTTGCGGGACTGCCTTGTCCGAATCCTCCGCCCAACCTCCCTTTTTATAGCCTCCTGGCCCTAGGATCCCTTCCCATTGGCAGCCGGCCCTTGGCCCAGTCCCTGACCTCTAGGGTTGTTTCGCTTGGCATGACATTTTCCATATGGAGCACCTCTAGATGGGCGGTCGCTTCTGAATCCACCCTTGGCCATGCCTAGTTCCTACCAAGCGCGGGTTGGTCCTCATGTGGCTGTAGAGGGGTAGTTTCCATGGCGTGTACAAGAAGCACAAGGGTGCCTGCATCAAAGTGCTACTAGGTGGCTACGTCAATGCGAGTAGAGGGCGATGGACAAGGGTAGCAATGCCGCACAGACCAGCAGGGTCGCAACATTGGCGCACGGCAGTAGCAACAGTGCAAGCCGATGAAGCTCCAAGGCGGCTACCCACAGGCGGCGCACAATCGGCAGACCAAGAGCGGCTACAAGGCGGTTAAGTGTACACAGTCAAGGAGAATCTACAACATCTTCGTCTCGTCTTGGGTAGTTTAAGAATGGAAAAGTTGTAAAACTAATTACGAATTTTTTCGCACAAAATTGTTGTATCTGGCTCATGTCATCTCGGCCAATGGCATTCGCATTGACCTCGAAAAGATACGTCTGGTGATGAATTAGCCCATTCTTCACACGATAAGGCAAGTGAAATCCTCTTTGGGTTTTATTGGCTTCTTTCCAAAATTTATCAAAGACTACGCTCGTATTGCAGAACCCTTTACTCGTTTTTAAAGGGTGTCCAAAGCGCCAAAGGACATGCGTGCAGTTGCTACTGACTTCTACCGTGATCTATTGTCTGCAGAGCCTCAATCGGAGCGTCAGGATGCATGCAGAGAGCAGGTGTGGGCATAGATGCCTTGTCTTGTGACTAAGGAGATGCACAAGAGGCTTAAGCTGCCTCTTCAGCTAGAGGAGTTACACACGGCTCTTAGAGCACTCCCCTGTGGTAGCTGTCCAGGTGAGGATGGCTTGACTCCCAACTTTTTCTTGAAGTACTGGGACTTGCTTGGCTCAGATTTCTGCAGTGCTTTTCAGTTCATCCTGCACAGAGGAGAGATGCCTGATAACACGAGTGAGGGCCTGATCTACCTCATTCCCATGGAGGGTGGCTCCTTGGATGAGATTCGACAGTGGCGCCCCATCACCATCCCTCAACTCAGCCTACAAAATCTTGCCACTGAGTTTGAGGATTCAGCCACTTCTAGAGAGCATTATACATGGAACTCAGACAGGTTTTGTCAAGGAGCGTAGTATCCTTGACAACATCTTTACTTTTTGGGAGGATTCTGCCCTAGCGCGGCTCCGTGGTGAGGATCTGGTGATTCTTCTTCTCGATTTTGAGAAGGCCTACGACAGAGTTGACTAGGACTTTCTGGAGGGCACTCTACGCAGGATGGGCTTCTCGGATGCTTGGATCAGAGGGGTGTCAGCTTTGTACAGACGGGCACATAGTCAGGTACTTTTGTCAGGAGGTAGAGGTGATCGTTTCATGCTCACACGTTCGGTCAGATAGGGCTGCCCTCTTGCCCCCTTCCTCTTTCTGTTCTATGCTGAGGCGATGAGCAGGTTTTTGATTTCACAGCAGGTTGGTTTACGTGGCTTAGCGCTCCCGATTCGGGGAGATTAGCTACTGGACGTTGAGTTCGCAGACGACTCAGCCTTGTACTTGGATGGCCAGGAGGCCAACCTTCACAGGTGTGAGCAGGCTCTTGAGACCTTTCGTTGCGCATCAGGCGCATTGAACAACTGTAGAAAGACAGTGGCTTTCTCGATTGGTAGTGCTCCTACGCCTGCTTGGATGCCGTGCGAGGGTTTCAGGTGGATCCCCCGAGGGACTGCAGTTCGGTACTTGGGCTGTCAGGTTGGTCTAAACTTGTCTCCCGAGCAGCACATTGCTCCCCTCCTCCTGTCTATCTGGAGGAAGTTGTTACATTGAAGCTCCGCACGACTTTCTCTGGCAGGCAGAGTTGTAGTGACCAACCAGGTGTTGTTGGCTACTATGTGGTACTTCACTTCTTGTTGGATCTTTCCGAGTTCTTGTATCAGCTAGGTAGAGAGGCTGATCAGGAACTTCCTTTGGTCAGGGTGTGACACTCATATAGCCCGGGACAAAGTGGCATGGCAGGTCATCACTCTTCCTTGTTCTCAGGGAGGATTGGGGATCATAGACCCAGCACAGCAGAGCAGAGCCCTTCTTGGGAAGTTCATCGTCGGAGGACTTCTTCTAGGAGAGAAGCCCTGGAAGGAGTTCTTCCTTCAGCGGCTTAGTGCTAGGGTGCCTCAGGCTGGAGGCCGCTGGCGACCCTCGACTAGATAGATTTTCACAGAGATGCGCAGAGTTGGCTTGAGCAGGAGACAAGAGGACCGCTTCGCTATGAGTCTGCTCCGATCTTGGGAGCAACTACGGAGAGGCCTGGAGCAGCGTCAACCTACTTGCACGGAGGAGCGCCCCTTGTTTGGAACCCCATGGTTTGCACTCAAAGAGGCCACTTGGTTGGTAGTCGGCCTCATGTTTCCTGGGGTCTCATGGAAGAGGGTCCAACACGCTCTTTAGGTGACTGGCTACAGTTTTCAGGCTTGTTAGAGGAGCTTCAAGGCATTCAGCTATATAGGGCATGAGAGGGTTGCAGAGCATGTGTCAGGACATCTCAGAGGCAGTACCAGCTGAGTGGCTCACACCTATCGAGTCAGCAGCCCCAAAATGGATGGGAGCCTTCACGCGACTGGAGGTTCTCATCTCAATTCGGGCTTGCTCAGAGACTATACCCTCCCTGTTTTTCGAGCTACAGGGTGAGGGATGCTTACACCGAGTTGCAGTAGAGGCCCCTCGGGTTGCAGAGTGTTGTTTTCAGAGAATCCGAGTGGTGGGCATCTGTGAGAGGACTTGTGTCATAGATCCCGACCCAGCAGCTCCTGAGACTGGCCACTAGAGACTGTGGGCTTGGAGAGCTGTCCACTGGCACGAGTATAGTGGGATCCTGGAGAGTGGCTTTGGAGGGACCCTTTCTCCTCAGCAGACCATCTAGGTGTCCCTTTCTTTCAGTACACTGTTCCACTGGGACGTCACATACTGGCAACACAGAGAGAGGCTCGTCCTGCTACAGCACCTCTTTAGCAGGAGGAGGGTCTCACAGCTAAGTTCTTGGCAGTTTTTTGGGAGAGGTTGTGGGACTCCAAACAGCCGAGGCGAGTCGCTTTGTTCCAGTGGCTGGTTGCACACCGAGCTACAACAGTTGGGAGCTGGCTTGTACATAGTGGTCTCTCGGCAGCATGTGCAGCTTGTGACCATCTTGTGGAGAGTCAGTGTCACTGTCTTTGGGACTTCCTTTGGCACAGCAGGTGTGGCTTCGTGTTCTTCCATTGATGCCAGCTCTTTCCACAGCTCGGCAGTACACTTGGGGGAGAGCTGCTTGGTTTACTCTCACGGACCCAGCACTTCAGTTTGAGCTATTCTCCACTAGCAGGATGATAGTGATGCAGCAGGGTCGATCGACACTCCAGCCTGCTACAGAGCTTACTCCACAGGAGTGGTGCAGTGAGAGAGAGGAGTGTTGGGAGCTCATCAGCGGCCTGACACTCTGGTTCATCTGGTGGGCCCACGGCTTCCGTATCTTCGAGGCTCGCCCTGTACCACCAGCAGAGATTGTTCATGATCTTTGGCTAGAGTTGATCCATACTCTTGGAGGACAGTTTGAGAGACTTGAGGGCAGCTCCGACCGCATGCGGGAGCGCCGAGAGGATTTCCTTCGACTCGGCGTCCTGGGCCTTTTTTCACCATGGTCCAGGGTGTGCTCAGATGGCACTACCGTCCACCTGTGTGGCTCTTCTCTCCTCCCATCTGTCACGAGGACGTGGCAGTTATTAACCATGTCACAGAGATGTGGCAACTGCTAACCTTGGTTGTTGGTTTCTTTCCAATGGGGTTTATTTTATTTGTTTTGAGACCCTCTTTTTGAAGTAGCAAACGGTCGGACATTGTATGGCCAATGTGAACGGTAGATTCACCCGCAGACAGGAAGTGGTCGGCACTGGAATTCGTATGGTAAGAGGATGTCTAGGCTCAGAGCAAGATCATATAGGTCCCCCCGTCGCACTTAGCAAGTTGGTGGATACTAGGAAGTGAACTCAATTAAGGCGTAAAGTCAAGGTGGGACTACCAACAAAAAGTATCCGACAGTTGGGCCACATTGCACTTTTGGATGCGGTCCCAATGAGGATAGATGGTCAGAAGACCAGTGGGAGCCCAACGGAAGCATCTCCTAAAATTTAGGGAACTGCTATTTTGGGCTGCGAAATGTGTTCGCGTCATTACCTCCGGTATGACTAGGGGAACACTTTATAACTCTGCCGCGAAGTCAACTGACGCGTCGGTTGGGATATTTTTAAGCGGCGAACCCGAAACGGGAAAATGCTTGAAAATGCGCCAAGTGTCACATTTTCGTGAACTTTCCTCTTGCAGAAAAATGGGCGCTGATTTTTATGTTGGGAGAGGCCTCATTTGCAACCGGTCACAGGTTAAGAGCTATGGAGTGCTTTCTTTCCCTCTCATGTACAGTGTGGTGCTAGGAGTGATGCCTTGCACACTACACACTGCTCTCTCTCTCCCCTACGTGCAGTTATGTGATGCCCCACAAGAGGGCTACTCATTTGACTGATGTACAGTTGTGTGGGTTCATGCTTTTGTGCTGAGGCAAGAGCCTCCTTGAGCAGGAACAGGGGTAGCTAACTGCTGCTCCAAAGCAGGCACTGGTGAGGGTCATAACCTCACCGTACAGGTGCAAAATCAGCGCTGTGTATGCGCTGTAAATTTACTGTTTTTCAGCCATACGGACGCCAAGATCATTGGGAATCGTGCCCCACTAGCAAAGGACAGTTAGGGGACTGTTTGGGGCTGAAAACAAGGCAAAAACCAGTAAATACAGCGTGCTGAATTTACTGTTTTTGGATAGGAATCAGAGGGTAGACGACAGTGCAAGTGAGTTCCAGCAGGGGAATTGGTTTCGCGCAAGTTTTGGGGCTGTTATGCTGCCGAAATTTGGCCAAATCAAATGGTATCTAGGTGGATACACGTGAAGGATTCCCAGGACCTTACCTTGTAATTTACCCTCCTTAAGAATAAAGAAATACCGAAAGGGGCGCCAATTTTGGGGCCTACAGGTTGTCGGCGTCTGCTCGGAGCATTCTAGCTTCCGAGCCGTGTGTGTATTCAAGTGTTAACTCCCGTCTCAGGTTCTCTTTGCAAAGTGCTCTGTGTGTGTGTTTAAAGTAAAGAATTTCGGGTGAAAGCCAACGCCTACCGCCCTACGGGCCGGTTTCACCATCTCTTGATTTAGCCTCATTGTACATATGCTGTTTTTTCATTGGGAGTCTCCCCATCATGATTGTTGTAGCCCTCTCTGGGAGAGGTGGTTGTAGCCCTATGGGCAGTTTCATTAACTAATAGAAGGATCTTTTTCTCGGGAAAAAAAAGGGTGTCCAAAGCAAAAAGCGTAGTGTTAGTCTGTCCGTTCGATGGACTGATGAGCTCGATCTATGTTTTCAAACACTGAACCGACTTGTTATTATTGCGCCGATGTTGCAGTGGATCCAAACAAACCCTTTGTGATGGAAATGGATTTCAGTGACTACGCAATCGGCGTTGTCCTATACCAAGATGAGTGGCCTATAGCATTCGAGAGCCGCAAGCTCACAAACGTGCAAACATGTTATTTGACACAGGAGAAGAAATTGTTGGCGATCATTCATGCCTTGAAGGTTTGGAGCCATTACCTCTTTGGTGCCCACTTCGTAAAATGGACAAACCACTATTCTTTGAAATATCTCTATGATCAGCCCGATCTTCGTGGTCGAGAGACAAGGTGGACCGACCTCCAGCACAGTTCGATTTTAAGGTACGCTACCGTAAGGGTGCTACCAATATGGTAGTTGATGCCCTTAGTAAGATCTCTAAGGTAAATACTCTTTCGTTTATTGAAATTTCGACGGACTACTATCCTTCTCTCAAAGGGCGTTGCCAAAACGATCGTCACTTTGGTGCAATCCGGCAACAAGTCCAAGAGGGAATATGTAGCTTGAAAAGCTATGGCGATCCCGACGCCCTTGGGCTGGCTACGTAGAGAAAGGTAGCGAGAAGTACTCCATTCGTAATGGATTACTTTTCAAACAAGGCAAAGTATGTGTGCCATCGACGATAATATCCCCCAACAAATTTTGTTCGAGTGTCATAATACATCAAGTATAGGACACCCTGGCATACACCGTACTTTGGCCTTGATTGGCCAAAGTTTTATTTGCCGCACATGAAAGCTTTTGTTGAAAAGTACGTGCGGAAATGCACAAAATGTCAACTCAACAAAGCTAAACGTCAAAAGCACGCTCGGTTGCTACATCCTTTGCAAATTCCTTATATTAAATGGACAAGCATTTCTATGGATTTGTGTAGTTGGTTTACCTCGAACCAACCGTGGTCACCATGTCATTTGGGTCGTCATCGGTCAACTCACGAAGATGGCGCAATTTATTCCTACACGTTCCACCGTAAAGAGCCACGAGTTAGCTCAGCTCTTTGTGCAACATTTATACAAATATAGTTTGCCTGACGAAATTGTCAGTGATCGAGATTCAAAATTCACAGGCAATTTTGGGCAAACAATCTTCCAAAAATTGGAGACCGGTCTGTGCATGTCATCCTTAGATCATCCTGAAACTAATGGATAGACCGAACCCACAAATCAAAGTATGGAGGACATGCTACGAGCATATGTCTCTCGACGTCAATCTCATTGAGAAATTGAGTTTGCTTATAACAAAGTCCTATAGGACTTGAGTCTCATTTGTGAGACATCTAGTGTGATCACCACACTTAAGACTCTAGGCCCTTGGCAACTCTACCCGCACACCTGTACTGGAGTATGGGACACTGGCCCTTGTGACAGAGGCTAGCTCGTTGGTTGCACGCTCCCAGGCTCGGGGGTCAGCCCGTATTGGCTTTATGGCTGGGAGATGAGCCTAATGTCCGCTCACTACGCGTGTCTAGGTGTGAGTTTGGCTCGTGGCATGTCATGTGTGCAAGATGGATCTGGCAAGGGATTACCAGGAAGCTAGATGTCGCCCGCGTCCCACAGACGACTGGCCCATGGATCCCTTCCACTTGCGGGATTTTCCCAGTGATGCGCGGAGTAGGCCTGAGCAAGAGATGGGAGGACCCCTTTGTTGTGAGCAGCTACAGGGTGGCCTTCAGCAGCAACATCCCACGCATTCAGGAGCGTTTAAGGCATCACTTGTATGGAACCCTATGGTCAACAAAGCGAGGCCAAATGGTTGGTAGCAGACCTCATGTCTTTGGGTTCCATGGCAGAGGGTCCAAGCCACACTTTCGGTAGTTTACAGTACTTCTTGAGGAGATTCAGAGCATTCAGCTGCCAGACATGAGGGGGTGCAAAGCATGTGTCAGGATTTTGTAGAGGCTATACCTACAGAGTGGTAGACCTCTCTTGCACCGGAAGCTTCCTGTTGGATAGGGGCTTTCACGCCACTAGAGGTTAGCTGCGAGACATGAGGGGGGTGCAGAGCATGTGTCAGGGTAGTGTAGAGGATATACCTGCAGAGTGGCAGACCCCTCTTGCACCGGAAGCTTCCTGTTGGATGGGAGCTTTCATGCGACGGGAGGTTCTTATTTCAATTAAGGTTTTCTCACAGACAAGTTCTTGCATGTTCTCTTGAGGTTCAGAGAGAGGGCCGCTTCCGAGGCACCAGAGGTGGAAGAGTGTTGCTTTCAGCGAATCCAAGTTGTGGGCATCAATGGGAGGACTTGTCATAGACCTTGATCCATCAGAGCTTGAGTCAGGACACTGGTGGCTATGGGCTTGGGAAAGCCGGCCTCGGGTACAAATGCAGTAGAACCTCAAGAGTGGCTTTAGCGGAATCCTTTTACTCCAGCCGATCACTCGAGGACCCCTTTCTTCCAGTACACAGCTCGGCTGGGTCGCTACATACTGGCAGCGAGGAGAGATGTTATTCCTGCTGCAACGGATCACTAGCACGAAGAGAGTCTCACATCCGAGTTCTTGGCAGGATTTTGGGAGCACTTGTGGGACAGCAGATAGCCAAGCAGAGTCACCATGTTCTGGCTAGTTGCCCACCCAGCTACTGCAGTCGAGAGTTGGTTGGTGCACAGTGGCCTCTCGGTAGTATGTGCCGCCTATAACCATCCACTAGAGACCTAGTGTCACTATCTATGGGACCACCCCATGGCACAGCAGGTTTGGCTTCGGATTCTTTGGCTGATGCTTGAGCTCTCTACAGCCAGCCAGTACACTTGGGGTGTTGCAGCTTGGTCCACACTCATGGACCCAGCACTTCGCTTTGAGATGGCTTCAGTCCGCAGGATGATTGTGATTTTGGGGGCATGTTGTAGCCCATTGGGACGTTTTCTTAATAAATGGAAGGATCTTTTTCTTGGGGGGGGGGGGAAATATCAGAATTATACTATTTGTCATCGACACAATTATTATTGCAAAGCAACCAGAGAACAAGAAATGACACCAAATTAAGAAAATCAGCAACGCATTAGAGGGGGGAAAATGAATTTCCTCCATCTGATCTACTCAAAAAAGGTAATAAATCAAAAGCTTAATCTCAGAACTTTCTCGCTTTCCTAAACCATGTGTCATATTTTGAGGCAAAAAAGAAAAAGAATACCTGATAGTGTACCATAAAGTCTGAATAGCGACGGAGAGGAGATGTGAATTGAACATAACCCGGAAGTCCAAGGCAAGAATGTTGCAAAGGCTGCATGAAGTTTAACTCTACAGGTTTCATATAGCGAATTGATGTTGTGGCCTGTGCAGGCCCATCTGGTATAGATACCAATTCTGTTTTGCAGATCTCATTGTAGGCTTGCCCTTTGTATGGTAAACAGAGTCTGTGCTCATTTCCAAAAGCTGCAATGACCTCACCACAGAGAAGCATCATCTCAGTTACAAGCAAAATGGATGGGCAGTTTTGGTCCTCAACACACACAGTTATGTCTGGGGCCTTTGCATCATCATCTTTGACCGAGACTTTGATACTTGGCAAGAATGCGTCCAGTGCACCCTGATTCCAGATTAAATCATGTAATTCTTGTGTTCATTTTTGTGAAAAGAGTAAATAATCTGTATGGTATTACTGATGATTTTGACTTTCATAAAAGAAACCATCCTGTTGGAAGAAGAGTGCAAAACCTACATTAGACTGGCGCCACATCTTTCTCAGCAGAGCAGCCTCGTGCAAAAATGACAAGCCCTCTTCCTCCTTTAATCCAAAACCTAAGAGCTCTGAGGCTGCCTCATACGACAGGGCATAAGTTGGAGAAATAACTGAGTTTTCAACCTTCTGTTCTGCGATGCTACAAAAAATATGAAAAGTAACAATTCCGAGCATGAGTCAAGACTATGCTTACGAAATGGATACTACTGAGCTTCATAAAATCCTGTAACTACATAAATATGAACCTGAATACCCAAGTGAGTTGTACTGAAAATTACAAATTTTCAAGTCGACACAATGTACCTGCCATTCTGTGAAAGAGTTATGGATACACTGACAGCTGAACAGTACTCCCTTTCCCTTAAGCTCAAAAGATCAACTCCTAACGTCTTTGGCAACATAGGTAGTGTCAATGTTGGTAAATAGATAGATGCGCCCCTTTGACTTGCTTCTCTACAATGGAAAGAGTCACAATGGTAGTGTCAATGTTGGTAAATAGATAGATGTGCCCCTTTGACTTGTTTCTCTACAATGGAAAGAGTCACAACTTCTTGCACCTTAAACGATACATAGAACGGTTATGAGAAGCGCATGGAGGAAGAAGGACCTACTTTTGCAATGCACTTTTCCAGTCGATCCATCGAGTTGGATCTGCTATATGTATCCAGACCTTCAAACGACCATCTGGTAATCGTATCGCACTCAGACCATCATCTATCTATTGCCATTATCCCAACAGCTACCGTACTCAATTACTGCTTTCAATGACTTTAAAAGTGAATAAGAATAGGGAAAGAACTTATGCTGCCCACCTCATCAGGATCATAACAGTCTATGGTATACACCTTTAGTGTAGTAAGGTCTACTCGAATCTCCTGTAAGAGTAATACAACCAAGAAGATTATGCTAAAAATCTTCGAAAATACTCTGACATTAATATCATACTGAAAAGCAAACTGTACCCTATCCACATCATACAAAGGCTTGTCTATGATGGCCTCTGCTTCTGCAAGAGCCTCAGCAGAAAAATTTATTTGTATATCTTGCTTGAGAAGAGAAAAGTTCTCATGCAATTTGAAGTATCTGATTTGAGTCAGTAAATTTAGAGCAGTGGTAGGCGTTTTATTCATCTTCAACTGATCCAAAAGCTGTCAATCAATATAAGAAAATCAGGTCCTTTGGCTGAGACTCAGATCCAGTCACATCAGAGAACCTGTTTCTTTGATTTCGTAGATTAAGTAAAGAAGTAACATGACCTTAATTAGTCAAGCAGACCACATAAAATCCACACACCTGCAGAGCCAAGCTTCTGATGTCAGAAGATTCGCACATGTCTAAAGCAAACAATTTCAGTGATTCCAAATAGGCTTGAAATGCATCTTTAGCATCCCAGACATTTCGAGTTGGTCTCTCTTCAAATGGCAGCTGCATAACTGACTTCACAAAATCAACAAAGTCCAGAAGCTTCTTATGAGCCATCTCTTCTCGCATCTGCTGTGCCTGGAGTTCCTTGACCTGTTAAGAGATGCACTGAGCAATTAACCAGGCCTCTCTTATACACACCCTTTTTAGGCTAGTTTTTTATGAAAAAAATTACTAAAAGTATCATATGCATGGCCTGTAGCTTTCAAGATGTAGAACAACTTCGTGTCTCTGAAGGTTTCCAAATGCTTTCATTCAGGTTCACCCTGGCGCCCCATAGTTGGGAAAGTGTCAATGAATGCATGCATTTCCTTCTCCGTCTAATTGATTGGTACTGACTTGCAAAAGTATGAGCAAACCGTTCCTTCACATGGGAGTCGTTACTTTCACCAAAGAATGTTTTGAGTAACCGCAGTCTCGGCATTTCTGCCTCCAAGAAATATACGGAGAAGGAACTGGAGAACGTGGTTGATGCACGGATTGCTCAGCTTTTCGACATGCAAAAGCACGGCAAAAAAAAGCAAAAGAAAGGCACTAACTTCCCGGGATATTTGGGTCGTCGATCGACATTTGACAAGGCAAAGAAATTGAAGAGCGCGTCAAGTTTGAAGACCTACCCAGTTCTTCTTCTTCTTCCTCTGACAGTTCTTCTAGCTCTTCAGACTCGAGCTAAGAAGACAGGAAAAGCAAAAAGCGAAGCAAGAAACAACGCTTCGGAAAGGGCAAGAAAAAGGCAAGGAAGTCTAAGTCTCGCCCAGTGAGTGACACTTCTACAGATGACTCGTCTACGGACAATTCACACTCTTAGAACGAAAACTTTTATGCGAACAAGAAGAATTTTTTTTACAAAGCTAACCAGTATGACTTTCTCGAAGATAAAAGCAAGAAAGTCCGAGAGTTTAAGGAAGGTGGCCACTCGATCAAGTTTGATACTTTTTCAAGATACTCAGATGCTTCGAAGGCTTTGTCTTTTATACAGCAGTTTGACATCGCTTTCGCGGGAGGACGCTATTCAGAGCACTCCAAGATTCGGAGAGCTGCCTCTTACTTTAAGAGGAATGCTCGTACTTGGTGATCCACCCTTCTTTTAAACAAGACTGCGCCAGTTAAATGGCTGAAATTTAAGAAGCTTTTTATTTCTTCTTGGTTGACGCAAGAATATGAACGAGATATACGAGCTGCTTGGAACCATCTTCGGATGACCAAGAAAGATACAATCAATGCTTACTATGAAAGATTCTAGAGCTCTTTCCTACCCGCCTCTTCATTCAAGAAGATCTCGTTCAGAGAACAGATTGATTAGTTTACCTTGGGTCTACCTACAAAGATCCGAGATCACTGCTTGGAGCAAAAGTCAGCTTCTATTCAGGAGTTGATGAGTCATGCGAAGCAGGGCTTTGCCATTCACTCTGGCAGTCTAACCTACCCCACAGATGAGAACATGACACAACGAGCCGAACAGACTTCTAGGAATGAAAGTAGAAAGAAAAAGAGCAACCCAGAGAAACAGGATGCACGACCCAAGCTTACTCCTAAGGAGCGAGCTCGCTTCATTAGAGAGGGGAAGTGTTTTGGATGCGGGGAACAGGGACATATCTCCGCGAAGTGCCCTAAAAAGGCAAAGAAAGGACAAAATGATAAAGATGACGACAGGCCTGAGAGTTCGAGAGCAACTGAGGAACGTGGCAGAAAAGACAGATAGAAAAGCAGAATTGGTACCACATGGCCTGGGACCTGCACCGAATCTAATGAATGAAAGTACAAACTATTCCGCTTTTGGGGCAAAGTGAAGGATCAGGAAGCTCTTTCGAAGGAGCCAAGGCCAACTTCTTTTCACTTGGAATTGGCGGCTCGATTTGGAATTACGCCCGACAAACTGACGCCACAGGCAGAGGTAGTTCGACTGGCACCCGGATGGGATGTTGCCATTACACCAAGCGTTGGCAAACTTTGTTTGCAATGACAGGGGTGTTCAGGGCACGCGAGCGACGTTCTACTCAAGATCCCTTGGTACCACAAGAACTATGCCGTGGTTGACTACCGGGCCGAGAAAGCGACTTTGATAAATGAAGGGCTTAGAGATTGTACTTGATGAACTTCAGTTTCTTACTCATTCTTTTGGGAGAGAACTGAACGCTGGATAGAGGTTGAATATGTTTTGACCTGATCAAAAGAACGCCAAGATTTTTCTCCACACTCATGCCGATTGCTTTTCAGAGGGCCTGAAGATCAAACCATTGATCTAATACCTAGAAGGACGCCACCGAATCGGCCACCTTATCGTGTGAGCCGAGTACAGAATGAAAAGATTATGAACCCAGTGAAAGACCTCTTGGAAAAGGGTCTTGTCCAGCCTAGTACTTCACCGTATGGCTCTCCAGTGTTGTTGGTTTTGAAGAAAGACGGATCTTGGAGAATGTGCATCGATTATAGAGCTCTCAACAAATCACCATCAAGAACAGATTTCCGATTCCTACGATCGATGATATACTCGACAGGTAACAGGGATCCTCATGCTTTAGCAGGATTAAATTGAAGAGTGGATATCATCAGATCAGGATAGTGCCAAGAGATGTCTACAAGGCAGCTTTTCGGACGACTTTTGGGTTATTTGAGTTTTTGGTGATGCCTTTTGGCTTAACCAATGCTCCTGCGACATTTAACCGGATGATGGACAGGATTTTTTCGAGAGTACATGCTATTTGTTGGCACTTTCTTTTACGACATCATTGTTTTCTCCAAGAATGAGGCAGAACACAAAGATCATCTGCTTCAAGTCTTTCAGGCATTACGAGATCACACGTTAGTGATTAATGCAAAGAAAAGTGAATTTTTCCTACCAGAGATACACTTTTTGGGACACATTGTGTCAGCAGCAGGAGTGCAAATGGACCCGGCCAAGATAGAGACTATCCGTAATTGGCCCGATTTGAGGAATGTCCATGAAGTTAGAAGCTTCTTGGGACTGTGTTCGTACTACAGGCGGTTCATACGAAAGTTTGCAGAGGTTGCTTCCCCTTTGCATACCTTGACACAGAAAGGAGTATCTTTTTCGTGGGGATCCACAGAGGTGACTGCCTTTCGATATTGAAAGAGAAATTGACTACGGGACCTATTTTGACTTTGCCTGACTTGAAGAAGTCATTTGAAGTATATTGTGATGCTTGTGGTCGTAATCTAGGTACGATCTTCATGCAAGAAGGCCATGTCATAGCTTACGAGAGCCGTTTGTTCTCTAGACCGGAGATGACAGCACAGATTTATGAGAAAGAGCTTTTGGCGGTTCTCCATGCTCTTACTCAGTGGCGGCATTACCTACTCGGAGCGGATTTTACTGTCTTTACAAACCATCAGAGTTTACGCTACTTCTTGTCACAGAAGCAGCTTTCGGAAAAGCAGATGCGGTGGGCGAACATCTTGTCACAGTTCCACTTCCAGATTGTCCATGTGCAAGGACAGAAGAATGTGGTGGAAGATGCTTTGACTCGGAAACCGTTGGTTCTGGCTATTTCCGCGATACATCATAGGAGCTTCGAGGATATGGTCGATCAGTATGCCACAGATACAGATTTTGCAGATATTTTCACACGGATACGGGATGGGGAGACAGTAGCTGGATACTCCCTTCGGAAAGGCTACTTGATGAAAAAGACTATGTTGTGCGTGACACAGCCATTGAGGGAAAAGGTTATGACTGAATGCCACTGTCCACCTTTTACGGGTCACCGCGGCATTGCTACCACCATAAAAGGGGTAGAGAGATACTTCTTTTGGCCGTGACTCAAAAAGGACGTGGAAGAGTTGTGCGCAGTATGCTAGAAGGTCAAGTTTGACAGGCATAAGGCACACGGATTGTTACATCCTTTACCCATACCCACCCGCCCCTGGGAAAGTATTGAAATGGATTTCATTTTTGATCTCCCGATTACACAGAATGATCACGATGATTTTCCGATTACATGGCACGTTTGAGACGATTGTCTCAGACAGAGACCCCACATTTATGAGTTTGTTTTGGAAGGCAATTTGGGAGAACATTGGCACGCGGTTGCAGTTCTCGTCATCGTTCCACTTGCAGACTGACGGGCAATCTAAGATTGCCAATTCAGTGGTTTCAGATTTATTGAAGTCTTGTATCTCGGATCAGAAGACTCAATGGGAAAAGAACTTACCTTTGGTGGAATTTGCCTACAATAACACGATACACTCTTCGACGGGGAAGACGCTATGTGAGATTGTTGAAAGTGCTGCGAAGGTTCCATTCTTCCTTGAGCACGAAAGATTAGATATTGGAAGCGGATGAATATTCGCGAGATTTGGATACGGCTTTTGCCAAGGTTCGCGAGACTTTGCAGGAGTCTGAAGAATGACAAAAAAAGGCAGCGGATCGCCATCGTCGCGACTTGAAATTGAAGGAGGATGATTGGGTGCTCTTACGTTTTGAGAAGGCACGCCTACGAAAGAAAAAGGAAAAGGAGAGGCTTTTTCCAAAGCTTAGTATGCGATACTACGGACCTTTCCAGATCACTGACAAGATAAATGATGTCTCCTTCCGATTGAAACTGCCAGATACTTGAAGAATTCATAATGCATTGCATGTGAGTCTCTTGAACCCTGTTAAGGGTGATGTGCTTGATGATGGGGAGTCTGATGAGCAACCCGAAGTGGAAGAAAAAGAGGAGATCCTTGTTCCTGAATAGATTTTGGCACATAACGATACGAAGAAAGGTAAAGTCCGAAGGCGGTTCTTGGTTTAGTTCAAGAACTTTCCTTCATTTGATGCGAAGTGGATGGAGGAGGAGGACCTAGCAGATACTCCTCGGATTGTGAAACTTTACCTCGATGTTTTGGTTTAGCATAGTCTACTCCAAACGGAACTCGGAATTCAGCTTGGCCGGAGATCTGGTGCAGTGGGATGCACAAGAGGGGAGTCACTCTGCTCCTTTGTCAACAGATGCCTTGATTTTGATACTAAAGTCATTGATGTCTCTTTGAGCTTCAGGGATACTGAGAGCTGACAGTATTCTGCTAGATGACTTTATGAAATGGAATTCCTGATAATGATACTAATTTGTACTTGACTTCTTTTGAGTACAGGAACTGATAGCCGAAATGACTGCAGCATTTTGGTCTGATTGATCTCGAATAGACATGGTTGCAATAGGGGTTAGTCAATTGGACATTGATGAGGTCCCGATTGGACCTAGATGTGATTGCTAGCTACATTGCCGATAAATCATGGTCTAAGATCCGAATGAATGTTGAATGTCATGTGATGTCCTGTGATGTCGTGTGATGTGACTGTCGATTTTGTACATGTGCTAGATGTGTGTTCCTAGTACGTAGGTACTAATAGTCAGTGTCACCTAAGACGGTTTATGGCTTTTGTAGGTTTTGCAGGCGTAATCGCGGTCGATTACAATGCTTTCAAGAGGGGGGTATGTCACAAGTGATGACGTGGCGGACAACAGAAACCCTAAAATTCCTGCAAACCCTAATTTCTACCAGAAACCCTAATTTCCGAAAATCGCAGAGGCGGGGAAAAAAAATTAATGACTAGCGACGCGAATCTTGCTTTTTCTCTACGCCATGAGAAAGAGAGAGAACTTGCTTTTTTTATTAAAAAAAGAGACTCTCTAAGAGAGAGAGAGAGAACTAATGCTTTTTATTTTTAAAAGCTTTTGGGGCTCTGCTTTTGGGCATCCCTTGTAACCTTTAAATTAGTGGTGAGGGCCTCACTTCTCAGAGCATCTGGACGTAGAGTCTGAGAGTGAAACCCTAACCGCTCTCTTGTACTTTGATGATTGATTAATACAAAAAGAAATACCGAAAGGGGCGCCAGTATTTGGGGCCAATATCTCTAGGCACGGAACTCCGCCGGGCTAGTGTACATCTATTGTGATCTGTGACTTGTTTTGAAGTGGTTATTTGGTGCTGTCGCAGTTGATTCTTGACTTGGAGTGTCCAAGTCTGTTACACATTCTTGGGTGGAGTTTTCGGCCACTTAGTCAAAGTTTGGGTGGCCTTTGCTACTTTCTTCCGTTATCTCCCCGGATCCTAGCTTTCATGCATAATGAGTTTAATGCAAATACTTAATTTCTTTGATGAAAGATCTATCTCACCTTCATGAAAATTGTTATTATCACATTGTTAATTTCATTATAAGGTTCATACATACTATCTAGCACATACATATCTAATAAAAAAGAAAAATTTATATTATTCACATATGTGACTCTACATATATATAGCTATTGCATGAGATTGCATATATAGAACTCACATGCATATTATTATATAGAATTTTTACGTTCACATCACTATGTATTCTTTTCTCGTTGCATATGTTGGTTAAAGAAATCTATATAGATTTTTTTGCATGCAATTTAATATGTAGCTCTTTTTTACTGCATATATATGTAATAAAAAGTTCCCTTTTTATTAGTTTGAACTTTTCCTATATACGTTCAAGTTTATCAAGGAGAGCCCTTTTTTTTTTGCTATGTAGGAATTCATTTAAAGCTCCTTGTGATGCATTGGACTCAAAATTTTATGCACTGACATGTGCACCTTAACTTGCTACATGTCGTGTGTCTGCCCCTAGCTTCCCCAACTTTTGTAACTCTGTATCACTCGTAATTTTTCCCCTATGGTTTGTGATTGTTGAATATCCCATGGGTTTTTCACTATGAGATCCGTTCTATTTTGTGTGCCTACGGGGGTGATATAATGCCGTTGGGCCGGTGATTTGATTACATAATACAAAGGGGACCAAGCCCCCCTTCTTATGCAAAGAGAGAAACTGAAATGAAATGATATATTAACGTCTTCAAAGGGCCAAAATGAACTATGAGACCGACCAAACTGGTGAATCTGATACCGCCTCTATATCCATAGGAGGCTGCTAACTCCGCTCTGATGATCTCGTGCGGGATGGAGGCCTTGGCTCTAACCAACCGAGAGATCATAAATATCAAGGGCCCCTCCATACCTATCCACACATCCTAACCCACAGAGGGTCCCCCAAACCTAAACCCCATAGAGCATAGCTGAAGCTACCAGGGTATCATAAGAGCCAGAGCTTTGTTCCGAGTTCTTGGAACTACACTTGTGAACACATCCTCTCCAATCTTCCCAAGGACAAATACGCTCTGGTCAATCTAGCCTCTCTTGCTCTCTTCAAGTAAAACCTTGGCCTAGTGACGACTACCCCAAGATAGGTGCATGCATCTGTGTACTCCACAATCTCCTGACCATAAGTGAATGTGGGTGTTGATCTCCTAATCCATTGCGGTGTGGTGTTAAACACCATAGCCTTGGTTTTACCAAGGTTTAAAGACAATCCACTTAGCACTATCCTCTGCAAAGCTATGTAATGCATCCAAATGTCGCTGCATACTCTTCGGTGAGTCAGAGATCAACACAATATCATCAGCATATAACAACAATGGAGTCCATGTCCTGCTAGTTGGGCACCTCTGTCACCTTCTCTATCAATGTAATCAAAAACCTCATCTATATACATACCCAAATAAGGTAGGAGACAATGGACAACCTTGTTTCACTCCAATAGTAAAGAGAACCAAATCAGATATCCCCTCTGGAGTGCGCACATGTCCCATCACTGATATGTACAAAGCCATGATCCCCCATATTAACTCATTGAGCTCCTACAGCCTGCGCATCAATCTGGCTCTCGACACCATGTCAAATGTTTTGCAGAAGTCCACAAAGCTACAATAAATCAGTCTCCCATGTGCCCTACCCTCCTCAATGATGGCTCAAGAATGGGACTCGTCCGGAACGCCGTTTCGAAACGTTTGGGCTGCATTCTGCCCGTTCCCTATTACATTGCGAGTCTCCTAAAACCGGTATGTCCCGTTGCCCGTATGCCCTCACTCTCTGCCCATCTGCTCAATTGCTACTCAAGGATAGATGCAGACAACCGTGCCAGTGTGTCCAATCATAATAGTACGGTAGTTTCCAGGCTCCGTAGGATCACTTGCCTTGAAGATAGTCACAATAGTAGATAGTCTCTATGTTTCAGGCAGACCCTCACACATGACACAGTTGAACAAAACTGCAAGAACCTCTGCCAACATATCTCTAGCATGTGTAAAGTGCTCTGCTACTAGACCATCATGCTCATACGCCCAGTCTTTTCATCCTGTCAATGGCCGTCTTTACCATCTCAGCAGCAAGGAAGGTACTCGTAGGTGGGCATGGTTCGAAAGGATCTAGAAGGGGTGTCTCTCTGAAACCGGCCCGTAGGGCGGCAGGCGTTGGCTTTCACCCGAAATTCTTTACTTTAAACTCACACACAGAGCACTTTGCAAAGAGAACCTGCGACGGGAGTTAACACTTGAATACACACACGGCTCAGAAGCTAGAATGCTCCGAGCAGACGCCGACAACCTGTAGGCCCCAAAATTGGCGCCCCTTTCGGTATTTCTTTATTCTTTAGGAGGGTAAATTACAAGGTAAGGTCCTCGGAATCCTTCACGTGTATCCACCTAGATACCATTTGATTTGGCCAAATTTCGGCAGCATAACAGCCCCAAAACTTGCGCGAAACCAATTCCCCTGCTGGAACTCGCTTGCACAGTCGTATACCCTCTGATTCCTGTCCAAAAACAGTAAATTCAGCACGCTGTATTTACTGGTTTTTGCCCTGTTTTCAGCCCCAACCACTCCCCTAACTGTCCTTTGCCAGTGGGGCACGATTCCCAATGATCCTGGCGTCCGTATGGCTGAAAAACAGTGAAATTACAGCGCATACACAGCGCTGATTTTGCACCTATACGGTGAGGTTATGACCCTCACCAGTGCTTGCTTTGGAGCAGCAGCTAGCTACCCCTGTTCCTGCTCAAGGAGGCTCTTGCCTCAGCACAAAAGCATGAACCCACACAACTGTACATCAGTCAAATGAGGAGCCCTCTTGTGGGGCATCACATAACTGCACGTAGGGGAGAGAGAGAGCAATGTGTAGTGTGCAGGGCATCACTCCTAGCACCACACTGTACATGAGAGGGAAAGGAAGCACTCCATAGCTCTTAACTTGTGACAAAAACTGAAATGAGGCCTCTCCCAGCATAAAAATCAGCGCCCATTTTTCTGCAAGAGGAAAGTTCACGAAAATGTGACACTTGGCGCATTTTCAAGCATTTTCCCGTTTCGGGTTCGCCGCTTAAAAATATCCCAACCGACGCGTCAATTGACTTCGCGGCAGAGTTATAAAGTGTTCCCCTAGTCATACCGGAGGTAATGACGCGAACACATTTCGCAGCCCAAAATAGCAGTTCCCTAAATTTTAGGAGATGCTTCCGTTGGGCTCCCACTGGTCTTCTGACCATCTATCCTCATTGGGACCGCATCCAAAAGTGCAATGTGGCCCAACTGTCGGATACTTTTTGTTGGTAGTCCCACCTTGACTTTACGCCTTAATTGAGTTCACTTCCTAGTATCCACCAACTTGCTAAGTGCGACGGGGGGACCTATATGATCTTGCTCGGAGCCTAGACATCCTCTTACCATACGAATTCCAGTGCCGACCACTTCCCGTCTACGGGTGAATCTACCGTTCACATTGGCCATACAATGTCCGACCGTTTGCTACTTCAAAAAGAGGGTCTCAAAACAAATAAAATAAACCCATTGGAAAGAAACCAACAACCAAGGTTAGCAGTTGCCACATCTGTGTGACATGGTTAATAACTGCCACGTCCTCGTGACACTCTCCAAGAATCATATATAAGGATGTTGCATATTGACCCCACACACGAGGAGAAGTAACCACGAGGGGGGGGGGGGGGGGGGTTGTTGCTGCGAGAGAGAGAGAGAGAGAGAGAGAGAGAGAGAGAGATGAAATGATATAAAATGATGTATTAACGTCTTCAAGAGGCCAAAATGACCTATAAAACCAATCCGTTACAAACTCGTGGATCTGATACCATGTCTGGGTACAAAAAGAGATACTAAGATGAGTCTAGAATTGCTACTAGCTGGAACTGTGCGGGGTATGTGTGATCACTAATACCATGGGGGCCCAAAATAAGAGGGTGATATGATGGGTGGTGAATCCATCCTCATCTGCACTCTTGATGTCAAGACAGTATGGCTCGAATCCTCTGTTGTAGTCTTCGTCGATGTTGTGAAGCTCCTCTCCTCAGTCGTGGGTGTCTCGATCTCCCTAGCTCCAACGCTAGAGAGAGAGAGAGAGAGAGAGAGAGAGAGAGAGAGAGAGAGAGAGAATGATATATTAATGTCTTCAAAAGGCAAAACAAAATGACCAATGAGACCAATCGTTACAAATTGGAGAATCTAATGCCACCTCTCGGTACACAAAAAAGAGTAACAAAAATGAATCTAGAGGTGCTACTAGCTCGAAGTGTGTGGGTGGGGGGTGACCACTCGTACAATGGGTACCCGATACAAGAGGGTGACATAATCGATGATGAATTCATCCTCGTTTGTACTCTGGATGTCAAGATAGTATAGCTCAAATCATCTGCTGTAGTCTCCGTCGATGCTATGAAGCTCCTCTCCTCAATCGAGGGCGCATCGATCTCCCTAGCTCCAATGCTTGGTCAACGAGGGTACCACGGGTGTCAGTATGAGTTGAGCTTTGCTACACGTTGTAAAACCCTCCTCCGAAGGCCCCACTCTCGTCGACGAGAGTGGTCTACTTATGATTGTACAATCTGGTACAAATGGTATGCATGGGAGTAATGCAAGTCTAGGCTATGTCGACGATGACGACGGTGATGACGAAGTCGACCTAAGGGCTGCAATCTGCAATCTTTCTACTGCTGTCCAAAAACGCTATGGGCTGAAATCTGCTAATCTTCTATCTGCTGAATTCTGACTCTATGTCGGTGACGATGTCGATGACGACGATGCGACAACGGCGCGCTGAAAACGCAGATGCTGAAATCTGCGTTTTCCGGGCTGAAACTGTAAACCTTGCGGAAACTGACCATGCGGCGAGGAACTGCTACGGGAAGGTGAGGTCTGCGAGGTTCGGGACTTGATCTGCGGGTACTAACTGCTGAAAACTGAAAACACTGATGTTCCTTGACCTTCCGTCGCGGTGAATCTGCAAAACGCTAGGGTGTGTAGCAGATGCAAAAACGCTAGGGCTGCAGATCTGTGCTTCTGTCGCCGTGGCTTTGCAAATGCAAAAACGCTAAGCTGATCTGAGGTGCTGTTGCCGTCGGGATCTACAAAGGCAAAACGCTGGCAGATCTTGTGATGAAAACGCTAGGTGATGCTGGATCTGCAAAACGCTAGGTCTCCTGGGGGGGGGGGGGGGGGGGGGGGTTCGGCTGAGAAGTTGCCTGCTCAGCGTGGAGCTCCTGCTGCCTCTTCTGCCAAATAGTGCTAACTCTAGTTTGCTTCATAGTAACAAGGAATGACCGTTTTCAGGTCTCCGTTCCCCGTTCCCATTCCAAGTTCCCGTTCCGAATCCCCGTTCCGTGTTTCAAACGTGAGTACCCGTAACAGGGAATGGCATTTTGTTCCGCGTTCCCATTCCCCGTTCCCGTTCCAGTTTCCCGTTCCTGGTAACTATGGTTTGATTATATACAAACTTAGCAAAATTGCCCTACCTACTTTTGTTGGAAAGTCACTTAAATTAATAAGTGAAAAATGACAAAAATAGGTAAAATGGACTAAATGCACTAGAAAATTCCCCTGATGGATTCTGGTGGGAATACTGATGATCATGCTGTGTGCAACCAGAGGATATGCATCTACACTAAGTGACTGCAAAAGTGCCAGATCACTTCTCAATCTAGACTGACTGAACTGATTGAACCCTGATCATGCTGTAGCTTGTCCACGGACACATAGGGTTGTATGTGTCACGTGACAGGTGGCTACTCCTCTATATGTCCAATGTCTGGTGTGAAGAAATCCGTAATCTGTTTCTGGATTGTCTCACTCCAGATCTCCTCAGTAAACTATCTTTGTGTTTGTGTAACTCAAGTAGATTTCGTCCAAGACATCTCTGCTCCTCATAGCTCATGACTCTGGAGAAGGGTCCAAAGCCCTCTCTGAATAGATAATGGAAGCGACCCCATATCTCGTAGTACACTATGCACTAACATATATATGCATCTCTATCCCTAGCTCTCTATGGCATACGCGCCATATCCTACTAGTTGCAGATATCCCACTGAATCTACCACTCTAAATCTCAAGTCGATGTGAAGATGTTCATATTTGGCCAATGGCACACCATAACCCATGAGATGGATGTATATCCAAATTCCATATAGCTAAGTTGAACCACAAACTCATCCCCTATGAGTTGGAGAAGATGCTCTCTATAGAAATCCATCTTTGTGCCCAACTCCTCAATCGGCCCTATCCATGTCTTCCTGGTGTCCAACTAGGTCAGGTCCTAACAAATGAGGCTAGTAATCTCCACCTGTATAAGAGAGAGCAATGGTGCATCAAGGGAGTACTGGAAGGGAGGCAAGCTTTCCATGTTGAAGCCATGTATCTGGAACCATGATGACATCTATGCATACCAGCATGATGTGTTCCTTGTAAAGCTAACTCTCTGGAGGACTCAAGCGCCAATCTAGCATTTCTATCTCTGGTAGTATATCCCATACGTTGTGCATAAAAGACATTGATCTGGTTAGCGCCTCTATCTCCGGGGGGGGGGGGGCTGCTAACTCTGCTCTAATGATCTCATGTGGCACGGAGGCCTTGGCTCTAATCAACCGAGAGATCATAGATACCAAGGGCCTCTCCGTACCTCTCCACCCATCCTCACCCACAGAGGGTCCCCAAACCTAAACCCCATAGAGCATAGCTGAAGCTACCAAGGTATCAAAGAGCCATAGCTAGAGAGAGAGAGAGAGAGATGCCACAAATAGATTGCCTGGAGAGGGGAGAGACCCTCAATCATATCATGCGTAATGTATCCCACCTGTATATCCATGCACCCTTGCCTGTTTGTCAGCCCTCCCCTCGTGATGCTCTTGTCCCCGCACAACCTTGCGCTACCCTACGCCTATACAACATTCGTTTGCCCTCGCATTGTCCTATCTTCACTCGGCATAGCAACTTTCTCTGCTGCTGTTTTGTTGAAGCTTCAGCACGTACCCGTCACGTTATCCTTAGTAGCCACACCCTCTTCTCATTTACACTCGATTATCGGTTACCCATTTGCACAGCTTAGTCCCCCATACATCCTTCATAGCCTGCTGGCCAGCCATAGCACATCCTATTTCAGTACCCACTGTAACAGACTTGGACACTCTAAGTCGAGAATATACCACACCACACGCGAGAAAACTGAAAGAACTAAACAGAACCAAGAGAGAGAAGACACGGCACGACGATATTCCGCGGCTAGAGAGATTGTCCCCAAAGACTGGCGCCTCTTTCGGTATTTCTCTATTATTATTGCTTCACAAAGTACAATGTTCGAGGGTCCTCGTCTCAGCAATGCTCCCAAGCTCATATGCCTGAGACTGAGAACCTTGCAGTTTATTTATAAGCCATGGTGTCACGAGGCGGGCACCACGTGCCAATAGAAAAGAACACACTGAACAGACTTTTAGCCCTTCATTAACAACTGAACTCAAAGAGAGAGAGAGAGACGACATGCGACACGGAGTGGCGGAATTCCACCCCAGAGAGTATTGGCCCCAAACCTTGGCGCCCCTTTCGGTATTTCTTTATATTGCATCAACACAGTACAAGCCGGTACTTGAGACTCTGCACCTTCGCCAGGAAGCATGCCAGAGAATGAGCCCTAACCTCATATTTAAAGGCCCTTGGCCTAAAAAGCAATTACAGTGAAAAGCCTTTAAAACTCAAAAGCTCCTCGTCCAAAAAGCAATGCCAAAAGCTGCCAACTTTTTGCAAATCGTGCTGGTGTCCGTACAACAGGCCACGTGTCAACCCGCCACGTCAGCAAATCAGGGTTAGGGTTAGGGTTAGGGTTTTTTATTTTAGGGTTAGGATATTAGGCAGAATTAGGGTTTTTGATTTTAGGGTTAGAGTTTCAACAGAATTAGGGTTTTGGACAAAATTAGGGTTTTTTATTTTAGGATTAGGGTTTCAACAAAATTAGGGTTTTGGGCAAAATTAGGGTTTTTCATTTTAGGGTTAATGTTTCAGCAAAAATAGGGTTTCATACAGAATTAGGGTTCCTGATTTTAGGGTTAAGGTTTCGGACAGAATTAGGATTTTCGATTTTAGGATTAGGGTTTCATCAGAATAAGGGTTTCGATACGTCAATAGTTTGTTACACATGGACCTTCCAAAAGCAATGTACTGCATGAAAAGCTTCAAGTCTAAAAGCATCTTGTCATAATTCCTAGTGCCGAAAGGTGTAAGCGCAAATCGGGGAAATCTATATAGGTGCCACGTTAGCAGCCAACGCGATTCGCAAAAAGTCCGTACAACGTTGTCACGTCAGCATGTCCACACAAATTGGGGGTCCTTGCTTTATTTTAATGTTCTTGTGTCCCATGGGCCTCATCAGACAAGACCCTATAAGTTGAAACAACTTATAAAATTGGACCTTTCATTTTCGCCTCTCAGATTGGTTCTGCAAGTTGTCACAACTTCTTTCAACGGGGCTTTGATCTCTTTCTGTCTACAATCTATCCTTTAGGTCATGCCACGTCATCACTTTGTGACACCCACATACATTGTTGTTGAAGATCCTATGATTTTTGGTTTCTTTGTTTGAGTGTACAGTAAACATTGGCCCTCATAGCCAACATTGCGAGTTGTACAACAGCCGCCTATTGGTTTAAAAGCTTCTTGGCTTGATGAGAGGCTATCACCTACCTTTCTATCCCTGTACTGGTCATGCAATTGGAACCATAGAATCACAGTGGCATCTTTTTCTACATGTGGAAGATGATAGCCCATGACATGCCAGGGTGTGTGTGACAATGTTTATTGGTTGGCCTTAATGCTCATATGGTTTCGCGTGTTGTTTATGCCATTATGTATCCATAGACGTTCACCATGGATTTGTGACATGGGGTGCAGTCTCATGGTTTCTTCAATTTTCGGGTTCTCCTCTTGCATTTGAGGAGGAAGATCTCTCGCATCGATCAATAGGGCTAAGGGTGGCTTCAACCTGCAGGCATAAACGTGGAGGAGCAAATCAAAGACGAGCCTAAATCCACATCAAAACACCAAAACCTCCCACCCCAACTAGAACCTCCTCCACACCCCTACAACCTTCTACATCCACGAAACAAGAAAAACAAGCATAGGCCAACAGAGCCTAAATCAAAGACGAGCCTAAATCCACCTCAAACCACCAAAACCTCCCACCCCAACTAGGACCTCCTCCACACCCCTACAACCTTCTGCATCCAGGAAACAAGAAAAACAAGCACATACCAGCAGAGGGCACGTACAAAGCTAGCCTGAAGGCAACAAACTGGAAACTTTAAGGATCTACATACAACTAGCCACAAGGGCAAACTGCAAGAACTAAACACTAGGGAAAAAATCTCTCCTGAAGAGAGTAAAAATGCCCAGGCAAGCTAAGTGGAAAGAGGATACCAACAACCTCTGAAAGATGGTCACTTCCACCAAAAGCACACTCTGTAACTGTATATCCAAAACCTCAACCACCAAAAGCGACCAGCAGTGCATGCAATGTAGATGAACAAAGTGACAAGGTGCCAAACCGTTCACCAAACACACGCAAAAAGTGGGATCGAAACTTGACTTTTTGACCTAAACCTATCAAATGTGGCAAATCACAACAGAAATGACAATGCTTGATGGATAATCTTGCTCGTGCTCTTTCTGAGACTTTTTCCTTTTCGAGAGTGATCCGCATATATCCGTGCTCATTGTGAGTGAGTCATGTGCATCGTACAATACGGCATGCCTGTGAAAAGGGAACACATAAAGACGATGACGAAAATACAAGAAACCGTCACGAATGAGAAACTCGAACAATGCTTGTTGACTAATCATGCGAACACGAGGTTAGCTTCACTAGAAACATCATCATTCAACCATCATCCTTGCAAACAATCACATCTCTATCATGCAAAAAATGTGTGTCGTGAAAGGACTGAGAGAGTCTCCTTCTCATGTTTCTTTTCAAGCTTCGCCTACATTAGAAATGAGAGGTAAAGAATGAATACCGTCCTCACCGCAAATGATAATTGGAAAGTCACTTTTGGCATTTAGAGTTAGCGTATTGTCTGCCCAATCAATGAGAGGGTTATGCTCACGAAACCATCTAATGTGCAAAATCGTATCACATCCCGAGAGAGGAGACATGACAAATTTTCTACAAAAGGAAGCTTGCTGAACAGTGAATAACACATCGAGGCAGTCTTGCGTAATGAGAGAGTCCATACCGGCAACGAAGCCGGACATCTTGAGGAAGTTGTCTGGCTGACCTCGAGGCGGGCTGTCTCTACAAGAGAGTCATCAATCACATCATGCATACTGCCTGAATCAAACAATATAACAGAACGCTGACCCTTCACATGATCATAACATTTAAAGAGAGACTCATCAATGTGTGTCAGAAACATGTGGAGACTTAGATTGGTTCACTAAAGTGCTTGTCGTAGCTGTCGATGCTTTGGGTTCTTTAAGTGGGGTTGTCTTAGGACAAACCTTCTTAATATGATATTATGACCCTTGACGTGACATTGATAACATCGACCTTCCTTAGCATAAATGACTTGTCCTTCTGGCGTTATGTATCCTCCTATAATTCCTTGTCGTAGTTGTCGGTGCTTTGGGTTCTTTAAGTGGGGTTGTCTTAGGACAAACCTTCTTAATATGATATTATGACCCTTGACGTGACATTGATAACATCGACCTTCCTTAGCATAAATGACTTGTCCTTCTGGCGTTATGTATCCTCCTATAATTCCTTGTGCAGTTTTTTCATTGGGGGTTAGCTTAGGTTTAGCAGGTGTTTCAGCTTTACCCTAAGCTTCATTTTGAGAGTTCTTTTTTGAAGGGCCAGAATGATCTGCAAGTGGCAAAACACTGGGACTGATCTGTACTTGATGAAAAACGCTCACTTGTTCTTGTGGCTGAAACGCTAGGTTGACTGCCAAGGAGTCTTGCCAAGAAGGTGCATTGTTGAACATAGGGTTCCTGCTGTCTCTTCTGCCAGAATACATTAGCGCTAGGTTTTCTTATATAGATACCTCGCCAAATTGCCCTACCCAGTTTCCCGACAAAAGTCACTTAATAATAATAAGTGAAAAATGGCTAAAATAGAGAAAATAGGTCTATGCACTGGCAAAATGCTACTGATGGGTTCTGACTTTAATTTGATGGTCATGCTGTGTGCAACCAGAGGATATGCATCTATTCTAAGTGCCTGGACATGCACGGTCTGCGAACACTCACAAAAGTGCCAGATCACTTCCTAAGCTAGGCTAACTGAACTGAACTGAACCCCTGTCATGAAGTAGCTTGTCCACGTACACATAGGGTTAGATGTGCACGTGACATCCCCTCCTTTTCAAAGTGAGGTACTGATACCGAACTGTATGGCGTCCAAGGAAATCGCCAACAGCATCCGGAATCCTGGAAAGGACTCTTCGCCGGCTCACTCTGATGTGCGGGTCCTGCGATACTTAAACTTCATAAAGGTCTGCAACGCTTGCCTCTCTGGGCCGCGCCCAAAGTGACACAAAGTCATCTGTGACTCCTTCAATGCTTCAACTTCGTCTATAGTCATGCGTCTACCTTCTTCAAGAATCTCCGAGGATGAAAATTCCTGAAACCACTTCCAACACAAAAACATGAACATATCCATCCCATGTAAAGTGACTGGAAAAATTCTCGTCTTCTTTAAAGACTGTGCATGCAATGTAGATGAACATATAGATGGAGTGCCAAACCATTCATCAAACAAACGCAAACAATGCAGTCGAAACTTGACTTTCTCATTTAAATCTATCAATTGTGGCAAATCACAATGGAAATGCCGATGCTTGATGCTCAATCTTTCTTGTGCTCTTTCTGATACTCTATCATGCCAAGGAAAAAAGATGGAATGTGAATTCCTTGAATACAAACGTTTCATCTTTTCATGAGTAATCCGCATACATCCGTGCTCATTCATGAGTGAATCGTGTTCATCGTACAATATGGCATGCCTATGAAAAGGATCACATAATGACGGAGGCTAAAATACAGGAAAGCATCACGAATGAAACACTAGAACAATGCGTGCTGACTAATCATGCGCACACATAATACTTCTTGAGGGGGTTCGTGAGATCTCGACTCGAGAGCCAAGATCAGTTCTTCCTAATTGATCGAATCTGCAATGAGGTTATTTTCACTAGAAAAAGCATCAACTAAACCATCATCCTTGTAAACAATCACATCTTTATCCTCAAATCATCATGCTTGTGAAAAATCACATCTTGATCATTCAAATCATCATGCTCGTGAATAATAACATCATTATCATGCAAATCATGTGTGTCATGCTTTGGAGAAGAAAAGACTAAGAGTCTCCTTCTCCTAATTCTGTTCAATCTGCACCTGCACATTACAAAAGAGTCGGACCAACTCTTGCATGTGTTGGGCTCTTTGCGCTTCACGCTCTAATCGTCTTTCTTCGTGCTTGCGATCCAATTTGGCTTTTCTTTCTTTGCGCTCGCGATCTAACTCTGCTTTTCTTTTTTTGTGCTCACGCTCTATGGTTGCCATTCTTTATTTCTGTTCACGATCAAATTCTGCCTTGCGCTCGCGCTCCAAGGTGGCGCGTTGCGCTTCTTGTTGTATCTCATGTCCACCATCGTCTTCACCAAAGCCTCCATAGAATTTGGTACAATCCTTAGCGTAGATGGGGAAGGGGGAGGGTCGGAAAAACCTCCTGGTGGGAAAAATTCTTCTTCGCCACTTCCATGCTCACCACCTCCATGCGGAGTATCCATTCCGCTTCGGTTGATGACCATACACTGAAGTCTTGGGTTCTTAAGTTCACGAGGAACTTGGGTTCTTGTGGGCCTTGGTTCTTGAGGTTCTTGACTCTTGAGGTTCTTGAGTTCTTCTTTAGCTTGCAATCTGTGTTAGAGAAGGATCTTCTCTTACCCGAGCTATACTCTTCCATGTGGGAGAACCCCTTGGCGGCCTTGCGCTCACACCAAGGTTGCTTTTTCCCACCTCATGTTGATTGGCCGGCCGCCAAGTGCACGGTCCGCTCACATGAGTGAAAAGAGAACAATGGAAGGCTGGACAAGCCCTTCTTTCTTGGGTTTCCTGTCACTCTTCAAAACACAATTAGGAATCGATACGCCCAAGAGGACTTGGGTTACATGCGGCCGCAACAAGCAAAAAAAAATCTTGTGGTTCTTTCCTTGAGTGATACAGAACACTGCCAAAGCTCTGATACCAATATTAGGTGCAGCGGAAATGAATGTTGAACTTTGCTCAAGATGAGTGCTCCGAACTGTGCTCAAGGTTCCTTTTACTTACGAAAGGGAGAGCCTTCTGTTCCTTTAGTGAGAGAGTGGAAGTGGTCCCAAACAAAGTGGAAAACACTGTGAATGAAGGTGTTGAAAGTGAGAGATAGAGAGAGAAGAATACGACACCAGAAAAGTTGTCAAACCCTCCTCCAAAGGCCCACTCTCTATGGCGAGAGCGGTCTACTATTGATTGCACAAATCTCTACAATGCTATGGACTTGCCGACGATGTTGACGACGATGAGGACGACAACGAGACGGGCTGGAAACAAAAAAACGCTATGGGCTGAAATCTGCAAATCTTGTATCTGCTGAATTCTGACTCTATGTCGGTGACAACGGCGATGACAACGATGCGACGACGATGCACTGAAAACGCAGATGCTGAGATCTGCGAATAGGGGCCTGAATCTGCAAACGCTCGCTGATTTGACCATGTGGCGAGGATCTGTTGTGGAAAGGTGAGATCTACGAGGTTCGGGACTTGTTTTGCGATGTTTATATGCTGAAAACTGAAAACGCTGATGCTCTCTGCTGATTTGTCGCGGGGAATCTGCAAAACGCTGAGATGCTCTGCAAATTGCAAAAACGCTAGGCCTGTTGTTGTGGTTCTGCTAACACTAGGGCTGATCTGTGATCTGCTGCAAAAACGCTAAGAGAGCTGTTGTCGCCAGGCTGATCTGCAAGTGGAAAAATGATGGGGCTGATCTGCACTTCATGGAAACGCTAGCTAGTTCTTGTGGCTGAAAACGCTAGGTTGACTACCTGGGAGTCTTGCCGAGAAGGTGCACAGTTGAACACATGGTTCCTGCTGCCTCTTCTGCCAGAATACACTAGCGCTAGGTTTTCTTATATAGATCCTTGGCCAAATTGCCCTACCCAGTTTCCCAACAAAAGTCACTTAATAATAATAAGTGAAAAATGGCTAAAATAGGGACAATAGGTCTATGCACTGTAAAAATGCTACTGATGGGTTCTGACTGTAATCTGATGGTCATGGTGTGTGCAACCAGAGGATATGCATCTACTCCAAGTGCCTGGACATGCACGATCTGCGAACAGACTCACAAAAGTGCCAGATCACTTCCTAAGCTAGGCTAACTGAACTGAATTGAACCCTTGTCATGAAGTAGCTTGTCCACATACACATAGGGTTAGATGTGTACGTGACACCTCAAGGACATAGGGAGCTTGTCATGGATTTCACCCACCATTAGTGATGCCAATCAAATTGTATCCTTTGTGCTCAACCATCAAAAAGTGCGCCACAACTTCTCAAAGAGGAGCCACTTGTCCTTGCTCAAATATTCAGAGACAAGATTTGCATTCAATTGGCTTATGCTAGGCCGCTTGTCTACATGTGGCGGAGCCTTAAGGAGCCTCTTTCTCAGTGATGAGTTCCATGCCATGCCGGAGTCTACATCAGCAATAAGGTTGAAATGCCGAGAATGGGCCGAGGACACCGCTTGGTGGGAGGAGGTGAAGACGCTTGACGCCATGGTCAAACCCATTCTACACCTACTTCGAGTTGTGGATAGCTTGAATCCATGCATCGGCAAAGTCTGAAGCCATGGATCCGATGATAGAGACACTTGAGAAGCTTGTGCCTGACCCTATTTAGTAAGCGGAGATTCGTGGCTTGTGTGAGTCCAGGTGGAATGCATACTACTCTCCACTTCATGCGGCGGCTTATGCGCTTGACTCCGAGTTTCAAGGAAGGCGTCAAGAGACCGACAAGGAGGTGAGCAAAAGGATGGCAGCTTGCATTGGAGCGCCTTGAGCCTAATAGTGACATTAGACGCAAGATTAGAGATGAGCTACTCAACTATAGGCAAAAGAAGGGCTCCTATGGATGTGTAGATGCACAGGTTGATCGCAGCAAGATTGCTTGGTTTTGTGGTGGGAGGACTATGGAGGAGATGGCCCACATTTGCAGGGCTTGGTTGTTCGTGTCCTTAAGCAAGCATGTACCACTAGTTGCTTGGAGCAACTATGGAGTGTGTACAGCCACACTGCCTCTAAGACGAGGAATCACCTTGGGGTCGAGAGGGCCAATGATTTGGTATTTGTGAGCGCTAACTTGCACACGCTTTCCAAGAGCGTCACACACAAGGCAGATCTCTTCACTGAGTTGGAGATGGCACAAGAAAATCCATCTATGGCCGAGACACTTTTGGAGGAGCTAGAGGAGGACTGCGAACCTCGCGAGGCTTCATATGTCGCCGATGACCTCGACTACGACAATAATGGGGAGATTCAACAAGCGAGCACTTCCGGAGTTTGATGATCATTGATCACTCTACAGTCTAAAGTCTACTCCTCTACCTAGCCCTTTACACTTTTTGTTATATTGAGGCTTGTCCTTTTGAGCCCTTGTGGCATGCACTTTTGATTTTGTATCCATCGATGTTTTATTAGCACATTTGCGTCTATATGACTCATGCTCTTTGGTCTATTTAGTGTAAATTTGTGTCAAAGTGATGCTCTATGTGTGTGACATGTGTGTAGGTCAAAAAATGCCAAAAAAACTATCTTTTTTTTTGTGCCGTTCCTTTCCCGTCCCCGACCCCGACCCGCCATTCCATGTAACTATGCCTACCTCCCCTTGGGCACCTATTTATGAGGCCGGAGGGGTACCCACTTCCATCATCTGGTTATTTTGTATTGGGTCGGTAGTCATGGGGGGCTGATCGCCCCCTCTTCACCATATCTTGCGTTTGTGGTTCTCTCTCTCTCTCTCTCTCTCTCTCTCTCTCTCTCTCTCTCTCTCTCTCTCTCTCTCTCTCTCTCTCTCTCTCTCTCTTTCTCTCTCTCTCTCTCTCTCTCTCTCTCTCACACACACACACACACACGCGCGCGCGTACTCTCACACGATTTTTTCACAAGTACTTTTGGCAACGCTTTGATAGTAGTTTCACTGCAAAATGTCATGCATTGATAGATGCATTTTTTTCAACACATAAAGTGACATCGAGCTCTTAATATCCCCGTAGAATTTGGTCTAGTATTGTATATCGTATAGAGACATTTCCTAAGCATTTTTTGATAGTTTCACGGTCGTTTTTGAGACTCGGACCGGAAGAGCCCTTTCTCAGACTCTAGCTAATGTCTTGTGTCTGCTTAACCTTTTGGAGGGTTCTCTATGAGGTTTTACTAAGCTAGTGTGGAGTGCGCCATGCGTGCGGAGTGCAAGGGAGAAGAAGAGCAAACACACCCAGTAGGTGGAGCTTAGTGAGTGACACTTTCTTATTTTATTAGGCATAAAGAATAAGGTTAGTGATGGGTTAGTTAACGTAATGGACGTCCGGCCAGTTGGCCTGAACCCCAACAATCTCCCACTTGAAGGCGGCCAACGTGACCCAAGTGGCCTATGTATGTACATCTTGTACAATCATAAAGCATTTTGTGGCTTCATCCTAGACCCATCATCTCAATGCAATGTGCAAACCGCTCTGAGGTTAAGCTCTTCGTGAGAGCATCTGCAAGGTTTTCATCTCCATGAACCTTGACTATCTCAATGCACTTGCTAGCCCATATCACATGATACCTAATCTCTATGTGTTTCGACTTGGAGTAAGACACGGGGTTTTGTATGTCCAAAAAACAGCTTTTGTAGATTGTTTACCCACAGAGATCGCCACAAATAAAAGAGTGCCGTGTTGATGAACTAACAGTGTCAAGTACTACGGGTGGTCTTTCACGACTGTGAAATGCAACCTCAATTCTAAGCTTTCTCAAGTCACAGGCTTCCGATTCCATTTGCCCTTCAGCATGCATCAACTTTCCTATGTGTGCGTGGTCCTTGATATGATCTCTTGCTACAGAGCCTACATGTCAAAAGCTAGTCACAACCTCCACAAAAAACTCAGGACAGGGCCATAATTTCATTATTGCTCTTGGAATAAAGAACCTAAAACCAAGAGATGTAAACAACACCTGTGCAATTGTCCTAGGTTCATACTTTGGTGAATAGCCTTCTTCTTTACACTTGAAGTAAATAGGATTAGAAGCCACTAGCTTGTAAGCACCATAGCACTTCTCCGGTGCTGCACTGCCATACAAAATCTGTTAAACTATGAGCATTCAGAACTAATCACATGACAAAAAGGTCCTCAAACAAATGTTTTGCTATCTCACCGATGCCAGTTCTTCTATATCAGCTGTTTTCTCATCCAGAAGCATCTCCTCCCATGCTATTTCCAATAGTGCTGGATCCTGCGATCAAGTGAGACGAGGGGTCTTGGGATTACTAATATGGTAACTTTTAAGTACTCCAGCTTACATAAAGCGAAAAACATATACCTGTAAACGCTCAGCTTCTTGAAGTAGTCGACTAACATCTTGTGGATTAAAGTTATCGGTTCCTGGAATGACAAACTTTACTTGATTGGGCTTCACAATGAATGTGTCTGCATCCTGAGAAGTCCAATTTACAAGACAAAACATTGTGAGGGACTTAGTTCACCCAGTAAAACAGTATTCAGAAGAATCCCAATACTTCTATGCAAAACTAAGAAACGCACTCTTAAAACACAAAAGCTTCTAGTGCGCTAGTAACTTGAGACCAAATACATCCAAAAGGTCTTCGTAATGAGCTCAAACACAAAACACAAAATGTATGTTGTACTCTTTTTCATAGCATGTTCTTCTCACCCTAAATTCTACCACACAAAACACTTTGGTTGGGTATTCTTAAGGATGTTTTCCTTTTCTTTCGGTCTTAAACTGTAGCCTACTTCATATGCACAATGTTAAATACTCCTTAAACCAACTTGCTCTAACAGAAAAGTAGACGTTCCCCCACCATGCCTTTGGACGAAATTCTTCATTTTGTTGTAAATCAAATAACGTTGAGGCTCTTAACTTTCAGGTTGATAAAAATTTTAAGTTTCTGCTATTACAGTGTGTTGCACAAATACAGAAAAGTGGAACATGGGTTCACAACATATGTGACTAGAAGCTAATACCTGATCAACGACAGTCCAATTTCTCTTCCCTTCACGATTTTGAGTCACTCCCAGAACAATTCTACCCGAGTCCTTTTTAAACTCGATCAAAACCCCCTTTTGAAGAGTGGCCTTGTGCACGTTTGTTACACAGGTTACAAGGGCTACCTGCAAGAAAGGCCTGAAAGAAAAGGAATACAAACAGTAAAGGACAGTTTCAGTAAAGTGCCATTCTTTAACCTTAGAATTAGTCAAAAGCACAACTATTTTAAATTCGCAAGTATGCCTGTCATGATACTGTACATTTTGGAAATACCATTGAAATCAGTGCATAGGTACCTCCAACAAAGACAATGTGTATGTCTACATGATATTTGTCATATAGCTACAAAACAAGATAAGTGCAAGTCAAACAATTCCAATCAAGTTTACGGACTATAATCATCAACTCCCTCAGACTGGTCCTTCTACCATCATTCGCTTCACCTCTGATTGCATCCCTTCTCTCTGTTGCATGTGAGTGTGCACAAGCACGTGTGCTGGTCAGTACAACAAATGTGCCCATACAACTGGGAAACAGATAAAGCCAGCAGAAAAAAAATCCTCCTAAAGGAGATAACAAGTGCTTTGGAAGCCAAGAAAGTGAACCAACAAAGAAAAAGGAGACGGGGGTTGAAGTTGTTCTTCTGAATTCACAAGAAAATGCTGCAGCCAAATTAGGACACCAAGCCACTCAAAGAATGTATTCATAGTTTCATCTCCTATGTGGTGGCTTCTTCAACATCTCCCATGAGCAAAAACTCTTTGAGTAGCTTGGGACAAGCTACTTAAAGAATGTATTCATAGTTTCATCTCTTGTGTGGTGGTGGCTTCAACATCTCTATGAGAAAAATAGTGAGTGAAAGGGCGCTTTTGTAGCTATGTGTGCATGAGGTAGATGTACCTGCAGCAAGCCTATGAGCCATGTATGTGCCCGCAAATTGGGGGGGGGGGGGGGGGGGGGGGGGGGGGGAGAAGAGAGAGAGAGAGAGAGAGAAAAAGAAAGAAAGAAAGAAAGAAAGAAAGATTTTTAACGTCTATATCAGGCCGAAATCGGCCTATGAGACAAATCAAATGTACATGGTGTGTATGTCATCCGTCTATCGGAAAGACAAATGAAACAAAACTGATACAAAACTGAACTGAACTGAATGTAAGGTAGTGGAGTATCTCAGGAGGGATGGAGCTCTATCTCTAGGGGTATATGCATGTCTATATGCTCAAGGTAGTACAATCATGAGAGTGCATCAAGCTATCTAGCTCCATCCTGTACTAATGGGGGGATGTAAGATGTGGTACATGGGCGGGTCTGGTGCCAAGGCTACCCGGATGAAAGCTGTCGGGTCGGCCCTCATCTGAGTCACTCGCTCCTCAGTGGCACGGCGCTCCCGGGCTCGGATCTCCTCGATCTGTCGGTGGTGGGAGCTCGCGCCCCTGTAGCCTGTGACTCGTGGTCGTCGTCTAGCCCGGTTCACCTCCGCCTGTGGGAGTGTCACTCCCCTCTGAGTGTCTGGTGAGGGAGGGGCGGAAATCCTCTGAAAGAAGTCTGTGAGCTGTGACTGTCTCCCCTCTGTCTGTGTAGCTGTGTGTGGCTGTAGTAGTGTGTCCCGATGGCTCTATATCTCTAGTAAGAAATGTCCGAGCTGTCTCTGATCTCGAGATTCCATGATCTCTCGGAGAGTGGGCTGTCCTCTGAATAAGGCCTCATACCTGCCTCTGATCTCAGTGTATGCTCTGCATCTACATACAAAGTGCTCCTCACTCTCCACCTCCTCTGTGCAGGCTCTGCAGATCCGCTCCTCCCTGGGAACACCAGTATGTCTCCCGATCTCAATCTCTAACCTGTGTGAAGCCACTCTCAGCTGACCAATCGCCACCCGTGAGCTATGTGGCATATATGTGTCCATGTAGCGTGGTCTCTGTATGAACCCCCCAGACAATATGGTGAGAAACTGGTCTCTGTAATCTGACATCCTCGTCCCCAAGCCAGGTGCCTCCCAGACTCTCCTAGTGTATAGCTGCCACAGATCCTGTCTCAATACCAAGTTCCTCTCACTGCGAGAGAGGTGAACATATGGTGAGTGGGGGTCGTACTGGAATGGTGGTAGGCTCTCCATGTCAAGACCGTGTCCCTCAAACCATGCTCTGATCTGTGAGTACCATGCTCTCTCATGCCCATTCTCTGATAGCTGTATAGCTGCCTCAAATGCTCTACGGGTAAGTCTGTCAGGAGGTAGCTCTCTCATCCTCTGGATGAAGCAAACTGTCTGGAATAGTGCCTCTACAACCATAGGTGGTGTGGCAAGCTCGGCTCTAATAATGTCATGTGGCACTGTCTTCTTGCTGCGGAGCAAGCGTGAGATCATACATACATGTGGTCTCTCAAGCTGTGTCCACTGGTCAGCTGTCAATCCTGGTGCCCATATTGCCGCTGAGTACATCAAGGCCGGGGTGACTAAGGTGTCGAAAAGCCACCCCTTCGTGCGGGGCTCCTGAAAGTGTGCCTGGTGGCATCTCCGCTCTAGCATGGCCAGAGCTACATATCCTCGGGTGAGCCTGTCAACAGCAGCCTGCCTCATAGTGAAGGGTCCTGGTAGGCTGGTGAATGTGATGCCAAGTTAGACATAGGAGGTGACTACATCAACCTGTCCTCCTGCTGCTGTGAAGGTGGCGGCGCTCCTCACTGCACTGGATGTGTGAAAGATCATAACCTTGGTTTTGCCAAGGTTCACAGTCAACCCCCTATGTGTGCTGAATTCGTCCAAGGCCTCAAGATGGCGTTGCAAGCCCTCGGGTGACTCTGAAATCAGCACAATATCATCAGCATATAACATGATGTGGACCGGAGTACCTGCCAAGTCGCTCCCCTCTCCCCCTGCTCGCAGTATGTAGTCGGAGATCTCGTCGATGTAGAGCCCAAAGAGTGTCGGGGAGAGTGGGCATCCTTGCTTAACACCAATGGTGCTAGCAATGGTCTCTGAAAAACCGCCTGGGCAACGAACCCGACCCGTCACCCTCTCATAGAGAGCATATATGGCCCAAATCATCTATGTTGGTACCCCAATGCTGTGAAGGCGCTGGAAGAGTCTCTCGCGTGGGACTGTGTCAAAGGCCTTGCGGAAGTCCACAAAGCAGCAGTAAAGCCTCTTCTTCCGCGCCTTTGCCCCATCAATGAGGCAGCGCAGAACGAAGATGTGGTCAGTGGTGGAGAAAGCTCGTCTGAAACCTGCCTGGCCTGGAGCTCGTAAACCCTCGGTCTCTGCGTAGCAGCTGAGCTGTGCCTCAAGTACTGCTCCATATAGCTTGGCCATTGTGTGGCCAATCATGATAGTCCTGTAGTTCCCTGGGTCCAGGGTGTTGCCAGATTTGTGGATAGGCACTATGGTGTGATGTGTCCACTCCTCTGGGAAGCCCTCCCCTATAGCCCGGTTGAAGACATGTGCAATCAACGGGGCTATAGTGGAGGCCGCATAAATGATGTGCTCACTCTGTAATCCAGTATGGTCAGCTGATCGCCTGTGCTGCATGCGGCGTATGGCCCTCTCTACCATCTCTGCTGTAAAGAAGGAGGAGCACGTGGGGCATGGCTCGTGTGGTTGTGGGATAGGAGGCTGCCCTGGCACCTCATAAAGTCGCTCTGCATAATCATGCCATATCTGTGGATCCTCAATAGCTGTAGTCGGACGTGGCTCGCGCAGGGTGCGCCATGCCGTCGCGCTATCCATGCTCATGAATAGGCGGTATAGCTCAAGCTCATGTGCCTCTTCGAATGCTCGCCGCTTTTGGCGTGTCATCGTCTTCATATGCCGTCTGGCCTCTCTCTCTGTGATCTCTCCTAAGGCTCGCCGTGCACGGAGGCGTCGGTATAGCTCTCTGCACTCATCATCATACCAGCGGTTCTGAGGCATAGTCCCGGGGGGGGGAGTGCGTCCTGTGTGAGTGGTGTGTGGAAAAGAGCTAATGGCTGAAGTGTGGAGAACGCAAGAGATATGTGATGTGAGAACTGAGAGTGGTGTGGATGGGTGGAGGAGGCATAGGCCATGTTCGACCTTGGCCGAGTAAAGAGAGGCTAGCTCATGTGTGAAATGGATGGTGGTGTGTGGAGTGTGTGCTGTGGAGCTGTGTGGGATGGTATCTCCGGTGATGGAGAAAGAGAGGTATGTGTGGTCGGCTCCGATGGGTATGGGTGGAATGGTGAAGGATGTGATAAGGTGTGTAGCCTCCCTGGGTCCCAGAATATAGTCGACTGTACTCCCCCCTCCTTCTGCAACTCCATGTGGCATACAAGTCAGGCCCCCTGAGGTGGGCCACTGGACCATCCCGTTATAAATAACGAGACGGTGATGGGAGCCAAGTCGAAGTAGATGCCGTCCGTAGGCTGTGACTGGAGCTCTGTCTGCTGTATCTCTCATAGTAGCCTCCTCATCTAGAGTGTGTAGTGCCTCTGGGTCCTCATGGTCATATGCCTCACACTGCTCACTGCGCGTACGAGCATTGAAGTCTCCGATAAGGAAGACTTCACCCAGAGAGAGAGAGAGAGAGAATTGGATGAAAGGCTTGCGAGCCCTATCACTACAGATGACAAACTCTGTGAATGATACGAGACTAAGGACAAACAATCCGCTAGGCCATATATAGTGCACCAGGGTAAAAGGTTGGGCAAATATCTGTGTCAAAAACCACGACCAAAAGTGAAACCCTCATCCTAAAAACAGGTCTAAGACAGGTGAAATATGGTGCAAACCCTGAAATTGCCTGGCATCCCCGTCAGGTAGGTGTACAGGCGGCGTAGAATGATGGTGTAGCGCTCACCCTGGTTTTCCAAGGTTAACAATTTGAAGAGAGAGACCGAGAGGTAGATATCCAAAAAAATTTGATTGTAATCATCCATGGTTTCAGTGGCCAGAATTTTCCAATTACCCCGTTCTGCCACATGATGTACTTCAAATAAGAAATTCATGTAACTCCAGGCAAAAATATTCTTGAAAACACGGGGACCTCCTTTTGATATTTCTTTTACTGCTCTGACAAAGGTACAACTGCCGAGGAAAGCTTGCTCTGCAACCTGCACTCGTTAGAATGCGAGCGAGGTCTCCTGAGGCACGTATAAAAGGGTCACTATAAAACCAACGGACATGCAGCTAGCTCTTAAATCCTGGGGAGGGCAATGCCTTGTACCCTATTCTTAAGCCCTTGTAAATTTGTAATGCCAAAGTCGGCACACAATGTTGATAATTATAATTAATAACAAAAGAGTTTATTCAGCACTTGATCATTGTTTTTGTGTACTTTGAATTACTATTTGCCACGTGCTTCTTGATTTTGTGTAAGTAGCAATGGTGCATTAGGATCCGTTGGGTGCTGATAGAACGGGCACGACTTTGTGTGATTCATGACATTTTTGTCCACACAAGAGTCGGAGTCTTTAGTATCAAGGCTATGGTAAGGCCAAAATGCAGATTGCTCTGTTGCAACTAGCACGGTGTGTCCTTGTCCCCAACAATGGTAAGGGAAGCTACCTGCCAGCTCATTGCCTGATCTTTAGCTTGAGGCAATTTTGTAAGTAGGCCCTCCAAACGAAAGTGAGAACCCTTTGAATCGAGGTAAAGGTTATGCTCTTTTATTTTATTCAGACCTTAGCTGATGCAAGGTAAGGTGAGAAATAGTAGCAAATCATAGTTGTAATTTCAACTCCCAAGAGTAACTACTTGTAGATAGCTATCGGAACCAATGTAGAGAATTAAGCTTCTAGGACTAGGGACTTATCCTAGAAAGTATTAACTAGAGAGGAATCCTACTTCACTCTAGATATTGTCGAATTGTTGAAGGAATTTGAAAGGCCCCAGGCCTTCTTAACTTCTATTGTTGAGGGGGGGAGTCGGAGCATTATGTTCATCTCTCAAATGCTTTTCCTCATGCTTATATAGGCTTCTCATCACACGTGCACTAGCCCTTGGTTGTGGGTTGCATCACCACTCAAGAATATTGTTTGTCCAAGCAAGTTTGTACCATACGAGAGCTCATGGACCATGTTGCAGTTGGCTATAAACTGATGAAGGGAAGACTTAAAAGCCAAGAGGGACTTGGGACTTGTTGGCATTGACTTGGATCAAATTGGACGGGCATTGCTGAGCTTTGAGGGCCGATCGATGGGATTTTGAAGCAGTTTGGAGTCTCGATCTTCAAAGAGGGATAGTAGATATCGTGGAGCCGCTTGGGAGTAGCAGAGAAGTGGACGTGGCTTGGGAATTGGATCAGCTTGGAGATTTAGCGGCTTGGCCAATGCGGCCACCCTCGAGTGCTAGAAGGATTCCCTACTTCCAAGTCTTGCAACTTCAGAATGGGCCCCCCCTGCTCGAGCACCAACGACAAATTGAACAGCAATAACTATGCCCATTGGAATTTGATCATGCGATTCTCGTTCTCGCCGAAAGGCTTATGGGATATTGTCGACGGCTCGAAGCCCCGTTCCACGAGGGATCCTAACAACAGGTACACCCACCTTCAAGATGAGGAATATCTCAAATCGTGTGTCGATTGGGATGCAGCTAATGCAAAGGCAATGTCGGCCATTGCAGAATCTCTTACAAAGGACATTTCTCCAGCCATTTAGACGTTGAAGACTTCCAACGATATGTGGTTCAAACTCGTTGATCGGGATTCTACGATGCGAGCAGTCAATTATTTGCCATCCAGTTTCCACAAGAAGTTCCCTACAATCATTTCTTATGAAGGCTCAAGGTGACCATTGTACCAGATTTGTGCAATCTATAGCATAGACCTCTCGCCATAGAGAGGGGGGTCCTTGGAGGAGGGTTTGAGAACCGTCTAGTGTCATATTCTTCTCTCTCTCTCTCTCTCTCTCTCTCTCTCTCTCTCTCTCTCTCTCTCTCTCTCTCTAAGATGGCTTTCTACAGAGACCACCTCCTCCAGCTTACGGAAGATGGTTTTGTGGCGAGACCCAGATACATGGATACCCACTTGTCTCATGGGATACGATGTGCTATTGGCCAGTTACGCACATCTTCTCACCAATTGCGGATTGAGACTGGGAGATACAGCGGAGTACCAACAGAGGACAGGACATGCCCCTTGTGTAACATGGAACCTGAGACAGAGCTACACTATACATGTCGTTGCCCTGTCTACTACGAGATACGAGGCCACTTCCATTGCTTGTTCAGAGAGGGTTTTGGACCACTCTCAAGTGTCATGGGATATGAAGATCAGAAATGTCTAGGTTTGTTCTTGCTCGAGCTGCGCAGACACAGAGATAGCCTGATGAATGGCGAGGCTAGCCAGTCTCAAAGACGGATCACAGACTTCTTCAGAGCAGACACAGGACAGCCGCAAGAGCCACCTCCACAACAGAGCTCCCCCTCGTCTCACACCAAAGGCACACTGATTGACCGAGCAATTGAACTGGGGAAATCCAGGAGCCCGCGACTGCGAAGAACTACACAGCATCGACGGAGGCTACGACAAAAAATTCGGAGCACGCTGGCCAAGCATGCACGACGCCCGGTCAGACTACTAACCATGGAGGAAATTGATGAGATTCGCCAACGACCGATGCTAGATCTCTTGTGATTCAGCTATCCCAACAAGCCGCCCATTTTTCTGCTTAGTTTTTGCTTGACTCACATCAACCAACTTAGGACCCCATAGTATATATCTTTCTTTTGTTTTGTTTTTTTTTTGTACTGTTGTTAGGTTATTTTGTTACTCTGACTTTGTATCAAATCCACCACTTTGTAACTTTCAGGTCTCATAGGTCATTATGGCCTTTTCAAGATGTTAATATAACATTTCATTTCATTTCTCTCTCTCTCTCTCTCTCTCTCTCTCTCTCTCTCTCTCTCTCTCTCTCTCTCTAGGCTCTCCCTTCCGTAACTAAAAGTAAACCCTTGAGCAAGTTCAGAGCTCTCATCTTGAGCAATACCAACATTCACTTCAATTGCACCTTACATTGGTATCAGAGCTTTGACGTGTTCTGTATCACTCAAGGAAAGAACCACTATAATTTTTTTGCTTGTTGAGGTTGCACGTAACCCAAGTTCACTTGGGCGTGTCAATTTCTAACCGTGTTTTTGAAGAGTGACAAATAACCCAAGAAAGAAGGGCTTGTCCAGCCTTCCCTTGTTCCTCTTTTCACTCATTGAGAGCGGACCATGCTCTTAGCGACCGGCCAATCGACATGAGGTGGAAAAAAGCAACTTTGGTGTGAGCGCAAGGCCGCCAAGGGGTGCGCCCGTAGGGAAGAGTCGAGCTCGGGTAAGAGAAAAAGCCTTCTCAAACACCGATTGCAAGCTAAAGAACTCAAGAACCTCAAGAACCTCAAGAACGCAAGAACCTCAAGAACCCAAGTTCCTCGAGAACTTAAGTACCCAAGATCTAAGTGTATGGTCATCACCCGAAGCGGAATGGATGCTTTGTGTGAAGGTGATGAGAGTGGAGTTGGTGACAAAGAAGTTTCCCCACCAGGAGGATTTTTTTCCAATCCTCTCCCATCACCATCTACGCTACGGGTTGCACCAAATCCTATGGAGGCTTTGGTTAAGTCGATGATGGACATGATGCTACAACAAGAGGCGCAACGAGCCACCATGGATCGCGAGCGCGAAGAAAGAAGGGCAGCTATGGAGCTTGAGTGTGAGCATGCACGCAAAGCTCAATGCATAGCAGCCGAAGAAAGGCGAGCGGCCTTGGAATTAGAGCGTGAGACGCAGAAAGACCAACGCATGCAAGAGTTGGTCTTGCATGTACTCACCTTGAAATCCGAGCCGGTCAAAGATGTGGGCAGGTCATCAAGTAGAGATGCAGACTCCAACAATCCAGTCACTGAGAAGTGGACGTTTAGTAAGTATGACGGTAAGATGGATGCTAATGTTATTAATTCTTGGTTGCATCAATTTAATGCTTACTTTGTGACATCTAAGAAAACAGGAAATAGCAAATTTTTGACGGCAGCCATGTATCTTGCCATTGATACCATTAATTGGTATCACGCATGGCAAGAGACACAGTTGGCCGCGCACCTAAAGTAAACCGAAGAAGGGGTGCCCCTTTCTTTCAATTGGGCCGACTTCCAAGACAAGCTCAAGGCGAGGTTTATGCCACCTCGATACTCAACGCGGTTGAAAGAAGATTGGCGCAATCTCAAGCAAAATGGTAAGGCAGTCATGTCTTTCTCTAACCGTGTTTTGCAGCTCGGCACCCAATCACGCAAATCCGATGATGAGTGCAAAGAGGCATTCTTTTTTGGGTTGGATGAGTATATCAAGTTTGATGTCGAAGTACTCAATCCCATGGATCTCAATAAGGTGGTAGCGATTGCTCTCGCACAAGAGATGAAGCACAACAAAGGAAATCCTAAGGAGAAAAAGTCTTCTCACAGTACCTGTCAGACTCCTCAGAAACCACATAACGGTAAGAACGGTAAGAATGGTAATTAATCCTTCAAAAAAGAACTCTCAAAATGAAGCTTCGGGTAAAGCTAAAACACCTGCTAAACCTAAGCTAACCCCCACTGAAAAAGCTGCACACGGAATTATAGGAGGATACATAACGCCAGAAGGACAAGTCATTTATGCTAAGGAAGGTCGATGTTATCAATGTCACGTCAAGGGTCATAATATCATATTAAGAAGGCTTGTCCTAAGACAACCCCACTTAAAGAACCCAAAGCACCGACAGCTACGACAAGCACTTTAGTGAACCAATCTAAGTCTCCACATGTTTCTGACACACACATTGATGAGTCTCTCTTTAAATGTTATGATCATGTGAAGGATCAGCGTTCTGTTATATTGTTTGATTCAGGCAGTATACATGATGTGATTGATGACTCTCTTGTAGAGACAGCCTGCCTGGAGGTTAGCCAGACAACTTCCTCGAGGTGTCGGGCTTCACTGCCGGTATGGACTCTCTCATTAGGCAAGACTGTCTTGATCTGTTATTCACTGTTCAACAAGCTTCCTTTTGTAGAAAATTTGTCATGTCTCCTCTCTCGGGATGTGATACGATTTTGCACATTAGATGGTTTCGTGAGCATAACCCTTTCATTGATTGGGCAGACAATATGCTAACTCTAAATGTCAAAAGTGACTCTCCAATTATCATTCGCGGTGAGGAGGGTATTCATTCTTTACCTCTCATTTCTAATGTAGGCGAAGCTTAAAAAGAAACATGAGGAGACTCTCAGTCCTTTCACGACACACATTTTTTGCATGATAGAGATGTGATTGTTCGCAAGGATGATGGGTTTGAATGATGATGTTTCTAGTGAAGCTAACCTCGTGTTCGCATGATTAATCAACAAGCATTGTTCGAGTTTCTCATTCGTGACGGTTTCTTGTATTTTCGTCATCGTCTTTATGTGTTCCCTTTTCACAGGCATGCCATATTGTACGATGCACATGACTCACTCACAAATGAGCACGGATGTATGCGGATCACTCTCGAAAAGGAAAAAGTCTCAGAAAGAGCACGAGCAAGATTGTCCATCAAGCATTGTCATTTCTGTTGTGGTTTGTCACATTTGATGGGTTTAGGTCAAAAAGTCAAGTTTCGATCCCACTTTTTGCGTGTGTTTGGTGAACGGTTTGGCACCTTGTCACTTTGTTCATCTGCATTGCATGCACCGCTGGTCGCTTTTGGTGGTTGAGGTTTTGGATATACAGTTACAGAGTGTGCTTTTGGTGGAAGTGACCATCTTTCAGAGGTGGTTGGTATCCTCTTTCCACTTAGCTTGCCTGGGTATTTTTACTCTCTTCAGGAGAGATTTTTTCACTAGTGTTTAGTTCTTGCAGTTTGCCCTTGTGGCTAGTTGTATGAAGATCCTTAAAGTTTCCAGTTTGTTGCCTTCAGGCTAGCTTTGTATGTGCCCTCTGTTGGCCTGTGCTTGTTTTTCTTGTTTCTTGGATGCAGAAGGTTGTAGGGGTGTGGAGGAGGTCCTAGTTGGGGTGGGAGGTTTTGGTGGTTTGAGGTGGATTTAGGCTCGTCTTCGATTTAGGCTCTGCTGGCCTATGCTTGTTTTTCTTGTTTCGTGGATGTAGAAGGTTGTAGGGGTGTGGAGGAGGTTCTAGTTGGGGTGGGAGGTTTTGGTGTTTTGATGTGGATTTAGGCTCGTCTTTGATTTGCTCCTCCACGTTTATGCTTGCAGGTTGAAGCCACCCTTAGCCCTATTGATTGATGCGAGAGATCTTCCTCCTCAAAATGCAAGAGGAGAACCCGAAAATTGAAGAAACCATGAGATTGCACCCCATGTCACAAATCCATGGTGAATGTCTATGGATACATAATGGCACAAACAACACGCGAAACCATATGAGCATTAACGCCAACCAATAAATAGTGTCACACAGACCCTGGCATGTCATGGGCTATCATCTTCCACATGAAGTAGACGGTGCCACTGTGATTCTATGGTTCCAATTGCATGACCAGTACAGGGATAGAAAGGTAGGTGATAGCCTCTCATCAAGCCAAGCTTTTAAACCAATAGGCGGTTGCTCTACAGCTCGCAATGTTGGCTATGAGGGCCAATGTTTATTGTACACTCAAACAAAGAAACCAAAAATAATAGGATCTTCAACAACAATGTATGTGGGTGTCACAAAGTGATGACGTGGCATGACCTAAAGGATAGATTGTAGACAGAAAGAGGTCAGAGCCCCGTTGAAAGAAGTTGTGACAACTTGCAGAACCAATCTAAGAGGCCAAAATGAAAGGTCCAATTTTATGAGTTGTTTCAACTTATAGGGTCTTGTCTGATGAGGCCCATCGAACACAAGAACATTAAAATAAAGCAAGGACCCCCAATTTGCGTCAACATGCTGACGTGACAACGTTGTACGGACTTTTTGCGAATCGCGTTGGCTGCTGGTGGCACCTATATAGATTTCCGCGATTTTTGCGCTTACACCTTTCGACACTAAGAATTATGACAAGATGCTTTTAGACTTGAAGCTTTTCGTGTACATTGCTTTTGGAAGGTCCATGTGTAACAAACTGTTGACGTGTCAAAACCCTAATTCTGCTAAAACCCTAACCCTAAAATCAAAACCCTAATTCTGTCTGAAACCCTAATTTTGCTAAAACCCTAACCCTAAAGTCAAGAACCCTAATTCTGTTCGAAACCCTATTTCTGTTGAAACCCTAACCCTAAAATCAAAAACCCTAATTTTGCCAAAAACCCTAATTCTATTGAAACCCTAACCCTAACCCTAATTCTGTTCGAAACCCTAATTCTAATAAAACCCTAACCCTAAAATGAGAAACCCTAATTCTACCTAAAACCCTAACCCTAATCCTAACCCTGATTTGCTGACGTGGCGGGTTGACACGTGGCCTGCTGTACGGACACCAACGCGATTTGCGAAAAGCTGGCAGCTTTTGGCATTGCTTTTTGGACGAGGAGCTTTTGAGTTTTAAAGGCTTTTCATTGTAATTGGTTTTTAGGCCAAGGGCCTTTAAATATGAGGTTAGGGCTCATTCTCTGGCATGCTTCCTGGCGAAGGTGCAGAGTCTCAAGTACCGTCTTGTACTGTGTTGATGCAATATAAAGAAATACCGAAGGGGGCGCCAAGGTTTGGGGCCAATACTCTCTGGGGTGGAATTCCGCCACTCCGTGTCGCGTGTCGTCTCTCTCTCTCTTTCAGTTCAGTTGTTAATGAAGGGCTAAAAGTCTGTTCAGTCTGTTCTTTTCTATTGGCACGTGGTGCTCGCCTTGTGACACCATGGCTTATAAATAAATTGCAAGGGCCTCAGTCTCAGGCAGATGAGCTTGGGAGCATTGCTGAGACGAGGACCCTCAAACATTGTACTTTGTGAAGCAATAATAATAGAGAAATACCGAAAGAGGCGCCAGTCTTTGGGGACAATCTCTCTGGCTGCGGAATATTGTCGTGCCGTGTCTTCTCTCTCTCGGTTCTGTTTAGTACTTTCAATTTTCTCGCGTGTGGTGTGGTAGATTCTAGACTTGGAGTGTCCAAGTTTGTTACAGTGGGTACTGAAATAGGATGTGCTATGGCTGGCCAGCACGCTATGAAGGATGTGCGAGGGGACTAAGCTGTGCAAATGGGTAACCGATAATCGAGTGTGAATGAGAAGAGGGCAAACGAATGTTGTATAGGCATAGGGTAGCGCAAGGTTGTGCGGGGACAGGAGCAGCAAGAGGGGAGGGCTGACAAACAGGCAAGGGTGCATGGATATACATGTGGGATACATTACGCACGATATGATTCAGGGTCTCTCCCCTCTCCAGGCAATCTATTTGTGGCATCTCTCTCTCTCTCTCTCTCTCTCTCTCTCTCTCTCTCTCTCTCTCTCTCTCTCTCTCTCTCTCTAGCTATGGCTCTTTGATACCTTGGTAGCTTCAGCTATGCTCTATGGGGTTCAGGTTTGGGAACCCTCTGTGGGTGAGGATGGGTGGAGAGGTACGGAGAGGCCCTTGGTATCTATGATCTCTCAGTTAATTAGAGCCAAGGCCTCCATGCCACATGAGATCATTAGAGCAAAGTTAGCAGCCCCCCCCCCTCCCCCCTCCCCCATGGAGATAGAGGCGCTAACTAGATCGATGTCCTTTATGCACAACGTATGGGATATACTACCAGAGACAGAAATGCTAGATTGGCCCTCGAGTCCTCCAGAGAGTTAGCTTTACAAGGAACACATCATGCTGGTATGCATAGATGTCATCATGGTTCCAGATACATGGCTTCAACATGGAAAGCTTGCTTCCCTTCCAATACTCCCTTGATGCACCATTGCTCTCTCTTATACAGGTGGAGATTACTAGCCTCATTTGTTAGGACCTGACCTAGTTGGACACCAGGAAGACATGGATAGGGCCGATTGAGGAGTTGGGCACGAAGATGGATTTCTATAGAGAGCATCTTCTCCAACTCACAGGGGATGAGTTTGTGGTTCAACCTAGCTATATGGAATCTGGATATACATCCATCTCATGGGTTATGGTGTGCCATTGGCCAGATACGAACATCTTCACATCAACTTGAGATTTAGAGAGGTAGATTCAGAGGGATATCTGCAACTAGCAGGATATGGCGCCTATGCCATACAGAGCTAGGGATAGAGATGCATATATATGTTAGTGCATAGTGTACTATGAGATATGGGGTCGCTTCCATTATCTGGACAGTACCTTTGCGCAAACCTCTGCTATTCGTCCACGGGCATATGAAAGAGAGTCATATTTCCCAAGTTCCTCAGCAAGAAACTCACGAAACTAAGGAGATACCTGTTAAGCGTATGCAAAAGAGCAATCTAATTTCAGCCATCTCTGCTCTATGAGCTGAATGGTTAGCTTATTCAAGCATGCATTGTCAAAGAAACAAGCGCAACTTTCGCAAGCACCAGGCTGTGTAAAGCGACAAAAGTGTTCTCCAGTATACTTACAGTCATTAGCAGTGTTTCTCCTTAAGAAAAAATGGAAGATATGCATACATACATATGCGCATATACCTTCAAGCAAAAAAGAAAGATATGCATAAATGCATATGTGCATATCTCTTCAAGCAAAAATGAAGACATGCTTACATAGATACAGACTGCATTGTTCTCGTCAAGCAAGATACGCACACATACATATGTGCACACATACATACAGGCATTCATGCATGCTAAAGTATGTAGCTCAAATGATACGCACAAAATGTGTGTGTGTGTGTGTGTGTGTGTGTGTGTGTGTGTGTGTTTTAAGGAAGGGGCCATCACCTTATTAGCGCTACAGCGCCTCCAGAAATCCCCTTCTCTCCAGGTCCCAGT